>NC_080581.1:90258683-90977059 GCF_029962835.1 Magnolia sinica | reverse complement strand
ACATAATCAAAGTAAAACAGCATTATTGGATGATCTCACACCGATTTATGAAAAGCTTTCTCATTAATTCTAACTTGGGTTATTTCTCTTTTGGACCCGTCCATTAGGTATCAACTAATTGACCCATTAGGGCATCATTCTGGTACAATTGTTGTTTTATGTATCAGCTGCATGTACAGTTTCTTAGTGGTAAACTCTGAGGAGTTTCAACAGGAGGTCTTGGGTTTGACACCCATAGGTGGTGAAACCCCACTACTGCGTGTGTGGGAAACAATCATTACACTTGGAATTCTAATACCCTTTTCTCCATTAAGGGCATGTTGGTTCAGTGTACATATAGATAAACAGTAGTAAAAACACAATAATGAATACCAACTGTTTCGCATATAGGCCAACTTTCATCTTAATTTTCAGGCAAAACTCAACCTTGTAAAAGCAAAAGGTCTGTGGGACTTATAATGATTCATATGTTATATCTACGTTGTCTCCTCATAATGATTTATATGTTATATCTACATTGTCCATTCATTTTCTCATATTATTTTAGGACGAGCTAAAAAATAAGACAGATCTAAAATCCAAGAAGACCACACGACATACAACAGTGGGTTCAATGGTAAAAGTCATTATTTGCTTCCTTTGGTATGGTCTACTTGAGCTTTAGATCTGCCTCATTTTTTTTTTAATCTCATGTCCAAAAATGATTTGTCAAAATGAATTAACGGTGCGGATAAAACACACACATCATTGTGGGGTTCACCAAGTTTTGCCACAGGGACATGATAGGGGGTCACTTAAATTGAGTTACCCCTTTGAGACGTCCTTGTTAGGGGAAATATCAAAGTAAATAATTATTATTTATTTATATTGAATTACTAGTAATTACATCTAACTAAACATGCCCTAACTACAAATCTTGGATGAATGCCAAGCTTGCTGTTGGGCCACTTCGACGTAACTTCCGGAGAAGAAATTACCTACAAAAGCAAGTCCATATCAACAATGTTAGTAAATATATTTCAAAAAAATGCCAGTGAGCTTTTTTTATACCTATTTTGCATGAGCGTGGGATCAAGCTTCTCTGGACTTACAACACGAAAATGAGCTTGGCTCTCAAACACCCCTAAGTAAGACCCTTTTCTTATATATTGCTCTATACACTGTTTATCTCAGCTTTTGGCACTAAAAAATAGTAGCATGAGCATGTATTATTGCAACGTGATGGTTACAACACCTAACATGCTTAATGCATACATCATTTTTCCTAGTTTTATGTTTTAAGATGGTACACTCCTGAAATGTGTGATGGTGGAAGATTGCTTTTTCATTGGATGATGTTTTCGTTATTGTGCGGTCGATCCTTTTTTGGGGTGAAAACGGCCCGACTTATATGATTTGTTAGGCTCGTCTCGGCTTCCTTGACCGTGTAATACATTTCTTAAGGGCAGCATATGAATGTGCATTTAAATTAAAGACTGGAGTCACCACTAGCTGATTAAGCTGCGGTGTGTCCACAGTCGGCCAGAATCCGTGCTCCTGCGTTAGGCTGGGGAGTTATGAATTTCCCCGGCTTGAATGACTCCTAGTATATAGTTTGTGATCTGAGTAAGGGTATCGATTACAAGAGAAGAAGGGGTTGGGCACTTTCTATTACTCACACTTATATGCGGTGTCTACTTTAAGGGACGTGTATTTTTTAGAAAATTTGCATATCTGCAAGAAAAGTTAGTTACATGGCCATGCTATGCGTAACCTTATGAGAGGGTTGGGTAGACAGGAAAAAAATAAATAGATCCTAACATTGCTTCACAAAGTCAAAATATAATGGGAGGTAAGCAGAATAAAATAAAGCAATAGAATGTAATTAATGTAGTAAAAGAAAAGAAATAATGATTGCAGAAAAATAAATGTGCGGAATATACAGCGTTCTGAGCTTAATTGAGATGTGAGAAAAAGAAAAGAGAAGTCAAATATATTTTTCTTGAATTAGAAAAGGAATAATCAGACGTCCCTAACCTTAACTCTACTTTGATGTAACAAGATTAGCTTTACTCAATTGAACTGTTGTTGTTGGATGAGGTAGAACCTAGGCGTAGGTGTGATTAATGAAGCAAATCTTAAGTGGCAGGACTTGTTGCAGGAGAAAGGAAGCTAAGGAAAATTTTAAAATAAAATAAAAACACTTTTAGACTAATTCTTCTACCATTTCTACCTCTCCTGAATAGTGGGCAAATGCCTGTTTATATAGGCTTGAAAACCGTTGGTTAATGGGTGGCCGACGAACATTGGATAAAAATTTTACGTGCAGTATCTGTCAAAAACATTCCAGGAGTCAAAATTGTGGCACCAGCTATATGTGGCTGTTCAATAGCCAACGGTCTACTTAGTTCATGGTGGGGTGTCTATACATCTCCGTGATGATCTTAGCTATCAAATATCTCTCACAATAGAAATGTTTTTTATATAAAAAAAAAGATAATTGATCATGTGGTTTGGATCATCCAATTGATGACATTTTTGGGAGATAGGCAATCCTAAAGAAGACCGATCTGCTGGATGGTCTGGATAGGCAAGCACATACGGGTACCGTGCTGGGTGAACATTAACCTAGTTAACCCATGAGTTGGATGTTAGGAAAACCCTAGTAATGGTAGTAATGAGTCAAATGAGGAATGATTCCCAGATAAAAGATCCGGAATTGAGATAATACTTCACCTCCACTGTGATGTGAGTGTTATAACCTTTAGGAACCGTTGATCATCGACCCATCCGACAGTAGAGATGGTTGGAGGGATGGACGACACGCATTTTGTCACAAGTACAACAAATAGTGGAATAGTTTCAATTTTCAAAATGGTGATGGGAAGCATTTTCAAAAAGGTAGAAAAAGACAAGTGTCATTGACCTTGGTTGAAGTTCATGAAAGGCCTCCCATCCCCCAAATACCATCTGGGCACCTATCAAGTCCATGTATGTGTTGTTCCTTCAACAGCTAAGGCGATAGTTTTAAGTTGCGAAGGTATTGTAGGGATTGAAAAGCATAAGGAACAAAAGCAAAAAACAAGTGTCTTTGATGTTATATAGGGACATAAAAGAGGCCCACCAAAATCCAATCCCTGATGGGGTTACCTTATCAATTCATCTTGACGTGTGTGTTGTTCATTCAACAAAGTGCAACATTTTCAGAAGGTGATGGAAAATCATCCAAAAACCAGACAGAAAAACATGCCATTTATCATAGGAAAGAACATGCAATGGCCCACTTCCAATCCCAAAATCCAATATGGGTATCAATCATTTTATTTTATTTTATTTTTCATGTATGTGTTGTTCATTCAAGTAGGGAGAGTAGCTGGTAGGCACTAGTACTTGCAACCTGGTCATTGTCTACAGGAACCGGATTAGCTGTTACCCGGGTAACACCTCAGTGGGTGTTACTCTAACCGTGTGGGGCCTACCTTGACGTATTTGTTATATATCCATGCTGTCTATATGTTTTCCCATATCATTTTAGTATGAGATTCAAAGTCTTAACAACATCCATATCTCAGATGGACCACACCAATAGAAACAGTGACTAAATTCAATTAAAAACTTTTTGTGGGCCAGAGAGTTTTGGATCAAGCTGAAATTATTGTTTTCACTTCATCCATTTATTCTTGACATTATCAAAAGGTTGGATGTAAAATAAACATTACAAAAACGTTATGAGGAGCCCTTTGGGATTTTTAATGGCGAGGCACTCAAACACCACTGTTTCTTGTGGTGTGATCCACCTGAGATTTGGATCTGCTTAAAATATGGGATCACGTCCTAAAATAGGCCTTAAAAACGGATGGACGGCTTGAATGTACAAGAAATCATCAAGGTGGGCCCCACGGTAAGGGTAACACCCACTAAGGTGTCACCCGCGTAACAGCTAATCTGCTCCCCCATCCACAGCTGTGATGTTGGATGGAACCAAACCAATTATGGGGTTTTACAGCAATCGTATCTCATGGACAGAAATATAAATATTTTGATATGGGAAAAGATATATTTTGCACCCTTGGATTTTTAATATATGGACCTTTTCTTCTACTTTTCGTCCTAGAATAGCACCACAAGATCATTAGCTCATACAATAGTAGAAGAATGGGTTGTATGATTTAAAAGAAAGGGTGCAAAAATCAGTTCCTTTTGATTCGAGAAATGAAGTTGTCCTTTGCAAGCGAAAGCGGAAACATCAAAGGAAAAGAGGGTGTACACATTAAAATGTGGGTGTAAATATCAATACCCTTTTGAGAAATTATAGCATAATCCAAAAGAGTATGTTTAGTAATACTCTAACACCCACCTTACACATTCCATACATGTCAATCTGACCATCCAACTCATGGGTTCTAGTAAAGATGGGATGATTAGAAAAGAACATTGGTCAGTTCATCTTATCCATCCCATCAGTCCCCACAATATGAACAGTAGAAAAGAAAAGTAGTTAATGGTCCAAATTCAGTAGGCATCAAGATTAAACAGTCAGATTTCTTCCATGAGTTTCCCTTCTGGGCTACTCTCCAAATCTAGTGGGACCCATATTTCAAACATCAAGATTGACTTGCATTTACATGAGTATGATCCTCCATACACTACTAGAGTAAGATGTGTTATGTTATTATAGGCACGTAAACACATGAAATGGTGCTGAGGAGCCTGGGTAGACTCTTTTTTAGCGAAAGAAAGAAACTTATTCTTGCACGTACGTAGAAATGGTGCATGAGATAACTATCTATCATGCATTGTCTAAAAGAAGAGGGGCCTCTCTCTCTCTCTCATTTATGAATATGAAGGACAGGAGGATGAATGGTGGGGGATGGATAAAGTCTAGCTATAACACACGTACACACGTGTCTAGGTGGGGTGCAGGAAAGAGAGATGAAAAGGGCGGAGTATGGAAAGGTGGATGGGGCCGTGCAAGAGAAGTAAATGAAAAGCAGTCAGTGTATTTATTTTAGTGCACATGCTCGCTCGTACCATCAGATACCAATCCAACCTAAATGATTTAGAGAGAGATAGAGCCTGAGACAGAGAGAGAGAGAGAGAGAGAGAGAGCAGCATTCCTACAGTTTTCTTGAAAGAGAGGAACCGTCCATTCATTGAAGATGTGTCTGAGAGAGAGAGAGAGAGAGAGAGAGAGAGAGGGAGATAGAGAGAGGGTTTGGTGCTTTGCGTGCAACAGGAGAGAGGCTGAGAATCCATGCGTGCAATACAAGTTAAAACGGTCCCAAAAGATATATAAGATGATGTTTATGTCATGTCAATTGCAGGCTAATCCCACACTCCAAGAATCCAACTCCCAATGATCATGCGCCCGCACGTGGCGTACTGGCACATGTGTGTGATTTCTTGGGCGTTCATAGCTCAGATTCTAAAACTGGACGGGACAGGCCCACTTACCAGGTGGCACGCATGTGGGAAGAAATGAACGGTTGGGAATGATAACGTGCGTCGCTGGGGTGACTTTGTGGGAAGCGGATTGGCTGGTGTACCTCACATCAGCTGTATAGCTGGTGTATTAACGTTAGCAAATTCCGTGGGTCTGACCATGAGGTATGTGTTATATCCAAACCGTCCATCCATTTGGAGAGATTGTTTTAAGGCTTGATACGAAAAATAAGATAGATCTAACTACCAAGTGGACCACACTGCAAAAAGCAGTGGGGGATTAAATGTCTACCATTGAAACCCTTTTTGGGGTCACAGAAGTTTTGGATCAATATGAAATTTATTTTTCCTCTTCATTCAGGTCTTTGTGACCTTATGAACAGATTGGATGGAAAATAAACGTTATGGTGGGCCCTACGAATTATTTAACGGTGAAAATCATTATGTCCGCTGCTATTTGTGGTGTGGTCCAGATTATTTTTGGATATGATTCATTTTTTAATAATGTATTAAAATGATCTCTAAAAATAGATAAACGGTGTAGATATAATAAATACATGGGCCCATGTTACTTTGATCTCCTTTTAGCCGTTCTTACAAATCGGAGCTTGAGTGCTCGTCTTCGCACGACACGTACCAGCTATATAGCTGGTGTGTGGTACACCAGCCAATCTGCGCTTCCGACTTTGTAGGCATCTGGAATTTGCATTGCTCTACGTAAACTCCTCTGGCTCTCTGAAGACAATGGAACGAGGCCCACAAGTGACTAATCTGTACCGTTCACCAAATCTCATGATATGTGGCCACCATTTGTTGATCTCACACGTGTATAATAATGGTCACATTTAGGCCTGTTTGCATTGAAAGAAAACTAATAGCCCGTTGGATTTTCCATGATACATGTAAATCATGGTAGATAAGTAATTATTATTTTTTCACCTTGTTTGAAAATACGAGAGTAATTTCATCTTGAAATTCGAAACAAAAGTGTTGACTTAAATATGTGGATCTCACTGTAATGTATATGATATATCCGCACCGCCGATCTATTTTATGAGAAGATTTTGGAGCATAACCAAAAAATGAGATAGATCCAACACTTAAATGGCCCACACGAAAGGAAACAGTGGCCTTAATTCGTCCACCATTAAAAGTTATTTTTTTCATTGGGCCCACATTGATGTTTTTTTCATCATTTAACTCATTCATAGGGTCACAAAGACATGGATAAGGGGAAAACACAAATATCAGCTTGATCCAAAACTTTTAAGAGCCCAAGAAGTTTTGAATGGTAGGTGTTCGATTCCTGTTGTTTCTTGTGGTGTGGTCCACTTGAGCTTTAAATCTGCCTCTTTTTTTTGCTCATGCCATAAATTCAGCTGGTATAACAAATGAGCGGTGTAGATAAGTAACATACATCTCAATGGGCCCTACATTGATGTTGAAAATTTCTTGATTTAAGTGTTAAAAAAGTAAGTTATCACATTTGCATCAGGAAAGATGTGGTAATTGCGTAGGTAAATAATTATTACCCATTTACATGGTAATTACACTTGAGCCGAAAAATTAAACAGGCCCTAATAGTTTCTTTGGATTCAAGAAAAGGAAAGAAAATTACATTATTTCTCCTGTGAACTCACTTTTGGCTGTTTTTGGATAATTTTATTTGTTAGAATTTGTAGAAACATAATTTCTCAATTTTTATCTTTGTTGGGTAGTACACAAATTTATCTTCTGACCTACACCTTAAGAAAGATATCTTCCACTGGGGAAGAGAAACGGATAAATCAAAGCTTCTTCCTAAATGTGCTAACATCTATCTTCAAATGCCTCACATATACCATATGTTTCAAATGATCCATTGTCTTTTTTTGGTTATGCCTAGACATATGCCATACGTGATGCCATATGTGCCGCCATCCATCTTGTCATGTGCGCTAATCTATCACACGTGCCATGCATGTACCGTGTGTCATCATCCATCTTCAATCACTCCAAGTATGTCATATTTTCCAATAGTGATAATATGCACAAGCGCTTCCATCTAGTTTCAAGTGTCACATATGTCACCATACAACTTCAAGTCCCACACATATACCGTGTGTATGGGTATGGCTAGTCAACTTCAAGTGCTCACATATATGTGCCTTGTATACCACACGTACAACCATACAATTTCAAATATTCTGCGTGCTAATCTGGCCCATGACAGTGAGTATCTAGATATTTTTCAACAATTTTTATTTTGTTTTATGAACAAACAAATTTGAAAATAGATACTATATATATATATATATATATATATATATATCTTGGTGAAAAAAATATAAGAAAACAATTGTTCCTTTTTCACAGTTTTTTGAAAATAAAATTTGCTAAGATTACTTTCTTATGCTTTCCATGATTTAAGAGAGTTTTAAGGGAACGTAAGGAAAATAAAAATATAACATAAGTAGTAAATTGACATTGGCCCTATAGGACGGATATTCTTTGTATTTGTTTGTTTTACTAAAGAAAGATATTGAAAAAAAAAAAATTTCTTTCAGTAAAAATTGTTTCAATTACATTCCCATAAAGACAATTTTTTTTTCTTTTAAAAATTGTGATTTAAAACGTCACATCCAGGCAAATTATTTTTCATCCATTTGAGTTTTTTTTTTTAAAAAAAAAATGTTGCACTCCTTATCAATGAGAGAAAGCAAATACAAACACTTTACATTTGTTGCTTCCAAAGTAGGTACAATGTCTAATCATTGTAAACAATTTGTATTCCCCAATTTTTATTCTATCCAAACAAAACCTAACTCTATCATGCGCTAACTCTATTATGTTCTTATTGCAAACCCAAAGAATGACACACGCATGTGAAAGAACCGCACGTACTTGTGTGAAAAATTTGTGATACACTATAACTTGTGACAAAGGGCCAATGAATGAATAGTTAAGGAAAGAGAGAAGGAAAGTGTAAGAGAAGAATGAACTCTTATATTATAAGAACTCTTTTTCTTGTTCAATAATATGATATTGTACTCTTTACACTATGCTAAACATAATAGGAGTTACAATCCACTCTTCCAGTAGAATCCAAGGTGAGACTAATTGAATATAAGGCAAAGTATTTAACTAAAACCCAATGAATCTGAAGATAAGGAGCCTCACTTGGACCTATTAGATTAACAATAATCCTTAATGCTCTTATCTTTTGTTGATCTTGCATGTCTAGCTGACAAACAACATTCCTCCTTGAGATTTTAAGGCAATCACACTACTAACAGTCTTTTATGTTTATTGTGTCTCTCTTAAAGAGGACTTCAACGCCATACTAATTGTATTTGTGCAAACTATTACCCCTCACATACCTGACCCCTCAAATGCCGTGCTAGAGTTTTGAGATAAGTTTGCTTGTTCTTTATTGTGAATAACTTAACAAAGTATCGCACACTTTTCATTTTCACTTTTGAAACGCCCACTTCTCCTTCTACACAGGATCTACAAGAGATCTGTGCTGGACCCACTTATAGCCTTCAATAATTCCAACCTTTTAGGTATGACTCTATTAATGACTTGCACAGGTCATAGTTGAAGTCTGATTATTTTCTCCAAAACAAGAAAACACCATATCCTACCATCTTTTCCTAAACCAAAGTTGATCAATTTCTTGAGTGCTTAAGTAATTATATTTATGAGTGTGATTTGATCTAAAACACTATTACCAATATAAATTAACTTAGATGATCATGCGTGAGTTTAGTTCAATGAACCAATCACTACACAAGATATTTGCTCGGTTACCCCGATCTTAGCACTTAGATAAATCTTGTTTGTCAATAATCTTGAACGAATCAATCAAATATTGATTAATACATAATCGATGGAACACTTTGAAAATGGTGTTTCTGTTCAGAAACAAAATGTTCTAGATATTCCTATAAATTTGTGCTTGATTAATGCATAATTGATCAAACATTACTTGAAAATGGTGTTTCTATTCATAAACGAAATCTTCCAAATGTTCCTGAAAATTTGTGCTCCCATTAGCATCAGGATCCCAATTCATAGATGACCAAATTAGTACTAAGTTACCATGATCAAAGCTAGTGGCTATGATACCACTTGTAACTTTTATGCAACTGATTAATCAAACATGTCAGATTGTAACACATTCGTAAATATTTATTAGACATCACAATATTTATTAGACAGATTGTAACACCTTCATAAATAACAGAAGTTAAATAGTGATCACTACGTTACGTGAAAATGCAAAAAAAAATAATAATAAAATAAAATAAAATTATGACTATCAAATTTGACAGTCAAAGGCTATTGAATAATTTGTAAGTTATTCGATGGGCAAGGGCCATCGATTTATTTTGATTTGGGGATAAACAAAAAGTTTCTGAGCGCTTAAACCCTAATCTCTCTCTCTCTCTCTCTCTCTCTCTCTCTCTCTCTCTCTCTCATTAAGCCCCTCTCCCATAATTTCCTTTTTATTTTTAAACGGTGGGTCCCTTTTTGAATATGGATGGACAATGTGATATGGCACATAAAACAATGTGGACCCAGGGTGGTCCGGATGGTGGGCCCTACTGTTCCCAACAATGGGGCTCCCCTGAAATGTCAAAATGGGTGGATGATGTGGATATAGAATAAATGTAATGAGGTGGGCCCCACTGTCTAGTAATCACAGTGGGTCCCACTGACATGGTGGGCCCACCCAAAAAAAAGCTGGAAAAACTGGTGGACGATTGGATAAAATTCATCTACCTTGTTGGACTGCCCATTAAGGTTTCAACTGTGGATGTCAACCCCACTGATCTTTGAAGCAATTTCTTAAGTTTTTTTTTTTTCCTTCACTCAATAAAACAGACTCAAACTAGTTACATTTGTAATGAAAGAGTTGGTTTGAGACTGCCATGTACTAATTATATACATAAATGATAATTTATCTTTAGCTAATGATGAATAGATTATGTTAATTATGAGAAATAGAAGTATGTAACAAATTAAATAAATGTTAGCTACTATAATTATATACATAAATGATAATATAGTCTTTAGCGCAAATGATGAATAGATTACGTTAATTATGAGACATAGAAGTATGGGACAAAATAAATGCTAATTACTATAATTGTATGCATAAATGATAATTGGCGTTTAGCTAATGATGAATATATGATGTTAATTATGAGTCTTAGAAGCTCGGGACAATATAAATTTTAACAATTATACAAAAAAACAAATGACAAATATTGCTCGATTGATCTAAGATAATTATGATTTATATAAAAATAACAATCGCACTTGAAAAGTTTGTAATTCAAGCAATCAAATGCTTTACTCAATGGTTTTATGATGAATTTTGATGTAATTCAGTTCCATGAACAAATTGGATGCATGTTGCCAAAGCATGTGAGTAGTATCTATAGAGGAGAAAAATATAATGATACGAAAGTGATGCTTTGACTGCAGCGAGTGTTTCTTAAGTCTCATAGGCTCTTGATTATCAATTTGTGTTTACTGAAATATTTAAATTTAAATTACATCTTCAATGTACATATGGTTTGATAAAATATTGTTTCTACTCAATGGCATTAGGCTATCAAATTCTCTCCGTTAACATTTTCATTCAGCGGCTCCCTCTAGGCCAATGAAAAGAGTTTGATAGTTTCGAATCGTCGAATTTGGTTTTCAACTTTCAAAAATTCAACGACAATTTTCTGTTGGGGATTTGTGTTGCGGAATCGCACAGATTTAGATCTAGGATAGCAATCCAAGAGCAACAAACAATCACAGGAAAATACAAAGATTTAACGTGGAAAATCCTTTCGGGAAAAAATCAGGGTACAAAGCGACAGAAATTCACTATGAAATAGAAATTACAAGAGAGAGGACCGTCTAATTTGGTTTTCAACTTTTAAAATTTCGACGGCAATTTTCAACACCCACATCCATCAAATTTTTGTCGAATTTAGGCTATCAAATTTGGACGTTTTTCACGTTGTTGGTTTTTTCCTCACCAACTCAAATTCAAATGCCCAACCATTATCACCATCTTTGTTGTTGAATTGAAACAGCACAGGAGTTGGAGACACCAACCCAGCTATCTATAGCTTGAGGAGCCTTACGTCTGGAAATCATCCACATAAAGGCCCTCTTTTATCCGAGCAATGCATCAATGCATTTACCTGAAAAAGCAGTAAGTTGAAGAACATAAAATCCATGGGCATGGATGTACTCTGATGGTGTGTTTAACATTCGATGCACATATATATATATATATATATATATATATAACAACAATTTTTATGTGTGTTCAATCAGTTTACATGGCGTGGCGAATTTTAATGCCATTCATTATGTTTCCAGATGTTAGACATAAAATAAGCCCGAAAATGGGTTCATCTCATTTTAGTTATCATTAATTAAGATGACTCATTTGAGAAAATGGGCCTATTTGGTAAGTGCCTGAAAATGGGTTTATCTCATCTTATTTATGTTAACTAAAATGGACTCATTTTAGACAGATGGGCTGGTTTGGTAGGCACCTGAAAACGGGTTCATCTCAACTAAAATGGAAAAAAATGGGCCTGTTTGGCACATGCCTGAAAATTCATTTTATTTAGGCTCATTTGAGAGAGATGACCTGTTTGGTAGGTGCCTGAAAATGGGTTCATTTCATTTTAGAGAGAGGCTTGTTCGGTAGATGCTTGAAAATGAGTTCATTTCATTTTAGTTACAATTAACTAAAATGGGGTCATTTTAGAGGGATGGGCCTGTTTGGTAGGCCTTGAAAATGGGTTTATCTCATTTTAGAAAGGTGAGCCTGTTTGGTAGGTGCCTCAAAATGGGTTCATCTCATTCTAAAATGAGCTCCTTTTAGAGACGTGGGTTTGTTTCGTAGCTTTTTAAAAGTGAGTTCATCTATTTTAATTATATTAACTAAAATGGGCTCATTTAGAGAGATGGGCCCATTTGGTAGACGGCTGAAAATGGTTTCATCTCATTATGTATTAGAGATTATGATTTCCAGTATGTAATTATGATGCTAAATAGAATTATATATTAAAGTGCGTGATCTCTAATGCATAATTATGATCAACCAAAATGAGATTAACTCATTTTCATGCGTCCACCAAACAGGCCCTTGATTATGAAAAAAAAAAGCAGCTCACAATAACTTGATAGAAACTAAATATAAGTCAGTTGAAAAAATATCAAGATAATGTCAAAATTATATATTTATTACTTCGGGAAAGTTTTCTAATTTTAGTCAAATCGAGGGTATATGGCTTGTTTTACTTGTGCCATCAAATAAGTTGAATAACACTTTTAATCAATAATATCACTTTCATTTCTCATTTTAGGGATTTCTTTGTTTTTAAAGATTCAAGAACTATTCTTTGGAAGAAAATGATGATTTCTTCATTTTCTCCATAAGCCAGCAATGATTCCTTCCTACCAGAAAATACTTCAATCGACTAGTGAAAACATTAGCTTTAGTTTATGATTGTTACAATGGAGTGAAAGAAATATGTGGTTGTTGTCGAATTACTTATTCAAGATTTTTGCAGCTTTTTAATATATATATATTACTTCTTTTTTTTTAATTTTTTACACACGCACACACACACCCACACACTCACACCGTAGTGGGATCTATAGATACTCGAACCCTTGACCGGGTGTTAAAACTCCTGAGAGTCTACCACCCGAGCAAGATTAAGGATCTGATTTTTGCAACTTGTTCCTTGCTTAAATGATCCTGCCCATTATCAAACTGGGCCAGCGTAGGATATGTCTCGCCGATCAAACATCTCCACCATCCATGTCAAAGATCCATATTTCAATATGTCCATTTGGAGGAGGATGATCTTTGATTAATGGGACCTCTCCAGTAGTCATTCAAGGCAAGGAAATGAAAGGACTGCTTTGAATAGCCATGTGAACCCCAAAAATCAAGAAAGCAATCACATGTTAGGCCCAAACACTATAAGGCCAAAATCCAAGTAGCCCAGCATGGGCCTAACACAACAAAGTCCAGCCCTAGCCCAAAAACTGGTTGGACCGAGCTTAACCTGGTTCACTACAAAAGCTAATAATCAAGCACCAAAAGGCTTTAAATACAGGGGAAATGACTCATGGTGAGTAAAATCTGGCCTGTCCATTAGGTGCCTTGATAAAAAGATCAGACTGACTCAACACTCAGGTGGGCCACCACATTTTTACAGCCAAAATCCCGTAAATTCAAAGGCTAGGATGACTCAATAGTCAGGTGGGCCACCACAAATTTTTACAGCTAAAATCCCATAAATTCAAAGGCTAGGATGGCTCAACACTCAGGTGGGCACCACAAATTTTTACAGCTAAAATTCCATAACTTCAAAGGCTAGGCTGACTCAACAGTCAGGTGTGCCACCACAAATTTTTATAGCTAAAATCCCATAAATTCAAAGGCTATGGCCCCAAATATTATGATTTTGGATAATTTTTTTCATCCTAATGGGAGAAATACACAGTAAAGGAATGAACTGAATGACATAAAAATACCTCAGTGGCCCTGTACACTTCTACTGGTGACTGACTATTGGATGGTGTTCTATGGACCCACTATGATGTATGTATTTTATTCACACCGACCATTCATTTTTACATCTCATTTTAAGGCATGAGCCCATAAAAGAGGCAGATCCAGATCTCAGGTGACTGCATCATAGGAAACAGTGTGGTTGATTGCCTGCCGTTAAAATTTTCTTGGGGCCCACAAAAATTTTAGACCAAGCTGATATCTGTGTTATCTCTTCATCCATCATCCAGGTTTATGCGGCATAATCAATAGGTTGGATGGGGAATAAACATTACAGTGGGTCATAAGGAAGTTTTTATTGGTGGGCATTCTATCACTACTGTTTTCCTGTAGTGTGGTCCACATGAGATTTGGATCTTCCTTACTTTTGGGCTCCTTCCTTAAAATAATGATTCAAAATGGATGGACGGCGTGGATAAAACACATACATCGCATTGTAGGGCCACATAGCACCACCAGTGTGCAATCCATGTCAGCTGGAACTTGAGAGATGTGAGGCCCATATGATGCATGAGGCCATCTAACCTATCGATCATAAGAGTCACCTTATATCCCACTATATTAACAAAAATCAACCCGATCCATCCGTCAGGTGGGCCACAATACACAGAACAATGTGAGAGAGGACGAACACCCTTGATTTGCACAGAAGCCCACCAGAACTGAAAAACATCCTTATTTTTCATATGGCTCTTCATCCATACAAACGAAGGATTGGAACGGACTAGATGTAAAGTGAATAAAATTGGTGGACCTTCCACGGAAATCAAATTTGGGCGGTCCCTCTCAACTTGTACCCAGTGGCCCACATGCTTAACAGATCAACTGAATTTTCAGGGACTGTGGATAATATACGCTGAATCATATGATGGACGGATTGGATTTTCTAAATACATCACCTAGGCCCCAAATCACGGAAGCACAACCCAACATGATGTACTGTGCAGTAACTCAGCCGCGCTATAGCCTGGTGAGTAAGCTCAGTGGGGCCCACATTTATATATTTTTTATTATCCACTCCGTCCATCCGTTTTTAAATATCATTTTATGGGATGATGATAAATTTGAAGAAAAGAAAAATCTCAAATGGGCCACACCACAGGAAACAGTGGGGATAGTGACGTCCACCATTGAAACCTTCCTAGGGCCCACAGTGATGTTTATTTATCATCCAACCTGTTCATAAGGTATAAAAAAACATGGATGAAATGAAAAAACAAATATCAGCTTGATCCAAAACTTTTGTGGCCCCAGGAATTTTTTAACGGTGGATGTCATTATCCCCACTGTTTTCTGTGGTGTGGTTCACTTAAGCTTTGGATATACTTCAATTTTTTATAACTCGCTAAATTGATGTGTAAAACGAATGGACGGCGTAGATAACGAAAATACATCACGGTGGGCCCCACAGAGTAGCGTAGTGAGTTACTATACAATCGCGTCATCAGCATAATACATTCTTCTCCTGTTTTAAGCAGAAAGCGAAGGAGAAGCAGAGAGGAGAAACAGCCTCTCTCTCTCTCTCTCTCTCTCTCTCTCTCTCCGCCTAAGACGATGTCGACGGCGACAAGCAGCGGCAGCAGCGGGCTGACGTTCAAGCTCCACCCGCTGGTGATCGTCAACATCTCCGACCACTACACACGTGTCAAATCCCAGTCCCTCCACCCATCTTCACCCGCGGCTCAAGTTAGCACCAACGGCGCACCCTCCTCCTCTCCTCCTAGGGTTTTCGGTTGCGTCATCGGCGTCCAGAGGGGCCGGACGGTTGAGATCTTCAACAGCTTCGAGCTCCTCTACGAACCCTCCACCGACTCCCTCAACCGCTCCTTCCTCGAGAAGAAGCAAGAGCTCTGTAATCACACATCCTCATTCTCTCTCCCATCTATCAACTTTTATCTAAATTCCGCCTCTTTTAGGGTTTTAGCTTCTGCCCTTTTCGAATTCCCCCCGCCAGAGAATGCCCGATTGCGCTAGGCCGACCTTTTTCTGTGATCCTCGGCATTCATCGAGTTTCGGGTTTTTGAGCTGTGGATAAAACATGTAGGACATCCGACCTATTAATCAGGTGGAACCCACTTTAGTAAATGGCCCAGATTTCAGTGTGTTTCTGCAATTCAGGGCGTTTGACTCGTGGGACCGTCTCATGCTCCCAAAACTCTCTCCAATCGGATAATAGGCCGTTGGCCAATTACCAATTTGTGCAATGCCAATCAGTTGGTTTAAGACCATCTGATGGAGGAGATTTTTGGGGTGTTGCCCATGTGGTGAATGGCCCAGGATGCAGAAAGATGTCCCCAACATGTTTGTTTGGTTAAACACTATGAGATAACTACTGTACTTATACCAGTGCTGCATTGTTTTTGAATGAAAATAGATAAGAAGGTGTTCCCGAATTTCTACATACTCGGATGGTATTCTACGGGGAGTGATGCTCAGGAATCGGACATGCAGATTCATAAAGCTGTGAGTGTTGCATCTCTATTACTGTTTTTAATATTGCAAGCTCATGAGGTTTACAGATTTTCTAATGAGATATCTGTTAAGAAGAAACTCCACATGTTGTTAAGTTTTAAATTGTGTTGATGTTAGTTACTGTTATGCTATTCTTGTGTGGGTTTAGTTCCGCATCGGTTAGTTTAGAAAAGGCACTTGTGACTTACTCCTATCTATATAAAGGGCTTAAGGTACTGTCGGTTGATTTCTTAATAACAGTACTTTATGCACCTGGGAGCTCTAATATGGTTAGAGTGCCCCATCCCTTTTTTGAATTTAATACTTTATGGTTCTTATTTTTTGTTTTGTTAGTATGTTAAATCCCATTTCATCTGATTCCTACCTTTCTTAATTGCCTTGTCGCAGTCTCATTTGGCATATGCTTTGTGCATTTTTTGCTCTATTGGATCGTTGCATATCAGAAATTTGGAATCCATTTTTTTTATAAAAAAAATTGGGAAATGATAATTGGAGATGTTAAGAATTAAAGCAATGGAGCACCAGTGTGGACGAGTGCTGTTTACACACTGATGTGTAGTAGAAAATAAAGAAGAGAAAGGTAGATAATAGAGAGAGAGAGAGAGAGGGAGAGAGATGTGTGTGCGCAACTTATGAGAATGACGGTGTGGTGCAGTTGGCCGACTTCAGCGCTTTTATGGAGGTCGGCACCTGGTGTGCTAGCATTGCCTCAGAGCTTGATCTGTCTAGCCTTTCTGTAAACATCGGATTTGTTGATTTTGCTAGCAACAAGTGTTCGCCCCAATCTCTGTCGGAATTTGATGAAGTAGGGTGGGCCTTTATTCAGAGGATGACTTTCATGTGGTCCATTCCTCCTGTGTGAGTGTGGGAGATCCATTTAACTTTCACTCGCTCTACTCCCCTCCTTTAACCCCTATCTCTCCAGAGGTCTTTCACACCCCTCCCTCCTCTTTTCCTCTGCTCCCCCCTAGCGCCTAGTGGTCTTGGGTTTCTGTTGTTGTGCCCCAAGGTCTCCAGTCTCTGGGTGCTTTCAGTCCCCTGCTCTGTTATCTATCCCCCCTTGAAGACTCCCCCTTAGTTCTTGACTTGGGCCTCCTTGAAAATGCTTTGCACGTCTACCCCTTGCAGGCAGCCATGTGTTTGGATAATGATCAGTTTGCGTCTGACCACATCCGTTCACCTACCTGTCTGACGGGAATTATGGGGAGCCCTTTTTTTTTTTTTTTGAAGAGTGAGTTATGGAGAGCCTCGTTGTGGCTGTTAGGGGAGCGATGGATTGGGGAGGCTATTAGCCATCTCGGTAGACTTATTGGGGTGGTGTTTGGGGATTGTGATGAGGACTATGTCGCTCTCTTCCGACTAGTTGAAAAGAGAGGTTTTCAGCTGTCTTTGTCTCAACTCCTTGTTGATCTTCGATCCAGGCCAAGTGATGTAGGGAGTTAGCTAGTCTCAAGGCTGATCCAAGTGGGTTGGCTGAAGTTATTCGTAGAAGTGAGAGAAGGGGGAAATAGATCATTGGTTATCCAATGAAGATTCTAAAGTTGGAATGTATGTGGGCTCAAGTGTCCCCAAAAGCACATCTAGGTTAAAGATATTGGTAAATGTTCGAAAGCCTGTCTGGACAATTATTCTGAGATAGGGGGTGCGCGGGTATCCATAAGAGAGGAAGTTACTAAAGAGATAGCCATTGCAGTAGGGATTGGAGACAGAATCAGGTTCTGGACAGATTCATGGGCGGGGGAGGGAATTTTAAAGTAGGAATTCCCGCACATATATTGCATCTTTACTAATAAAGATATATTAGTAGCGGACAGTTATTCTGAGATAGGGGGTGCGTGGGTGTGGAACGTGGAGTGTAGAAGGAATCTCCTTGAATCTGAGATAGAAGAATTTGCGACACTGCTGAATCGTATCCAAGGGGTAAAGATTGATTTGAATAATGAAGACAAGCAAGTATGGATCAAAAACAAATCAAGGAAGTTTTCGGTCAAGTCATTCTACAGGTGCATTGAAAAAGGAGATGAAGATGAGAAGGAAGAAGAGATTTTCACCAACAAGGTTTGGAAGTATCAAGCCCCTCCAAAGATTGTGGGATTTGCTTGGCTTGTGGCCAAGGGCAGGGTGCTCACAGTAGATAATTTGAAGAAAAGAGGCATGGTTATTCCTAATGTATGTTTGTGCTGCATGTTAATGGAGGAATCAGTGAATCACCTATTTATTCATTGTTCCTTTATTAGCCATATCTGGACAGATTTTCTGTCTCGTTTCGATATAGCTTGGTCTGTCCCAAATTCAACAGGTAGACTATTAAAGGCTTGGCATGGTATCTTGATGGGCAAGAGAAGGACGAAGCTTTGGAGAATGTCTCTTCTCGCCGTCTAGTGGACAGTCTAGTAAGAAAGAAATAGCAGATGTTTCAAAGGGATTTCTAAATCGGTGGAATATGTAGCCGCTAGAGCTAGAATGTTAGTTGTTGAGTGGGCCGTCAATGTTGACAAACTAAAGGACTATAATTTGCTGTTTCTAGGTGTGTAGTAGGCTGTGTAGCTCCCTCGGCGGTGCAACTTCGTTTCTATGTTTTCTTTCTCTTATTAATATAAATCATAACTTCTCAAAAAAAAAAAAAAATGTTCTAAAGCCCGTCTTATTACTATTTAGGAAACTAAGCTCTAGAAGGTTGATTGTGGGTTGGTTGATTCTATCTGGGGGTGTAGGGGTATCGAGTGGGAAGCCTTGACGTTGTTGGATCGGCTGGTGGCATTTTGGTGATGTGGAATCTAAGGACTTGGGTCAGGAAAGATGGAAGGGTTGCTTCTCTGTTATTGTGGCCTTCCAAGGTGTCACCTCTAAGTTCAAGTGGGTTTTCTCAGGGTTTATAGCCTAAAGTAGTTGGCTCTCCGTCTGCTTTTGTGTGAGGAGTTTTCTACTACTTCTGTCCTGTCTCACCTTCCCTGGTGTGTAGGCGGTGACGTTAATGTGATTCACTTCACTTTTGAGAAGCTTCATCGAGGTCGGATTTCTAACAATATACTAGGTTTTTCAGATTGGATTCTCAAGCATGAGCTGGTGGACATTCTTATGGGAGGGGTCAAGTTCACCCGATCTAACGTTCAAGCGAACCCAACTATGTCTAAGCTAAACATATTCCTAGTTTCTCTTGGGTGGGTGGATGTTTTTCCTTTGGTGCATCAAAGGGGCCTCCAAAACTAGTATCTAATCATTGTCTTATCCTGGTGGAGGCAGATGAAGTTGACTGGGGGACTAAGCCCTTTCTGTTTGAGCTGGCCTAGCTCAAAGTGGAGGGTTTTCAGGCCTTGGTCTTAGGTTAGTGGTGCTCCTTTATGGTTGTAGGTTGGGTCGGTTTCATCTCTTCTAGAAGTTGAAGTTGTTAAAAGCTAAGGTGAAGGCGTGGAAAAAAAGAGGTGTTCTTGCAGAGGAAGCTTAAGATGGATTCTATCCTCTGTGAGATAGAAATTCTAGGCATCAAGGAAGGAGGAGGCATGTTGTTTGCTGACGAGTTAGCAGCTAAAGATCTGCTCTCTGGTGATCATAGTGCTCGCCCAAAAAAGGAGGAGATCAAGTCGTGCCAACGCTCTTGGGCAACTTGGGTCAAGGAAGGTGATAAGAACACCAAGTTCTTCCACGGATAGCTAGTGTTAGATCCCGTACCAATTGCATCTCCTCCCTCCTGATTGATGGTAAAAGGATCATTGATAAAGGTTCCATTTGTGATGTTATTGTTAATTTTTATTCCAATAGTAGGATAACGGACTAAAAAACAATGGACAACCATGCATATGCAGTCATCAGGTGTGTGGTGTCCAACATGGTGAACTAGATGAGTTGGATGCCATGTCATACACACATGGCACACCAAAGTAGACCGCATGCAACAAATGCTAGTAAAACAAGCTTATTCTACAATGTCACAAAAAAGGGGCATGCCAGAGAGGGGAAAACTGACAAAATATACTTTCAATCAATCAAAATAAAATGAAAATAATTAATTGTGGTCAAGAGTTAGAAATGTACTGTTTTTTCTCTTCCAAATCAAGTAGAAATCGAAAATCTCAAGCCTCCATAGTTGTACGGACGTGAAACGGGGGAATACTGATTTCTCCTTCATGAAATTCAGGCCATGGGATTCTCTCATAGAACCAATCAAACCCCTAAAAATTTTCTCAAATTGTTGAGTAGGTTAGGTTGAGAGAATCGAGCGGATGAATTTTTTGGGGCCAGAAGAGTATTACCCCTTAGGGTTTTAAAAACCCTTCTTTCAAAAGGATGAGTTTAATCATGGGGTTTGGTTTTTGTGAGTTTGACACCATTTAAAAGAAATAAAAACTCTCCAACCATACACTTTCATTTCCAAATACAAATGATTAGGATTGTCCAATGGGTGTGATAATAGAGATATGCTCCATCCACAATAGGGACCACCAATTTGGGTGGTGGTGGTCCGTATTGATCGAATGTAGTGCCACATGTGATGGGGATGAATCACGACCATTTCCAATATTGAACTAACATGGAAGAAAGACTTTAAGAAAAGAGGTTGTAGCTTTAACAATAATGGTTGGCATCTGTTCTAAGCCTTGCCCTAAATAGGGGAACCCCTTAGGATGGCATAGCCCTAATGTTAATGGCAGGGTTCAAACAAGGAAAGGCTTATTGTGGATGGCTATTAGGTGCAGAGCTGAGTGGGTCAATAAGTAGGTAAGGGTGTTATGGTAGCAGAGAGAAGGATATTTCTCTGAACTCATCTCTGGTTTGAGACAACTCTCGCTTAACCTTAAAACTATCAAGCAAGAAAATTGTCAGGAATTTGATTTTGTATAGGATAGGCATTTTTTGCTTCAGAAATCAACATTGACACTTTTGTTGTCTCATCCGAAACAAAGCTTGGAAAAGAGGTACTAAGCGTACCTAAGCGTTCCCATCTGCAAGAATGCTGATGCAAAAGCGAACTAAGAGTCCGATAACCAGCTTAGGCAGCGTATGCTACCTATGCTACATGCTACATGCCACATGCCTTATAGTTTACGCTACCAAGGACATGTAATACATTTGTACGCTGCAAAGCGTTTTAACTACACTACTAAAAACATTGCATGAAAATGCCTTTTACAGACTCAATTATTGGTTTTATATAAGAAACCTAAGTTATCTTAAGAAATCTTCATTGTTGATTTATTTAAATCCTAGCCTGTGATCTATCACATGTCATACCATCCTTTATCACTTTTTTTTTTTCTTCAAATCCTACAAGGAGAATTAAGTGTAAGCCCTCATTTATATTCTCTCAAGTCTCAACCCTCATATATTCTGCACATGTTAAAATTTTGCTTACTATTCGAACCTAAGATTCTTGCCATTTCAGCATGACCCGTAGTTGGCTTTGTTTCTCCACCCTTGCGTCATCTTGGGACTTGCAAACCTATTAGCATTAGCGCCTCTCACTTTGAGAGGATTCGTCCATGGTATTCATAGAGATCAATGACATTGAAGGTAGGGGAAGTGATGTCTTATGGTAGCTCTATGTGATAAGAATTTTCATTGGTCTTCTTCAATGCCTTGCATGTTCCAACGTTCTTTTGTCTTTATTTATTGTGGCTGCCTGTTGGAAACCTTTCTTTTTGAAAAACGACCATGACAAGAAGCTGCGTTTCAAAAGTCTTGGTTCATTGATTTTCATCGACAACTACTTATTACTTTGCTTTTCTCTGTGTGTGTGTGCGCGCGTGTGCGTGTGTGTGTGATGGGGTTGTGGTTTTGGCTTTTGATAAACCTCTTCATAACTTTATTGCATCTATTCTGCCCATTGTTCGGAGCATCCTTGATATTATCGAGATTTCCTCGATATTATCTATTTCTCTAGCTTGTTGATACTGATAACACAGGTAGTCTTAGAAATTCGAGGTATCGACGATGTATCGCTAAGTGTCACCAATGTATTGCCAATATTTTCGACTATGTAAATTCCAGGTGTCGCTTGTGTTGCCAGTGTATTGGCGATGTTTTGATAATATTGCTAAATTTTTAATATTACAAAAAATCTTTTTTATTAAAAAAAGTCATTTCAATTTTTTATGGGCTCATGGTTGTATACAGTGTTCAAATTGTTGATGATAATATCGACCATCTTGCAATATTATCGTTATCGCAATATGAGTGATATCAAGACCACAATCTTTCATTTCCTTTCCAGTTGTCAACAACTATTTATTAGCGAAATATCATGTGTTGTCGATAGTTTGAAATTTCGATGAATGTTTGGGTGGACGGTTAGATGGTTGGATGGATGGATGTGGATGGTTGGCTGGATAGATGGGATGGTTGGACTGGCTTCTTACAACGGCACATGCTTTTACGCCCCCATTAAATGGAAACTTATTATGCATGCATTCTTTTTGCATTTTTTTTAAATTTCTAAATATGCAAATGTGTGTTTTAGCATCTCCTGAAGTTTCACTGAGAAATTTCACCGTTTTCCCCATGTTTCCCCAATGTTACCTAGAATTTCTGGTTATCGGCGATATCGACATTGTTTCCATATCCCCAACCAGCGCAAATTCTAGCAATACCAATACTCCGAACACTAGTTCTGCCTTGTCACCAGCGTCACTGTTGATTTTTCTCAAGTTTGGTGATGGTACAAAATCAATAAATTGACTTTTAACTCATACCACACGTTCTTGAATGGGAGTTTACCAGTGAAGCAAGTTTTGGAACTATTGTAGGCAAATTTAAGTTGTCACAAAATGAAGTCCCACTGTCTAGGATCCTCTCCCTCAATGCTTCTTTGGAGATTTCCCGGCGTTCAGTTCAACACTTCTGTCTATCCAATGGTCTGAGGATGGTAAGCAACACTATATTACAGATTAATGCTCATCTTCTTGCACAAGTGTCTTAGTAGTTTAGTATCTTGATCTGAAGCAATCGCCTTCCAAACTCCATGTTACTTCACGACTTGAATATTAATCAGCAACACATGAAGCATGTGATGTCTTTTGTAATCAATAAAATCTATCATTTTGGAGAATTGATCCACCACGACAAAGATTGAATCCATACATACCTTTTTTACCCCATGAAGACCCAACATGAATCCATGCTAACATCCTCCCATGGTGTCTTCAGGACGGGTGATGGGGTGTAGAGACCAGTATTTTGACCTTGCTCTTTTGGGACTTGACATATTTGGTAATGATCAACATGTTGAATAGTGTCTTGCCCCACTGCTTTGGCCCATTGCATGCCTGTTATAACTAATAAGCCCTTCTCTTCTTTCTTTTTCTTTTTTTTTCCTTTCAAATCAGGCATTATAGCCCCCTTTCATGTAAGGGCACCATCATTACGGTCATGCAACAGCCGTTACAACCGTAATGTAACTATTTTTTAATACTATGGTGATTATAAACTTCATTTTGCTAGTTTTATTTTGATACTTGTGGGTGTTACTTATGGACTTCATTTTGCTAATGATTACTTTAACGATATTATTTGATGGTTGGGTGTTTGATTTTATGTGTTAGTTTACTAGTTGCAGGTGTTAACCTGACCCAACCAGCCCAATCTAACCCTACTGAATTGTGTTAGGGTCATGTATTCAGTATCTAGCGTTGGGCTTAGGTTGGGCCACAGGTTCACTCCTCTTAAGGTTAGGTCAGGCTTGGGTTGACCCTCAACCCGATGGTCCTGACCTGACCTACTCAAGTTACAGCCTAGAAAGAACATATCTTTTAAGTTTGTTTATGAGTGTTTTCTTTGAGAAACTATCTTGTTCGACTGTCTGACTAACAAATATATATTATTATTATTATTTGGAACAGTTGATGGATATAAATGAAAGTCCAGTGTATGTTCTTCTGAATCCTGCAATCAACCACGCACAAAAGGATCTTCCGGTGACCATATATGAAAGTGGTATGTCTGATTTGCATCTAAACCCTGTTCTCAATGTTTTGTCACAATTGTCATCTTGAACTACTTTTTTTTTTTTTTTTCCTTTTTGCTTGTGCAATAGCAAATTATTTAAAGCCATCACGTGCCTAGATACTTCATACTTGCACATGTTAACATAGTGTTGGACTTGTCACAATACCAATGTTGATTGTGGCTGCTCTAAGATACTTCATGGGAAAATTGTTTAAATGGAATCCTAGTTTACTGGATTTGTTATTTCTGTGAGTTTGAGAACTTCTTCCATTCTTGACATAATATACGGGCATGTGTTTCTTTTACAACATCAACAAGTTAATTCAATAGACAATGTTAGAAATATAGAAAAGGTTACTTGTTTAATAAAATTAAATGTTATTTTAATGTTCATATTTCATCATTAAACAAGATATGAATATCGTGCTACTACCAATGGGATACTCTTATCCATATCCATAACTCTATCTTGGATAGTTTGAGAAACAGAGAGTCATGGCCCTGACGCCCCTTGACCTTATTTTTGTTCATTTGACTAATCATATCTAGGCAACACTGGTTGCAACATTTGGTACTGCGAGTGTTTGTGACGCATGACTTGTGATTATTTTTTTAAAACAAATGGAAGGGCATGCTACAATATGTTTTTACTTGGCTTTTGGTCCCTCCACATCCCACTTTTATTTTGTTGGAAATAGTTGAGCCCATTTTAGCTTCATGATAAATTCCAAGTAACACAATCATATAATTTATTTTCCTCGAGTGATTAAGTGAAAACACATAGTTGGACATAGCCTTAGAAAAACAAAAGAAAAACTGTTGTGGGGGTTGAGGTACTTCTCTGCTTCTCCTCAACTGCTCATATTTATAAATTTGCTGGGCATTCCTTATATATATATATATATATATATATATAAACTAATTGCTAAAGGCAATTGGCATTGATTAAACCAAACAGTCTGTTCAATAAGGATGAGCCCACATGTCTGCCTGAACGAACCAACCTCCTTTGGGACTTGCTGGCTCCCGGATATCGTTTGAGCGTTATGGAATAATGAGTTTATATTTCCTTTGGACTAAATTTATCTGATTTAGGCATACATGGATGCTGTGCAATGTGTTGTTATTACTGACTAGACAATTTGATTATCCATAATAATTCATTTCATGCTCTCTCTTTTTTTCTTTTTCTTTTTGAAAACTTGTACTAACAACAACATTTTTTTGTGGGAATGGATTATTACAACTCAAGAATTGCATGTCATAGATGGGATTCCCCAGTTGATATTTGTTAGATCAAACTACACCATTGAGGTTGGTCCTGCCTGTCTTCTTGACTTGTAGTTCGCATCATCATTGCAAAATAAGATGATTAAATGATTTGCATTTGTTTGAAGACTGTAGAAGCAGAACGAATCTCTGTTGATCATGTAGCCCATCTTAAACCATCGGATGGTGGATCTGCTGCTACTCAATGTAAGGTTTCTTATTTTATTTATTTATTTGTTATTTTGTGTTGTTCTAACTTCCACATTCTCTATTTGAGTCAGACTTCTCTTGACTGATGAATAGAAATGATTGAAGCTGACAAGCATGGATTTTTCATGCAGTGGCTGCACACCTTACGGGTATACATAGTGCCATCAAAATGCTTAATAGCAGAATCAGAATACTTCACCATTATCTTCTTGCCATGCAGAAAGGTACACCTGTTCAGCTTTTAACCACCACGTTTAAGCATTCATGATTTTTTTTAAATAAATGGTAGCTAGAATTTTATTGAAGAAAGCAGAAAATTATCAATGGAAGGGCACTGTAGATATGATATCGAGTGACCCTCCTGTCACTCCCTCCTTTGCAAGGGAACCAACTATGTGATTTACCTTTCCCAGAACCTTGGAAAGCACATCCCTCCTATTAGCCCCAATGGCTCTAGTGTCAAATAAACAAAAAGCAAACTTCTAAGGACTTCTCACTAGATGAGGACCACTTGATGACATTAGTAGAATAGCCATCGATAACAAGATTCCCTTGAAAATATGCAGAATTGCTGCTACCGAAATCTTAAGGGTTCTGAGCTTGGGGTTTGTAATAGGATTCTAAGCTTGTTAAGGAGTGAGCTTCCTAGTTCCTTCTTGGGCAGATTGGTGAGGCTGTGCCCCTTGTATCTCCCTTTGTAGCTCTGTTTATTTTCTTTTTTCTTTCTTCTTTTTCTTTTCTTCTGTCTCTATGGGTCTATCTTTTGTTTTTCTTTTTTGTTTTGTTTTGGTTTCCTTTTGTTCTTTTGGCTTTTGCCTTCAATAAATTGCATCATCTATATAAATAAATAAAAAAGAACAAAAAAAAAAAATGCAGAACCCTTCTCTTAGTGCCAAAATCTATGCCTCATTTGAATGCACCTCACTGTAAGGCCCTGAATATTGCGACTAAGATATTTTTTTATGGTGGCACCAGCTCCTTGAATCCTCAACCTCGGGATGTGTGAAGCCACTATATGGACCAGCAATGCAAAGGAGAGGAATGTCCTCAATAGGGTGGAATGATGGAATAAGATCTGTGTAGCTGACCCGTTTAGTTCGGATGAGCCTTAGATGATGATGATGCAAAGGAGAGGAATGGTGCATGCCATTAAGAACTCATGTTTTTTATTTCCTAAAACATCTCCCACACTGGAAGGATCCATGTTCCCATGCACAAACGTCAGAATTAAGCTTTAGGTGCTGCATAGGAGGCGGCTTCCACATCATGTTGCCAATCTCACCACTGAAAATCACCACTTCCAATCACGGAGGAGATCTTCTCTAGCAATTCCTTGTAACTAATGCACGAGCCAGCTGACCACTCTATAACAAGCATAAGAGTTCTTTTGACACTTTCCACCAAGGCTACCTTGTTATTGAAGGATCTGCAATTTCATTCTTTCCATAAACTTTAAAAGGTGGCATACAGGATCATTTTCGGCAACAGTTAATGCAACAGAATTGCAAGAATTGAATCTGGATCCGTAATTTCATTTTCTGATCTGATTCTTCAGCAAATCTATATGCAGAAAACTGACGTCTGTGACTCTGAATGAGGATGGCAATGGACTGGGATTGGCCCTAGCCCAGCCCTAGTGCCCTAAGCCTGGGCCGGGGACTGGCCCTGGCCCTTACCAGTCTGAAAAGGCCCTGGCCCATTGAGGAAAGAGATTTATGTGTTCAACGGTTTGAAATAGTCAAATTAAATATACATATATTGGTATCCTTCATCTATGATAAGTACCATCGTAAAAATGGTTTGGGTCGTTGAAACATGATCCAGATTCAGTGAGCGTCAATGTATGGTGAATGGTAATTGCTCAAAAGTCTGTGGCCCAAGCCCTTGCCCTGCAGGGCTGGCTTGAGCTGCCCTGACCATTGACACCCATAAGTCTGAAATGTGCCATAGCAGATCTTTCCTGTGCTGATACCCAAAACCAATGCAACCAATGCCCAAAAGCGAGACGCTTGCGTTAGGTCTATCCAATGAAGAACTAATCAGGTTAGCAAGTGTCTTCAGTTGTCGGTCCGGCTCATTTCCTTCTTCTTACTTGGGCCTTCCTTTATGTGTGGGGAAGCCCCCAAAACATCTGTGGAGCAAAGTGATAGAAGGATTCCAATGGAAGTTATCTAGTTGGAAAGGCAGGCACTTGTCCTTAACTGGTCGTATCACCCTGATAAAAGCAGTGCTGTTGAACCTGCCATCATACTTTATGTCGCTTTATAGATACCCGAGATCGGTGATTCAGTAACTAGAGAAGTTGAGGTGGGATTTCTCATGGCAAGGTGCGGAAGAAAAACACAAATTTCATCTCTTAAAGTGGGAGGAGGTATGTCTTCCCAAGGAAGGAGGAGCAGGTGTGAGAGATCTCAACTCTATGTACTTGGCACTGCTCAGCAAATGGCAATGGAGATTTCAGATTTGAAGAAGGGAAGCTGTGGAGGAAGGGTATTGCCAACAAGTATGGGGTAGAAGAACGAGGTTGGAAGACCAAGAAGTCTTGGTTACATCGAGCATCTGGAAGGCCATTTCATCCCTATCCCCGTCAGTTATGGATTCTGCTTCTTTCACTCTAGGGAGTGGATCCCGAATCTGGTTTTGGGAGGATTCTTGGTGTGGAGGTCAGCCTGTAGCTGAAGTCTTTCCTTCCTTAGCAGCTTTCCTTGGATAAGGACATTACAATAGATAGATGCTTTAAGGTGGTTGGTGGTTGGCGGTAGGGGTGTCTGGTGCCCTCCATGTAGAAGGGACCTCTCGGATTCTGAGATAGATGATTTTGCCAACTTATTGGACCACCTTCAGCTTTTCATCCCTTCCCCTGATGACAACAAATCTTTACATTGTTCTGCTTCTCCTTCAGATTCCTTTTCAGTCAGAACCTTCTATAACTCGATTCGTTCATCTGGATCTGATCTGGGAGCCATGGCTCCTCATGGTTTCTGGTCGTACGGGACCCCTCCGAAGATTTCTTCTTTTGCATGGTTTGTGAGCAGAAATCAGATCTTGCCTGTAGGTAATCTTCAGAAGAGGGGGATGTCTATCCTGAATGTTTGCCTCCTTTATATGAGCAACGAGGAGACAGTTGATCATCTTCTTAGTCACTGCCCCTTCGCCATTAAGATATGGTCCAGCGTCCTTTTCTTATTCAACTTGCAATGGGTCATGCCACAATCTGTATCTCAGTTGCTTTCGGCTGGTCATGGGTTGCACCTCTCAAAAGATGGATTGATTCTTTGGAGGTTGTCTTTTCTGCCGCAATATGTATCTCAGTTGAAGCTTGCGGCCCCCACGTTGGATGATGATCGCTTAATGTGGAGAGTTCTTCTCACCCCTCTGGGAGATTCTCGGTCCGTTCGATGTTTAATGTGATCTGCTCCTCAATTCCTCTCCCAGGTCCGCCTAATCCTTTCCACCTATGGTTCTATGGGGCTCCCCCAAGAGTGGTTGTGTTTGTTTGGCTAGTTGGAAGAAAGAGAGTCTTGACAATAGATAATTTGCAGCGAAGATCTCTAGTTCTGCCCAACATTTGCCCAATGTGCATGAAGGACGTGGAGTTGATTGACCACTTGTTCATTCACTGCCCCATTGTTTGATCAGTTTGGGAGTTTTTCTTTTCCATCATGCATGTGGCCTAGGTAATGCCAGGCTCAGTGAATAAGATTCCATGGACCTGGCATGGCACTGGAGGGTCGAAAGGTGGGAAGAAAGCTTGGAGGATGCTCATTATGGCGGTCTTTTGGACCATTTGGAGGGAGCAGAATGAGCGTTGTTTCCAGGATAAATGTTCTTCCATCAATGAGCTGATTTGGAGGACTATTAACCTTTTGTTGGTCTGGGTTTCTCATGTGTAAGCAGCTCGTTGCCCTCTTTGTTTTTCTAGGTTGAGCATTGTATTCTTTCTTGCTATGCGGGCCTCATCAATAAATTGTTGTTTCCTCTAGAAAAAATATTATTTGAAAAAACCTATTGCAGTCCCATAACGGATCATTATTAGACCATTATAGGCTGTTATAGGACTGTAATGGGTTAATTTTTCCATAGCAGTTGTTAGTTGTTACAGCTAGATTGATGATTTCAAGTCTTAGACACAATTTGTGACTAACGGTTTAAAATAGGAAACGTAGGGCTAGGGTTTAGGGGAAGATTAGGGTTATGGTTTTAAAGAGGGATGGAATAGGGCGTTAAGGTTAGGGTTTTATGGGAGAAACAAAGCAAAAAAACAAAGGAGAAGTAGTTGTCCATGTGGACAGCCTTGCATGCACATGCGTACGACCATGGGAGAGGGTGCACAGCTTAGGGTTTTGGATGGGTTGGGTGTTTGGAGGATTGAGGAGGGAAAAAAAAAAAAAAAAAAAGAGATGAAAAATAGTGAAGAGATGGGGTTTAGGGTTTGAATAGAAAAAGAATGAAAAACAGATTGGGACTTTCCTTTAAAGAAAAAGAAGAAGGAATAAATGAGGATCATCCTCGAGCCTTCACACCTCCTCTCCAATCCTTGGAGTGTCTGGATCTTTACCTGCAAATCTCATGCAAGGAGGAAGAATGAAGAAAGAGATTTCTCTTCTTTTCTTTTTTTCTCCTCAGAAAACGTGGAGTAGGGCTTGGACGCAAGGAGTGTCTGGATCTTTACCTGCAAATCTCATGCAAGGAGGAAGAATGAAGAAAGAGATTTCTCTTCTTTTCTTTTCTTTTTTTCTCCTCAGAAAACGTGGAGTAGGGCTTGGACACAACCCCCCCCCCCCCCCCCCCCTATTTACATTCTCAATTAAAAGAAATTACAATAATGTCCTTAAGTCTAAAAGAAATGTGCATACTGCAAATAAATTCAAATAAGCTATCAAAAACATCAAATCCTAATCTAAACCATCAATAATGCTTAAAATATAAATAAAACTAAAACACCTACACCATGGACCTATGTGGTCCAAGATCTGGGTGGACCAACGGTCCGATGGCCGGCAGATGATGATCTAACGGTCAGATGGGCCAACAACCACAATCCAATGGTCGAAACTTCCTCTGATAGCTGCCCACATCCATCTTCCCAATATGGGGTCTTCCAGATGCACAAACTACACATGTGGTCTTCAAAGTGGCCCGCTGGAGCCCATGTAGATGTTGTCCATCCATAATGAGGTGAGGGCGGCAGTAGGGAACCTCCTCATCTGGTAGACCCTATATGATGGTTCAATGTCCTCATCAAGAATTCTGCTCTTCCCACTTTTTCCTCACATTATAGATTTCCATAGGTCTTGCTGTAATGAGTTTGTCAGGAGATATACACAGCCATATCTTTCCACCATGGTGTGCATATCGTGTCATTGCTCGTCGCCGGTTATATTTGTCTAGATGCAATCCAAGCAGGTTCAAGAGCCCGAAGATCATATAACACCGAAAAAAAACATGATTGCCACATTTTATTTTTTTTAATTGGTGCTTATGGTTTGATGGTTGTTTCTTGATTCCATCCATACTGCAGTACCAGACAGGAGAGTTCTTCTCATCCAGCTCCTCACGAACCTAATGATTAAATAACATTACAGATGCATATGTATTTATTGAATGCACAATAAATCATGGGATTTATTGATAATGAATCTGTCACAAAAGAATCTGTTTATATTGTATATACAGCTAGACATATATTTATAGAAAAGAATTTATTGTTATGTGTTTGGGAACCACAGGCGACCCCTGACTTCTAGTGTAATTGCCTCTTTCAGTTCAGCTCTTGTATCAACCTAGGAAGCAAAAACTAGATCTTTTGAAGTTAAAGAATGTTAGACCAAGAGAATCATAGTTTTGGGATGTTACATGATGAGTTGCACTGAAAATTGAGGCAATAATGCTATCATCAATCAAATGTTTCTCATATTGTGAGTTAGATACTTTATGGGCACCAAACTGGTCCTTTCACTCTGTCCAGTTATTGGAGCTTGAAGTTTGCCTCTTTATGGAATCTGGTCGAATGCTGACAGTGACTTGTTTGTTCCAAGTGCAGGTGATATTCAATGTGAGAATTCATTGCTTAGGCAAGTTTCAAGTCTTTTGAGGAGATTGCCGGCCATTGAATCTGTGAAATTTCAAGATGATTTCTTGATGGTGAGTGATACTTTTGCCATAATGGTTGAATATGTTATCAATTTGTTTTGTCCGGGAAAAAGAAATCAGCAATGCAAATAGGGCCTGTTGATGATCATGTGTATTGGTTCAGTTGGCCCTTATTTGTTTCTGTTTTCTGGTTTACCTCAACTGAAAAGTTTTTCTGAGGCTGTTATTACTGAAAAGAGTAACCAATGCTTCTTTATCCAACAAATTCTGGTTTCAGATGGAATTAATTAGTGGTATTCATATCAGCCAATTTCTGATTCTGCCATCATTTGGTTGTCTCGTGCCTGCTTTCTTTTGTAGGAATACAATGATACGCTCCTGATGACTTACCTTGCCATGTTCACCAACTGCTCAAGGTATTTAAGGCCATTTCTCACCTCTTTATTATTATTATTATTATTACAAGTATTTGCTAAGCACGCACACGTGTGCTATAAAGCTAATGTAAATGCTACGCGTATGCTAGCTGGGCATATTGGTGAGATTTCCAATCCATCCATCTGGTTGGTTCAACCTTGTACATGTTTTCCCCAAAATAAATCCAGTACACTCAGCATGTGGTCCCCACTATTGGAAACAGGTGGATAGGTTACAAAACTTCAGCCAAGATTTTCAGAGCTGTACATTTGTTTTTCAAACTGTGGCCCAGCTGACCAGTGGATCAACCTGATTCTTGGGCCAGCGCATCAATATACTGATTCCATTCTAACAGATGGACTGGATCTTGGACCTATCATGCCACGCTGACCCATGCGTGTTATGTACATCGTTTATTGCACACAGTTGTGGACTTAGCAAAGCTCTATTATTACTACTATCATCATTGTCGCCGCCGCCATTGTTATTTAAATATTGACACTGACAATAAAGGTTATTAAGTTGGGCACAAGAAGCCTTGAACTGATGGGAGTGTAGTATCAACTAATTTGTTGGCTGGTGTTGATCTCTAGGCCTATTGTTATTTCCCCCCTTTTTTTATTGGATTGTAAGCTGGCTCAAACCTGAGATTTCAATGTTAAAATGCAGTCTGTCTACAATTGAGCTATGGGCTCGAACACTGTTAATATTTCCTTTAATTCTTTCTATCATCATCATCATCTAGGCCTTATCATAACTAATTAGGGTTGGCTACATGAATCCTTTTTCCGCCATTCCACCCTATCAAGGGCCATAACTTCAGTTAGACTATAGTTCATCAAGTCTTTTCTTAGTACCTCCACCCAACGCCTATTTGGGCCTCCCTTTGCCCTTTTAGAGCATTCAACTTGTACGAAGTCACCCCTTTTAGACCAGGTGGAGATCTTTTCTCCTTTCTCTATTATTCTCCATCAATTGTCTAAGTAGGAACATAGTTTTAGTGGTGGATCTCCCTGGCATGAAGCCAAACTGATTTTCTGATACATTCACCTCATTCCTTAGTCTATGACTCTATGCTCAATCACTCTTTCTCAAAGTTTCATAGTATGGCTTGTAAGTTTAATCCCACAATAGTTAGAGCAGCTCTCTGTCTCTTTTATTCTTATAAATAGGTACCACGATACTTTTCTTCCATTTGTTTAGCATTTGCTTTATCAACAAAAATAATCCAGTATCTTCCATACACTTCCAAACCCCTTTTGGTATGCCATCTGTGATGCAGGACATGGAAATTAAACATGATATGTAAGATTTCAAACTTTAGATCATACTAATTTAGAAACATTCACAAAACTTTCACATCCCACATAAAGTCAAGCATTCAATCAAGGGGAACCTACAAGGGTCCAAGCCTACACATGCTGGGGCTGGATCAATTAAAATTATAGACCAAACAATGATAAAAGGAGAGTACATTCATCCACACATGCAAATGATTATTTCCCCAATCAAAGGGAATCACATGTTTCAATTCAGGAAACCCTAGAGTTGAAAAAAAGATTAGAAATTGGGATTTAGGATAATCTAGAGTTAGGGCTAGGGAAATATAGTGAGAGAGTAAAAGAGAGGAAAGAGAGAATCTAGGATCAGTCCACGCATGTGGGCAGCAAGCGGGCCTGACGCACGTGCATGGATTGTAGCCCGCATGTGTGTAGGGCCCACGAACCCAAAAGGGGTCAGCAAGGGGTTGGTTGGCCAGGGGTGGGCCACCCACACCAATTTTCAGATCTAATGGATGACTGGTTTGAGCACGGTGCTTTGCCGAAGTTTCAGCCCTCTTGCAGGGCCTAATTCTGAAAATTTGTTGTAGAGAAGGATTGACTGCAAAATAAAGGTGGATTTGAAGAGTGGATGGCTGTGAGAAATGATGATTATGGATGGTAGGAGATGGGGGCGATTTGAGATGGGTGTGGCTTCACACCACGGTAGTTAACCCTTTGAAGAAGAGAGAGTTTCGCACCCAATTGGATTTCCACAACTCAAAGAATTAGAAAAGTAGGAAAATGCAAAATTTTATTCATAATATTCAATGAGAAAAAAGACTACAAGGGATGCTTATTTATAATAAAATTATATACCCCAAAACTTACGCCATGTGTGCAACCTATTACTTAGAGACGAAGTAACCACAAATAACAACTAATCAAAGTAATCTAAAGCGTCCATGATGTTCCTAATAACAATAATAACCAAACTCAAAGTACTAGATCATTTGGAATAGTGGGCCACGATCATGAGAACCCATGGTGGGATTCACATGACGATCAGGTCCACTCCAAGGAACCAAAACGCAGTCCTCTAACTAGGAGGCCCTCCCTGAATCTAGATCGATGGTGGGACCCTCCTCTTTGCGTACATACGTAGGGGGTGCATGTGCGCGTGATGTCCCCATCAATTCTCCCCGGCTGCGAAGATTTTGCCACTGACCAAACAAAACTCTTGAACCACTCTAAGATGTCAAGATCAAGTCTCTAAAGCTCCTCCTCAGTGAGCCACGTACTGTCTGAAGCTGGGCGTGACTTCCACTTGACCAAGAACTTTTGAAATCCGCCATCTGACGTCGATATTATCTGATGATCCAGAATATCCTCTATCTCCTCTCTGGGTATGGGAAGGGTAGGTATGAGAGGTAGAGGCTGGAACGATGGGTCGAGAGGGGGCCATGGATCAAGGGAAAGGTCTGGGGAATTAGGATATTTAGGTGACAGTCTGGACAATATATCAGTGGCCCCTGAAATGCAACTAGATCCTCTACATTGAATGTAGAACTAATTCTCATGGAAGGTGGAAGATCTACCACATACGTGTTGAGACCGTTTCATTGTATAATTTTAAATGGTCCAGTGCTATGCGCGTGTAATTTACGAACGACTCCCTGAGGGTACCGCTCTGGCCTGATGCGAACCATCAGAGAGTCCCCTACATTGAATTCCTTAAATCGTTTATGTTAGTCAATAGAAATTGTGTAATGTTCATTACTAGTATTGATTTTTCGCCTGATTTCTTGATGCAATGAATGAATGTAATGTGCGAAGGACTTTACAGACTCTGATGGCCTATGAAATAGGGACATAGGGACAAGATCATTAGGCTTCCTAGGTTTATAACCAGTAACGACTTCAAAAGGACTTAAACCTGTAGATCTATTGACAGAACTATTAAATGCAAACTCGGCGATAGGTAGTGCAGTGTCCCACGTCCTGGTGTTCTCTCCTACTAAACCTCTGAGCAGATTTCTCAGACTCCTATTGACCACCTCAGACAGGTTTGGTAGAGTCGCCCCAGAGACTAAATCAATGGTGTTGTATATCCCTTATAGGGGGAAGCTCATCCAATAGATCATTGGGAAAGACATCACGAAACTCATCCACTACCAGAGTGGCCTCAGTGGGTAACTTTGCATTAGCCTCTGATGCACTTTCCCTAGCCACAAGGGCGTACACCATCGAGTCTAACTCAGTCTCTCGCTCAAAGTCTTTGGTATTTAGAATATGGAGAGGGTTAAACTTGGACTTCGATTCCTCAACCAACCTCAAGTGATAAGAGAAACGGATGTATTTTTCCTTTAGAGTTTCTTTCATTTCTCTCCAATGGACTATTGAGGGGTTCTCTCAACCTCTCTTTCTTTCGCTCCACAGTAGCCCAAAACTTTTTTGCTTGGCCCACAAGCTTCATCTTAGCAAATCGGACTCGACGAGCATCCAACATTTCGTACCACTCAAAATAGTGGTCAATATCTGCGGTTTTAGGGCTCAACTAGCTATTAAACGTAGGGGCCTCTACTGTAACTCCCTTGAGGAGTTGCGCATCTGGGTCATAATGATCATGATGCCCCTCGCAGGATGGGTGCACGGGTGCGCACTCATGTCTGTTTCTTTGGCCACCTTCATTACCTTATTTATCCTCCTGACCACCTGCCTGAGATTGGGCATCTTCCCCAATGGCGAGGTTTGCCCAGGCGGAGGTCTCTAGTAGGGTAATGCACACATTAAGCTGATCTCAACGTTGGTCAATACGTTGTCCCAAGCACCTACCCAAAGACTCAAACTGTTGAGTTATGTTGTCCATTGACTATTGTAATTGCTCCATGTTTAGTGTAGGTGCAACCCAAACCTGCGACCAGTACATGTGGGCATATAACTACCCACTCAACTCAAAGATCCTCTAATGCAAATATATGCGTCTAAATGAGACTAAATGCTCCTATGGGACTCTATATGAGGGAAACTACGCAACGCTCCTTAAATTTCAGCAACATAACTGTCCAAATAGTTTGTTAACAGAAAATTCAGCAATGAAAGTTGGGGGAATTTCTAACAATAGAAAATTCAACAGTCTATTTTGTGAATGATGGGTCCTAAACAACCCTATATGATGAAATTTAATGCAAAATAAACGCGAGTAGACTAAATCCTAAATATGCAATGCAGCCCCTATGAAAAACCTAGGCTTTGATACAAAATTTGATGCAGGACATGGAAATTAAACATGATATGTAAGATTTCAGACTTTAGATCATACTAATTTAGAAACATTCACAAAACTTCCACATCTCACAAAGTCAAGCATTCAATCAAGGGGAATCTACAAGGGTCCAAGCCTACACATGTTAGGGCTGGATCAATTAAAATTATATACCAAACAATGATCAAAAGAGAGTAGATTCATCCACACATGCAAAGGATTATTTCCCCAATCAAAGGGATTCACATGTTTCAATTTGGGAAACCCTAGGGTTGAAAAAAAAAAAAGAATAGAAATTGGGATTTAGGATAATCTAGGGTTAGGGCTAGGGAAATATAGTGAGAGAGGAGTGAAAGAGAGAAAAGAGAGAACCGAGGATCAGTCCACGCGTGTGGGCAGCAAGCGGGCTTGACGCACGTGCGTGGATTGTGGCCCGCACGTGTGTGGGGCTCACGAACCCAAAATGGGTCAGCAAGGGGTTGGTCGACCAGGGATGGGCTACCGCCACCCACATACTAATTTTCAAATCGAACGGATGACCAGTTTGAGCACGGTGCTCCATCGAAGTTTCAACCCTCATGTAATGATGTAGAGCAGGTCGCGGATAGTTACATGGTCAAGATGGATTAGAAAAGGCCCGGTCGACGACAGAAGTGATCTAGACCATCGGACCTTAAATCGGGTGTATCTCGCAATCCGGAATGAGTTATCTGACGTAAAATATATGATTTTGGGGTAGAACGAGCTATTTTAGCCAACCAACCCAGCTATGCCAGGTTACCCAAGCCGGATTTGCGAAATACCGCCAGATCGACGATCGTTTCCCTATTTTAATTTCGTTTTTACTATAAATAGTAAGTTTTAGTTTGATTATAGCTCTTCATCCGTTCGGCTTTAGGAGTTGTGTCCAACATGAAAAGGGCTTAGAAAAATTAAGAGAACAGCTTGGTAAAACCAAATAGGACACTTACTATTTTGGGCCGAAAACCTTGCGCACTAGTAGACATCACGACCGTCTATAAATAGTAAGTTTACTATTTATAGTAAGTCGCGAATTCTAGGAGTTTTAGTTGTAGTTTGATTCTGATTTCTTTCCCATTGCTTGGTACCCCTATTTAAAGGGTTGTGAACTCGTTTTTATGGATTCATTAATCAATTTCGAATTTATTAGAATTTATTTCTTTTTTCTGCTTTCTTTCCTCGTGGATTCGAGAAGTGTCTGTGAGGAGTCCAGAGAAGTTCCGTGGATTCAGAATAGTTATCCTCTTGAGGAAGACGTTGCTCAACCTCACGACCTTCCCTACGTCAATATAGTATCAAAGTGAGGTTTTTCCTCGGATAGATGGCTTCTAACGACGGGTTGGGCAACAATCCCATGAGCTGTGCTCCAGAGAATTTACCTTAACTTTCGAATCAGCGCAGCAAGAGAATCGACAAGCCATGGAAGGGTTGCAGGCTTCCATTGACCGCATAGTGGATCTCTTGGCAAAAACCCTAGGGCAACTCCGTGTCCCTGGTGGTAATCCTCTACCGCTAATTGCTAAAACTCGTAATCGCCCTGATCGCAGGATAGTACCGACAATGCATCCAAGGGTCATTCCTGAGGAAGGAGGATCCAGTGAGGAGGAGATTGACGACATAATCTTCCAACACCCCAGATAAGGCGGCGATCGAGTAAATCGAACAGATCGAGAATTCAAGATGCGGGTTGATATTCCTAACTTCAATGGCCAACTACACATTGAGGATTTTCTTGATTGACTTTCTGAAGTTGAGTGATTTTTCAACTATATGGACATCCCTGAAGCAAAGAAGGTCAAGCTTGTGGCCTACAAGTTGAAAGGAGGAGCTTCAGCTTAGTAGGAACAACTACAACTCGCACGAACCAGGCAGATGAAAGTACCAATCCGCACATGGTAGCGGATGAAGCAGCTACTACGTGCCCGATTCCTCCCTAGCGATTACGATCAGGTATTATTCCAACAATACCAAAATTGTCGACAGGGTAGTCGGTCGGTGAAAGAATACGCAGAAGAATTTTACTGTCTGGCGGTGCGTAACGATTTGGTCGAGACTAAATCACAGTAAGTCGTCAGATTCAACGGTGGATTGCGAATGGCGATCCAGGATCGGGTCCAGATGCAGTCCGTCTAGACGATGAATGATGCGATTAAGTTAGCTACTCGGGCGGAAGCGCAACTTGAACGTCCTAATACACGGACATATTCTACCGCAAGGATTGCTGCGGCAGGTCCGCCCTAGGGAGCTCCACAGTCCAGGGGGAAGGAGCTTTTAGGAGCACGCACTCAGCCTCCTACGTCTGAGAGCCAAGATCAGGGAAGCGGGCAAGCTAGACCCCAGAGGAGCATATCGACTACGTCTGAGAGCCGAGATCAGGGAAGCGGGCAAGCTAGACCCCAAAGGGGCGTATCGACTACTAGAATCCCGAACCCCTATGCTCGACCAAGGCCCGACAACTGCTATCGTTATGGCCAACTGGGCCACCTATCAAATACTTGTCCCCAGCAAAAAGTGGCAAACCTTGCCATCAATGATGGTAGTGCTGATAACGCCTATGAAGATCCAGATGTTGAAGAACAGGAACATACCAGACGAGGCAGATGATTCAAGTTAGGTTTAGCAAGATCGCGGCAAGTCGCTCGTCGTGGGGCGGCTATTATATGCGTCATGCAGGGCCTAATTCTGGAAATCTACTGTTGAGAAGGACAGGCTGCAAAATAAAGGTGGATTTGAAGAGTGGATGGCTGTGAGAGATGATGATTATGGATAGTAGGAGATGGGGGCGATTTGAAATGGGTGTGGCTTTGCACCACGATCGTTAGCCCCTCGAAGAAGGGGGGTTTCACACTCAATTGGATTTCCACAACTTAAAGAATTAGAGAAGCAGGAAAACGCAGAATTTTATTCATAATATTCAATGAGACAAAAGACTACAAGGGGTGCCTATTTATAATAAAATCTTATACTTCAAAACTTGCGCCATGTGCGTAACCTAATACTTAGAGACAAAGTAACCATAAATAACAATTAATCAAAGTAATCTAAACCATCCATGATATTCATAATAATAATAATAACCAAAACTCAAAGTACTAGATTGTTTGGAATATTGGGCCATGATCATGAGAACCCATGGTGGGATTCACATGACGATCGGATCCACTTGAAGGAACCAAAACACAGTCTTCTAACTAGGAGGCGCTCCCTGGACGTCGTCATCGATCCAGATCGATGGTGGGGCCCTCCTCGCGTACATGCGTAAGGAGGGGGGCACGTGTGCACGTGATGTCCCCATCAATCTGTCTAAGGGCCCTTCTTATTTTTATCTTGTTCGAAGCTTCTTTCACTTAAGATATCCAAACCATTCAAAAGTATCTATAGAGTCTAATACTATTTGAGTTTATGGTTCCTTCTATCTATATACTCTTAGAGTGATTTCCATTTAACAAGTTTTGAAAATAGCTTCTCCACCTTTTATCGATCTCATTATCCTTGACCAGCACTCTCTAATCATTGCTCTTAATGCATCTAACGTCATCTAGGTCCCTACTCTCTCTCCCTCATTTTTGCAAGTTTGAAGATATCTTTCTCACCTTCTCGTCACCAATCTAATGTAAAGATTTTAGCCTCACTACTTAACAATCTTTGGTGTTTTTATATTGTTCAAGATTTTCATTGTTATTGGTTCATTTTCAAGCTTTGAAACATGCACATTTCTCTTTAAGAACATTTTGTACATCATCATTCCACTACCAAGTTTCCTTATATGATTGGCTTTTCCCTCTAGGTACACCTAAAATATCTTTTGCCACTTTCCTAATGCACCCAGTCATCCCATTCCACATATCGTTTACTTCTTCCTTGATATTTCATTTTCCTTCTTCCATCACTTTATTTCTGAATAATATTGTTCTCTCCTTTTTAAATTCTAGCATCTAGTTATAGACACCTATTAATGTCATTTACTTTCTTCCATCTCTTAATGTAAACATCTATAACCATTGACCTATATTGTGTAGTTAACTCTCTCCAGGTATCACCCTATAGCCTTTACATATTAATGGTTTTGTCTTCCCAAGTAGAAAGAATTCTATTTGGCTTGTATATGATCCACTTTTGAAAGGTTATTAAATGTTCATCTCTCTTCTTAAAGTACATGTTTGCAGCGCTAGATTGTATGCCATAGCAAAATCAATGATAGCTTATCCATCTCATTTCTTCCCCCAAAACCGTATCTCCACATACCCTCTCATACCTATACTTTCTTTTCTACATGACTATTTAAGTCTCCTATAAATATCCTCTCTCCGTTTAAAATTTCTTGCATTAGTCCATATCTTTTATCCTCTGACTGTACCTACCACGCATACATACTAATAATGTTGATATCTCCCCTAACATAACTTTCATTGATAAAATCCTATCACTTACTCTTTTCACATCTATAACTTTATCCTTTAAATGTTTATCTACAACCATCCCTATCCATTTCTATGATTGTCCTTTTATATTCCAAAGCTTATACCCATCAAATTTTCTAGTTTTGGCCCCTATACTCTAAACACACAAGTTGCGTTAACTCTCCTTCATACTCTTTCCTGTCAATGTTCTTATATTTCATGTGGTAATACGAATCCTATTTTCCTGGACTAGCTTCTTTACCTGCACACATCCAGAATGGAGCAGGAACCTTTGCATATCTTTCATGGCAATTGGGTGTTGTTGTGGCATGTCACTTTCAGGAAACGCCCTAGCTAACCCTTGCCCATTTCCCACTACACCCTGGTTCCAATGTAGCAGTTGCTTACAGAGAATGCCCTCACATCTGTTCAGAATGTCATATTGTTCGGATTCATGTTGGGAGTTTTGGCATGAGTTTGACGCCAGTTGCCAACCTGATGCAACCCTCCTTTATGTGGGCTGGGGACTGGCAATGAGAACATAAAACTCCCACAGGAACAGTGTAATAGACTATCACATAGGTTGATTGCAGTCAAGTGCTATCTAATGGTCAAAAGTTTTAGTTCTTTCTATTGAGGGGTAAAAAAATCTTTCATTTCATATAGAAGAAAGTTTCATGAAATTATAGACATCTTCTTCAATTTTCACATTTGGGAAGTGTAACGAAACTCCTTGTAACTTTTGCAGCACCATGAACGAGCTCGTTGACAAGTTCAACACTGCATATGACAAACAGAGCAGAAGGGGAGGAAGGACTGCTTTCATTTAGTCACACTGCTGCTATTTCTGCTTGAACCAGATGCAGTTTTTTGCACAGCAGCTCTCCCTTTTTTTCTGGTCATAGCACATACATTTTTGGAGCTGTGCTGATTCAGAAAGAAAATTTATTGGCGAAAAGTTTTATAGGATATTCTGTCTCTTTTCCCATTTATTTTGTATCCAGGATATGAGGATTTTAGTCCTACAAGTTTGGTTTGGATGAGTTTATTACTAAGGAGATGTGTTGATTCAACTTCATAGATATCTATATGTTTTTTCTCAAGTTTATCCAATATCATTTTGTTATTATACATTATGGAATCCAATTGGTAATGAAATTTCAAAACCTTGGGGTGGTATGAGTCTCTTAATCCCTGTATTCAGGATTGAATACTGTGTTACTTACCCCGAAGAAAATCATTTCTGCAATATGAAAATTTTTCTGCAATTGCGTTTGGAGGAACATGTTGATTTAATCACATATGCTCGGATCAGAACCAATCTGTTTGACACTATTGAGTTCCTGATTCACCTCCAACTCTAGGCGAGTTAATGACTCAACTTGGACCTGAATGGATCGGTTCACCCTCGACTCAGGTGAGTTGCAACTTAACTAGGAACCTAATGAGTTGGGATGCTGGAACCAATCCTGCTGACACTATTCCGAATCACCATCAACTCAGGTGAGTTGCGTCTCAACTTGGATTTAATCGAGTTAGTTCACCCCCAGCTCAGGAGAATTGCGACTCAACTCAGACCCAAACGAGCTGGTTCATCCCAACTCAGTCGACTCATGACTTTACCTTGGACCCAAACAAGTTATGAATAGTTACCAAAGTCTGAAAACCATGTTGGCCTGTTTACCTTTCCTGGTAGTCCCAAAGAAGCCCTTGTATGGCAGTTGCTTTCCTTCCAACTCCTTGAGAGCAAGATATTGAAATTTGGAGCCCAAGCACTTGATAAAATGCTGAGGAAATTAGACTTCGGTTAACTTGACACTACTAGAATGATGGTCACAATTCAATTCAACATTGAGGTTGTGCCCGCCTGATGCACAGATTAGCCGTGACCCTGGATCCAGCCATGTGGGCGTGACCTTGCCTGTGAGGCTAACCACAATGCACCGTTGCATCCATTTTTCCAGCTCATATTAGGGCATGGTCCAAAAAATGAAGCTAATACATATCTCAGGTGGACCACACAGTAGAGATCAAATTCTCACCATAATGTTTATTGCCATCCAACCTGTTGATAGGATCACAGAGACCTAGATGAAGGGAAAACAGACAGCAGCTTGATCCAAAAATTTGGTGGCCCCCTAGAAGCTTTTAATGGTGAGAATTTGATCTCTACTGTGTGGTCCACCTGAGATTTGCACCTGCTTCATTTTTTGAGACCATGCCCTAAAACAAGCTGGCAAAATGGGGGGCCCACAGTCACGGTCACACCCACCTGGCTGGATCTGGGGTCATGCCTGCCACCTTGATTGAAATTTAGTTATCAGCTGCAGCCATAAGCAGCTGCTGGCTGATAGCGGGTGTGTAGGAGCAGCAACTCAAAAGAAGAAATTAAGCCACCCTAAAGATGCAAAGTGGATTTGGAAATTCTGAAAATGGGAAACCTAAACAGAGAACTCTTGCAAGTATGCACAGGACGTGGCTGTGGATATAGAAGTCATTTAAATCACAGTACAATTGAAATATCTTTGGTGCTTGATGTTCCACCGACTGGTGAAACTGATTCAAAATTCTAATGACATAAGGCAAGAAATGATAAAAGCATATTATAAACTCTAATGAAGGAAAGTAACCTAGGCAGGGTTCGAAAACCACTCTTCTTCTTGAGGTGTTATACAACACATGGCCTGAGAGTTTCTAACTAGTTGTTTTCGCACTTTTGGGTGCATGGTTCCACGACCGAAACCATTGATATGATGGGAGCCACCATGGATGGTCTACGCACCGGAATGCCCCAGAATGTAATATCAGGGCCATGAATTGTTCAGCCCATTTCAGTTGAATGTGCTGTTGCTGTATTTTCTTCTTCTCTATCCACTGGCAACCGATTAGAGGAATTAAGATTTTACCCATCTTCGAGATTGTCAGTGCTTGGGCCATAATGAGTGCCGATTATAACTTCTTGGATCACTAAAGCACGGAGACCCGAGAGAACCGTTCTCAAACCCCGAGCATTGTATAATATCTCATCCTGATTGGAAGATTGGTGAGCGAGCTTGTAAAACGCACTAGTCACACTTGCTGGTGAAAACCAATCTCTCAAACTAGCTTATGCATCCATCATAGCAGCCCATTTCACAGCCATTCAAACATAATCTCAACTCGGGACGTTCGCTAGAAATCTCCAAGAGCCCAGCATCACCTTCATTCAACAGACAAGTGCTTCCGATGCCAAGCCAACGCAGACCGCGAAATGAAGGCCTCTTCAGCGATCCAAACAAATTGACAGACAACCCACTGCAATGACAAAGATCAAGCCTTCTAAGGGGTTTCCGCCCCTCTCCATATCCTCTCTCTAAACCCAAAGCTGCTATAGAAGCATTGGTCACGTAGAAACAATGTCGGATGCAGAGGTCTGTAATCTCCATACCCGCCTCAGCAATCGTGAAAACAGCTCTATCTGATATGCCTGGCATGTAACCTATGTCAAGCACCGCTAATGTTTTACTGATAATCCCTCCCCCATGAAGTAGAAAAGCCACCCCTCTGTCAGTGACTCTCTTACAACCTCGTAGACATAAAGATACAATCGGCACATTCCCACGGCCAAGAACTGATATACCACTGTCGGTAACATCAGCTCCACCAAGATTCAATGTGGTCAATCTGTTAAGGCTCGAGATTGAACTAAGCCCACGATCTGCCACGCTTTTGCAAGCCCACAAGTCCAGCACTTCCAACCTTTTACATGAGGAAAGGTTCTCCACAGCTTCGCTCGTTAGAAGGCTGCATGATGCCAATCTCACATTGACAAGGGAACACGAAGTGTCGGCTAGATCATGAAAAGCCAAGTCAGAGAGGAAATGGGCATTGATGATTTCAAATTTCTTTAAGCTCTTGCAAGAATGTAGGATGGATACAAAGCCAGCGTCTGTAGCTCTAGAGAATCCACCAAGCCTTATCTCTTCAAGGCTCTTGCACCCCTCAGCAAGGAGGAACATACCCATGTCATTTACCCTCCTGAAAGTGGCTGGGAAAAATTCTCTACTCCGTATGAGGGAGAGGTCGGTCAGATGGCTGCAAGAGCCCAATGATTGGATCCCGCTGTTGGTCAAGTCATGATGCAACAATGGTTCTAACCTTGGTTTGTCTTCAAGGTCTAGCTTGACCAGAAGAGAGAGATTGCGGGTGATGGAGATGAGTAATTCATCTGTAATTCCATCCAGGACGAGCGATAAGGACTGCAATTTGAAGCTGATGGGTCCCATAGAGAAGGGAATGCTGAAGTCAACTGAGGATGGCACAGAGTTCCTGAAGACCCTTGTTTCATGTATGAGCTGCTTTGCATGCTGTTCAGACATGGGCCGCAGCTGTAGAGTTTTGATGGTTTTGGGCAGGAAGAGTTCGATGGACTCAAAGACACCTGGATCACAATCTGCCCCTCGGAACTTTATGCATAGAGACTGGATAAAATCAGGAGAAAAGAAAAGAACAAGAAGAAATCTCTCTCCGTAAAGCTGACAAATGTGTTGTAAAAGCCAAAAATAAAAAATAAAAAAATCTGCAGTGCAAGAATTTCACCTCCACATGTGAGCACCCTTTAAGCATCTGCGCAAGCTTTTCCTTGCAGATGTGAGATGGTTCGAGCACTGCCCGGCTTACCATTTCCAATGTAAACACCCTGCGTTGAAACAAAAAGAGAGACATAACCATGGCTTTTAGACTCAAATTGACTCATTTGGTATTGAGTCGAGTCACGGCTCACCTGACAGGGAGTTCGTGGTATTAAACCAGATTAGGTATTGCCAAATACGAGTCGACACAAACGAGTCAAAAAATCATTGACATATCATGTTACCTTCAATTGCTTTGCAAGAACATGTAGGAGTTCAGAGATCACAGCCATTAGAAACTAACAGATAAAAGCATTGGGCCATAAGGGTTCAAATCACAGGTTCCAAACAGATCTCCACTTGAGCCTTGTGTATTAACTTTTTCTCTTCTTCTTTTTCTCCTGCCTCCCTACTCAAGCATTAGGAATCTATTTACCCCTTCTACTAGAATGGAATACTTCACAGAATTATTTCAGAAATCATCTTGCAATAGTAAGATGAGATACCTCGTCTCAATCTAAAATAACTTTGCTAAAAAAGTTTGGTGATGTTGAAATCACAGTACTTAACCAAAGTCTATAGCTTGATAGACCTTGCACGATCAATGGTTTTAGTTTTAAGACCTGAGGATAATAATGATTTTATCCATCCAACTTTCACCTAGGTAGAAGAATGTATAAATCAATGACAGAAGCAGAGATGTATATCACATCATCATCTAAGCCTTATCCCAACTAGCTGCGGTCGGGTACATGAATTCTGTTTTGCAATTCCACTCTATCAAGGACCATATCCAGAAGTGTGTCTATATATATCATAACTAGCTAATGTTTCTTTTCGGAAGGTAGGCTGGGATCTAACGCGGAACCTCAATCTTGAAGCCCCAAGTGCCAACAATTGAGCTATGGGCTCAAACCCACCAAGGAGAATATTGGGAAAGATGAGCATTGTAACAGAGAAATATCGTAGCAAAACATAAGAAACATGATGCAGTGACACACAATTTCAAGCTCAACAATAGCTACTCTCAGGAAGGTTCAAGTAATGACTAAAGAATACTGTATAAAGCATATACAAATCCCCCAAAACAATCCATATGATATTTAAAACCATGTCTACTAGTGACTGATACCTTATGTTTGGGCAGTGCTCTCCAATAGATGCGAAAACTGAAGTACATGGTAGAGAGCACTTCAACAGAACTACTTCTTGAAGATGGTCTTTGGTGAAAATGCTGATTGAAGAGCTGTCTAGCCGACTGCAATCGAGGGTGAGGCTCTTAAGGACTTTATTTTCATGAAGAACATGATTAAGGATCCAGGTATCAGGTGAAAACCCCTGCAATTCACTCAAAAAGTGGAAATCAATGAAGGAGAGAAAAATGAGGTATGACAAAATGCTCAGCCAAAGGGTTTGTAAAAGTGGGGCTCATGGTTCACTTTTCCAACTACAACAGGCCATGTTGATAGCCAATGCATCAAACACCCCCCAAATTGAAAATCTTGACCATTAGATCATCAGACTCTTCTTGATTGGATGTGGACCATTGCTGTATATCTTCTTGTGTGTGTGTGTGTGTGTGTGTGTGTTAATTGTCTATTTCTGGCTGCAATTGAAGGTTTAGGGGGAATGTTGGTGCATTGGACATCGGAGTGGATCCAACTGCACTCAGTGGTTTGGTGTTATGAAGGCCATTGTTCAAGGACCTAGCTTGACACATTCAATCAGTCATAGAGCTTTTGATGTATTGGTAAGTTCCTTAACACTTGGCATTGCATCAAACACCACATCCTGTGTTCGAGTCATAGAGTTGGCAACCTAGACCAGAGTGAGATCCGCCACAAGCATGGTATCCAAAAACAGTTACCTATTGGCCATAATGGCCACTACGTAATGGTAATGGTGGGTACCATTACGCGTTATAGAAAAAGCAGCCTGTAACGAACTTTACAGCCCTTAATAATCCATTACGGGATCATTACAGTTATTATTATTATTATTATTTAATTTGACTACAATGGCCGTTATGGTTTGTATCGTAATGGTAATGGCATTGGTCATTATGGCCACTGTTACCATTATTGAATACCTTGGCCACGAGGAAGAAAGGGCTGCATGGACGTAGGCCCAGGTGAATGCCACCATGGAATGGGCCGCCAGATATTGGTGGTGGAGCATGGTGTTGTGTTATGATCCCAGAGTTGTTTAAGGGCCTAGCTTGATTTGATTCATCAGTCCTAGGGCTTTGGGCATATTGGTTAGGTTCTTAACATTTGGTACTGGCAATGTTCAAAATATCGGTATCGCGTTACGTATCGCACCCTTGGGATATGAATACGTATCGGCTTTCGTATGGGATATATCAGTTGTATCACGTAATGTATCGTTGTTGTTGGAAACATGGGGAAACATTGGGAAATTGGTCGAATTTTTCAATGAAACTTCAGTGGTTGTTAAAAAAGAGACCAATACACTCTTATAAATCAAAACATTACATAAAACAAGTGCACGTAATATGCTTTCTTTGTATGATGTCCTAATATATGCGTTGTTTAACTGAATTGGTGCAAGTATATTCAAAGTTTATTCATATAATTTATAAATGTAAGAAGACGTGTGGAAACACAAGCAATACATTCAATAGCAAGTGAAGAATCACTAGATTAGTTTATATACATGTTTGATTTTTTATGTTTGGACACAGATTGCAACCGATTTGCGAGAAATTGGAATTTTTTATTTTTTATTTTTTTATTTTCCGCAACTCGGCCCATCTCTAAATCTTGAAATCGAAGCTCCCAATCCATGATTTTTCATGCAAAACATGAAAAATCATGGATTTGTAACAATTTGACACTAATTTAACATGATTTACAGAAGGGAAAAAAAAAAGGATCGAAAATCAAAAATACTCACTAGATCGAACATGTGGGATACAAGATATATCGTGGGATATATTGGCCGCCATCGTCGATATTTAAAACATTGGGTATTGGAGCCAATACTACATCTCATGTTTTGAGTCACAGAGGTGGGCAACTGTGGAAAGGAAAACCTGGACCAGAGTGAAAGCCGCCACAAGGTGGAAAGAGCTACCTAGACACTTGCCCAAGTCAGCCACTGTGGACTTTGAATGCCGAACATGGCAGTGGTTTATGAACTTCCAATCCCTAGCATGGTTTTAAGTCTTGTCTGAATCCCAGGCGATTCATCTGAGTTGACTTGGATTCAGTCGGACCTGATCCAATTTGACAGCATAAGGCACACGAACAAGTCAACCCCAACTCAGCTGAGTCACAATTAGACTCAAGACCGGACAAATCGGTCTGAGTCACCGAGTCTCTTAACCATTATCCCCAGAGGTTTAAGGGCCTGTTTTCATACATTCCATCAGTCCTAGGGCTTTGGGCGTATTGGGTTAGGATCTTAACAACCACTTATAACATGGGCCCCATTTAATGCCTGTATATGGTTTAAGTTGTGTAAATCATTTACAACATGTCCTGTTTGGCTTTAAGCTGTAAATGATTGTCTCTGTTTAGATAGCCTGTAAATTGTTTTAAGTCGTGTAAATGCAGAGCCAATCTTTCCATTTACAGCCATTAGGCTGTAAATTGAGAGCCTGTAAATGAGATTGGGGTAAATTCTGCAGGCAAAAAAAGGCCATCCAAACGCAGAGTGTAAATGATTTACAACTTGGCCCATTAACAGGCATCAAAACGACCCCTTATACAAACTGAAAATTGGAGCGCACCTTCATTATACCTTGAGCAAAATTCACAAGACCCATCTCACATTTTCCAAATTCACAAGAACCACCTCATCAAAGGAAAGAAAAGTTGCGTGTAATAACAAGATTAAAAAGAAAATAGAAGCTAAAATATGCAATTCCCATATAAGAAAAATGATTGAAATTCACAAAGAAGAGAGAAATCAGTACAAAATAGTACGAACAAGAGAAACCCATCTCAGAAAGAATGAGAACCTCACAAGAAGACGGTGAAAAATGAGAAAAACCCATGTTCTAAAACCATACTTAGATGAGAATAAGAGTTACAGAGAAGATGGGTTTTTGGAGACTTATTCTAAAAACATGGTTAGAAGAGAATATGAGTTACAGAGAAGTTGGGTTCTTGGAGACTTACAGAGAAATCAATGGTGGAGAGAGAAGAGAGAGCTTGGGAGGCCGAGAAATGAAGGGTTTTGCAGACAGGAGCTGTTGAAGACAGAGATTCAACATCCAGCTTCGTTAAGATTTCATGGAGGAGGCTCTGAGGAAGCCTCTCTAGATCACTACCTCTGACCATTTCTCTCCCCCAACTATCTCTGAGAGAGAGAGAGAGAGAGAGAGTAGAAAAATGTGGGGCCCGATCACTATCTCTCGTCATGATGAATTCTATGATTTAAAATAAATAAATAAAGTGGGGCCCAGTCTCTAATCTTTCATCAAGAAGAACTGGACGATCCTTGCCATCAGATAATAGTTAGATGATGTGGCTTGAGAGAGAGACGCGTTTTGGAATTCGCATAAGTGGGGCCTGTGACTTGTTAATCTGGACCGTTGGTATGTTGAATCCCACCATGAATGGATTGCCCTGACCCCTTTTCAATTGAATGTGGACCGTCTTATCAATCGTCTGTTGAAATAGATATCACTTTCTGGTGGGTCCCAATGGATGAAAGGCCTGAATTACAAGAATGTGGGCCTGCTTGTAGGGCTGAAAGCGGAGCGGGGCGGGGCGGGGCGGGGCGCGGTGGGTGGGGTTGGTTGGTGCTCAACCCTAACCTAACCCAAGGTTTCTATACCTCAGTCCTAACTCAACCCAACTTAAATTTGGCTTGGGAATTCTCAACCCAAGCCCAACCCAAGTGGGCCGGTCGGGTTAATCGGGTTGGTTGGGTGCATAAGTGCTAATATTTTCGTTATTACATTAGTTTATTATATTTCAATATAAAACTTATTTTTTGTACCTATAATTTTATTAATTATATATGTGATTATTCATCGTAAAAAACTTCATTTTTTTCTGTAAAAAAACAAACTAAAATACAGGACAACTCTTTTAAAAGTCATGTAACATAGCATGCAATCTCTTTGGGAGAGAGAAATCTGACGTATCTTGTTAGCTTGAGTCCTTGGAAATGACGTGGACAAATGAGATCCGACATCACTAGTGTGCCTTCAACACAAACAATCCACACTCAATTATAATTTATAAGTAACTTATATATTGATCGGGTTTGGGTTGGATCATACAGCCCAAGCTTAAGATCGGACCCGATATATTCTGCCCGAGCCCAACCCAATGTCGGGTCGGTCAGGTTGAACCCGCCCAACTTTCAGCCCTACCTGCTTATAATGCGTTCTCGAATCAAATCGATTCCATGGGACCAACCAACTTCACTACGTTTCTACATTACACATGGAAAAGAAAAAATCACAAGTTGAATAGAATCGTTAATGATATTATCTTACAAGGAGAGAACTCCCGTCAACATTATTTTTAACACAACCTTTCATTAAGGGAATTCAAATTATTGTTTGCCACAAATAGAAAACAAAAAATAAAAAATAAAAAACTTGTATTATGATCAATCGACGTCATTAATACCATTGTCAGCATTACTACATTAAATACAGTATATGATGCTGTAGTCCAATTACATTACAACAAGTAAGAAATTATTATTTGTGGCAAGCGAAGATCCAGACTCCCATCAAGGTGGAGTGGCCCATTACAATGACAAATTATGAGAGAATATTAAGTGACATGTCTCGAGCTCAAGAAATGTTAAAATCCAAAGGGTGATGGCTAAAGGAGAGAGAACAGAAAGACACCTTACATATTTGTTGGGAAATCGGAGATACATGTACCAATGGCATCCCCATCATCATCTCTAGGCCGTTTCACCAAGCATGTACTATGGGTACACATACTGATTGTTTTAAGCTTTAATAGTTCGGTTATAAATTTCAGGAATGATTATAATCTGACTATAAATTTTAATTATAATTTTAAAAAATAATTACAGTTTGATTATAAATTCCAACAACAATTACAGTTTGATTATATGTTCCAAGAACAAATACAATATGATTACAAGTCTTAATAATTATTATTATGGTCCAATTATAAATTTCGGAAATGACTATGGTATGATTACTACAAGTCTCAAAGACAATTAAAAATCCTGGGAGCAATTATAATTTGGATAGAATAAAAATAAAATCTCTTACGGTCAGTTTCAAGCTTTCCAACCACATATTTCCCTTAAACAAGCTAGGCCTTGGGTTGTCTTAAGCTTAGATGTTTAGTTCTTGAAGTGGGCCATTAGGCTGGGCTCATTGACAATGTATCTCTCTATGGACCTTGTCCTAGGGTTGAAAGTCTGGTGGGTTCAACCCGATCGACCTATGACCAACCCGACATTGGGTTGGGCTTGGACAAGTTCAGTTTTGAGCTTGGGTTGTACAAACACCAACCCGATAAAACTTGGGTCGAGCTCAGGTTGAGTGAGATCTCAGGTTGCTCAACTCAAATCGAACCCGATCGATATATAAGTTATAAATTATAATTGAGTGTGGATCGTCTATGTTGATGGCACGGGAAATTTTTGAGCCGTCGGGTTTCATTGGTCCACATCATTCCGATGACTCAAAGCTAACGAGATATGTCGGATTTCTTTCTCCCAAATAAATTGCGTGCTATACAACACGACGTTTAAAGAAATAGTTAGCTTATTTGTTTAGGAAAAAAAATGAAGTTATATATGATAAATAATTACATATATAATTAATAAAATTATAGGTACAAAAAATAAGTCGTATATTAAATATATAATAGACTAATGTAACAACAAAAATATTAGCATGTATTCACCCGACCAACCCAACCGAGCCCACTTGGGTTGGGCTTGGGTTGAGAATTCCCAACCCGAGGTTGAGTTGAGTTGGGTTAGGGTTGAGGTATAGGAACTTTGGGTTGGGCTAGGGTTGAGCACCAACCTCCCCGACTTTCAGCTCTAACTAGTCCCGGTCCATTGAGAACTTAGACTCACTTAGATGCACTCGGTTGAAAATGGCACCCATCGACAGGCGTCCACATCTCAAAGAACTTAGGTATGTTTTAAGTTGTTGTAATTAGACTCACTTAAATGCACTTGGTTGCACATAGCCGCACCTTTGACCCACACAAACCACTTTGGTTGACATGGGGGCGGTCTGGGTGGTCCACCTACCTGGACACATTTACTTAGCCTGACCTGGCTTCATATATACATGTGTCATATTTTCAATCGTCCGTTAACTAATACATGATGCATCTTGCACGTAGGACTTGGTTTTCATTCTTCTAAATGTCTATGTATCTCTGCCTATGGCCCACCTAATCAAATTACGGATTGGGAGCATTCACCATTGCAAATAGTTAGTAGGGATTCAATCATTTCTTAGACCTGGTCCAACCATTTTTTTTGGCTTGGGTTCGGGCCTAGCTTGTCTAGGCCCATCCAGAGCTTGGGCCTCTGGCTTTATACTGTTGGGCTGGACGGGCTGATCATATCTAGCCCATTGACACGCTACTTGCAACTGTCCTTTGATTAGAATGACTAATTATAATCACATTTCAATTTGAGGCATGAAGGAACTTCAATTTTTCCATTACGGGTGGGGCCCATGTTTTTTTAAAATTATTTATTCATATCGCTCCTCAATATAATCCAAACCATTTGTTGGGTGTCCACATTAAGCTCATTTGACATCATAGATTTTTTTAACTCACCCACCTGCCCGATTGGTTCGGGTTCAAGTCAAACCATGTGGGGCAGGTCCCGACCAAGTCTGAGTTGATAAGTCAGCAATTCATGATTGATTCGGATTGGGTTGGGCTCAGACAGGATTTATTGGGTTTAGTCTTCGGCTTGGGCTATACAAACACCAATCCGATGAAACTCGAGCCGGGCTCGGGTTGCCCAACCCAACCTGAACCCAACCGATATATAAGTTACTTATAAATTATAATTGAGTGTGGATCATAGTGTTGAAGTCATGTGAAATTTCAGCACCAGTGGGTCTCATTGGCCTATGTCATTTCGGATGACTCAAGGTAACAATATATGTCGAATTTCTCTTACACTATACGGCTTTTAAAAGAGTAATTGTCCTATATTTTAGCTTATATGTTTATAAAAACAAATTTTTTTTATGATAACTAAATACATATATAATTAATAAAATCATAAGTATAAAAAACAAGACATATATTGAAATATAATAGACTAATATAATAAGAAAAATATTACCATGTATCCACATGACCGAGCCCACTTAGGTTAGACTTGGGTTGAGAATTTCCAACCTGAAGTTAGGTTGGGTTGGGTTGCGTTGGGTTACGATTGAGGTACATGAAACTTGGGTTAAGCTAGGGTTGAGCACCAAACCGTCCGAACCTGCCTGACTTTCGACCATAGTATTGACCCCTCCAGTATGATCCCCACCATGATGCATGTGCTTCATCCAAGCCGTTGATCCATTTTAACAGCTCGTTTTATATCATGAGCCCAAAATTGTAGTAGATCCAAATCTCGAGTGGCCCACAGCACTGATCATACCGACCCATACCAGTCCCCGACCGAGTCCGAGTCTACCCGGACGAGTCAGCAATCCACGATTCAAAGGTCTGGAGAAAACCATGTCCCACCTATTTCGGGTCATATAAGTTAAAATAAAACAAGTGTAGTAATGAAATAAAATCTCCCAAAAGATTGTGTTTGGTTGTCCACTTGAGTGTAGCCACCCATCATCATCATAACCATGGCCCACTTATTTCGGGTCAGCTAGCACTTCAATTTCTTTGGTGGAAAGTCACGAGGTCTGAACCCATGATCCGACATGCAATATCTTGGATGGAACACACCCCAAATCCACACCGATTGGCTGACATTGACCATTGGATCTGACTATTTTGTAGGAGAATTTTGGAGGGTTAAAAGACCATCTATTTTCTTCCTTCAATCGAGTGGTTAGGATCGGCGGATCAGTTTGATTTTTGAGATGAGGCCCATCCAAGGTACGGTATACCTGATTATTGCTTCAGATCTCATATATGGAAAAGAAACCTTTGGTAAGCCACAAGCTGTGTACGTAGCTAATACACACGCCCCCGTGTATGCACACCTGGGGGTTAGGTGCAATATCCAAGCCATCCATCGGAAGGATATGATTATTTAGATTACTATTCCCAAGAATCAGGTTGGTCCACTAGCCAGGTGGGCCACAATTAACTGAAAAAATATACGGCTGTGAAGAAAACTAGCTGAAGTTTTCTACACCGTTAAATCGTTTCTAACATCATCGCATACCTACCGAATGGATTGCATTTATCTCTGAGTAGGACTACAATGTACATGTGTGGCCCACCCAATTATTGGATTTCCTGCACGTGTGACATGTTAGAGGGAAAGAAAGGGGTCATTGGTCATATGAGGCTGGATCCTGTACTACGATGAGTTGTATGGGGCCCACCATGATGTTTTCATGGCATCCAATCCATCCATCATATGCGCCTCATGTTTTCCTTGGCACCCAAGATTAATCTGATCCAAAAATCAGGTGGGCCTTACCATGAAAAATCATGATTAAAACTTTTAAAATTACGCAATGTGGCCCACCTAAGCTTTTGAATGTCCTGATTTTTGGAATATCTGTTCATCCTGATGGGCCCCATCTTGTGAATGGATTGGATAGCATATTAAAAACATGGTTGGGCCCACACACAATATGAAAGGTTTTTAATGGCAGACATCCTCTTCCTATTATGGCCCACTTGAATTTTGGATGGACCTGATTACTCGTAGAATAAGTACAAAGAGAATAAATAAATAAATTGCTACAATGTCTCTAGGTCAAGGGCAGCATCATGGATGGTGATGTTCCCAAATCTCAAACCTACATATAGATCTTGTCCCTCCATTGTCTCTCCCTACAGGTGGGACCCAGCCAAATCTGTCTACTATCCCAGCGGGCCCACCATGTCCACCAACCATGGGTCACTTACAACAGATCTCATGAATCCATGGCCATATATTTCTTTCCTTAACATAAGACAAAACGATAAAGAAAACTGTATCGTTTTCGATCTAGGGTGCAAACGGTCCGGTTCGAGTTCTCATTTTCTTGAAACAGTTAGAAATGGTTCGATTCCAATTTCACCCTAAAATTGAATCGAAATGAATCATGTGCACACCTAGAAAATACCCTTGTTTTTTAATGTTATATTCCTTTCGTTAAGTTATACCTAAAAACCTAAAATCTTCTTCTTCTTTCTTTTTCTCCTTAAAATCTTTGGTAAGTAGCCAGTTAATTTTATTTTATACCCGCAATCTTTTTGAGGATTTTATTCATTGCTTCAAATTGATCACATTGATAAACTTGAAATCTTTTAGGTTTTGTACATAAGGATTTTTTATAATCTTTCAAAGGGTTTTAAATTGTGTTTCATTTCAACGCATTCTTTTTCTTTTTGAACTCATGTTTTACTAGTACAATGGTTGTGAGAGATAAAATTGGTCGAGAACTTAGTGAAATTGACTGAGAACGCGGTGAAATTGAGTAAATTGATTGAGAACTTAGACAAATTAATCAAGATATTGGTGATATTGACTGAGAACACAATGAAATTGATTGAAAACTCCATAAAATTAACAAAGAACTCAAGCAAATAACCAAGAACTTATCCAATTGATTGAGAACTTGTACAAAGTGTAAATTTTTAGCATTTAGGGTTTAAAGAAGGGTGCAAATTGACCAACTACTTCAATTATTCCTGCAATGCATGGCTTCTTGGATGGCAGCATCATTTTCTTCCTTTGCTCTCTCAAATTCCTCTCCAACATAACGGGATTGAAATGTATATTGAATTAAGAAAACAAAGTATAGCTTCATTAAGAAAAAGTTTACAAATTGAAAGTAGGTGACAATTTCATGAAGAAATATGAAGAAATGAGAATATTTTAATAAAATAAGCTTGTGATATGACAAGGATATTCTCATTTGAAAAAAGCTCCAAATTTCAGAAATGAAAATTAAAGTGTTTAAGGTTTAAAAAGATTCCTCAGTTAAAAGTAAAGTTAACCGTGGAAAATTTCTCTTTCGAAAATGGTTAGATTTTAAGAAAAAACTTTAATACTGTATCATGAAAATTAAACTGTCCAAATAGTGGTAATAGTAAACAATGTCCATGAACCAGAAATTAAACTCATTTGACATCTCACCATTAGATTGGTGGAAATTTATTGGACGGTTAAAAATGAAAACAAAAATCAAGTGTCCCAATCACAGGCTAGAATTGTTCAATCAATCTGATCGTGGAATTGTGATAATCCACTCGGTCTATTTGAATTTATATATGCCACGTGTACAATGTCTGAGCACCTGCGTATAAAGCGGGATACCCAGCCTGAGTATCATATAAAAAGAGAATTAATCAGAGGTATACAGTCCCCATCAAAAGTTCTGATACATCCATATTTTATCGCCAACAGATCGCACGCGTGGAGTATCCAAATCTTGAAAAAGGTGGGCCTCTTCACGATTATCACATTGTATGAAAATCAGGACGGTCCACTCACTGAGTCATACCAATGGCTGTCCATTGATTTTGATTCTGTCCTCAGATCTATAAGTGGGTCTGCCTGATTTTCAATTCAGATGATCATCGTAGTGCGAAACACCATTTGAACGGATTGGATATCAGCCACATGACATTTTGGCAGGAAAAAAAAGGTGGCTGTACCATAACTTCTAATACAACGGGCTGTAGGAAGGAAAAGATGCACCCTGTCTTGGCATTTTCTTGGATGGAAGCTAGGCTCAAAGATCCACGCCCTTGAATCATTTACTTTGATGAAGTTGTCCCAAAACCATCAACATTGATACTACCAATGTCACAAAAATAGAAGCCGTTCAACCCATGCAAGCATGCACTATCCACATACCACGTGCATTTTCTATAGGGAACCGTTCATCATGTGGGTCCCACCTTGGATGGATCCCATCCCAATATCCCTACCCAGTGAACAGCTTCAACCGTTAGATTTGATGGATTTCAGTCCAATCTGATTAGATGGTCAAGATTGTTGGACAGCTATGATTTTGGGGTGTGGCCCATCCAAAGTAGACTCTACCTGATGAACAGTTTGTATTTAGTGCACCCGTGCGAAAATCGAGTCAGTCATATATCTTGGAATGACAAAAAAATGATAAATATTGTGTGGTGTGGCCCATTATATTATATTGGATTGTATTGAAGAATTCCAAAGGGGTTTATCAGAAATATTTTATGTATGGAATGGATGAGATTGACAGGGCACAAAAATCAAATACGTGAAGGAATCATCTCTTTCCCACAGCTCTGTCTATCCCATTCAAAACAGTCCCTTAGATTGTGGTGAACATGGTCATTTTAAAATAGTACTTGGGTCTTGTACCTGTTTAGGCACTCGAGGTAGCTTGGCACGTGTTGGAGATTGTGAAAATTTTTGCACGTTTGGAGATGCACACGTGCAGATTGGAGTTGTAACGATATTATGGGTTTGAATCTTTGAAAGTGGTTCATTGTCATTACAAGTGGACTGATGCATGACTATCCAGACCATCCAAATTGTGGGTCACATTACAGATGGAGCATAAGTTGAAAATCACACTGAGAGAGAAATCTGAACCATCCAATTAATGGATGTTAAATGGACGGTTAATATTTAAACATAGGCGTGGTGAAATCAAAAGGGAATGTTTTGATTATAAATATTATTATTTCTGATCCATTCACAGTCTGTTCAGTAATTTAGACGGTCTGGATTTCCGTACAACTATGTCATGTGTACGGGTGAAAGTCGTCCTCATTTTTAAATGGTGTAAAACTAATACAAGAGTCTCACCTTTATAATATATACAGCTCCACGTGAGCATGATTATGGCGTGTTTAGGTTCTTCGTTTGCACAAGTGAAGTCAATGATCCAGTGATCCAAACCATTGGAATGATGGGCCCCTCACTCTAGATAGCTAGATAAATCAGAACCGTTAACTGGTAAGGACAGAAAATAGACGGTTAAGAAGGAGTCCACATGCAACTGAAAATAAAACGGATGATCCCGTGGCCACGATCTTCTGGTCTGGGATGCGTAGCGGATTCGGTCAGGTTGGGGTAACAGCGAGATCGGTCAGTCCGTAACTGTGGGGTCCACCTTGATGTATATGTTGTATATCCAAGCCGCTCATCCGTTTTTCCAGATCATGTTAAGGCATGGGGCAAAAAATGAAGCTGATCCAAATCTCAGGTGGTACACACCATGAGAAATAGTGGTGATTGACCGTTAAAAACTAGTTGTGGGCTACAAACGTTTTGGATCAAGCTGATATTTCGGTTTTCCCTTCATACAGGTCTGTGCAACACGATCAACAGGTTAGATGGCAAATATTCATTTTGGTGGGCCCTAATTTTAATGATAGGCATTTAATCACCACTGTTTCCTGTGGTGTGGTCCACCTAAGAGTTAGATCTGCTTCATATTTGGGACCATGGTCTAATACGAGTTGAAAAAACAGATAGACGGCGTGGATATACAACATATATATCAAGGAGGGCCGGAATCATCGCCTAACCGAAGCTGCGGAGTGAGTTCTATTGGGCCCACCATGAATGTATGTGGTTTATCCATGCCGTCCATCCGTTTTTACAGCTTATTTTAGGGTTAAGCCCAAATTTGCAGCTGATTAGGTGATACCCTGTATCCACCGAGGTGGATGGGACCTGTGGGGGCTCACAGTGATGTTTGTGCCTTAAATCCACACCGTCCAACCGTTTTGAAAGCTCATTTTAAGATACCAAAAATAAAGCAGATCCAAATCTTATGTGGACCATACCACACAGTAAATAGTGATTGAATCCCCACTATTAAAAACTTCATGCAGGCCACCGGAATGTTTATTTGATATCCAACCTGTTGATAAGTAACAAATATCTTCACGAAGAGACCACACAAATATCAACTTAATCCAAAACTTTTGTAGCTCATGGGAAGTTTTTAACCATCATTTACCACTGTTTCTTGTATCATGATCCACTTGATATTTGGTTCTGCTTCATTTTTTGAACCATGCCCTAAAATGAGCTTTCAATACAGATGAACAACATAACATACATCATAGTGGGGCCCACAGTTAGAGGTTCCACCCACATAGGTGGGATATGGGGTTTCACTTAATCTGCTTCCAATAATTAAAGCATATCCTAAGCTTGAGTGGACCACACCATGGGAATAAGTGGGAATAGGGGTGTACACGAATCAAGTTAGCTCAGTTAGCTCGCTTGGCTCAACTCAAAAAAGCTCGATTTGAAACTGAGTTTAACCCGAGTCTAGATGACTTTTTTAGTTCGAAAAACTTTTGAACTGAGTTCGAACTTGCCCAGGCTCGACTCAACTCGAATCAACTAGTTCAGTGACTCAGTTACTTTGATATTGATGTTGCTCACTAAGTATTTGATAAAATGACTCAACGAAGTGTCGGCTAGTGGCAAGGAAGGTATGTGTATGAATCAAATACCATTTTTCCTTGATTTCGATGTTGCCTATAAGGTATTTGATGAAATACTTGCTGCAGCTTTGCATACAATGAGAAATTGAAAGTACACTACATGTGTTTGTGAAAATGCCACGGAGGCTTGATTTTAGCTCGAACTTGGATCAAACTATCCGGAGCTGCTGATCGAACCGAGACAACTTGGCCAGTTAGGCTAGAGGACCGAGCTAAGCCGAGTTCAAACTGGGGTCAGCTAGTGACCGGGCTGAGTCCGGCTGGGGCCAGCTCGATTCGGTGCACACCCCTAAGTGAGAATAATGATTTCCATCATTAAAACCTCGTTGAGACCTACAGTAATGTTTATTTGTGATCCAACTATGAAAGGAAAACACAAATACCAACTTCATCCAAAACTTCCGTGGCTCTAGAGAAATTTTCAATTGTAGGCGTTCAATTCACATTGTTCAAATACATAAATCACAGTGGACCCCACATAGTTTAGCCTACTGAGTTACTCAGTGGGCAATCCACTTCCTATCTTTAGTGCGTGATGCCCTCACAATGACCGTGGGTCCCAATAGACCAATGGCCTGGATTGCTAAACCGTGGGCCCCACGTGTAAAAAACTGAAAATCCAAGTGTCAGAAATTGGAAGACGTGGAGAAGAGGAGAGGAAGAGCCGCTCGTGCACTAGAAAAAAGGCAAGTGGGGACAGGCCCCGTTTATACTCATTTTCTTCACTAAAAAGGACGGACCGAATCGCCTGTTTCTTCACAGGATTTCGCTGTTTTCTAGCTAAGCTAATGAATATCGATACCCTACAATACCCTTCATTTTTTCAATAATTCACGAGAATACCACCACCTTGCTACTTTGAAAATTATTATAATAAAATAAATTGAGAAATTCTCTAGTGATTTCACAGCATTACAAGTTATAGTGCTCCTGATTTCATTGAGATATTCTGTCAGTCCAATCCATTGATCTAGACCGTTCATCAGGTCCAACACATATTTCATGGGCGCAGATTCGGTGGATCCCTGACAGTGGGGCATACGGTGATGTATGTTCCTTAAATCCACACCGTATATCCATTTTGATAACTCATTTTAGGGCATGATTTAAAAAATGAAGCATATCCAAATCTCGGGTGGACCATGCTGTTGATCAATGGCCTTAAACATTTCATTGGTTGCCATAGACAAATATTAACCGTTCGATCAATGGTCTTAAATATGGGCGGTTAAAATCATTTATTAAAAGATAGATGCGATCAATAATTCGTTAGGGACTATCATGGATGGCTTATGTTTCTAAGGAATCACCATTTTAGGCAATCTTAACCATGTCATCCATGGCTTGGAAGATGGATGGCTAGATAAAATAAGACCAAATGGAGGATGGATCAGATCATTTGATCAGTTTATTTTTTTCATGGTAGCCCATGAAATGTGTTTTGAACTAAATAAACGGTTCAGATCAATTGATTTGACTGTCCAACTGAATCCTTACACCTAGGAGCACCATAACTTATATTGCTCTGAAGAGGACTGGAGCATTTCTCTTTTTAATTGCAACAAGTTTGGGAAGAATCTGATACACTTACTGTGAGCCCCACCATGATATGTGTGTGGCATCCAAACCGGGTGCGGACTCAGGTGGGCCCCACAAAATATTTTGATGATTTTTATGGTGGGCCCAACAAAAGCTTAAATCAGCCTTGCTTTTGTAGCTTTGATGTTACACACATATCATAGTGGGCCCCAGCTATCAGTGTGCAAGGGGACACTCGAACAGTCTAATTGGTTAATCTGGACCACCCATTACTTCCTCACATTTCAAGGGCTTCCATTTAAAAACTCTCAGATGGGATGATTTCTAACCATCCAGTTAATAGCCTGTAAATGACATGTTGATGGGCCATGGGATGGAATTCATACCAATCAGATGGTGGTATGCATCTGATCAGTGGCCTACAAGTGATGGGCCAATGCCAAGTTAAACGACATTGAGACACAAATACTTGAGTTTTCTGTCCAAAATTATTTCTAAAAAGAATCTATTTTTCGATAAAAGGGGCTTTTTTAATTAAGGAATTACTAAAATATTAATATAAATAATTAGTGCAAGTTGTAGAATTTTATATTACAAGGATGCTCTGATACAATGCAATATAAGCTAACAAATTGCTTTGATAATGACATGGCTTGATAGAGAAGACCCACTACCAAAGGTATTCAATAGTTATATGGTCGTTGCCATTATGGTACGGGTCGTACAGGCCATCATGGTATTTTTTTTTAACCATATCGGTCCTATAATGCGTTAAAACTACTCTATCAGTCCTGTAATGACCTTTGCAGGTTATTTTTTCCATAACGGCCATTACAATCCCATAACACATAATAGTTACAATTGTCTAATTAATTTTGTATACAGTACACATAGGGTGGTACACGAGCAAAGTTAGCTTAGTAGCTCACTCGACTCGACTCGAAAAAGCTCTATTTGACTCAGTTCGAAACTGAGTTCGAGCGCTGATTTTTTGAGCTTTAAAAATTTTCGAATCAAGTTCGAGCTTGCCCAAGCTCAACTCAACTCGAATCGAACCCAACTCGAATCAAACTCAGATCGTTTTAGTTCAGTGACTCGGTTACTTTGATATTGATGTTGCTCACCAAGTGTTTGATGAAATGATTCAATAAAGTGTGGCTGGTGGCAAAGAAGATACGTATATGAAACAAATATGATTTTTTTCTTGATTTTTATATTGCCTACAAAGTATTTGATAAAATACCTATGAAACCATTGTTGCTGTTTTATATACAATGAGATTTTGAAAGTGTAGATCATGTGCTTGTAAGAATGTTGTACAGGCGAACTCGGCTCAATCTTGGCTCGAACTGGCCCGAGCCACTAACCGAATTGAGCTGAGTTGGCCAGGCTCGAGGACCGAGCCAAGTCAAGTTCAAGCTGGGGTGAGCAAGTGGCCAAGCCAAGTCGAGCTGTGCCAAGCTCGACTCGGTTCAACTCGTGTACACCTCTAATTGCACATCACATGAGCATAACACCCAAGCTTTGGGCCTCGTTTGAACACACCATTAATTTAATGACGGTTGCGGAAGAATATAGTTCTCATAGAGGTTAATTCTCTAAAAAGCAATGTAATTGGTCTTCCTTGTATAAGCTTTTTTAGTACTTATTTCAACTAGCGGGCTATTAAATTGACATTTGTAATATGGTTTCCAAAAGGACAAAAAAACCTTTGTTTTGATTGAAACCAAGGTTTTATATAAGAACCCATTTTGACTATGCATACAACTGGGCTCTTAAAGTATTAAATGACATAGTACACTGAAACTGATTTTCAATTCAAATAATAATTTTGTTTTGTTGCCCTTCTATAAGGGGGGTTACTCAAGGGTACCAGTACCACGATAAGCTATGGTGGTATCAGGCAGATGTTGGGCTCATGAGATGCATGTATCAACCTCGACATATTCAATAACTAGGAGGTCATTATCATTATAATAGGGTTGTACATGCCATCACGATGCTTTAATTTAATTTTTTTAAAACTAGCTATAACAGTTTTGTAAAAACTTTTTAGGTTCTTTTTCATCTTCTTCTTTTTTTTTTTTTGGCCATTACATACTGGTAACACATATATTGTTACATAATTTTTTTTTAGATACCTTGCACATTACACAAGCATAGCAACCAAGCTTTCGGACCCATTTGAACAAACCATTAGACAAGGTTCTCATAGAAGCTAATTATCCAAAAGCAATTCAATTGGTTTCGGGGGAGTAAGCTTCTTAATACTTATTTCAATTAGCCAAGTATTAAATTGACATTTGTAAGATGGTTTTCAAAATGGTGAAAAGCCTTCATTTTAATCATAATGAGGGTTTTATTTAAGAACTCATTTTGATGGTGCATCCGAATGAGCCCTTAAAGTATTGAATGACCCAATATGCTAAAATTGATTTTCAATCTGATAATATCAGCTGCATTTGTTGCATTTCTACAAGGGAGTACTCAAGGGTATCAGGACGACTATAAGCTATGATGGTACCAGGTTGATGTGGGGGCTATGTGATGCATGTACCAAATTTAAGGTATTCAATAACTACAAGTTTGTTATCATTGTAGTACGGCATAAGGGCCATCTTAGCACTTTTGTTTTTAATTATATTGGTTTTATAGTCGCTTTTGCATGTTATTTTGTCTATAATGGCCGTTATGGTGCCGTAACACATTATAGTTACCATTTATGTAATGATTGTAGGATACTTAGCACATCACACAAGCGTGACAACTTTGGGTTCTATTTAAACACGCCATTAAAATGACGTTTCCTAGGAATATGGCTATGTAAGAGCTAATTCTCTAAAAAACAGTCCAATTGATTTTGGGTGGGTAAGCTTTTAAGTGCTTATTTCAACTAGCGCAGTGTCAAAGTAACATTTGTAATTGTAAGGTGGTTTCCAAAAGGGCTAAAAGACTTCATTTCCAATCCAAATGGAGGTTTTCTCTAAAAACCCATTTTGATGGTGTGACTAAATGAGTCCTCAGTATTAAATGATATAGTATACTCAAACTGATTTTCCATCCGGTGGGTAACCTTTTTAGTACTTCCACTAGTGTGGTATCAAATTGACGTTTCTAAGATGGTTTTCAAAAGGGTGAAAAGCCTTTTGTTTGGACAAGATTTAGCGGCACCAGATTAATGACATAAATTCAACCACATGGTAAGTTGATATCTTCATGACATGCACTGAATATACAGAGGATAATGCATTAATAGATAAATGTTCGTGACGTTTAGATAACCTTTGGATAAGGACAAGCAATTGTTAGGGCTTCATCAGCACAAAAGTACATTTGGGAGATGATTAATCACATTTGACGAAGGCGAAAGCATAATTGGTAGAGTATAACTGCTACTTTACATAAATAACAAAGAAAAATTTGAAGCAAGGATCCCAACAATAATCCAAAACATAACAACTTGGCAACCAATTCAGCACAAGGTTGTTTATGTAGTTTTTCAAGACATTTAGCTTTCTCCACCACTCATCATCAGTGGAACCCTTAACTTTTAGGATTAGCATAATCCATCTCTGCTTTAAAGCCGAATCAACTTAGTGATAGCCAATAGTTGTAATTCTCTTCAATCTGCGCCTGCATGTCGAATTTGAAAGAAGACTTTAGTTTTAGAAATTATTCACCTATGCTTATATGTTGGGTCGACCGTAGTTTGTGATTATCAACATCGTCTTTTCCCCACTCATCAACAAGTTGCTTGACGAAGCATCCTGTTGCTCTTAAACAAGTCTCATTTTAGTGGTAAGTCTTGCTTTTTCTATATTTATATTCGACTTATTTCCATTCAATCATATAAATGCCACAGAATTTTTGAAGGTAATAAAAGAATTCATTAAAGGAAAATCTCAACCTTTACATATTGCTTGATTAGCACAATGATAGTTGGTTGAATAGACAGTTGGTCTTCTAACCGTTCGATTAAGCATTATTTTATATAGACATTATGAGTCGGTGGCATACAGTTTGAATCAAATCATAAATTAGTTCTAACATGCCCACAAATCTCACATGTGTACATTAGATGCGTCGGTGCATATGGGTTATTACCCACAGAGCCTGAGAATGATTCTCTTCCATGCATTAGGTGGGCCACACCATAGCATACAATTTGGTAGACACACCTACCCTTGACTTGTGTGAAGGGCCCACCATATTATGGATATATAATTCAGGCTTTGTGACTTTCAAGGTCAGACCATAATTCAGGCTGCTTTTCAATTCAGGTGGACCCCTTTGCAAATCAAGGATCAGTGTTCTCTCTTGCATTTTCCTCTGTGTTGTGGCCCACCTGAGCGTTGGAATGGGCTTATTTTGTGCACTTGGTGGTAATATGAAGTGATGTGTCTGATGGACGGTTTTGATGGCCTTCATACATCATGTGGGTCCCACATCTACTCGGTACAATCTTAAGCTTACAGTGGCACTGGCACCGGAGCCCGCCAGTCAAGCAACCAATTTGGCGGGGTTAAAAGTCAGGTGAAAGCGGACGTGGATTGCTTGGAGACCAAGTCACCGACTCTATGGGGCCCACCATGATATATGTGTTTTATCCACGCCGTCCATCCGTTTTCCCATATCATTTTAGGGCATGATCCAAAAAAAGAGCCAGATCCAAGACTCAAGTGGACCAGCAACAGGAAACAGTGGGGATTGAATGTCTACCGTTGAAAACTTCTTGAGGATCACAGAAGTTTTGGATCAAGCTGATATTTGTGTTTTCCATTCATCCAGTCCTATATGATAACTAATAAACATGTTAGATGGCAAATACATATTATGGTGGGCCCTAGGAAGGTTTCAACGGCAGTTTCGTTATTCTTACTGTTTCCTGTACTGTGATCCACATGAGCTTTAGATCTGCTTCAATTTTGTGCTCCTACCCTAAATTGGTTTGAAAAATCGGATGGACGGTGTGGATGAAACACATACATCACAGTGGGCCCCACAGAGTTGGGCCATCATGGTATATCTAGTGATCGGGTCTCCAGGCAATCCGTGTCCGATTGGTTACCACTTACCATCCAAGCAGCCAGGGCCCACCATAGAAGTGGAAGGTATTTTTGTAATTTTAATTGAAAACAAGGGCATTTACAATGCTTTGTTGCGTATAAAATACTGGTGTTGACTATAGAAACTAGAGAGCGACTGAAATAATGCTATATTGGCGACAACAGGCAGATCCTCCGCAACTTCCCCAATTTAAAATTGTTACTGCAGTTGGAAATGTACACTACTCTGGTAGGATACTGTGGTGTATACTCATGCATGCATTAACCATACTCAATCTACATTATCTAAATTGTGGTCACACTTAAATGGGCCATATATAAAAAATCAACATTTATTAGATAACCGTGGCCTTGTAGTCAATGAAAATTTGCGTGGTAAATTCAGACCGTTGATTGAAGATCTTTCTAATATAACCATGAATAGAGTGTCATTATCTATTCTGAGTTGGTCCAGATATTTGAATGGACTGGATTGACATATATTTTTTAATGATTACGGGTGGAGGATACGTTGGTGAGTATGATATGCAATTTTTCTGAAATGCAGTAGCACTGATCCCTCTGTAGTCCTTTCTATAGTCCGGGAGCGGATTAGGTGTTACCCGCGTAGCATGTTAGTGGGTGTTACCCTGAGGGTATGGGGCTCACCTTGTTAAATATTTTATATATCCATGCCGTTCATAAGTTTTGATATATTTTTATAGGATGTGAACACAAAAAATTAAGAATATTAAAATATAAAATGGACCACACCAAAGGAAACAGTAGTGATTGAATGGCCATATTAAAAACTACTCAGGGCGCAACGTAATTTTTATTTACCATCCAACCTGTTGATAAGATAAAAAATGCCTGGATGAAGAGAAAATAAAATTTTAAGTTTGATAATTAAAAACAAAACTCTTATGGTCCATAATAATTTATTTAATGGTCAGTCACCACTGATTTTAGTGGTGTGGTCCACACGAGATTTATATCTATTTAATTTTTGGGAATAAATATTACAATGAAATTTAAAAATTTATGAACCTCATGGATATATAAATAAATCATCAAGGTGGGCTCCATAAGGTCAAGGTAACACCCACAAACGTGTTCCCGGATAACACCTAATCCACTCCCCTACAGTACAAGGTCGGCGTCCGATTCTCTTTTCAGGAAAAACGAGAAATACACTGTAGAAGACAAGTAGAAGAAAAAAACAAAAAGAAATAAAGAGAATTTATATGCTCCTGGCCCCATAGTTCCTGTCAGTCTGATCTCTGATCTGGTGGGACCCACCATTCATAGGCCATACTTCAAGATTTCCTTGGAAGTTCCTAGGGATCTTCTTTTTTTTTTCTTACTTTGAGAAATGATCACATTCAAACGCCAGACTCCTAGAATATCTGAGCCGTTCAATAGGTGGGGCACACCATCATAAACAATGAACATTCAATGGTCCAACTCAGTGTATATTTGTATCTCATCTAATGAGTGGATCGGATTGATCTTCATGGATATGATGGACCCACAATTGGATCACGCAGATCAACGGTCGGGATCAATTGAATGATCCCCACTTGTAGGAACTCAGAATCTGATGATACCAGAGAATCCTATCCATCATTTTTTATCAATTTAAACCACTGAATAGTTTTGACCGTCAATCTTAAGCGACCATCCATTGATGGATATGATGGTACAGGAGTAATTATTAAAGAAATGAACCGTCCAATCTAGATGGATGGACTCATTGATAGGTCACCCTGCCAGAGGGACCGGTACCCCTACAAGAACTGTAGGACCCAATCCATACAACACCCCATCTAGGTAGGCCCACCTTATTGTGTAAAATCCAGGGAAAAAGTCAGGTGGGCCACCCCACCAGAATATGTAAAATCACTCCAAAAACCTCTAAGTTTAGGCAGTGTGGCCCGCCTGAGTTTTGGGTCTGGCTCATTTTTGGTGTGGCACTTCATCCTGGTGAGGCTAACCTGATGAACGGGTGAGATGGAATATAAACACCATGATGGACCCACACTCAACCATATGGTTGGCATCCCCTCCCCATTGTTCCCTGTGGTGTCCCATTGAGTCGTGGATCAGGGTGATCTTTTAACCTAAGTCCAAAATTCCAGGGGCCCACCTGATGGACGGAGAAGATGTCACATACACACTCACAATTCGGTGGGCCACACAGAGCTAGGGGTGTTGTACTCAGCACCATTGTACGGTAGAGATAGGTGAGCGGATTCGGTCAGGCCGGCCTAACACCCACTTCGGTCACGCCAAGACCGTGGGGCCCATTTTGATGTATGTGTTGTATATACACACCGTCCGTCCGTTTTTTCAGATCATTTGATGGCATAATCCGAAAGATGAAGCAGATCCAAATCTCAGGTGGACCACACCACAAGAAACGGTGGCGATTGAATACCCATCATTAAAACCTTCCTGAGGCCCACTGTAATATTTATTTTCCATCCAAACCATTGATAGGGTCACACGGACTGGATGAAGGGAAAAGACAGATATCAGCTCGAACCAAAACCCACAAGAAGATTTTAACCGTGAGCATTCAATCAACACCGTTTCCTGCAGTATGATCCACCAGAGATTTGGGTCTGCCTCATTTTTGGGGCCATGCTATAAAATAATCTAACAAAACGGATGGACGGCGTGGATAAAACACATACATCATGGTGGGGTCCACATAGCCATTCCAGCACCGACGTCGGTTCTTTGTGCTGCACTAAACAATCCAAGTCCATCATCTGCCGTTGAGGTAAATGGCCACTGATCGTAGGGCTAGGATTATCCCATCGGGAACTGTTTCAATAACTGAAAAGCCCATTAAATCAACGGAAAGGATCACGTTGGTCCCATAATACCTCTGCATGAGAGAGAGAGTGAGACACCGAAAAGCAGCCTCGAAGAGTTAAATCCTACCTTTGACTCGACTCGAAAAATAAGAAAAGAAAGAAAAACAAAAAAGATGGGATTATTTGATACTCCGGCTGTCTATGACACTTGATACGCAGGCACTGAGAACTTCTCAATTAAAAAATATATAATGTACATCCCACTGTCTCCAACTCACTTCAACAATCTTACCATCTGATTCCTGGACACTTGTTGGTAGAAATAGGACCGTTGGATCTCTTTCATTTACAACCGTTCAAGAAATATCCTCCAGTCACGTATTAAAACAATAAAATATACTTAATTTTTATTTAAGACACATCTACGCTGGGTATCATAATTTGGACGGTTTACTTATACTAGTTCTATTCAACATATGCAATTTCTAGGCGGCTGCGTATCATCTATCACCATCAACCAGAGTATTAAAAGTCTTCATTTCCGCTCTTTCTCCAACAACTTGCCGCTCGCTTTCTTCTCTTTTCTTCAAAACCTCTTGACTCTCTCTCTCTCTCTCTGTCTCTCATCGCTCCGAAACTCCGATACGTTACACGATACGGAGAAGTCGCGTAACGTATCGTCGCGTTTCGGTGGAGGAAGAAGAAAAAGAGAAGATCTGAAATCGATTGATAGATTTCCTGATTTGATTTCGTTTCCTCGTATACATTCTCCACCGTCCAAGATTCGAATCTCTCTCTCGAATCCACCTGCAAGAAGAAGACAGCTTATGATATCTGAAGAAGAAGATCGTAACGGATCCTTTTCCCGATTCGTATCAGAAGCGAAACTGTTACAGTTTCCAGCTTAAAAAGGTTTATCAATTTCACTCATTTTCGCGAATCTCTCTTCCTTTTCTTCTCTTTCAATTGCTTTCTGTAATTGAAAATCTCCGATCGTAATTCTGCAGTAGGCGAAGAACGAAAGCGGTCTGTTCGAATGCTGATTCGAAACGAGAAGGGTTAGAAAGAAGAGCGCCGAGCTTTGGCGGGAAGAAGATCGAGTTTCTCTCCGATTGGGGAAATGGCGGTATCGGAACGGATTGGATTCTTCCGTTTTCTGTTGCTTCTTCAATTATCGTCTTTTGCCTCCGCGGCTTCCCCGACCGCTGACATGGGTGCTTTGATTTTGTTCAAATCGTCGGTAGAGAGAGACCCGAACGGCGTATTGCAGAATTGGGATGTGAATTCTCCGAATCCATGTTCGTGGAATGGAGTCGTCTGCTCGAGGCCGGACGATCGGGTGGTCGGACTCGATTTGAACAATGGCGGCCTTGTCGGTCGACTCCGGATTGCCGATCTCATGGCTTTGGAAAATCTCGAGAACCTTAGCCTAAGAGGGAATTCGTTCTACGGCAATCTCTCCGGCAGCAGCAGCGGCAGCAGCATAGCTTCTCTCCTCTGCAAGTTCCGTATGGTGGATCTTTCCCACAATAACTTCTCGGAATCGATTCCAGAAGCGTTTCTGCTCTCTTGCGACCGTCTGATCGCGCTCAACCTCTCTCACAATTCAATCCCCGGTAGGGTGTTTCCGTTCAGTCCGTCGCTCGTTAAGCTCGATGTCTCTCGCAATAAGATTTCGGATGCTGGGCTGTTGAACTACTCAATTTCGAATTGTGGGAATTTGAAATTTCTCAATTTCTCTGATAACAAGCTGACCGGCGGATTGGGCAGCGTCTTTCAGTCTTGCCAGAATCTCCAAGTTCTCGATCTCTCATACAATCTGATTGCCGGAGAGATGTCATTCAATCCCATTTCGGGTTTGCCGGCTTTGCTGAAACACCTGGACCTCTCTCACAACAACTTCTCGAGCAAATTCTCCAAGCTCGAATTCGGCCAGTGTAGCAATCTCACGGTGCTCGATCTGTCTTACAACTCGCTCTCAGGTGCTGGGTTCCCATCAAGCATCACAAATTGCCGGCAGCTTGAGAAGCTTGACCTCACTAATAACATTCTCGAGAGCAAGGTTCCGTCGCTGTTGGGAAGTTTCGGCAATATACAGCAGCTGTTTCTTGGCAAGAACCTTTTTGGGGGGGAGATTCCACCCGAATTGGGCAAGACTTGTGGAACTCTTCGTGAGCTAAACCTCTCCACCAACAACATCTCCGGCGGGATTCCATCGACATTCCTCTCATGCCCTTCTTTACAGACGCTTGATCTCAGCAGGAATCAGCTCTCCGGCGACTTCATTGACACTGTCATCAGCAGTTTTATGTCGCTGAAATACCTCTCCATTGCTTTCAACAATGTCACTGGATCGATTCCTATGTCTCTTAGGAACTGTACTCAGTTGGAAGTGCTTGATCTCAGCTCTAACGGTTTTACGGACAATATCCCATCTGGGTTCTGCTCTTCTTTGAATTCTCTGCAGAAAATCGTTCTCGCCGGTAACTCCCTTTCTGGTTCAGTGCCTTCGGAGCTCGGAAACTGCAAGGGTCTGAGAACTGTCGATCTCAGTTTCAATGATCTAAATGGTTCGATTCCTTTAGAAATATGGAGACTACCAGAGCTCACGAATCTGGTTATCTGGGCTAACAGTCTCGATGGTGAAATTCCAGATAGCCTCTGCTCGAATGGAGTTAGCTTACAGACTCTAATTTTGAACAACAATCGCATCCCCGGTCCAATTCCTCATTCTCTCACCACTTGCAAGAATCTGATCTGGGTGTCGCTCGCCACTAACCAGCTCATCGGAGGCATCCCTGCTGAGATAGGAAACCTCCAGAGCCTTGCAATTCTTCAATTGGGCAACAATTCACTCACTGGGGAGATTCCACTGGAGCTCGGTAACTGTCAAAACCTCATCTGGCTCGATCTTAACAGCAATGAACTGACGGGCCCACTCCCTCCTGCACTCGCTGACCAGTCTGGGAAGATCATCCCCGGAGTTGTGTCTGGTAAGCAGTTTGCATTCGTCAGGAATGAGGGAGGGACAGCTTGCCGGGGTGCTGGGGGGCTGCTTGAATTCGAGGGTATCCGGGCAGAACGACTTGCTGCCCACCCCATGCTACGTTCATGCCCGTCCATGAGGATATACACTGGGACAACAGTGTATTCTTTTACCAGCAATGGCAGCATGATCTACCTTGATCTCTCCTACAATTCACTGTCCGGGACAATCCCAGACGACTTCGGATCAATGTCATATCTGCAAGTCCTGAATTTGGGCCACAACGAGCTGATGGGAGCCATCCCAGATAGCTTAGGAAGCCTAAAAGCGATTGGAGTTCTTGATCTCTCTCACAACAGTCTTGAAGGATTCGTTCCTGGGTCATTGGGGGCGCTTTCATTCCTCAGTGATTTTGACGTCTCCAACAACAACCTCACGGGTCCAATCCCTTCCTCTGGTCAGCTGACAACGTTCCCGGCATCAAGATACGAGAACAATTCTGGCCTCTGCGGAGTTCCATTGCCTCCTTGCAGTTCATTCCCCAGGTCCCATTCTCCAAATTCAAATTCGGGAAGGAAAAATCAGTCTATGGCTGGGAGTGTTGTGATCGGCATCACAGTTGCTCTCCTCTTCATTTTTGCACTCACGCTGGCCTTGTATAGGATGAACAAGCACCAGAAGAAGGAAGAACAGAAAGAGCAATACATTGAAAGCCTCCCGACCTCCGGCAATAGCAGCTGGAAGTTGTCTGGCGCTCTCGAGCCTCTAAGCATCAATGTCGCAACATTTGAGAAGCCGCTGAGGAAGCTGACCTTTGCCCACCTCCTCGAAGCTACCAATGGCTTCAGTGCTGAGAGCCTGATTGGGTCTGGTGGATTCGGCGATGTATACAAGGCCCATTTGAGCGATGGGTGCACTGTCGCAATCAAGAAGCTGGTCCATGTAACGGGCCAGGGCGACAGGGAATTCACCGCAGAAATGGAGACGATTGGGAAGATCAAGCATCGGAACCTTGTTCCTCTGTTGGGTTACTGCAAAATCAGTGAGGAGAGGCTGCTTGTCTACGAGTACATGAAATGGGGGAGCTTAGAAACAGTTCTCCATGACAGAAGTGTCAAAGGGGGGAGCTCAAAGCTCGACTGGGCCGCAAGGAAGAAGATTGCAATTGGGTCAGCGAGAGGGCTCGCTTTCCTTCACCACAGCTGCATTCCTCATATAATTCACCGAGACATGAAATCTAGCAATGTCCTTCTGGATGAGAATTTAGAGGCCCGAGTGTCAGATTTCGGAATGGCCCGTTTAATGAACGCCCTCGACACTCACTTGAGTGTAAGCACCCTCGCCGGGACTCCTGGATATGTCCCGCCAGAGTACTACCAGAGTTTCCGTTGCACAACAAAAGGCGATGTTTACAGCTATGGTGTCATATTGCTAGAGCTTCTTTCAGGGAAGAGACCGATCGACCCATCAGAATTTGGAGACAGCAACCTGGTTGGATGGGTGAAGCAGCTAGTAAGAGAGAAGAGAGCTATCGAAATATTTGATCCCGAGCTGACAGGGCAGAACTCTGGGGAGGCAGAGCTCTATCAGTACCTAAAGATTGCATGTGAGTGCCTGGATGATCGGCCACTCAGGCGGCCCACCATGATCCAAGTGATGGCCATGTTCAAAGAGTTACAGATCGACTCGGATAGTGATATCCTTGATGGGTTCTCATTAAAACACGCTACAATCGACGAATTGAGAGAGAAAGAGCCTAGTTCGTGACGATTCTCTAATCTGTTCACTTGAATCCGATTATGATTTTGCTCGTCGTGAATTTGGAGTATTTAATCAGGTTTAGGCATTACACCTTTTAGCTTACTGTAAATAGCACAGATGAAAATTGTAGAGGATCCATGCTTTCTGAAAGGAAAAGAGTCTTTGATTGCTTCGTAATCCAAATTCCCTTTTCCTTTCCTTATATAATGTCATTGTACTACTATTTCTTCTTTTCTATCCTTGTGTTTCATACCCCACAGTTTTGGGTTCCTTCCAAAGGCTTTGGAAACGACACTTGAATGATTCTTCTTTGGCTGTTGAAATGTTCCAATATGAGATTGTATGAGTAGATATCTTCTACTAACAGTAATCCCTAATGTCTTTCATTAAGACACCCCATTTTCCTGCTTTGCTGGTTGCTACACTGCTCTTTGCACTGTTTTAATACCAAAAATAGAAAGAACATAGAGACATGAATGTCAGTTTTCTCTCCTTTTATCATCTAGTTATACCCATTTTCTTTCATGTTTCATATCAGTCTTGTATTGAATTAGAACCTTCTTTCGTGGATTGCGACTTAGAGGTTGTTTGGATGCTTGTAAGTAGTTCTGTAAGTGGGAAGTGACTTACAGGTAAGTCACTTACAAGTAGTGTTTGGGAGAGGAAATTTACCTGTAAGTCACTTGGGCCTGTTTGGTTCAGTGTAAATGCATGTAAATGGTTTGCTGTTCGCAATAGAGTTGGAATTTCACTTCAAAAATCAGGTAAAACTCAACCCCATAACAGGTGGGGCCCACCATGATGTATGTGTAATATCCATGCCATCCATTCATTTTTTTTCTTCATATAATTTCAGGGCATGAGCCAAAAGATGAGGCAGATACAAAGCTCAATTGGACCATGCCATAGAAAACAGTAGGGATTGAATGCCTACCATTGACAACTTCTTGGAGGCCACCGAAGTTTTGGATCTGCCTCACTTTTTGGCTCATGCCCTAAAATGATATGACAAAATGAATGGACGATGTGGATAAAACACATACATCTAGTGGGGCCCATAGAGTTTATGTCATGCAATCGGAGTCTCTTTTCAAGATCCGTACCTGTCAGCATCTCTACCACGAAAATACCATAGTCGGTCGTCATTACTTATTTACCACCATTTACATGCATTTACAGCTAACTAAACATGTTCTTGCAGGCAAAACTGCTAGGAAACTTTATGGGAAGGGAGGTGAGAAGTCATTTCTCTGTAAGTAACTTTTAGGTGGAACTCACAACTTAAAACTTACAAGCATCCGTTCCCGGGTACGTTTGGATGTACAGTCAAATTGAATTGCAATAATTAGTTCCATAAGGTGGAAATGAATCGAAGGATCATCTTCCCTACTATTATATTAACAGACTGGGATCCAAATTGCAAGATACTTGGTCATTAAGGAAATACTAGGAATCATCATGGTAATTTCCTTGTAATCAAACTGAATTTTCACAATGTGATTCGACTGTACATCCAAATGCATCATTTGGAAGTAAAAGCTACTTCTTCCATGCTGTTGGAAGCTACATATGATGAACAGTGACACTAGATTTCATTTGAGACATGCTTATCCGTTCAATTGAGTGATTTGCTTGAATCATTGAGGGGGGAAAAGGTCTCATTATCTAATCTTATTTTGGTAAGCTTTTTCTAAGTGCCCGTTGAAACAGCGACAAAAGTAAACTTATTAAAGTTGAATGATTGCCTGAAATTAGACTAGAGCTTCACAGCTAAAAGTTCTCTATATGAACAGGAATTGATATTTACACCCCCATCTTGTCGATGTCTAGACCCCACAACAGGGGCGCTAATCGATAATGTGGGTGTAAATAGTCTCCCTTTGCTAATATTGAATTATATTTAAGTAGATTTTAATCGATAATTTTCGATTATGTACTTTTAATGGACTAATTCAAGATACCCAAGAACCGAATTTCACAGATCACATTAGCTGATCTGTCGTTTCTTATTCAATTGCGTTTCGTGTTGCTTGCAAGTAATGATCTTTGATTTTAGACCATTCATCTACAGGGTCCCACCTTAGATTAGCAAAATGGGAAAAAGATGTCATTGATATGAGATCTCAACACCAATACAAGGTTGACTTGGGGAAGAAAAGGGAAGTACGGAATGGACAGAGAATGAGTGATCAGTTAGATTTTTGAAATGTGGGCCATATACAGTGGGACCTTCTAAATGAATGGTCTGGATCATCTCATGATGGGACAAAGAGGATCTTTCAAGGGTGGTGCTCTTCTTTTGAATTCTTTCAAGCGAAAGAAGGAAAATTCATTGAATTTCAGACAGAAACATCCCAATCAATACCTCTACTTAGCTAAGCAATCATCTATCCAATTTGCATTTTTTCTACTAATGTGATTGGCACTAATGAAAGTGACCTGATCAACAGAGTAATAAAAGATTTCAGCAGCAGCCGTCGAATGCGGACGCGGCCCATCTAACCATTTTCACCATCAAAACATACTTATTTCATAATCTTATGATAAACAATGCCGCCCCACCCCACGAATCGATTTCGCCAAACAAAAATATTGTAATTTTAAAAAAATATATATTTTTATCAGTCAACATGATTTTTAATTATCTAATAATAAATTATCCATGAAAGTGATTACGTTATTAATTACCAGTTTATTTGTTTGAATGAAATGATTAGCTCTTATGGATTTGAAAATTGGTAAACTGTCATTATCTTTCTCCCTGTATTGAATCATGATCAAGTGGGCCGAGTGTATTGGAGCCTTACTATGAATATGGTTGCATTTGGACTTGTTTGTATCCACGTCACCTATCCGGACCGTCCATTAGGTCCAGTCTATTCTTGATAGGCAGCCTGGAAAAAATAATACTGTTTGAATGATCCAAACCATCCAATCAGTACCTTGCTCAAATTGAAGGACCACCCAATCATGGATGTTTAGGACCATCTAATTGTTGTGATTTTTTTCCTAGCGATGGAAGGAGATTAGATTAAATCTAATGGACGGTCCAGATAACGTGATGTGACTGATGAAAGGTCCAAATGCAAATATGTGCATGGTAAGATTTCCATACACATTAGCCCACCATATCATTTCTCTTCTTTATTTGTTGTGTGATGGTCCTTTTTTTACGAGTGGTTTGGTATTAGTTGATTAAAATGCTTGCATCAAGCTACCTACCTAAGTGATTCTTGCACGTGTGGATCGAGACTTGCACGTGACTAGTAAAGAGAAAGTGTTCCTAGCCCCTCACCCACCTCGCATGCTCCACACGCGCCAAAAGTGTCGAGCTTGTGGGACATCTGATCCGTGCATATGTTGGCCCCCACCATGGAGATGATCACTCGCAGAAAGACGAAGATCAGAACAGTTAACTCATCATCTGAGCCGCACATATCCGAAAAGAATGCACGGTCCAAAACATCTCTAACCAACGGTCCAAATTTCATCGCAAACATACGGCCTGCCCATGAGAAGGGGTCTTGGTGGGGGCCCACCTTATGCACTGATGATGATCAGATGTACGAATTAATCATTTATGTTGGCACGTGTGATGCGTGTGAAGGAGCGTGTGGGGTTTTAGGTCAGCACACCTACATAAAGCAAACAGAGGGCTCGACGTGCACGACAAAAACAGCTACAACCCTTTGGTCAACAAAGGTTACAGGAGAAGGGGCTCTTTAGTCATACTAACGTGGACGTGAGCCAGATAAGACAATCAAAGGGTCCGAATTTCAACCATCTATTTTCCATGATGCTTTCTGGTGGGCCATCTTAGGACTAAGACCCTTCTTCTAGATGGGGTCCACCCATTGCTTTTGTTGAGGGATATGTTCACCTGAATGGGAGCGGATTAGGTGTGTGTTACCCAGGTAATACGTTATTGGGTGTTTTCATGACAGTGGGGCCCACTTTTATGTATGTGTTGTATATCCACACCGTCCATCGTTTTTTTCAGCTCATTTTAGCATGGACCCAAAAAAAATTGAAGTAGATTCAAATATCAAGTGGACCACACCAAAGGAAATAGTGGTTATTGAATACCCACCGTTAAAAAATTCATAGGGCCCGCCTTGATGTTTATTTTCCATCCAAACTTTTGATAAGGTCACACGGATTTTTATGAAGGGGAAACAAAAATATTATCTTGATCTAAAACTTTTGTTGTCCCTAAGAAGTTTTTAACGGTGGGATTTCAATCTTTACTACGTGCCCACTTGAGATTTCGATTCGGTTCGTTTTTGGGAACATGCCATGAAATGAGCTGAAAAAAATGATGGACGGCGTGGATATACAACACATCTATCAAGGTGGGCCCCACGGTCTAACGTGTTACCCGGGTGGAATCGAATCCGCTCCCCACGAGGATAAGCATCTCGGGTTTTGCTCTCATGCGTTCGAGTGCAAGTTAATAAGTTACCATGCATTGATGATTTTTGGATCCTACCGTGATGTGTGTATAAAATCAAAACCGTCCATCTGGTGTACCCACCCATATGAGATGTACATTTCAAAATCCAGAATGATACATAACTCATATAAGTCACAACAAAGGGGGAAATCGAAGTCACTGGGTTGCTGTAGAAATTTTCAGATGTAATATGGTTTCCATGATAATTTTTTATATACCATCCAAACCGTTCATCATGTTGGAAGAACCAGAATGAACGGATAGAATAAAATTACACCACTAAAAAATTCAGGTATGTTACACTACGCCAATAATACTATAGGTTTAGTTATAATTGTACATTTCTACTTGTAGTGTGTACCATATGAATTATTTATCAGGACGATTCTTTGGATGCAAAGCAAAGAGAGGTCATTCACCATATTAACGGTTTGGATTTCATAAATATATGTGTTTGTGGGCCCCACGTAGTTCGAACGCACATCAACACACTCATCCACACATGACATAACAACGGAAATGGCGGAAATGTTCCTTTTTTCCCTTTTGAAAGTTCGATGTGCGGACCAGACTAACCTTTTCATCACATGTGGCAAATGTATGAAATGGAATCCGAACCTATCATGAGTTAGGCCGTAACTTGGATGGACCATACCCCAAAATTCACATGGATTTGATATCTGACCACTCTATTTAGAACTTTTTCAAAAATAAAATGGACGGTTATAAATGAACAATGTCAAGTACAGTTAATTTGACCACCCTTTTTTCGTGAGAAAAAAAAAAAAAAATCCCTCAAATCCAAGGGTCAGGATTTTCCAGTTAGTGAGAATTTTGGGATATGGGCCATCCTAGGTACGAGTGTGGGTGTGTTCGTGAATGGTACGCCTTATGTACGGGAGGTTTAGAATCGGCAGCGGATTTGGTGGTGACCCCAACACCATGTAGTTCCGTGGGGTCCACTGATATATTTTTTTCATATCCAATCCATCCATCAGTTTTTTCAGCTCATTTTAGGGCATGGGTCCAAAAATGAAACAGATCCTAAGCTCACGTGGACCACAACATAGAAAACAGGGGGAACAATAACACCCACCGTTTGTGTTTATTTGCTTTTTAACCTGTTGATAATGTCACACAGACATCAGCTTGATTCAAAATTCTGATGGCCCCATTTTTTAACGGTGTAAATCACCACTGTTTCGTGGGGGTTTACTTGATTGGTTGGTGACCCAAATACCGCTGGGTGGTTTGGGAGTTGTGGGACCCATCGTGATTTATGTGTTTTATCCACACCGTCAATCCATTTTTTCATCTCATTTTAGTACATGATTCTAAGAATAAAGTAAATCAAAAGTTCAAGTGGACCACACCACAGGAAACAGTGGCAATTGAATGCCCACCATTAAAAACTTCTTGCGAGCCATTGAAATTTTGAATCAAATTGATATTCGTGTATTCCCTCCATCCACATCTGTATTACCTCATCACTTATGACAAATAAACATTATGGTGGGCCCTAGAAAGGTTTCAACGGTGGATGTCATTATCCCACTGTTTCGTGCGGTGCAGGCTGCTTAGACATCTGCTTCGTTTCTGGGCTCATGTACGGATGACGTGTATATAAAATGCATACATCACGGTGGGCCATAGCACCCAACACCACCGAATCTGCTTCCTAGAATATATGACTTTTGACGTGGATTGCGTGGCGTGGCAGACTTCACTGATGGAAACGGATTGGCTACTGATCCTGCCACTAGCCAATGGCTAGGGTCGGTGCTTTGTGGGCCCCACCATGATGTATGTGTTTCACCCATGCCGTCCACCCCATTCTTCCGGATCATTTTATGGTATCAAACCAAAAATGAGATTGATCTAAGTCTTAGCTAGACCGCACGGTGTTGATTGGACGCCTACCATTAAAAACTTTTTGAGGGACACAAAAGTTCTGGGTCTATATATATATATATATATATATATATATATATATATATATATGGAAAAGGTACTGTGCACTCGACCTCACGATAGCTCCCGTGAGGTCGAGCTGATTGGGCCCCACCGTGATGCGTGTCGACCATCAACACCGTGCATTTGATGGGTACCCTCTAAATTATGGGATATCCCAAAAATCATCCATATACGGAACTTAGGTGGGCCATACCATCTAAAATCATGTGAAGACACTATTAAAACATATGAAAGCACTTGGTGGGGGCCACTTGAGTTTTGAATGCTGCTGAAACTTGGTCTGAACCCTCATCCAAGTGGGACACACATAATGGATGGGCTGGATTTGCAAACCACATCTTGGTGGGCCCAAAAAATGATTATGAATGTTTTAATGGTGCACGGCCCCTCCCCACTTCTGTATGTGGTGTGACCCACACAAGTCACGAATTGACTTGATTTTTGAGACCTAGGCCCACAATGGAATGGTGCATCTAACTGATGGGGTAGATGTTCGAAACGCATCACGGTGGGGCCCACCCAGCTCGACCTCATGGGACGGACTCGTGAGGTCGAGCGCATAGTACCTTTTCCCATATATATATTCCAGTACCTTTTCCCATATATATATTCCCTTCATCCAAGTTTGTATGACCTAATTAATAAGTTAGATGTCAAATAACCAGTACAGTGGGCCCTAAGAGGTTTTTAATGATGGACATTCAATCACTATTGTTTTCCCATGATGTGGATCACTTTCGATTTAGTTATACCTCGTTTTTGGTATCAAGCCCTCAAATTTTCTTTCAAAATGGATGGATGGTGTGGATAAAACACATACATCAAGGTGGGGTCCACAACACTGATGGATGGCAGCTTCACTGATGTGTTGGCATGGCCAAGTCTCGTGGGCTCTACCATGATACATGTGTTATATCGTAGACACCCTACTAAGGTTAGCAACTTGATAAAGCATGGATGATTCTTAAAAAATGAACCTGAACCCCGCACCTTACTTAAAATCATTGCTATTTCCTCGAATTTGATCCAAACCCTAGCTGAACCCGAGCTTTTCTGTTACCATAAACCCTAATTTAACTCGAGTCATCACCCAAGCCAGAGCATGCCCAAAATCAATCCATTTCACGAGCCATTTTCGCGTTATAATCAAGCCAATTTCGAGCTATTTTGAGCCAAATATCCAAAAGGGGCTTTGGGCCACTCTCCGGGCTCGAAATAGACCCACCGGCCAAACTACAAGAGCAACCGTACCCGGACAATAATCCGATTACCGCCCTACCTCGACAGATGTGCCCCTCTGAGCTACAGCTATTACTCTCTCCCAATAGTCAACTCTTTCACAAACTCGACCTTGAGATTCACTCTATTTACCATCCTACCAAGCCCAAAGACTTATAAGAGAGTGCTACGTGGCATTACCATCTCCTCAACCAATCACAAGCCGCCGCATCATCATTCACACTTCAAAATTTTCAAAATTACCAAAAGGTCATCCTAAGGGGCTATAAATACCCCTCACTTCTCCTCATTTGACAACAACTATTACCAAGTAAGCCCCCTCCAAGAAAGAGAGAGAAAGAGAGGGAGAGAGTGAGTGAGAGTGAGAGGGAGTGCTTGAGTGTAATGCCCCGAGTTTTTGAAACCCGAGTATATGACCGTTCTCCAAAAACCCGTATATTTTTTTTTCTTTTTCTTTCAGAGTTAGCAGTTTAGCGAAAGATGGACAAATCAAACATAAAGGAAGATTTTATTTGCATTTAGAGTATACGAGCAGCTGCCCACAATAACTTATACAAACCAATATCTCTATATTAACAAATACAAAAATTACATAATTTACATATGAAAAATAATAAAATGCATATAAATTTGAACTGCAAGATCGCGCAGCTTCTCTTGGCAGATACAACCATGCATCCTTGGCACTTGTACTCTGCTCCTCATCAAGTCTGAACATGCATATCATTTACACCACCTGTACTACCTATACGGTTATATATTTGATGAATGAGTGACCAGCTCAGTGTAAATTCTCCTCAAGATTACACACCGCTGCATTAATCAAGCATAGTTTTAAAGAATAAACCATTCAAAATAATACATGATGCAGTCTTTCTTAAATGCATGGATGCGCGAATGCACATCGACCTAGGGATGCTCATCCAGTCGGACTTGGGCTCGTCACCCATGCATATGATTGGTCATCAGCATAGCACATCACGTGCGTACATCATGTACAATATAATGATCAAGCCATCGTATATCACGTATGTAGGTCGATAGTCAATGGTCTGAGAGCTAGCAAAATAATACCCCACTAAGCCTAAGGGCACTAGCTACCTAAAGCATTCAGAATTAGTCATCTGTCATCACCAAAATGCTATGAATGCATAATTAACACAATCTTTATTATTCTAATTATAACCAGCCAATTTAAGAAAGCTCAAAGGTCACTACGGGGGGCTCGTCACCCAGTGTAAGCCGACAGTTTGGGCATAGTGTCTCATTCCCACCATCTCCGGCTCATGAGACTCCAACATTAGAATGTTTAATGGTAACCTCCCCGACTAATGACCAATTATAGTGCCACAAGTGGATCTTACCATCACATAGATATATAGAAATAATTCATCAAGCCACTTAGGGCAAATGAAAGCCACATAAGGCAAAAGGGCAGATATCACATCAGATGCCAGAGGGCAGATATCACATCAAAGCCACAAAGGGAAGATATCACATCAAAGGCGCAAAATGGCAGATATCACATCAAAGCAACAAATGGAAGATATCACATCAAAAGCGCAAAAGAAAAGATATCACATCAAAGGCACAAAGGGAAGATATCACATCAAAGGCACAAAAGGGAAGATATCACATCAAAGCCACAGAGGACACAAGGATCCGCAAGATGGTAAGTTCACACAAACTTGGGTAAAATGGCCACTAGGTCGGGGCCCATTATAGTCACAATCAGTTAAGTTACATCCCGATGATGGGTGTACATACACAAGTGGGGTTTCTCACTGATAGAGGTACCAGTTCAAGTTCCATAAGCAACCTACAAGTAATCCACAAGCATAAGAAGGTATACAAGTGAAACATACATATGTTTATAAAAGATAAACATTAAGCATATAAGTTAGAGATCAAATTCAACAACTAGCGCAAGTAATAGAGATAACAATTATCAACTATAATTAAAATAGGAACATTACTTAAACTAATAGGAAAGTGGAAAACTCAAGGGGAAATCACGTTGAGAGTCAAATTGCGCCCAATGTTACTAGGAAATGTGTGCGCCCGTATATTTGAATCCTACCATGAATTGTAAGTTGTATGGTTAGATCCATGTTTTACAAACTATCTATGGTTAGGACCAACATTACGATCTTACTTATGTTCTCTAATGAACTTCAACCTACAATCTAAACTAAGGTTAAGGTTTTGGGAAAGGCAAGCTTCATAGGTACAACATCTAATTAAATAATCAAATTTAAATTATATATAAGAGGGTAGAGAGTTTATACCTCAGCAGAGGTTGGACGCGGCCCAACTCAATGTCTAGTAGTTGACTCGGGAGGGACAATGAAATTCGTTGAACTCGGTTGGACTCGGTATATGCCAGGGAGTCAACGATTTGACTTAGTTTTGGACCGAGTCGTCCCAACTACTCGACTCTCTTCTTCTCCTTCTTCTTCTTCTTTCTGGCTAGCCAAGAGCCTGGACGCAAAACCCGACCCCAACTCGGTCCAACAGCAAGTCAATCAAGGTGTGCAACTCGCTGAGTTGAGTTAGTGTAGGAAGGAGATAGTCGAGCTTCTCTCTCTCTCTCTCCCTCCCTCTTTCCTACTCGTTTCTCTCTCTCTCTCTCTCTCTCTCTCTCTCTCTCTCTCTCTCTCTCTTGTTCTTCTCCTCTTATCTCTCTCCTTCTAGGATAAATATCATGTGGACCATTCAGATCTCATCATGAACCCACTCTCTCTCTCTCTCTCTCTCTCTCTCTCTCTCTCTCTCTCTCTCTCTCTCTCTCTTCCTATTTTTCTTTCTATTTCTCTTTTTTGGTTAAAGGCCAACAGCATCATTGGATGATCAGGCTCGACCCGAACTCGAACTCGAACTCAAACTCGTCAGCGAGTCGAACTTGTTAGTGAGTCAGACCGGCAGCGAGCAACCCACACTCGACTCGCCTTGCTCCCTCTTTTCTCACTCCCCGGATCTCTCTCTCTCTCTCTCTCTCTCTCTCTCTCTCTCCTTCTTCTTCTTCTTCTTCTTCTTGAGTGGTTTGAACTGAGCCAGGACTCAGCCCATATGCTCCAAACCCAACCTGTGGCCCGGCTTGACTCACACATGACAACCGGGTCGGGTTGGTGCAACAACCACCCCCTGTTCTCCCTTCTCTCTCACTTTCTTTTCTTCTTCTTTTTCTCTCTGTATCTTTCTCAGAATCGAGGCTACTGGCCACCCCAACTCGGCTCGAATCGAACTGTCCAACGAGACTCAGTGTGGGGCAGTCCCGAACTCGCACCGAGTTTCACTCCCCCTCTATTCTTTCCCGTTTTCTCTCCTTCTTTCTTTCTCTATTCCTTGGAATCTGGGTTGCAATCCCGAGAAGAACGTGGCCCTTATAAAGGCTAGGGCTGCCCTGTCGGTCCACAACAACCGTTAGTCTATTATAGGAACGATTCGGATCGATGGCACACCAAGTTTTGACGTGCATGGTGTTTGGCCACTACACGTGATAGTCTTCCATCCCAACGACCCACCAAAAGGACGTTTCTGATCGAGGAATGGGGCCCACTTCATTGTGATGGGTTTCGCAGCTACACGGAGAAGATGACGACATCTCTCATGGTGGATTTCTATCCCTTGCCTATCATGGTGATCTGTACCATTTGGATGGACCGGATGGGACCTCAGATCATTGTGGGGCCCACTAACTTCATCTTGTTTCATCCGAGTGTAAGGACTCGCGAGAAATTCCGCCGCTGCTTTCTTCTCGTGTGGAGGGAAGATTTTCTCGGGAGAAAGGCTAGGGTCGTTGCTACCCTGGCGTGGATGGCTGAGATCATCCACGGAGCTCGGGTGGAGGGCTTGGATCGCGCCAGAGCGATTTCTCGAAATGGAAAGGCTTCCCACGCCTTCTCGCTAAGCAGACAATTGCCTGCCCTTTTTTTGGCGCCCAAGGAAGCACTAAGATACGCTCATGTGGAGGTTGAGGTTGGAAGATGCCGACGCTCGTAGATTGCCAAGCTGGCAATGGGAATAGCGAGTTTCCTTGTTTCGAAAAGCAATGCATGCCACTAATCGTGTCATCCATTGTGCACAAGTGTGCGTGCTTCTTTCAAACTTGCTGAAAGCGGGAAAGGAGGGAGAAATCCTTCCTTTCCGAGAAGGCTCGGGTTAGCGCCCGCTTGATTGAGTCCTTCGGTCCGGTGCACCACCCCTGGTGCACATACAACACCTGTGTGGGATCCACCGTGATGTTTGTGGGAAATCTACTCCGTCCATTCCACGTCTAGGTTCCTAATCAGGGCCCTTGATTGAAGATCAAGCAGATCTAAGGCCTAGGTGGGGCCTACAACTTGATTTGGGTCATATTGGTGGATTCTCGACAATCCGACGGTCAGATCTGACCTTCAGGGTTCCTAGTGGTTTTTAGTTGATCCTAGAAGAAATCTAATGGTCGTTACTATAATCAAATGGTTGGATTATCTAATTGTGTAGTGGATTTCAACATTAAGTGACGTGACTTGGAGGACCTAGCAATTTGGATTTCAATTTAAGATGATATAAAGTCATTTTATAACCCAGTGGTTGGATTAAGGAAATTAAGTGTTGTAGTGATCGACGAAACGTTGTGAATTTTGCTGTTCACACTCCTAAAACTAGGATGAATGATTTGATGGTCGAGCTCGTGATTGAACAGGCTCTTAAGCTAAACTAGTGATTGGTTTTATAATTGTATAGTTAGATTTGTAAGAATTTGAGTAAATTGTTACCAACCGTTATGTAAGATGAACTAATAGTGGACCGCATGACCTAATGCCCGTGATAGACACTATGCGGTTAAATTGTCTAGCCCGATGGTTGAAATCCTAAATTAGGTTTACCTGATGACTTGGTATTCTATCTTGTAGATCAGTGGATAGATGACTTTATATATGATTGGGATTGTTCTCAACGATCAGATTTAGACTAGAATGATCGTAGAAGTTCAAATGAGTTATGTTTGTATTTTTATTAAATTAGCTTACATGGTAACACTAGAGTACTGAAAAGTACGAGGTGTTACATTAAGTTCTCAAGCTCCCATCTTTTTAGCCTCCTCCAGCCATCTCTTAGCCTTACAATCCTACTTAGGTCAATCATTCCCAACCATGATGCATCCAAGCATCCAAGTCATTTCAAGTGTAAGCCAAAGATCATACAATCATCATTAGCATTTATACTTCATCAATCGCATCATTCATTTCCTTCTCAACCCCCCTACTTCTCTAAGTTGCCATTGAATGTATGCTCTGTGACTTGCCGGAACACCGAATCTTGTCACATCAGAAACTCATGATAGCCTAGTCCCTTTTAAATAATATTTTAGCATCATCACATTTATTTAAAACTTCTCTAGACATTCCCCGGACGTATGCTCTGCGGCTTACTGAAATTCTGGACCTTGCCACATCAAAAATTTAAGTCTGCTTAGTCTCATTTCAATCTTATTATCCTATCCTTTAAGACTATTTTACCACACAAAGTAGAGACTGTACATTTGTACGGGTAGCCCTCTTTGTAACCGAGGTCCCTTACTCAGAATCTCAAATCGCAGATTAAGGGTCAATTTAAAGCAAGAAGGTTTCCAGATTCTCTAGCTTTACATATTCTGCAGATTCTAGCCAACTGCGGGATTTTGAGTTAAGATGCTAGTGGCGACTCTGAGTCTATCACATCATCAATCCAAATCAGCATAAGCACTCCCACCATAAACTCAAATCATCGTGGGCACCGATCTCCAGCGTTCACATATATACACACACCATCCATCCATTTTGCAAAGTTCCGTGGACCCCACCATGCCTTATGTGTTATATCCATCCTATCCATGAATTTTACCCTAAGGGACCATACAATGGAAAGTAACAAGGATTGAACACTTATGGTCACGATGGCCCTTAAGAAAGTTTCAACTAGGTCGTGTGATCTTATGAATAAGTTTGATGGTTAAAAAACATTAAGATGGCGCTTAAGAAAGTTTTAGGGTGGCGGTCATTGTCATCACTGTTTATTATTTTTTACAGTGTGGTCCACTTAAGCTTTAAATCTACCTCAATTTTTAGTTTATGCCCTAGAATGATTGGGCACGGCTTTCAAGGTAGGTGAGAGCGTTGACTGCTGGGCTTACGGTGACAAATGTGCCTTAAGTCCACGTCATCCAACCATTTTCGCGGCTCATTTAAGGGCATGATCCTAACAATAAAGCTGACTCAAATCTCATCTTTTGTTTTTTTTTCTTTTCTTTTCTTTTTGTCAGCTTGTTAGTACAAGCCACTAGACTACTGTTAGCCACTCCCCACTAGGGATCGGTACCAAAACCTCCGTGTTGAAACGAGGTATCTTTTACTCAATCTACCACTTCAGCTATGGATCGGGGTGTGACTCAAATCTCATCTAAACTACACCACCGGAAACAGTGGTGATTAAATCCCCACCATTAAAAACTTCATAGATTCCACTAAAATGTTTATTGCCATCCAACCAATTGATAAGGTCACAAAGAGCTAGATGAAGAGACCACACGAATATCATCCTCATCCAAAGCTTTTGTGGCTTATGGATGGATGGTGTGGATATTATAAAATGGACAGCGTGGATGTAGTCGGATCCATAGTCGGGGGTCCCACCCACCTCAGTGGATGGGGGGATCCACCGAACCCGCGCCCGAGATGATCACGCAAAATAGATGGATGGTGTGGATATTATACATGACATCATGGTGGGGCCCACAAAACATTGCTATTTCAACACACCACCGTTGGTACGCGGTCCGCACCCCCTCAACGAATGTGGTAAAATACTCGAATTTTGTTCAAATAATTTATTTATTTTTTTAAAAGAAGGAAAAAGTCATTTTTGTACATTGATTATCAGAATGTGGGGTCCAGATCGCATCTTATCAATTGTACAAGTGGAATACATGCATGGCAATCCAGACCATCCAAATCATGGGCCTACATCCCACTGGCTAAAATGATCTTAACCATACGATTCCAACCACTGAATTTGGACCCTTAAACATCTTCTCTCTGATCATCCATGGTCACCAACGATTGGATGGTAAGGATCGTCCGATCAGAATGATTTTTCCAGCTATGTACAATCCACAGTCGTTTGGACGATCCAAAAATCGACATCCGTTTACCCCACTTGTCTGGTGTAGGATTGGAACTTTTGACGTGGCAGGCATTAAACCGTTCAAATTGTTGGCCACATTTCAAGTGGGACATACCCCAAATTCTGATCGGTTGGATGAACTCGGTGTAATTGATGGATTCTTATTTTGACCGTCCAATTAATGGCCACTAATCAGATAAAATAGATCATCTTTTCCGTGTAATTTTTGGATTTTGCACCATCTGTAGTGGGGCCCACTACTTGAACGGCTTTGAATTAAGTACGTGTATTCGACGTATACAGTGGCCGTGTGCATGCGTATGGATGACGATTGTCTGCCATCATCTTATCAAATAACTCCTCGGGAGGATACTCTGTCACGGCATGACGCTTGATACGCAGGCACTGGGAAATTGCACATACGGTACACATTAACTCAAGCTGTAGAAGCCACGGGTGCTAAATCAGAGTCCCAAAATAAGAATGGCTGAATAATCCTGACCTTTGATTGGTGGACACTGGATTATGAAATAGGACCACAGGAATTTTTTTTTTTAATTATTTATAACCGTCCAATAACTATCCACCAACCTGATAGTCCAATAATTACATAACTTTTACTTATTGATGCATCTAAACTAGGATCGTAAGTGCCTGCGTATCATCCATCATACTTAGCTAAAAGTCCGTTGGGTTGGGTTGGGTTGGGTTGGGTTGGGACGGTGCTCAACCCTAGCCCAACCCAAGGTTCCTATGCCTCAACCCAAACCCAACCCAATCCGACCTCGGTTGGGAATTCTCAACCCAAACCCAACCCAAGCGGGGTTGGTCGGATGCATACATGCTAATATTTTCATTATTACATTCGTCAATTATATTTCAATACACGTTTTATTTTTTGTACCTATTATTTTATTAATTATATATATAGTTATTTATTGTAGAGAATTTCATTTTTTCTAAACAAACAAAATGAATGTATAGGACAATTACTCCTTTAAAAGTCGTGTTGTGTAGCACACAATATATCTAGGAGACAGAAATACAATGTATCTTGTTAGCTTGAGTCATCAGAAATGCCGTGGACCAATGAGACCTGATGGCACTAGAATTCCCCGTGTCTTCAACACACACTATCCGCATTCAATTATAATTTATAACTTATATATCCATCGGGTTCGAGTTGGGTCAGGCAACCCAAGACCTCAACCTGGGCCCGACCCAAGTTTTATCAGGTTGGTGTTTTACAGCTCAAGCCCAAAACCAAACCCAATACATCCTGCCCAAGCCCAACCCGATGACAGGTCGGTCGGGTTGAACCCGTCCAACTTTCAGCCTTAATCACACTCTCTCAGAGTATCATATGCAACCTTTGTAGAATAAGGTTAATCTACAACTACATGTGGGGTCCACCGTGATATGTGCATGACATCCACTCCGTCCATCATATTTTCCTCCTCATGTTCTCCTAGGAAACCAAAAATTAGGATGATAGAAAACTAAAGGTAGGTTGTACCATGTAAAATCATGCCTGAAAAAGTCAAGTGGTATGGCCCACCTGAGTTTCGTAATAGCCTGATTTTTGGAGGGTCAATCTACCCTGGCGAGTAACATCTATGAATGGATTGGATGGCATACACTAAAACATTGGGCTTCCCACAACATCTGGGAAGTTTTCAATGGCCCACCCCATCCCAACCATTCCCTTATTGGATCAGCCTGATTTTTGGGATAGAAGGTGGACTTTAAGCCGTGCACATCATGGACGGAGTGGATGTTATCCATATGTCACGGTAGACACCATCCGTACACGTAGTGGTGAAATGAGATTCTACAAACTTTGTATAAGAACCACCCATCCAAAGAAAACACATTCATTGCTTTGGGTGGTGGGGTCCTTCCTCATGCCTCAGTGGTAAAATCACGAGTTTTAACATAACATTACGGGTTTGAATACCCATTGTGGTGAAATCCTAATGTGGTATGAGTGGACAACACTCGGATTTGACGACTGACATAGGTACTGGAAAAGCTCAAGGTAAGGTATAGGTCAATCCAGAGCTCAAGTGAACCACCTATCATTTTAGGTCATGAACTCAAAAAATAAGGCAAATCCAAAGCTCAAGTGAATCACCTATCCATTTTAGGTCATGATCTCAAAAATAAGGCAAATCCAGAGCTCAAGTGGACCACCCAGGCCATCCATCTATTCTGCTATATCATTTTAGGTCATGCGCTCAAAACTAAGGCAGATCCAGAGCTCAAGTGGACCACCCAGGCCCTCTATCCATTTTGGTAGATCATTTTAGGTCATGAACTTAAAAATGAGGCAGATCCAGACCTTAAGTTGACCACCTAGGCTGTCCATCCATTTTGCTAGATCATTTTAGGTTGTGAACTAAAAAATAAGGCAGATCCAGAGATCAAGTGGACCACACCACAGGAAGCAGTAAGGATAATAACAGTCACTATTGAGCCATTGTAATGTTTATTTTACATATAACCTGCCCAAAAAGTCCTGTAAACCTCGATGAAGGGAAAACACAAATATCAGCTTGGTCCACAATTTCTATGGGCATCAAGATTTTTTTTTATAACGGTGGGTGTTCAATCCCCACTCCGTGTTCCACTTGAGCTTTGGATCTGCCTCATTTTTTTAGCTCATACCCTAAAATGATACGAATGGCATGAATAAAACACATACATCATGGTAGGGGCCACAAAGCTTTTCCTGCACTGATGTCAGTACAGGTACTTGCTGGGGGGATTGGATGCCATGCAGGCACGACCATGGACCCCACAGCACAACTAATCCTTACATTCTCTAGACTGAACAATAGAACTGTCCTCAAATTACTTGAGGCCTGTTTGGTTGCCACTTGAAAATTGAGTTCATCTTATTTTAGTTAATCATAACTAACCATTTGGGCGCCACTTAAAAATAAATTCAACTCATTTGGTGTAATTCTAATTTATATATTAGAGATCATGATTGTTGGTTATAAGATTATTTTTTCAAAATACCACCTTTAAAACATGACTAACTAAAATGTGTTGAACTCATTTTTAAGTGGCACCCAAACAAGCAGTAAGTATTATAATTTCAAGAGTGGATTCTTTCGCTTTACCGTGTAAATTTTGTGAGTCCCAACCATGATGTATGTGGGTCGTAAGTTCACATAGACATGGATGAAAGGAAAACACAAATATCAGCTTGATTCAATGCTTCGGTGGACCCCAAGAAGCTTTCAACGGTAGGCGTTCAATTCTCACTGTTTCCTGTGGTGTGGTCCACTTGAGCTTTTGATAAGCTTTGATTTTGGGCTCATGCCCTAAAATGAGCTGGAAAAACGGATGACATATACATAAGAGTCTACTCAGTACACAGTCTGCTCTCTTTATAATTTCATAGTACTTCGGCCCCCACTTAGTAGACACCCAAAAATGAGTTCAACCCAATTTAGTTAATGCTAATTATATATTAGAGATAGTGATCTTTATGAATTCAAATCAACAGTTACTATGCATTAGAGATTACGATCTCTAACGCCGTACCTGTACCTGGGCTGATCGACTCTGGATCTTGTTGAGCCCGGGACCTGGATTGGCCAGGTACCCACCAGGTCTTTTGACCCTGTTTCACAGTGGGGTTAGTCCAATGTCAAATAAGGACATTAATATGGTTGAGCCCACACAATGGATTGATTAGATCGCATGCAGGCATTCAGGTGTGCCACTTTAACACCTCTTACAAGCATAGGTTTATCAAACTATACACATTGCTGGAATAATTAATATATATTTAATCTCTACTGTGTATAACACGAATAGATATGGATAATTTTACCCACACAATTAGTCTTTGGAGAGTCATCAACCTCAGGTTTCAAAAGGACATTGAAAGAGAAAATTGGCCCACATTCAACCGAAATAAAAAAGTACGAAAATAGTTCACAGGATCAACAATCCTAATATTATATTATATTAGATTATATTACACACACACACACACACACACACACACACACACACACAAAACAAGAGAGAACAAGATAAGTGCATGTGCATGTGCATAATTAAATATCGAGTCAAGTCGGGTCTAGTCTTTTGAGTCAATCCAACCTGTCTAATATCTAGTTAGTGCATGTGCATGTGGGGTCCATTGTGCAGCAATCCAGGCTATTGTGCTGATGTGATCCCAGAAATAGCACAGACTGAAAGCTCCTGGCCATGGATGTTGGACCTTTCTTTGATTAAACACAGATCTTGTGAGCATGGAGCCCTTACCTTTATACACTGACGTAGATGAGCTAAATGCAGCGAATTCAAGATAAGATTTTCTTGGTGTATGTCACTTCAACTGATGTTTTAAAGACAAACAACGAAACGCAATCTCGAATAAGGCTTTGGAATATAGAGGCCATCCTTAGTGTAGGACTTTAGAGAGAACAAGAGAGATGATGATACAGACCAAATTGAGATGGTTTGGTCATGGACAACAAAGAGGTTGCCACACAGGACGAATACTAATCAGAGTGGACCAGCAAATCATCCAAATTGTGGGTCCCAGTTGTGAATTGGGCTTGATGCAGAATTCAATTTGAATGTATGATCATGTCTGTCCATACATAGGCACGGTGGACACGGATTGGGTACAATCCTGTCTGTCCAGTTGTGAATGGGGTTGCACCTAAAAGTTTCATTAGTTGGACCTAGCTAGAGATGGACAGTCATGTTAGGGGCTCTGTGGGGCCCACTTTGATGTATATGTTTTATCCATGCTGTCCATCTATTTCAACGGATTATTTTAGGGCATGAGCCCAAAAAGAAGGCAGATGGAAGGTTCAAGTGGACCACACCAGAGGAAGCAGTGGGGATTGAATTCCTACCGTTGAAAACTTCCTAGGGCCCACCCTGATGTTTATTTGCCATCCAACCTGTTCATAAGGTCACAGAGACCTGGATGAAAGGAAAACAACAAATATCAGCTTGCTCCAAAACTTCTGTCACCCCCAAGAAGTTTCCAACGGTACACTTTCAATCCCCACTGCTTCCTGTGGTGTAGTCCACTTGAGCCTTCAATCAGCCTCCTTTTTGGGCTCATGCCCTAAAATGGTCTATTGAAATGGATGGACAGCGTGAATAAAACACATACACCATGATGGGCCCCACAGAGGCCCTGACAGGACCGTCCTTCTCTAGCTAGGTACTGGTGGGGGTAGTGCCCAATCCAAGTCCAGGCGTGGGTGATTATGCCAAATAGAGTGACTTGATTCGAAATCTCACAGGGTTGAGTTGACCTAGTGGAGTTTCGAGTCGAGTCAGTATTTCTTTTTTTTCCAGATCTGGTTTAAAATCTCGCAGACTACTGAATGTACATAAACATCTAGACATACATATATACAGGTATGCATGTGCAGTACATACACGTACAAATGTACAAAGTACCTTCACTATCAAGATGAGCAGGCAAGACATGCATGCACTCAGTTCGACAGAACCACGAATTGTGGGGCCGTGGTGGAAGGGAGATGGATCTGATCATTGCGATCACCAAAGCCTCATCTGAGTAATTGGGGTTGGCTAGATGGGTCCAACGACCAGAAAAAAGTGTTTGTTCAGTTCAATCAAAGAACTCTTTGGACGACACTCACCACTGCTTGTATTGCTATTGAAGGGAGGAAAGTGAATTAAGATATAGAATCATGCTAATTCATGTTAAATACCTTTGTATATATAGAAAGCATATGAGAATTTCATTTTTTCTTTTTTCAAACATATACAACAAGAAAATTTTCTACGTACCTCTGTCATTTTACATCTGACGTCCTAATGGCAACCTGCTCATCATCTGATGATAACCCGACCCATTCAAGATGGGCAGACTTGAATCCGACATGGGTTCCTCCTTGGGCTCTCCTTTAGGCATCATAAAGCCAACTTCGTTTGCATTCTGCTGCTGCCCCAAATACGTATGCATGGACATGGCGGGCATCTTTGGTCGGCCTGGACCCAACCCAACCATCGCCAAGTTGGCCAGGCTTGTCTGGTTCATCCCGAACGAGAAGCTGGAGGTGGGTCCCAGAGGTGGCCTCCCCGGCATGCCAAATGTACTCAGTGATGTTGGCCCGTTGAACCTTGCCATGCTGTCATGGGCTTGGGACGGCTCTGGCCTGTGGATGTGGGGCGGTTGGGCAACTGTCGCATGTCCTGTGTTGGATGTCCCGGAATTGACATGGCTGTTGTTCCTTGCAGCTGGGACGTCGTGGTTGTGTTTTCCCTCATAAGTGGTGATCACTGACTTTAGGTCATGTGATGCCCGTTCCACATGCTTCCTAACAGTGCAACCCGAATTCGTGCACTTGTAGTAGCTCCTGCATCATACAAAACATACATGTCTCCTTTGGTGAATAGTTCTATTATATTGCAAGTTTGCAGCAGACTAAGATAGTAACGAGTCATTGAGGAAGCATTTGGATGCACCATCCAATTGAATTGTAACCATTAGTTTCATGAAGTGGAAATAACCCAATTGCCTTTGCATTTTAGCATTCATATCAGGGAAGCATGCTCCCAATTGCAATTGTAGTCTATCCAGTTTGACTTAAGCGAACATAACTGCAATCATTATGAAGATGGAATATCTTTCTTTTCTTTTCTTTTCTTTTCTTCCGCTTCCCCTTGCTTAAATTAAATATTAGCAATTTAATTCATTTGTGCATCCAAACGCAGCTTGATAGGGGCTAGCATGTTTTATATATATACACACAAATTCAGTTGCAAGCGACTTCGAATCCCAAACTAATTCCACACAGTGATGTCATCAGCATACAAATCTACACTAAATAATCCTGCTCTCCTGCATACATGTCAATGTGACGAGTGTGCAAGATCCATGCTGTTTATCAGGTGGGCCCCACCACGAATGTTGCATGGTTACAGTCATCAGGTGGCCACAGTCACATGAGTACAGAAAGATGAATGTTAAGAAGAATCTACTAAGGGTCCCTGTTCAGCATGTATGTGTTACCAGACCAGCTTGATCTACATGGTGGGGACAAGCTTATGAACAGCCTGGATCTCATGTACGCATACCACAGGGAGAGTAGAATCCACAAGCTGGCATACCAGGGCTATTGCAAGAATAGAAAAGCATGAGAATCTAGTAATACAGCCCTTGTTTGAGATGCATGGATTTGGGTACCTGGGATTTGGATTTCCTTTCACCACTTTTTGACCATACTTACGCCAGCGATAGCCATCATCGAGAATGTCAACCTCACTAGTTGTTTGAACCACGACTCTTGGCTCACGGATTGCTCTCGTCACCCCACTCATTTCCATCACAGAAGTATCCGCCTTCCTGCAAATCATGCACACATCAATTCAACTGCTACAATAAGACAAAAAGTAGGGCTGCAACATTTCTCAAAAAAATTAAAAAAAAAGAATGAATGAAAGAAAGAATGAAAGAAAAGAAAAGAAAAGAAAAAAAAAAGAAAAAGGCGACAACTTGGGTTCAGGTCGACCCGATCCCAACTGACCCAACCAGAGTTTGGTTCGGGTTATCAAGGTTATCGGGTCAGGTTCAGGTTACAAAACGCCAACCCCATTTGAATTCTGGTTGGGTTTGGTTGAGTAAATTCAAATCAGGTTAGGTCGGGTTGTGAAAAATCACATGTATTTGTGTTGGGTCAAGTATAGAGGACTTTAGGTTGCACAACTCAGGTTGGAATTTGGGTCAGGTTGCGAGTTGGATCCTCTTGCGATCGGATTTGGCTCAGGTTGACCCTCAACCCAACCCGACCCACTCGAGTTGCATCCCCATCGAGAAGGTCATTCAAGAAAAGAAGAGTTGCGAAGCAAGCGAGAGACGGCAACCTTCTCTTCGACTCTGATTCATCTCCTTCCTCATCATAACCCAATGAAACGCTTCCATGTGTCCCCCGATCATCCTCATCATCATCGTTAGACAGGGTGGATGACACATCTATGGCATCCGCATGTGGACCATTTTGTGCAGGCATGGAGGTAGATGGGTCACGGAATTCGGTTGCAGCAGATGCTGATGACCCAGTCTCCATGACATCATGCCTCCAGTCAGACCCAATAATAGCAGTTCCACCCTGCGTACTCCCATAAACCGCTTCTCCATCAAACCCGGCCCACGGACCATGCTGCTCAGTCACATCCATGTCACCAGGCAGGTGAGAAGACCCAATGGCTGACCGGCGACTCGGAGGAGGTTTTGGATGGTTGTGAGCACCCTTGTAAATGATTTCTGTGATGTGGCCCTCTTGGGAGCGTTCCACCTTCTTCTTCACTTGACAATTCGGATGCGTACACTTGTAATAACTACGAGGATATTCACTACCTTTCACCTGTTTCTGCCCATACTTCCTCCAATTATATCCATCCTCGGAAGGCCCGCTGACAACAATGGAAGGGTTTTCTCTCTGATCTCCCTCTCCTTCCTCCTGATCATCAGGCGGAGGAGAACGATCAGAATTACCAGCAACAGCACTGGACAGAGTCGAGCTGGACATGATATTACCAGCAGAATCTTTTCCAATGGCTGATTTCGGAAAGTCGGACTGAGTGTGAAATTCCGGTCGACTTTGGGAGTGAACTTCCGCCACTTCTATTTTTTGAGCACGGATAGGGTGCTCTGATTGAATGGAGGCCCCAATACCCAGAAATGATTGGTGATGATTGGTGGCAGAAGTTACCTGTAAGGCAGTGCAGATCATAAAACGGCAGCCATTTAAAAGAATTTTTCAAGAAGAAGAAGAAGAACGATGTCTCGAAGAACACTTGCAGGCATGCAAATGGTAGATGAATGTTAAGGGTCTATGCATTTGTGAAGCAACTATCAGCAACATTCAAAAGGCATTGATCAAGGACCATCAAGGCCCATCAAGGAAATCTCGATGGCACTGCTTGGGGTTGGGTAAATGAGATCATGAATATGGGAAATCCATGAATTTGATTTGCATTGTATTTGGGCTTGGAAAATCCCAATGTCCATAGATTGGGATTCAAGCTACAAATCCATGGACTTTGAGTGCAATTATTGCAATGGCAAAGCATTTATTGCTTTTGATAGAGTCTCTCATTTTGTGGATTTGCCAAGTCTTTAGGGTATGTTTGATATACACCTAAAAATGAATTCATCTCATTTTAGTTAATCCTAATTATGGACTAGAGATCAATATCGTTGGTTATTATTATTAAGATTATTTTAAAGAACTTTGACAAGCCACATCCATGTGCATATGCACACACCACAAATATGCCAACATGGCATGATAGATCCGAGATCCAATCCATCCATCAGAACAGCACCAATATGTTGATGCCCTAACCCAAGAATCAGGTTGATTAACTGGTCATGTGGGCCAAAGCTTCCAAAACAAATGTATGGCTCTGAAAAACTTGGCTGGAGCTTTCTAACCCATCCACCTATTTCCAATATTGGGTCCTGCATGCAATTGGACCGACCATATTTTATTTATGGGAAAACATGTACAAGGTCAGACCAACTTGATGGATGATTTAGATCTTGTACATATGTGCTATGCTGGCACACGTGTAACATGTACGCCAGCCTAATTACACACACCTGTGCACTTAGCAAAGCTCTATTTTAAATCCTTGCCAGAAAGAAATGTGAATCTAATACATAGTCATGATTAACTATAATGAGATAAAAACTCATTTTTAGGCATCTATCAACCAGACCTTAGTTTTTTAGGGGGTTTGGTTTTGCCCCAAACCCATGGTTTTGTGGGGATGTGCATTTTGGGAAATCCACGTATTTCTCAACAAGAAACAAACATGAGAGATTTGAAATCCGCGGATTTCAGACATCCCTAAAACAAATCCCTCACCCCAAACAACCCCTAAGACACCCCAAGAAAAATCGTTTAAATATCAGAATCTTACAACCAGGGAACAAAATCAAATCATAAATTCAGCAGGTTTGTAATGCAAAGTAGTGCAAGTGAACATCAGGCCTGGAACACACATTTTGCTTTGCTTTTTGGAGAACCGAAAATAGACAAAACCAAGAGTTGAAAGCACATTCCCCAGGCATATCATAGCAATATTATACAAGGTCGATAAACAGACTTTCTGTCCAATATATATCCACAAGTTCGTGATAGGTTCGAATATATGTGAAAAAGAGCAGGCCTATTCAGCATCTCTTGTTGCAAGTTATTTATGTCGGTCAGCTTGCTTTTCATCCCGAGTGTGCCCCTGCATCCCATATGCCACCCCACTCAAGCCCGGTGTGAAAACGTCCCTACATTAATCACCCCTGGTGACGAGTCTCGAACACGAGACCTCCTGCTCTGATACCACTTTGATGCAGGACAATTGACCACTTGCTCTAAAAGCTTGAAGTGATAGAGCATGGCAAATCAATCCCTTTATCTCATAGCCCAAGCCCCACATCCCATGGCTTAGGACCTCGGCCAAACCCCCGCGTGGGCCCCACTTCACATGGGTTCTGTTTCACACGAGCCGCCCGCCTCACACAGGCCGCCCACCCCGAGTGTGTCCTTGCATCCCACAGGCCACCCCACTCGAGCCCAATGTGAAACTGCCCCTGTATTAGGAAGCAGCTGTATCAGCTCAATGAGTGGGGTACGTGGCAATATGACCCGGTTTTGGTGGTGACTGATCCAGTAAAATCGAAAATCCTTTTAAATCATCGGCTCTCATATGCCCAACCCGAATTTTACCACACTAAAGATCCATTCATCAAACCAATATGGGACTGAGAGCTATTTTTGGCCTTTTAGATCTCCATTCTCCCACAAAACCCACAAAAAAGTTTAGTAAATGTCAGAAAGAAAAGATGGTGAATACATTACCTTGTTTGTGGCATTCAGGAAGTATGAAGAACTTGACTCCACGTGAGGCTTGAACACAAAAGATGCAGTATCAGCATCTTCAAGCGGATGATCTTTGTTTTTACCAGGGGCAGCTGACATTGGCATTGAGCTCCTGTCATTGCATTGTGCGAAAGGGATTTTGCCTGTTGTTGGCGATGGTTGAGCCTGCAAAATAGCAATAATGGAATTTAAAAATCAAGATGACCCATGTCATTCAGAGATAGTGAAATCAAAGCAAATAAGGGCCCATTTGTACACACCCTCCAAAGGGGTGTTTGAGGCATAAAACCCTTTTTAAGCCAAATGAGGAGTTTTTATGCATTTGGATGCACTTTGCAACCCCCGTCTCACCATCCGGCCCGACACAAATCAACCAAGAAAGAAGGCTTGAGACCCCTTTATGCATAAACGGCTTCTTATGCAAGTTCATCCAAACGAGCCCTAAGGAACTTGTACTGGCATGGTTTAACTACAGCCATTGTCCTTCCAATCGTTCAAAAAACATGGTATATACTAGCGCTACATTAATCCCAGAAATATAAATATACCTAAAGAAACTTTAAGTATTTGATCTTACCAGAGAATTTGAAAGGAAAACTGGTGAATCCAGCAGCGTCGTAGGACTGAGACCAGGAGGAATTGTCAAGTAAGGAGACCGAACTTCTGAAGATGAAGAAGATAACATGTTTGAGGATCTAATCCTTGCTGTATTCAACCTTGGAGCATTGAATCCAGCCCTTGCTGCCATCCTCTCAGCTAGACCCCCTCGCGAACTCGATCTCTGACCAGAAATTACACTTGATTCTGACAACTGATCACCAGAAGCCCCACTGCCGAATTCAACTTCCTCATCCTCAGAATTCACTGACAGTTTCGGATTTTTAGTGCATGATGAAGGCGCCTTGCTACCACCATTATCAGATAGAAACTCGGAGAATGGTCTAGAACTGAAATCATCACTTAAGTAGGAGGAGAAAAAGGTCCTTGGGCTGGGATTCAGGGGCAGGGCCCAGTCTCCAATCACAGAAACCTTGTCATCGATCCCTGCCATGGTAACTCAAATTCTTCTCCAATTTCAGCCAAACCCAGTTCCTGAAAATTACAAAGGGAAACCACCAAAACTGATTTTCGGTGACTGCCAAAAAAAAAAAAAAAATCAGTTGGAAAGCTGTATTCCTGCAGCATGTACAAGACCCCAAAAGGAGAAATGCAAATTCAAGCCCAGACCTTCAACTTCACCCAGAAAAGGTCTTCTTATGGTAACCTACCAATATAAATACATATAATATTTTCAGAAGATTCTAACTTGCAAGAGACCCATCAGGAGAAACAGTGTTTAAGTCAATGAAAAGCACAGGATTTCTTGAAGATGTCGAAGAAACTCACAAAATAAATAATGATACTAATAATAATAATAATAATAATAATAATAATAATAATAAACCTTCAAATTCAGCGGATAAGGGAGTCCTTTTCAGATCCACCCATATATATATATATATATATATATAGAGAGAGAGAGAGAGAGAGAGAGAGAGAGAGAGAGATGATCAGAATAGATATTTCAAAGTGGTAGAACAAACCCATCAAGACCCCCAAAGGGAAAAAATACTATAAACGATCAAAATCCATTAGAAAAAAAAAAAACAACTCACAAATCCATCAAGACCCATTCATTTAAACGAAGATGAAAAGCTACAAATCAACACAAGATTCTTACAAGGTACACCTGAAACAACGTACCCATCAAATCAGTGCTGAAAAACAAAAGCAAAATCCAATCTTTCAAATAGAGATTGACCCCATAAAAAGCCCCTTAACTTCTAGAAATCACAATTTCAGATGGAGATGCAAATCAACATAAGCCCATGAAGTTCACCAACAAAAATCCCAATTTCAAAAAAAAAAAAAGAAAAAAAAAAAAAGGCTAATTCAAATAAAAGTGTAAAGAAAAAAAAAATCAACAAAAAAAGCCTCTACATTTCATGAAAAAATAGAACAAGAAGAAAAAAGCCCATCAAACCCAATTTCAGGAAAAGAAAACCCATATCAGATACATAAATTAAAGCTTCTACATTTCATGAAAATATAGAGAACAAAAATCCCATCAAATCCAAAATTAAAAAGCCCAGACCCCATTTCAAGAAAAGAAAAACCCAAATCATATACAGACTCAATCATTCAGATACAAATTTTTTATTTTTTTGAAGGAAAAAAGGAAAGAAAAATCAATGATTGTATTCTATCCCTTTCCAGAGAAAACATAGTCCAAAAACAGAGAATAAGGAAAAGAAAACTTACATGACCAGATTCCAAATTTTCTTTCCCAAGCTGCAGAAAGACGAAATTGAAAAAATAAAAAATCCCAACTTTCTGTCTATTTCCTTACTCCTGACTACAATTTTCTCAGACGAGTCCAGAAATCTGCAGAGAGAGAGAGAGAGAGAGAGAGAGAGAGCGCGAAGGTGGTGGTGGTGGGTCAGTTTGACCGAGACCGGAAATTGGGTGGATTCGTTGAAGGGTCTTGAGATGGGGAGCTGCTCTTATCTTCTCTTTTTTTATAATTTTTCTTTTTCGAAGTGGGCCGTCCTATGTCTACCTGCCAGGTGGAACTCTAACAGTCATTGATGTCAGCTGTAGAGGTTATAACACTCTGTCACACGGTTTTCACGCATCAAACCATGGCGGCAATCGCCCCTCTCATCCAAAACAACAAATGGAAGTCATTACCATTATAAAATTATTTTGTTTTATGATATTTGTAAAGTTGATGCCTGTAAATTCTTATTAGTGTCTTCACATTCTTAAAAGATGTAAGACCGACTTAAAGGAATTAACAAATGGTAAAAGATAAAAATGGTGGAACTGGCTTCAATATACAAAGTCATGCAGATAAGGATTGTCCATCTAATAAGCTCCTAGATCAGCTAGTTGTAAGGATGTTTAATCAATTGTTTTTCATTTAAATAACAACAGCCTATACGGAAGGCCTAACTTGCCTAATTATAAACCGGAGGAGATACACTATATATATATATATATATATATAAAGAGTGTTGTCCCATTTTCACCAAAAATTTTAAAAATTAGTTCAATCCAAAACTTAAGTGGGCCACAACATAGGAAATCCTGCAATATTATGCATAAAACCTCTAAATTTACATTGTGTGGCTTACGTAAATCTTCAAATGTCTGTACTTTTTTTTATCATCACCATCTTGGTAGAGTGCATTACATGAATGGATTAAATAGCATATATATATATATATACACACACACACATTACAATGTGGGCCACACACAATAGGCAATTTTAATGGTGGGGTTTCCCATCTCAAATGTTACTCATAGCCCACTTTTTTTTGGGGGGTTATCTTGTTAGCACACACCCCATCGTCAATACACATTCCACTTAACCAACCCCACTAGGGAATTGATACCATGACCTCAAATGTTGCTCATTATCCAGCCCACCTAAGATGTGAATTTACCTAACTTTTGGGCTCTAATCCAAACATAGGGTAGTGTCATCGGCATTGAGTTGTTCCGTCCACAATAAGGGAAGTTATGACCCCCTTTATGTTTAGGAAAAGTACATAAGTATTTTTATTTCTTTTTAAATATTACTTATTATGATTTTATACAATTACATTATATGATACTTGATGAAATTAAAAAATATTCATTTTTTTTAATCTTTACAATTCTACCATCCATAGAAGGTTCTCCTCAATAAAAGTCATAATTGGTACAATGACCGCTCAAGTGGACTAGATAGTGATAATCACTCCACTATAATTTGTTTTTTTTTCTCGTTCTTAATGACAAATATAGTTCAATTATACCACAACCTATCATACGCACCCATACATTCACTTTATAAATGTAAAAGAAGAATAATGGTTTTATACATACCCCACTCAAAATGAGACTAAACTGCTCTTCTGACTTCAATTGAGCTTCGATAAAATCATCCATGGGCAATTGAAGGACTGTTGAAAATCCAATCGATCAAGTAGGTGGGATTCTCGGCACATCACAGAAACAATCAACGAACTTAATTAAGGATCGGGAACTTGACAAATCCAATCCCAACTGATTATTCATACACTCCGAGACCCCTGATTAGTACTATAAAATCATTTCTATCTAACCCATAAAGCATTATGAATCAAAACGGGTCACACATTTAGGGTTCTCGACACCTTGTGGACGTAACCAACGGACCGGATTGACAAAATAAAACCACAGGCTAATGACGAGCCAACGATGATGTCATCATCTATTCTCTCATTTTTCACTCCTATGGGTGTCAAGGGAACCATTTTATAGTGCCACGTGGACCATCGGCCAGCTGCTGGCCGACGGATACCTAACACTCCCTTTTCGTCAACCTTAGATTGAGATGTCTTCTAACACATTTATAAACACAACGCAACAGTGGCAATTTGGGAGGGGAAGGGGGGGAGAGGGGGAGAGGGAACAAACAGGGGGTAGGGAGAGACTGTGAGAGATCAGGGTGGGTCTTCTTCTCCGAAGACTTCGGAGATCTCTAACTAACGGTGAGGCACTCCCCGACTAGAAGGCCAATCGCAAAAAAGCCAACTTGTTAGAAGAAGCTAGCAAAGTCAAGAATTCGAAATATTTGATCATTCCTTTTTCACAAAAAGAATATCTGGTCTCTCCTTCTCTTTCTCACATCTCAAATCAATTTACACTATATTCCACACATCAAAAGCACTTTATCTTTATTGTACGACTTTCTCTCTTATTCATTTTTCTTTTTTACTTTATTTTGCCTATCCAGGGACTTAAATTTTACGCAATAAGATTATATATTGTTCATTTTCTCTATTTGTCTGTATGATGTCTTAAACTCCAAAAAGCACGGCCAAATGAAATAATGTCGAAACTCTATTGAATTTATATTTTTTAAAAAAAAACATAAAATCATACAAAGTAAATAGCGTATATCATGTAGGCGAAAACGGGTGACTAACCTATTCATTTTCTACAACCGAGGCCCTTACTCATAATCTACGATTATATACCAACCATAAGAGTCACTTCAGTTGCCTTTAAGCGATTCTACGATTTCTAATCAACCATAAACTTTAAAGCTTCATTGGGCTAGCGGTACTTCAAGTAAAGCACACATTTACTTACAAGTCAACCTCACATTCAAACCAAACCAAACCAAAGCAACCATAGACAAAGATGAGGAAGTGAGGGTATTTTCTATGTCTTCACACACGGGATATCGTTCACAGGTCCATACCATGAATTATTAACACGACCACAAGTGTGGATTCAATGAAGGATCTTAACATGAGAAGTTGTTCTTATCCTTTGTTTTATTTTATTATATCTTTTTCAAGTAGTCGTCTTAATGTTTGCCTGCGAAGTGACAATCTAAAAGTTGTTGACATCAGTTGTCTAAATTTACACTTTGTCGCATGGTTTTCATACATTAACTATAGTGGTATGAGTATTCTAAAATAAATAACAAATGAAAACCAATACCGTCGGAAAATTGATTTGGTTGGTGGTTTATATAAGTTGTTATGTCTTAATATTGGTGAAATACATGAGACCTACCGATGAAAAATAACATACAACAAAAGAAAATGGTGGAACTAACTTCGATATATATATAATAAGGTCATGTCAATCAATACTATTTTCTATCAGGCTTAATCCTAAGTCACCCTCTCTACAAGACAATCTTATCCATCATTTTCCTTTTTAAGAGCGAAGGCATTGACCTCGCTCACATAGACATACAAAGGGTCTAACTTATACTACCTGAACCCTATATGAGAGAAACACGCATCAAATCTACCACATCTATAAGATGTGCCACTACATTTTCACCAAAAATTTTAAAAATTAATTAGTCCAACCCAAGACTTAAGTAAACCACACCATAAGAAACGATATACATCCATGTGATATAGCCCATATGGGATGCATTAGGACCTGTTTGGCCAGACGCATCTCATGGGATTAGGAGGGATGGGATGGATTTTAAGGTAATGACGGTGGTGTCAGTGGATTGGTTTAAGATGCATGGGATTACTATATCCCAGGACAAGTTCACTGGGTCTGTTTGGTACGCCTAACATATCCCAGGATTTTACCTTCCAATCCATCCAACCAAGGGATGTGATCGATTTTAAGGTAATGATGGTGATGTCAGTGGATTGTTTTAAGATCCATGGGATTGCTTATATCAAGGGACAAGTTCACCGGGTCTGTTGGGCTCGTCATGCATATCCCGAGATATCGCGATCCCATCCCTCCTAATACCGTGGGATCGGTCCAGCCAAACAGGCCCTTAGATGAATATAGTGGATGGCATATATATGTGTGACACACACATATATGTGTGTGTGTGTGTGTATACACACACATATGTATACACACACACACACACACACACACACACACATATATATATATATAATAGTGGTCCTCACACACAATCGAAATAAATTTATGAGGAGACTCTTCATCTCATCTATTCCTCATTATCTTACCCACATGGAATGTGAATCTATCTAACGTTTAAACTTTAATCTATACATGAGGTTAGTGCACCTAATGGGCGGGGTGGAGGTCATATACATTGAGTTGTTCCATTTATTTAAGATAAAGTTATACCCACTTATAACTATAAGATTTACATAGGTATTTTTATTTCTTTTTAAATATTAATTATTTTTGTTTGTATAGTTATATTAAAGGACACTTAATGAAATTAAAAAATTATTCAATCTTTATTAATCTTTAAATATTTACTATCCATAAAAGGTTTTCCTAATGAAAAATATCGATTGATATAATGACTTGTAAAGTATACTATGGAAAAATAATAAATCTATCATATTTCATTTACTCTTACTCTTAACAGTAAATATAACTTTTTTATGCCATGGTGCATCATATGTATGCATATATTTATTTAATAAATAGAAATGAGAAATAATGATTCATACTGTGAATTATTAATATGACTATATGTGTAATATAGTACAAAAAATTATATTTATTTGATAATGAAAGTTATTAGATCATTCTATTGAATTTTAGATTATGATCATTTTTAATAGGTGTTTTAGAATTCTCTGATTTAATTAGATTTTTTTTGTCGATTGATATAATGACTTGTAAAGTATACTATAGAGAAATAATAAATTTATCATATTTTATTTACTCTTACTCTTAACGGCAAATATAACTTTTTTATGTCATGGTGCATCACATGTATGCATATATTTATTTAATAAATGAAAATGAGAAATAATGATTCATACTGTGAATTACTAACATAACTATATGTGTAATATAGTACAAAAAAATTATATTTATTTGATAATAAAAGCTATTAGATCATTCTATTGAATTTTAGATTATGATAAATTTTAATAGGTGTTTTAAAATTCTCTGATTTAATTAGATTTTTTTGTCAGTATTAATATAATCTTCGTTTTAAACTTACGTAAATTATTATAATATTAGTATCTTACGTAACATCTAATAGCTATTTATGTTAGTGTCCAGATTATTACAGTCAATTGTATAATTATAAAACATGCGCTACTGAAAATAATAACTATTTTCGAACAAGTTAAAGTAAAGAAATAATAAAATTTTATACCATTAGAAAGTATATTGACAAAATACTAGAATTATTGTTATTATTTTAACATACATGAAAATGTAAATCAACTTAAAGTGTAATAACACAATAGAAGAAGATATATAAAAGTCAAAAGTCACGTGATAATGTTATAACCATTTATATATTTGTTTTCCTTTTGATCGTCAATCTTTTTATTTCTTAAAAGTATTAGTTATTAATATTAATAAAATTATTCAATTCATAAGATCTTTAAATATTTGTCAGTTATAAAAAGTCTCTTTAGATAGAAAGTGATAATTAAGACATTGACTTCCCACTAATACTATGCAGTGATATTTCCATCATATTATGAGTTTTCCTACTGTTAGTCGTGAGTGGCGTATTATATACATGCACACATCCCTTTTACAAGTGAAAAAGGGTATACAATAGTCTAAACTATGAATTATGCACCATGTCATAAGTGTGGCACAACACAAAATTTTTACTTGTCGGGTAATCATATTCACCCGATCATTCTGTTCAATTATGGACTATAGCCATTTCGAAACTCTTTAATAAATGGTGAGGTTCGTCTGGCCATTATGATTTTAATTTTCTTCTTAAGGATCGGTTTGTTTCGTTAATTACTCCAATAATGCATGTTAAATTTTTTACATTTCATGTGAATTATAGGTAAAAATATAATTATTTTTTCATAAGTGTTTGAAAGAGATGCATAATTTCACCTCAAAAATAAAATGAAATTCAATATCATAGTACATTTTTTCAAGTTAAAAACTTTATGAGCCTCACCATGACTTATGTGTTATATCCATGCCATCTATTCATTTTTTCTTATCATTTTAGGGTATGAGTTAAAAAGTGAGGCAAATCGAAAGATCAAATAAACCATACCATAAAAAATTGTAGGGATTGACTGATAACCATTTAAAACTTCTAAGGGCTATAGAAGTTTTGTATGAAACTTATATTTATGTTTTTCCTTCATCCATGTCTGTGTGACCATATGAACAAGTTAGATCTTAAAAAGAAAAAATAAAAAAAATAAAAACATTATAGTAGGCATACGTAGGTTTCAATTGTTGGTGTCATTATTCCCACTATTTCTTATAGTGTGGTCCACCTAAGATTTAGTTCTGCCTCAATTCTAGGCTCATGCCCTAAAATGATCTAGCAAAATGAATGAACGACGTGAATAAAATACATACATTATGATGGGGCTCACAAGATTTTACCACAAAGTAATTTAGGGTACCGTTTTTTAGTCAGGACCTATAAAAAATATCTATATTTTACATTTGAATTTATTAAGGTAAATAATAAATGCTAAATTCGATTAAATTATATGTAAATTCAGCAAATCAAACAAGCACTAAAGGAAATGTGTCATAACTATGGTTTTACCATTGTGAAATCAAACACAATAATCGTTGGTCAAATGCAGATATATTAAGAAGATATGTAAAAATAATTTATAATCATTGCAATTTTCATGATATTACTGTGAAAATCTTGAATCCAAATAGTTACATTAGTGTATTTTGGTGATAATTTGACATCAAAATAATGTAAAAATGTCATCATTACGATTTTTTACCGTTAACAAACCAAACACGGGAATCAATGATCAAATGCAATTGTTGTCAGGAGACAGATAAAGTAATTTTTAATTATCATACATTTACTTTAATTTATGTGGTAATTGGTGAAATAAATATGCCATAAATTGAAGTGAGTCATCCTAATATTGTACATCATAACATTCTAATAAGCATTGACATCATTACATGAATTATTAGAATTTATCAGATGGTTTTAAACATAAATTATTGACAATTTATCGTATAATTTCAAACATATAATATTAACTATAAAGCTCATTCTCAGATAAATGAAAGAAAACAAGCAATAATTTTGTATTGTTGAAAAACTTATTAGTCATTTATGAAAATTATTATTTATGTTTTGACCATAGTGAAATATATAGGACCCACATAAAATGAAATATTGCTATAGGAAATGATACGATAAAGTCGGCCTCAATACACATAGCAATCAAATCCCTTATTTTCCTTTTAATCATATGTCAAAATTATTAAATTAATAAAATTATCTAATTTAAAATGATATTTAAATATTTATCATTTATAAAATATTCATTTATATGAAAAATCCTAATTGAGATATTGACATGTCGTGCATGGGAAATAATTTCTCCACCATATTTTAGGTTTTTCTACTCTTATGGGGTGTTTGGCACATGGTATTGGGAAGGATTAGGTGGGATGGGATTAAAAAAATGTAATTATTACATATGACAAAGATTGTCCCCTGTTACCATAGGATAAACTTAATTTCATGCTATGTTTGTAATACGGTGGTACATTGAATGGATATACCTATCATCATTTAAAACTATTGAGAATAACACATGTGTTATATCTGAACTGTTCAACTATTTTGTAACTTCATTTTATGGCATGAGCCTAAAAACGAGGCAGATCCAAAACTTATGTGGCCCCAAAGAAGTTTTCAATGGTAAATATTCAATCCTTGCTGCTTCTATGGTGGGGTCCACTTGAGCTTTAAATCTACTTGATTTTTTGGCCCATGCTCTAAAATAATCTCGAAAAATGGGTAGACGGTGTGGATATAGCCCACACATCATTGTAGGACCTACACAACTTGCTAACATTGAATGGAATTGACACGGGATGCAACGCAACTCCATCTAATCTAATTCCAAATATTGAGTGGAATTGGCACGGGACCAAATATAATTCCATCCCACCTAATCCCATCTAATACCATGCGTCAAACACCCCCTTAGTGGAAAGAATAATCCTCCTATACCACGATGTATCTCAAGCATGCATACATATATTTTACAAGTGAAAAAAGAAAAAGAAAATACTACAACAATATAAACCATAAATATGTATTCCGTCGTAGGTGAAACTTTCCACAAAATTTACACTATTCATATAACTATTTATCTGATTATTCATTGAATTTGGACTATAATTATTTTACAGCTCTCTAATCAATAATCAGGCTTATCAACTTAATACGATTGTAACTTCTTTTTAAGCTTGGATGAGTTATTATAATGTCGATCTATTATAATACTTAATGAACTATTAATATTGTTGTGCATATTATCATAATTTGTCATATTATTTTGACATATGAATCATTGGCTTTAATGACCATTCTTAAACAAATTGAAATAAACGATAAACGATTTTGTATCATTATAAAACTTAACGGTATTTTAAGAAAATTGTCGTGAGAGTGTTATCTTTGATAAAATATGTGTAACCCACCTAACAATCATATCCATAATATTTCTTTTTATCATTTATTATTTTTGTTTTATACAATTCAATAGAATGTCATATTATCAAATTAACAAAAATATCCAATTTAAACGGATAATTAAATATTTTTCATTAATAAAAAGTTCTTATAATAAAAGTTCTCGATTGATAAATCAATCTATCAAGTGTTTAAAAATATCAAATTTAAATGTATTATGAATGATGACTCTACCATATATGATTATTCCTATATTAATAGCGCGTGCAGTTTCATATAATATTTTTATACCAAGGTGTAATGTAGGCATATACACACCCCCGTTAAAAGTGAAAAAATTGAATAACGATTAAGACTATGTACTAACAAATAGAAAAAGTACGGACACCATTTAAGATCATTCACCAACTATAGTTGCATTGTAGATTTTTCATGAATCTTTTTATTATTATTTTTTTACTACGGTCATTTTAAAGTATTCTTTTTTTTGAAAATTTCTAATCAAATGATTAGATTAGTCGAAGCAGCGTTATTATACCTTTTTAATGTAAGAAAAATCATCTTAATGTCATTTACCACATAACAATATAATAATCATTGATATCGCTACCATATTACTACAATAATTATTAACATCATATGGTATTAAAAAAATTGAAAATAAATTATAAAAAAATTTATATCATCAAAAAATTGATTGCTAGTTTATAAAAATTATTGTCGTTATTTTAACTTTAGAAAAATGTTTAAAACTCACCTAAAATAAAACAACATAAAAAGATATCATTTTGAGGACTAGATCGAAATACATGCGGTAAAGCTATTTAATTGGGATAACATATTTAGATGAGGTTCCAAAACTGATGGTTCTTGTTTTGAAAATTAAATTCACAATGTATTTCTTATTTTCTTTATGATGATTGATATTTTTTTATACGAATGCAATAAAAATCACATGTTTTGAATTAAAAAATAATAGTTTTTGTTGATCTTTAAACATTTGGTATTCATAAAATGTTCTTATAATAATAAAATTCAAATTGATAATTAACCCACCATGGATGTGAAGTTATGGTTCCACCATATTTGGTTATTATTACTCTTAAAGATAAATATAATTATCTTATACAACGGTACATCATATATATATTACGAATGCAAAAGACAAATAATGATTCATACTTTAAATTATACATTATATTTTAAGTATGACATGGCATAAACTTTATACTTTATTAGATGATCACAGGCATCTGACCATTCTATTGAATTTTAAAGTATGACAATTTTTTAACAATAATTTTAAAGCTTTATAATTAAATGATCAAAATTCATCCAGAAAGAGTAATTTTGAATTTTCTTTTAAGATGGGGTAAGCTATCTTGACGTTGGTCTGCTTATGACACTCTAATAATCATAGATGCCACTACCCATAATATTACACTCTATTACACAATTCTCGCTCATCAAGTATCTGTAGTAAGGAATATTCTTGAACGAAAAAAAATTGAGCAAAAAATTTATAAAAGTATAAAATTGATTGGTGGTCTATAAAAATTATTATTGATATTTTAACATTAATGAAATATATATGACTTTCTTAAAGACAATAAAACAACGAGAGATGACATATCAAACCTCAATAAATATGGTAAGATTTTATGTCAATCGAAATTCACTATCTAATAAATTTAAACATTACTTTTTTACTTTAAAAATAACATCTTCAAGACATTTATCTTTTTAAATTTTTTACCATTATTTTATTTGGTTTATACACTTGCATTGAAGGCCAACTAATTAAATTATCATAATCATCAAATTTATATCGAGTTTTAAATATTTTTTATTTATAAGAATCTTATTTAGATGGAATGTCCTTATAGATACACTAAATTATCACATGTATTGTGATGGCTCTACCAAATTTTGGTTCTTCCCACTCTTAATGCTAAATTTAGTTCCAATATACAATGGTGCATCACATGCATTCACGCATTCACTTATAATGGTGCATTACATGCATTCACACATTCACTTTACAATAAAAAAGATAGACAACAAATAAATCTATTAGTCTGTTAGGATGCCTCAGTTGCATACGTCATCACACTTTCACTTGACACCTATCATAATGATAGGTGACTTTTCTCGCTGTGACATTATCTTGGATTCTCAACACTTTTATCGTTCCATTCCCGTAGGGTTAAAAAATGCATCGCTATCTCGGCTGTGCTACCAGAGGCTCTAGGGAGGTCATGTTGTATTTTTTAAGAATAAAAAAAATTAAAAAAATAAAAATTATTTTTAGAAAGTAAATAAATATATTAATTATTTAAACTTTTCATAAATAGTGTGTATAGCTTGTCGGTAAGAGAATGGGTTTTTGCTTATGCAACCAAGGTTTAAATCTCCTCGAGGACGGTGCACGCACGCGCGCGAGGCGTGGGTTGTAGGGCTGCTTGGGCATTTTTTGGCGTTTTATTATGTGCACTTAGCACTTCGCACGTGTGCATCGTCGCGAGGAGCTAAGAGAGCCTTAGTTTTTTTGGCACTTGGTTCATATTTTTTGGGCCATGGTACCCTGATATTTTATTACTTTTTTTTTGTTGGTTGAGAGTAATTGTGACATAATTGTACATGCGTCACCTATGCGATGTGTCGCTTATGTGGATACAGTTTTTCCTGTTAAATAACTGCTCCTGTCTAAATGGGTACAGAAATAACTGTCATAGGACAAAAAGTCATGTCCTTTCATGAAAAAGGCAATTATTTGCTGTGAATGGGTATGGATTTCTTGAAAAGGCACTTTAGCACCTCTTCAGGAAGAAATCCATAACCTTTCAATTGATATAAATCCTATATACTATAATCCAGAAGAAGATAGTCTTAATCCTCGAGATTATATCATCTTTTGTGCAATTACTCTCGATCTAATCTCCTGCTGAGTTTTTCGCAACGTTTTAAGGCATATCGGTGTCAAAACTAGAGATCTGTTCAACACTTAAATGTGTAAATTTTTGTGTTGAAAATCGGATTGAGAGTTCATTGTATCCTGAAGACAATTTGCAGATTTTCTTCGTTTGCACTTGCTGGAACTTTCAGAAAAAGGGCAGCAAATCTGTCTTGAGAAATTGACTATTCAAGTCGAGCCTTGAACTTGATAGATCTGATCATTTCGTTATCGTTTTCTTCTATCCTCCGTTGTGTACAAGATACTCTTACTATTCTAACAGGTCAAAATAGGACAGCACCCATCTTGGGGTAGACTCACTACTTAAATACTTTCAATAGTTATTCGCTTCGCACATGGCTAGCCAATATTTATTGTGGGTGTGATGAACTCATATCTTTCGATTACGAAAGATAATTATACACTACATTAGTTTGTGGATTATGATAAGTATCTCACATATATGAATATGAATGGAATGATGCAAAGTATAAATAAGGATTTCTTATTATTCAATTTTCTTATTGTATTTAATTTATTTCATCCATGCATGTTCTTCTTTTTTATTACGAAAGATAATTATACACTACACTAGTTTGTGGATTATGATAAGTATTTCACATATATGAATATAAATGGGATGATGCAAAGTATAAATAAGAATTTCTTATTATTCAATTTTCCTATTGTATTTAATTTATTTCGTTCATATTCTTCTTTCTTATTAAAAAGAATGGATTATAAAAAAAAAATAAAGAATTATGTTGTTACAGGTAATCATTTCTTTAATAAGTGGGTAAAAGTACACTCTAAATCGAAATCATGAAAAAGTACTTATTAATCATTTTTACCAACTTAAAGCTCTCATGTGATTCATTTTATGCAAAAATATCCCTTTAGATACTTTATATTACATGTATTACTAATCATTTGTGTATTTTAATGTTCCCAAATCATCCACTCATTTTTTATCGATCCCCAGTATGGTGATACATAGAATAGCAAAAACTCCACACAATCGATCTTTTGTACTCCGTTTAGGGCTTGTTTAGCCAGCTGCATTAGGTGGGATTAAGGTAAATGAAATTTCAAAAGTTGTAATTAATGAATGTGTAAGGTATTGTCTATGGATTGAGTTTATGCCATGTTTTGTAATGCCGTGTTTGGAATTGATAGTAATATCTTTAATCCTGCAGTATTGAACTCAATACATGTTTAGAAATAGACTCGAGATTGTAAAAGGTACATATCATTTCTCCCAATTCATGTTTGGGATGTAACATTTGGTTACCTTAAGTCTTTTTATCACCAACTAATCCACGTTTGGAGATATCGTACTGGGTTTGGTTATGGATTAGTTGTGACTGCTTCCTATTAATGTACATGACCCACATATGTAGGCCCTCACCACATATGTTATGTTGAATCCACACCATTGATTCAGCATAGGAATTAATTTATGTTAACACCCAAATAATAAGGGAGATCTGAACTAAGATTGTGCCCCATCACAGGATAGATCAAATATTGCATGACTACCATTACAAATTCAAGATAAGCCACTCAAGTTTTAAGATGCTCCAATTTGTGTATAAAGTTTTGTCCATGTTATGGTCATCTTATGGTCCATTAGAGGAGCCCAAACTGCCACATTATGAACCTCTATCCATACTACCATTTTTTTGCATGTGTGCGCTTCATCTTGACCATTCATTTGATAGTGTGACTAGAGACAATGACCATAAACTGAGGGTCAGGTCTATATGCTCATCACGGCCGTCACCTGTACTTGGGTAGATACACTTAAAATAACATGTAATATTGTCTAGGAAATTACTACATTTTTTGAATGGGGTCATAAAGAGAGTTTTCAATATGATTAGGTGGTGTGGATGTAATCACATACATCATATTGGGGCCCTCAATCAGGCGTCACACCCAATTTGGTGGATCTGGGGTATTACATAATCCCATTTATTGGCATAAGCACGCAACTTATCTCACACGATAAGTACATACCATATTCCTATGGTGCTATAGTGCTAGGTGATGCCCACCGTGAAGTTTATGAAAGATTCATATTATCCTGTCGTTTGTACATATCATTTTAGGACATGATACTAAAAATTAGGTTCTTTCAAAATGTAAGGTGCCCAAACAATACGAAATACCCTGTGGAAGATTTTTCTACTATTGAAACATTCCTTGGCCCACCATGTTTTCGATCCACTAGATTTTCAAGCTATTATCGTAAAATGATTACGACAATTTGTTGGACGAGGTGAATTTTTCAAACATCTTTCGGTAGGCCCCACTTACCATCCGAGCACATAAACATCCAATCCACATACAAAACCGCAATCCATTTGACAAAGGGATATGGGGAAGTAAAGTCAGTTTTGAAAACTAGTAAAAGAGATTTTGCAAATTGAGTAAGGATTGCAAAATCCCTCATTGATCACGCGGTTTGAACAAGAGACTCGGTCATTCCAAACATGACAATCTAATGGATTAAATGGGATTGTGAATATAATCCCATCTAACCCTAAATAATACAGCTGACCAAACAAACCCTTAAGTCATGATGACTAATCAACCAATCTTAAAGTAAAAATAGTTTTTATTGCCCATGTTTACTTCCACCTTACTCTCGTAAATATGGAATGAGAATCAATCTTCTAATTGTGAATTCATAAGTTATTTTGTTTTACTCATATAATATCTAGTTTAACTCATTGACCCGAATGATGTATAAAAAAATAAAAATATCTATTAAATATATTCAGGCTATTTCTTATAAACAAAAGAAATAAATAAATTAAGAAAGTCATAAAATTTATATTGATTTTTAAATATTTATTATTCATAAGAAGTTCTTTTAGATGAAAGGTTTTTATCGATACAATAAATTGTCACATATATTGTGATGACTCAACTAAATAATAATTCTTTCCATTCTTAATGTTGAATTTAATTCCATTATACCACGGTGTATCGTATGCATTCACACATCTACTTTATAATGGAAAAAATTAGGTAACAAATATGAATTACACATCTTACTTTATACTTATAGAGTGGTTATAGCCTTCTAATTATTACATTGAATTTTGAACTATGATCATTTTTAACAAATATTTTAGATCCCTCCAATCAAATAATCGGGTATGTTCAATAAGTTTGATTTTAATTTTCTTTACAAGTTGAGGTAGGTAATTTTGTTGCCAATTTGTCGGTGATATGCTATTAATCATTGATATCACAACGCATATTATTATTATATGTCATATGATTTCAAGGCATGAATTATTCATTATATAGGAGAAAATGAAAGAAAATGAAAGAAAAAGAACGGAGAATTTATATCATTAGAAAATTTATTGATAATTCTTAAAAATTATTATCGATATTTTAATATTACTAAATTATATGAAACCTATCAAAAAGAAAATAACATAAATGGACACGATAGGTCGAGCTAAGCGAGTACATATAGTTAGGTTGTGTGTCCATTAGGATAAGTTATTTTGTAAGTTCAATCATAAATAATATTGATTAAAAAATAACATATACAAGACAATTATATCATTGATTTTATTTTTTAGTTGTATTAAAGACCACCTGTCAAAATCATCAACTTACGTAGACTCTTAAATATTTATTATTCATAAAAATCCTTCTAACTGAAGGTTCTGATTGATATATTGGCTTACCATGTATATTGTGGAGTGATGACCCTATTGTATTTTGGTTTTTCTTTCTTTTAATGGTGAATAACCTTCTTATACTATAATTCATTATATGCATGTACACATTTACTTTATAAGTTTTTAAAAAATAGACAATAATTCAAATAATAAATTATGCACTTTCCTTTGAGTTCAAAAAGTTTGCACTTGTTAGCTAATCATAGTCATCTAGTCATTCTACTATTTCTTAATCTGTGTTTTGGAGCTCTACATAAAATGGTAGAATTTTATCTCATTAATGTGATTTTAATTATTTTTTAAAGTTGATGTGGGATGCCTGATGTCGGTCTGCCACAAGGCACTAACAATTTTTTATGTCACCACCTAAATTATTAGAGTTTGACACACGATTTTGATACATTAACTATTGACAAAAGAGAGACATTTTCTAACAAATAAAAATAAAATAAATGGAGAATTTATGCAATTAAAATTTCATTAAAAGTATATGAGAACTAGTGTTAGTATTTTAATATTGATGAGAAGTATACAATCTACCATATAGCCAAAATACTATCGGTCCCAGTATATTTTTTAAGGTAATGTTAATCAAGACTATTCATACAGAACATTTACTTCAAAAATAATACTAATAAGACAATCTTATCTCTCATTTTTCTTTTGATCACTTGTTGTTTTTATTCATGTTGGTATTTTTTGTAATATTGAAGTATAAAACTTTTCAAATATCAATTTTAATTGTCTTTAAGATTTACTCTTTTTTTTTTCTAAAATAAATAAAATTCCTTAAGCATGTTAGCTAATAGTCGATATCATACTTATACATATGTTATTTTGATCATGTAAACGTCTGACATCGTTCCTTCAATCCAAAAAGGCTTGCCTTGATATATTATTCTTAATGAAATACATAAAAAGCTTTCTGACACTGTATTATAAGGTTACACGTTTGAAACATGAAAAAATTCTAATGAGTGAGAATGATAAAAGAGAAAGTGAAGCAATAATCTCTCTTATTTTCTTTTCTAAAAAAGGAAGTTCAAGGTGCATCTCTAGCTTCCTTAACTATTCCCTTGAAAATAGAACATATTTACAAAATTTTAATATTTTTTATAAACTTTTGCATTGTTTTATGACATCGAAAGGCTGTAATTAGACTTATCCGTGTATCAAATTGACCCAAATCTTTTAGTTCTTTATAGTGTTCATCATTGGCCTAAAATTTCATACAAGTATAAAATGTGAACCCCTAAAATATCAGCCATCAAATATCCATTACGCTTGAATAAAATACTTTAATGATGAGTACAAAAAATTTAAAAGTTTAAAATGTTCGATAAACTTTTTGAAAACATTTGAAAGCATTGACTATATATAAAATACTCGATGGATAGTTTGATCGAAATTATCTTAATCCCTTTTTGATGTACACATGACTTTTATTACATACTATTTTTTTTTTACCTAATAACACCAGTATGTTGGCTATTAATGTAAACTTAAAGTGTATCAAAAATCACTAAATGAGGACCATGAAGTCTTATAATGACCTTGGTTCTAAAGATCAATCGATGTTACCATATGATCAATGTCACGCCCCGAACTCGGAAACCGGGCTCACAAAATTTTCGATCGCCGAATCCGGCGCCGACAGCCTCCGTAGAACCGCATTCTCGGATCCCGGCACCCATTCACTAGGTTCTGATCCTAGGATACTACAATGAGGATTTATAATCATCAGTCTGATTCATAACGAGCATAACCAAAAGCATAACCCACGAACAATAACCACAAGAACACCACCACAAAATCTACTATGATCAAAACTTTTGAGTACAATGCGTCTGAAAGGGAAAATACAATGCAATGAAAGAAACAAAACTCCAGAAGCTCGGCTGCACGCTCCAACTACGGTAAGACTATGGCTGCGACTGCGTCCTGGCGTCACCTGCATGCATCAATCGTGCATAAGCTTATAGAAAGCTTAGAGGGTGGTGTAAGTATGTGTGCAATATAAGCGTGCTCAAAATGTAAGGTCAGAGTAATGCGAAATCATGGTGATGAGCACATGAATGCAATCAATCGTACCAAGGCTATGCGGTGCAAGATATGAATGCTATCGGCCATAACACGGCCATGCAATGCGAGATGCAACTCAAGCATGCCAATCCTTAACATGTATCAGTACAGTTCTCATTCTGGATAATCACCGGAGTTCAATACACTCCAAATGGCACTGTCACTCTCCTAGCCGCACAGTCCAAGTGAGCGTAAGAAACTTCACTATCTGCCTGGCCAATAGTCTGCCAATACCTATTCGGCACGTCGATAGCGGACCAATTCGTGAGCTGGTCAAACTCAGCCTAGTATTGCCCCCTACCCTCGGGAGAGTAAGGCCACACCCCTTTCCAACCGACCACGACACAGTGGGAGACGCGACCTCCTAGTATTCGGCCCTCGTACGCTCATATATCCACTCCGTCTCGACGTTGGAGTCATCCTCTGGTACCATCGGGTTTAGAAATTTTCACCCAGGGACATCTATGGCGCCCGTATGCTAGAACCAAACATTTACATATCCAACCCAGCCACCCACGATGTGTCTGTGGAGGCTATGGCCCTGATGTTGCTAGGGCATACAATGATCATGATCACACAAATGCAAGTGCATGAATCACCCTACCAAACATACAACAATCCTGCGTGTACCGAGCGCTCATGTGGGGCGACTCCGCCTATCCGGGAGCCCATAAACGATCTGCCCGAAGGCATATGCTATGATCAATCACTTCTCACATCAGGCATACATATGATGCATATGATCATGAATCTATACTAAGCATGTTACGTGGTGATGGGTTCTAATCAAAACGAATATGGGCCTACACGGACTATATGCTACAGGTATGGGCCTATTAATGGGCCCTAGGGAGAGAGTGACAATGCAGACATTTAACCAACATCATCCTCACAATGTGGACATCAAACCATCATTGCTCATAAGGTATAACCCATTATAAAATCAATATATATATCATGGAGGAATCACACTACAATGGGCCTTATGTACGTCCTATTGGGCCTTGACTCATGGGCCTCCAGTACATCAAATGGGCCTCATAATATGGGCCTAATACAATTTAAGGTGGGCCTCAACAAGGACCACCAATACATGAAGATGGGCCCCCACAATGGGCCTTAAATTATCTCCAAAACAGCTGGACAGTTGGATGAAACACATGCATCATGATGGAGCCCACTCTAGTGGAGGGTATGGTTTACAATACATACATAAGTGGGTCCCATGTGGGGCCTACCATAATGTTTATTTCCCATCCAACCCATTAAAAAGGTCATTCAGACCGGGGCCCACAGTAATGTTTATTTTCCAAGCAACCTAGGGGCAAACATAATGTTTATTTTCCAACCAACTGTTTATAAGGTCATGTGGACCAAGGTAGGACCCACTATGATACTTGTTTGCAATCCAATCTATTTATATGGTCATGTGGACCTTGAGTAGGGCCCTCAGTGATATTTATTTGCCATCTAATTTATTCATAAGGTCATGTGGACCTTGATTAGGGCCCACAGTGACATTTGTATGCCATCCAACTGTTGAGGAGGTCACGTGGGCCTGGATAGGGCCCACTGTAATATTTATTTTCCGTCCAAATGGGCCGAGGTCACGTGGGCCTGGACAACCCACTGTAATATTTATTTTCCATCCAAATGGGCCCGCTGTAATGTCTATTTGACATCCAACCGACCATAAGGTCATAGTCAGGGGCCCACCGCGGTGTGGTCCACAGATCCAGCCCACTCATTGGGTGTGTCCCACTTGGCTGACTGTTCAGACCAAGTTTCAGCTTAATCCAAATTTCAGGTAGGCCCCACCAAGTATTTTTATATGTTTAGGCAGGTCTTCACACGATTTTAGATGGTGTGGCCCACCTGAGTTCCGTATACGGCTGATTTTTGGGATGAACGGCTGGACCGTGGGTACCCATCAAATGCATGGTTCTGATAAGAGAAACGCATCAAGGTGGGGCCCACAGCTGGGGCCATGAGCCCCAGCCTGCCCGTCCGTCAGCGGCCAGCGCCCGCTGTCAGTGGCAGCAGCAGCAGCGCTACTGTGAGTTTGATTTTTTTTTGAAAAAAATCATTTTTCTACGGTTTTTCACAGACAGGGCTCGCATCAGCAAGATCCACACCAGCCATTGGATTCCTTGGTCCAAGACTGACCAAGAGAGTCCAATATGCGCCCTGTTTTGGGCGAATAGAAGCTTTAAGGTGTGTTTTAATTGTATACACTACTATTCCCTATGGCATGGCTCGCCTGAGAATCGGATTAGCCTCAAATTTCTGTCCAATGCCTAAAAACATGAGAGGAATGGATTGGACGGCGTGGATTGGATTCATATATCAAGGTGGGGCCTACATAAGCGGTCCACCCAAAAGCAACCTTCCTTCTTTTTTCTTTTTTTTTCTCACACCCACGTCAGCGTACACACTCCACTGTTAGCCTCTCCCTCCCACAGTTACACGTCCAACATCTTGGATAGTGTTGCTACAACACATGCACCATGGTAGGTCCCACATGTATATGGCCCACCACCATATATAAATATAAATATATATATATATATATTAATATAAAAGTAAATATAATATATTATATAACATGTGAAACTTTCCACCATCCCAAAATGGATGATGGATTTTGCCTAAGATGTGGTGGGCCACACCATTGATGAATGGAGTGGATTTAACATGATTTGGTGAGGCCCACTTCATTCTAGGGAGAGAAAAGAAAGAGAGAGAAAGAGAGATAAACGGTGCTAGAGAGGAGGGACCCCGCCACTATGGGCCCTCCATTGATACAACACATACATCAAAGTGGGTCCCACAACAAGTGGCCCCTTAAAATTGAAAACAACGGTAGATCACCCACCTCGTTGGCCTCCTTCTTGATCCCTTAGACTCCAATGCTCCTTAGCTTCCCTTTTAATGGAGGTTGATGGGAGATTGATGGTGTGGATGAGAGATGAGAGGGTGGGCCACACTTATGGTTTGGGAGAGAGGAAGCTTGGACGTGGGATGCTTGAGTTGCTTGGGAGATTTTGAGAAAATGAGAGAGAAAATGAGAGGATGGGAGTGATATGAGGTGATGGAGTGATGGGTGTAATTAATGAAGCATGGGTTGGTTTGAAAAATGGATAAAAGAGGGATGGGTGAAGAGAGAGAGAGTTGACTTTGTGGAGAAAGAGGGATGGGTTGATGTACTTGGGTAAGGTGAGACTTGACGTGTACTTGACATTGATTGATTGATTGATGAGACATATCGTAGAGATTCCCTCGAGATTCGCAACGCGCGGCGTTTCTTCGGAATAAACGCAGATCGACATCTTCTAGCCTGGGTATCAGTTCAGCACGCAAGTCACGGCATTCGAACCGCGGCGACGACGCGGTCGCTATGATACAACTTTCGGATCGAGCCGACGTCGGTGTGCGGGAGTTGGCTTAGGATCGTGCGCAAACGCCGGATACGGTGCGAAGGTTGCCGGAATTTGACCGGAAGGACCGCGGAAGCCAACGGAACGGTATGGACTAGGACACGGGTCTTACAGTTAAGTCAATCAAATCAAAGCAATGACGGGTATTTCATTTAATAAATTGGATGCAATCTACGAATGCGATATTCAATCAATCCTAACACAAGTACTGAACTAGTAAACAATCATACTCACATGTGGTGAAATGTATAAGTAATAAGATTTTTTTAAGGAGAGATTAATCAATCCCAACTCATCATTGATTCTTTTTCACATTGAATAAACACAAAACTAATTTTCAGTTGTCCAAACCTGATGAAGCAGTTAGAATTTAAGGCATTCGAGAACCATATTGTCACAACTCTCCCTTAGTTGTTATGGTTGTTGTATCCACTTCTTTTTTTCCTCATAATCTCATGAGAGAAATTCCTTAAAATAAAACTCACAATTTGCTAAACATATTTCATACATAAGTTCTACATATAAATTAATAATGAAAACTGAAGCATACTCCATTTAATGTAGTTGTTATGAATAAACAAGATCCATCAACATATGTATTATTAGCTTTTCAATATAGGCACACATATCCATTAGTTTTATATTTTTACAATATAGGCATCAATTAAATTAACAAAATCATTCATTTTATGTAGACCTTTAAACATTGATCATTAATAAAATGTCCATTTAGATGGAAGGTCATAATTAATAACTTCACGTCTCACATGTATCATAGAGTGATGGCTATAGCCTCTTATAACACAATATATAGTACACATTCAGATATCCACTTACAAGTAGAAAAGACAACAATCTAAATTATGAATTGTATTACCCATTACGTGTTGAGATTTATGCTGCGAAATCACACATATCTAGATCTAGGATAGCAATCCAATGGTACCAAGCAATCACAAGAGAACACAAAGATTTAACGTGGAAAAGCCTTTTGGGAAAAAACCACGGCATAAAGCGACATAAATCTACTATGAAAATAGAAATTACAAAGAGAGAGGACTTACCCGATTCGAACAACCTTGAATCTCACTCTTACTACACCCTTTAAAAACCTTAAAACCCTTTTAGGAATCTTTGAAAAACTTTTATAAAGCCTTAGCATAGTTTAAAATAGCCATAAGGACCCTTATTTATAGTTTAGGAAACTCCACTTACACACCTAGTTTGAAAATTTTCAGAAACCGCATCAAATTTATGTAGTATGCGCGTGGGCTGTGTAACCCTCGACTAGTCGAGCCAGGGCCTCGACTGGTCAAAGGACCCCTTCGACCGGTCGAGCCTAACCCTCGACTGGTCGAGTGGCCTGGATCTCCAAAAAACATAGCTCGCTGGACTTCGAGTCGAGCGGGCCTCGACCGGTCGAGCAGCGGGACAGAAGATTTTAGGCATATGTTTTTACAACATTATGAGCATGATATAATATAAAATTTATATCTACCTGATTTATAGCCATTCGCTTATTTCTTAACAATCTTTTAAATCATATAGTTAAATAATTCAATTTATTTAATTTTCTTTTTAAGTTGTGGTAACTTGTCTCGATTTCAATTTTCCAGATGACACCAACAATTGTTATTATCTCACTACCTAGAGCAATAAAGTCAGTCACACAATTTTGATGTGTAATACTAATAACAGTGGCTATTTTTAGACAAAACCAAACAAATGATTAAGGACTTTGTATAGTTGAAAATTTGATTGGTGGCCTACATATATTATTGTTGGTGTTTTATTATTAGAGAAAGGTTTAGTATACTCCTCAAATGTAAATAACAATGAGACATTATGTGGTGGAGCCCACCCCAATACATGTCATAAGGAATAAAAAATGCACATACGGTGGGCCCAATCATGGATATAGCTTGCTTAAAAAAATAACACCCTAGTATACAATGTGCCCTTCATTATACTATTTACCTTAATTGAAGGGCACCTAGTTCAAAGAACCAAATCATCAAACTTACATCTATCTTTAGACATTTACCATCTATGGAAAGTCCCACCTCCACAAAAGGTCCCTATCAATACATTGACAATATTTAGTGAGTGTAGCCCTCTTTATATTATGGTGAATCCGGTCCGTGCATGCTTGTACTTTACAATATTGAGAAGACCAAAAAATGATTTGGACCGTAGATTGACAAGGGGTGTGGTATTGGATAGTGTTCACTCATGGGATAATCGTAGCCATTCGATCATTTTGTTCAGTTGTTGAATGTGATCATTTCTTATGAGCTGTTTTGTAGCTCTCTAAACAAATGTCCAGGTTTATCCGGTGAATGTGATTTTATCTAATGGGCTTTGTGCATGAGTATGATCTACCAAACTCCGGCAAAGCACCGTATACTTGCTCATGTTCCACAATAAGCACTATGAGTGTCTTGTTCCTCTCACCTCTTTCATTGCTGACTGTATTTTTATTGAAATGTGGTTGTCTTTGTTTACTAGCTACTCTCGCGTTCCCCACACGTGCCAAATTGGGACACCATCGAGAGATCAGGACCACTCATATGATGGGCCCCACCGTATATGTTGTAATCCAAAGAGAGTCTGTCTGGTCATGCTGCATGGATGTGAAGAAATGAACGATCGGAAAAATTGACATGCTTTGATGGTACATTCTACTTTTATCGTACACGTGTGACCATAGGAGAACCGAACGAGACCTCGGTTACTGCCCATAGGATATACACGTGATGCTCACTTGATGAACGGTATGGATCTTGCACACGTGGAGTAACCATGTCAGGGTAGAGCCTCGGAGTACCGCACTACGTGCACAAGCAGTTCCCCTTCCACCGATAAAATCTGAAATATTCGATGAGTAGGATCTTCCAATCCAGAGGGGGAGACTTTTGGCTCATGGGCCATCTGAAATGGGTCCCACCATATCGAGAATTTTGGGCCATTGGACTGTGGGCCCCACTTTCTTCATATTGGCAGTTGTTTCTACGGCGACAAATTCATGATAAGATACGTTTCAATTATTTTAAATATAGGTAGACCCAAACAAGTGGGGCCCACCGATCACATGGGCCGACAGTTTTTCTCTCAAATTCGATTTTCATTTTCTTGACTTTCACTGATCAGTGACACATGATCGAACCCATATCACTTGAAACTGGTTTTGCTAGAAAATATCTACACAATCAGGGTTTAAAACTTTAGATCTGGATCATATTTCAATGATCCAAACCGTTAATATGATGAGACCCACCTTGAATGGGTGATGACCCAAAAAAGAGCACATGACCTAAATTGTTACAATCTTTTCGCATTTGACTATTTTTCTTCGAATATGAACGGTCTCATTCAGATTTGAATAATTAATGGGTTCAAATATTTCAGTCTGGTATCTTTTTTTTGGGGTCTCCATCCATCGGAAGGCACACCATATAAACGGTTTGGATCATTGAAAAAGACTTCGATCCAACCGTTAAAGTCCCGACGTATCCTATGGGAATATACCAATGTATTGCAGTAAACCTCCTCACTCTGCGAGAACGTGCCTTGCGTTTCTAACTGCGAGTGCACTATACCACCTCTACACGCAGCACACGTACCAACCTTACCAGTGTATGGGACATGTGACCGTGCATATGATACATGTTTACAAAATCTGGACCGTAGATCAGGTGGGACGCACTTAGTTTGTGCCGTGGACCAATATCCAGGCGAGTTGGTATCATCAAATGAGCTGACCACATACGTAGGCTGTTCATCAATGTTTCTCAACCCACCGTTTGAATGATGATGAACGAACCATAATGATTTATGGGGCATGGCACATACGTTTGGGCCCACCAGATGAACGGAATGGATCTTATGGTGACTGTGATAGGAGTAGGATTCAGATAGCTACTTTCGCAAGTAGCGATTACGTTCCTCGCTTCACGATTATGCTCACGTGAGGCACGTGCCAGAAGAAATGGGTATCCAGAGTCCAGAAACGGTTCGGCCCTTCAGATGAACGAACTGGATCCTATGGTCACCATGGGGAGAGTAGGATTCAAAAAGTTACTCTCGCGAGTAGCCATTCCGTTTCTTGCTTGAAGATGCTGCTCACGTGAGATACGTGCCAGTAGAAATGGGTTACAGATTCCAGATCTGATTCGGCCCTCCAGATGAACGGACTGGATCTTATGGTCTTCGTGGGGAGAGTAGGATTCAGAGAGCTACTCTCGCGAGTAGCCATGGCATTTCTCTCTTGACAAAGCTGTCACGTGAGGCACGTGACGGTAGAAATGGGCATCCGGAGTCCGGACAGCGACTGATTGGAGGTGGGAACAGAAGTGCAGAAATCCAGCGATTTGGTTTGGGGAAAACTAAATTACGCCTCGGGTGCACTGAACGTATTGGTGCGCCCACTCATTTTTAGACACGTGGACAGTTCAAACATCAATCTAGACCGTCCATTAGTTTTATTATCTTTCATGAGCTACCAATAAAAACTCGTACTGATATGATGATGGTAAGTTTACAACCGTTGGTCCTCCTCCAACCTACCGATGAGATGGTTAAGATCATCTGATCAAAATGGTTTGTTGTAAGATATTTCAAACAAAAGGGAACTTTTTTCTCATGGAGGATTCATACAGAGCAACGAACCTTGTTGGATCCAAACCGTTGATCTTTGCATGGGAGTGATCTGATGGAAAAATTCTCCCAATTGGCAGAAGATCATGGCTAACCGTACACGCGTATCCAATAAAGCTCGTGTACACCCACACATGTGCCAGAATGAAACATGTGCGAGATCCAATCCATCCATCAGGTTCGTCCCAACTTGTAAATGTATTAATAGAAATAAATCCGGTCCACTCGTCATGTGGGCCCCAATAAATCTGGTCCGATGCAAGCATATGTCCTTCTCGGAGTGGACCTACCGATTATGGTCCCTTCAAATTGGGGCCAATCAAATAGACCAATGAGAGGATGTTCGGATTTATAGACGGCTTGGATATCTCTCTTGTGGACCCCACTGGTGATTGCGTCCCACATCTTACTTCACGAGTATACTCTCGTTCTAAGATAGACTGGACTTGTGTGTCCTTGATGACCGGCAACTGTACACGTCTTATGCATGGAAAATGGTAATCCTACGCAATTAGAAAAGATCGGGAACATCATTAAGTGGGCCCCACAAAGCTTGAGTAATAATTGTCCATTAAGTGGGCCCCACAAAGCTTGAGTACTCATGTCCTTGACTCTAAGCTTTGATTTTGATTTTCTTTGAGCATGTCCCCGTCTGGTAGTATGTAGACTACTGAAGTAAATTCATTAATATGCTAGTTTGGCTCCGCATGTGCATGATCTGAACCGTTCAAAAGACATCTCACTGTATCTAACCACTCCATTTACTCTGGACAGCAAGATCAAAGAAATTTCAACGGTTTATGCTGAAGTTCATTTTCTGGACGGTTCCGATCGTTGATCTGGAAGAACTGGACTTTCCACCTCTCATCCATTACGGTGGGGCCATCTCTTGAAGTGGGTCCTCCTGAAGAGGGTTTTGAATGAAGCATATATTTGTATTTTTTAATTTATCCAGGTATGTGTGACATTATCAACAGGTTGGATGGCAAATAAAAATTACGGTGGACCTAGGAAGTTTTTAATGGTGGGCGTTCAATGATCGCTCTTTCTTATGGTGTGATCCACCTGAGATTTGGATCTGCTTTATTTTTTGGGCCTACATAAAATGATCTAGAAAAACGGATGGACGGCACGGATTTAAAACACATACATCGAGGTGGGCCCCACGGAAAAGACCTAACCGAACTTGGTTAGGTCTGCCAGACCAGTGTCCTGTTAGTCGTGCACTCTGTCACTGACACCAGAAAAGGGGTACCCTTAGACCTTTTCAACGTCTGTAAACAATGGATTGGATCATTGAAGGGGCTTCTAAGGCCCATTTAATGTCAGACTATGATTGGTCCAAAAGCCCCAAATGAGTGGACCAGATCACAGGGAAGTGGAATGACGTAATTCAGTTGCTAAAATCATGACACTAGAAATGAATTCTGATTGGTGCTGTACGCTTGGGCCCACCCCAAGGGGAAAAAAAAAAAAACAACCTTCATCATGTGATGAAGGCATTGTGATCATGGTGGGCCACTGTAAGGGAAGGGCATCCTACTAAGCTTTTTCAAGGCCATGGGCGAAAAAAAGATAGATCACTCTAAAAAAGAACAATCCCCACTTCAAAAGGCAAAACTCACAACAATCCAAGTTTTTATTTTTTTGGGTGGGTCCCAAAATCAATAGTCTCTATCTCCATTCACATTTACAGAAGTTGATAAAACTACAACTAATCAACCATCAAAATGGGCAATTTCCTTTTGTCCTAACCAAGGTTCAAAAATTAATTTTTGCATATAGTATCATTCACCAAAGATACAGGGTCACCCTGTATCACTTCATTTTGGGGCCATTTCAGGCCGGCTAGTGTTGTTAATGGCTTGGATTTCAATAGCTAGCCTAGCACTAAAAAAGCCTAGCCCTTTGTCAAAATCTAGCTAGCTACGTTGTTATCTATTCCTCTACCCCGCTTGTTCCCATTTGGAAGCTTCCCGTTCCCCTTTCTTCCAAAGCATTGTCTTGTTCCCTTTTGGAAGCTTCCCGTTCCCCTTTCTTCCGAAGCATTGTTCAAGACCGGTTTTTAGATATTGGACCTTCTGACTTAGTTAAAACTGAGGGGACCAAATATGGTGGATCATAGACCTTTTACATTCACATTCACATTCGCATTTACATTTACATTCACATTCATGTGCTCTATCAATTCAAAAGTCCTAGAAAAGCACAGCTAATGCCCTAAATACATAGGCCTTATTTGATAGAGAATACCAAACTCTCTAAGACAAGCTAAGACCTGAAGTGAGCATTTTAATTAGGAAAGGACCTCTCTCAAAGAAGCTTGATAAGATAATTGCAGAAATCAACCAAGTAGACCACATAAATGCCCTACTTTCGCACTGAAAGCACGGTTGAGAAACATATTCAAAAAGTATAACTTAGCGTCCAAAGCTAGGGTTCCAAATGCCATGATGAGATCTAAGGTGTCCGGTAACGATTTCAGGAATCTGGGAGAGAAGGCCGATGTTGGGGAACATAATCTAGATCATACCACATTACTTAATTCTACGAGATTTTGTAAAGCCTTTCATGCACAACATAATTCGGGTTTGATCATAAAAAAAATTCTCCTCAAGTGAACAAGCCTAACCTCTATGGGGAGACCTACAAATTGAAGCAGTTTTCTTTTAATTCAAGATTAGGGTTCATGTGAGGCTATATGTACCAGTTTTAGATGATACTTTAAAACCTTGGTCTTAATACACAAAGTACAAGCACTTCTGTGTGGGAAATTTTAGAATTTGGATTTGCTTCTGATACCAAAGATGCTTTAGAAAGTTACTTAGAAAAACAGTTGATTAGATCCGACCCGTTCATCAGGTGTGTCACCTTGTGTTTCGTCCTGAGCCAAAATAAAAAAAAATAAAAATCAGGCCGATCCAAAACTAAGGTGAGCCACACCACATGCCATCTGTGTTACATATCCAACAATGGTCTTTTCCACCAACAAGACACATGCATGACACAAGTAACTGTGAAAATGGAAGACCCCACCATGAAGATCACCTGGCAAAGAAACACACAGGTCCACTTATCAGGCAGGCCATGTATATGTCGAGTACATTTGACTCCAATGTGGCCCACCTGATAAGCAGACCGGTCCTGGTTTGTGTTAGGTGATCTTCGTGGGGCTTATGTTTGCATGGTCTATGTCCTACAAGGTTAGATGTTTGTACCTGATCAGCTCTCTCTCTCTCTCTCTCTCTCTCTCTCTCTCTCTCTCTCTCAAAATAAAAATAAAAGAGACAATGGCAAAATGCAAAGGCAATTTGCGAGACATGTACCAACATTGCAGACTTGTGAAAGATCAGAGCCATTCATCCCAGAGGCATGTGACCTGGCCCAAAAATCAGGCTGGCTTATGATCAGGTGGGCAAGTTGTGTAATCCTATTTTGAAATATTTAGAAGGGGGTTGATGAGAAATCATCCAGCTAATACACGGAAGAGGAATCCGCTGAAATGCCTCAGCTGAGCTCCAATGAAGGCATTATCAGCCCAGGCCCACTCCACAACCACCAACTTAGCCTTATGTAACACATGGTTTGGATTGAATCTCCTGCTCTTGGGTCCCACCCAGATCGACCACATGGTGGACAGCAGGACCAACGGCCAAATCTTTCTTTTATTCCCTTCCTAGCAACTCTCTGCCATGACCCAATTAACTTCCAGAGGAGCAAAGAAACTCTCCCAATTTCCCAGAGAAAGGGCAATGCAGAAACAGATCATCCGCATTTTCCTCATCTCGTAGACAGAAATAGAACACATCCATTTGGGAGAATCATCTGTATTTTACTCAGATTGTCAAGGGTCAGGATCTTTTTACAAGGGTCCCCTTATAGGCAGCAAAAGCAGGGTCTAATATGTTAAATTGGACCCTTGTTTTGTTGCATATAAGGGTCATGAACCACGAGTAGGTTCCGGCTTTTTCTTCAATTCCAAGCACAATTATCCCTATGAGAGAACAAATTTATTAGGCAAATATTCAAAGTGGGGTCCGCTTGATGAATGGCCTGGATCTCATGTGCACATGTAGATCTCCGAACCACCTTTCCAATCCTAGCACTATGCTATCAAGATCTCAAAAGAAATATGGTTGTAGTTTGAATAGTATAAGGGCACCTCCATTGCATGGTTACTTCTTAATGAAAGAAATTAAGAAGGGTCATCTACTCAAGAGTCTAACAGTACAGGGCAATGTCCAAAAGCTTTTGAATGACACAATCAAATGTCCAATCATTGATTGGGACCGTGACAATTGGGACACTTCATTCAATAGTACCAATGAGAGCAACGCATGGTGCAAAAAAAAGCATAGATTGGATGACCCTAACCATTTGAATGGGGCCAGTTTGTTACAACCATCCCTTGTTTATCAGACATAGATCACATGGTAAGAATCATCAAACCAATATGCTACTTTGGAATCATAAGTAATACAGAGTGGGATCTATCTATGTTTCAAGATGATGAATGGATATATTTTGTATCTCTGCTCAATCTTGACTTTCCATTTTCCATGTTATTAATTGAATGCTTAGAATCATCCAATTAGCATGATTTTTGCACCATGTCTTGCTCCTATTTGTATGAATGAATAAACAGTTCAGATCAATGATAGGTCACCCTATGTACCATTAAAAGCTTGGGGGACATTGCTAACGTCCTCATGGTGGGTGTGTTAGCAAAATCATATATACTATATTGCAGCCACTCCCTAATGCATTTCCATGCTTGCATATACATATATAAGACTCACCCAAAGCCAAGAAAAACAGAAGAAAATAAATGAAATTTAAAAAAAATAAAAAAAATTCAAACTTCAATATCTCTACACTGCAATTGCCGATATTGGCCCGAACCATTTTTATTTTTTTTTACTTTGTCAAGTACATGAAGCATTCAATTGGGATAGAAACTAACATGTCTATACAATTGGGAGTTTGATCATACAAAGGACCCATACTGAGATATAGGCTTCTGCTGGTGCTAAATCAAATCCGGCTGCTGAAATAAGAGATCTGATGGAAGTAAATACTCGGCTAGTGCTGCATAAGGCACCCAGAGACTAAATGGTTGTTTACCCATATGGCCTTCTTGCTTCAGCTGTTGGAGGCAGTTTTCAAAGCAGGTGAATTGAACCATTTCTGTATTCAGTGACCATTCCCAGAGATTTCTGGAAGATTTGTTGTGGGCCTGTAGACAAATTTTCGACGGTCCACCTCCTCTCTGTGTAAGGAATATTTCCATCTACATTTAAGTTATTTGTAACTTTTACTAGTACAGAAAGGTAGTAATGATGCTGTTATTGTATATTATTCTATGAAGATCGTGTGTCGGTAATGATGAACAAAAGCAAGTGTCGGTGTGCCAATTTTAGTCAGATGAACATCCTAATATCCTAAATGTAAGCAAATATACAGAGAAGCATTTGAGAATAGCAACAACAGTCAACCAAAAGAAAGAAATTACCCAAGAAACAAAATAAAAGCATCTAAACCATGAAGGTAAATTAAGAATTCTCTTTCAACTATCACATTCGGGAGCAGTTTGGAATAAAGCATGAATCGAAATTGCACCCTATTTAAATGGCACCCACTTTACGTAGCAAGTGGAAATTGGTTCGCAAAGCTTGGAGACCATTCTGCATTGGTTGCAATCTAAAAAGTCAATCAAACAGTGCCAAAGACCATTCCGACATGAACTGCCTATGCAGCAGCCCTCCCATTTATACTCTCCATATTTTCTGCTTTCCCTTTTTTTAATAAAGAAGACGTGTTAGTAAACACTTCAGATGTATAAAATATTGTTCCAATGATCTAGTAGACTACTCAAGGAATTGTGTCATAATTACATGGCATATGTGCCAACTTGATACACATGCTAGATCGATGACCACCAAATAAGTGGGCTGACTTGATTTTTGGGCCAGATCATCTTAAGAGTGGGTCCACCTATACTTTTCCCAAAATCAAATACAAAATGCTGCTTTCTAACATTAATGGATACCATTAGCACTCCTCTTTCACACAAGTATGAGCCATCATCAATCATAATGATTGTGTCATGACTATCATGAAACATACATGGTGGGGCCTACCGGTTGACTTGGATCTTGCACAAACTTTCTACAGTGACACTGTTGAAAAAAGCCAAGAGAAACAAAGCAAAGAAAGAAGATGACATGAGGAACTCATTGCTAACCTGAGACAGTGCCAGATTGAATCATAATGAAGAAGGGCGACAACTCTGCGCTTCCGTTCTTTTCTCATTTTTACACCACGCCTAACCACTGGCAGCTGTTTGATTCCTTTGGCCTCCATAAGTTCCTTTGCAATTGTCAAATCTGTGTCTGGATAACAAGTTAAAAGCCCACATTCTCTTCCTTGATAGTGTATTCCTTGGGTGCAACGAGACGAAACAAGACATGCATTCACCTGAAAAAGTTTCCCATTGGTCAAAATATCACCACGTGATCATCCTAGCCTTATCCCAGATATTCTAGGTCAGCTCATAGGCATATATCATTTATGGAAAAAAGAAAGAAAGAAAGAAACTAGAAAACTAGAAACGGCCCTTTTGGAATGCACCATAAGGAAAAGACTGTGACTTGTAAATGGGGAAATCGGAACAGAAACATTCTGTATGAGGTGAAATATTCCTTATGATATAAACATCAACTAACACAATAGAGATTGTTATGAGTGCAGATAAGTTCCATCATCAGATGAAACTATAGATGTATCCTCCACTGCATTGTTGAAAATGCTCATAATTTGTCTGAACTTGATGTGTAATAGCTCATGACAGTTCAATTACATAATGTATTAGGCAGCAAATAAATCTTTCAACCTAAAAGAACATCAAAATCTCTATCTTGAAATTTTTTAAAGTACAGATTGCAACATCTCATGCAAGCAGCAACATCATCCTTCATAATGAAAGACATCATAGATGTAAAGTACCAAGACATTTTTCATTAAGACATGTCAAGGGCAATTCTTTTGATGTGGCACGGTGGGGAAAAACATTCGGCGCATAAGTTTATTAGCAGGTATATGGTTTCTATGGCTCAAAAGGAATGATTGATGCTTCAGGAATTGGAAAAAGCAGTGTTTAGGAGGGCTAAATTTCATGTAATGGAGTGGGTGATTGCATCAAAGGCAATTGCCCCATATAGTTGGTTAGAGTTGTAATTTCCTCCTTTTTTGCATTCAGTGTTTGTATTTTTTAGGCCAATGCCCTTTTTTTTAAAAAAGACGGTATCCCCGCCCTTTTTGAGGTGAGACTATTCCCTGCGGATACATGCAATCACCCACAACCACATGTATCAGGTAATGCCGAGGAGGGGAGTCGAACCCACACCTATAGGGAGCGAACCCATGGTGATGGCCACTCGCCCAAACCTTGTTGGGTTTTAGGTCAAGGCCTTTAATTAATAAAATTTATCAAAGTTCGAAAAAAAAAAAAAAAAACTTTCACCTTTAAAATTGAATTCGTTTGAGAATTTCAAAAGGTACATACATCTGAAACTGACAAATCATTCTTGGGAGAATTGACAGATGCTTTGGACAGTCCCCGTCGAACATCACCAAGCGTAAGGATACCAACAAGAAGATCTTCAGCATCGACCACAATAACACAATTTTGCTGCTTATCATGCATAAATTTTACTGCTGCTTTCACAGTTACTTGTGGTGAGACCTTCACGTAGTACTTTGACATGGCATGAGAAACCTGCAACAAACATAAGAAGGCAGGAAGCTGAGACATTGACTGAGATGTTCCGTGACAAGAGGAAAAATTATATATAGCACAATTTGATTCATCCAAGAACAGGGCATGACGAATTGCAGACATCAATAAGGACAACTCATGGAATATTGAAATTCTGTGTGAATGTAAAAGTGGAGGAAAACCAAACCTTCAGTTCATCCAGAATTGTATCTTCATTATCAATTTCGTGGTCAACAGCATTTTCTAGGTCAGAGAGTTCTACAACATTTCCACCATCCACTTGCCTCCAAATAGCCTGGCCTTTGTCTTCAACAGGTGAAAGAGAAGAATAACCTCGCCTAACGGTCCTTGAATCAGATGCCTCATTCTCCTTGGCCTGGTTTGCTACGGAAGGCACCCATATTGCTAATCCGACAGCCCCCTGTTTGTAAACCACAAAATATTTCTTACTTCTCAGACATACTGCATGAAATTCAAAGCTCCAAACCTGCTATTGGAGTCAATCAAAAGCCTCAGGTAAATCGAAGTGAGAAAAAGCAACTTCATTCTACAAACAACAAAACACGCCTATCAAAATACCTAATGCATCAGCCATGAAAAACTATCAGACCCTATTGATGAATCAGCATAAAGATTCTCAGCAGAAATTATTTTGTTTTGAATGCAATTTTTTAATGAATTTACATAATTCTGTTTATTGATCTATGCATTTATATATGCCACTTTCCTTAGGAAGATGGAAAGTGGTGTTGTAGATGTACCTATTTGAATATGGTATAAAAAGATTGGAAAAATTAGTGAAATTGAGGGGAAAACTTTCGCAGTTATTATTGTTCTCCAGCTAGTCAAAACTCAAAAGCAGCTATTTTCTATCTGAACAAAATTTCCTCACATTGGAAGTCAGTGGTGCCTCTGGCAACCAAGATACACAAAATCCCATATTAGCCATATAAACCCAGACTGCCGGCGTGCAGCTCTCAAACATTTTTGACATTCAAGGCCTCTTTTCAATAGGAAATCAGCACATGCATGAAGCCTTGAAATGCAGAGGTAACTCGGAGATAATGGGCAACTAATGAACAAATGTTGCTTCCGAGATCGCTTCAAGGACAGTCTCCGAACTATTAAATGACCATCAACAAGATGCGAATACAATCCCTCCTCCATCTGAATTCCAGAGAAGCACGTGCTATTTACAAAGTTCTTCACAAACCCACAGACTTACAATGTAGAGATAGCTAATTGGAGCTCCATTTGAAAAAAGATGGAGATATCCTCACTATAAAAAAACAGTGAGTGACGCTTCCAAATCACCAAGTGTCATGCTAAAATCCAACGATGGTTAACCCATGTGGTTGTGTGATCACTCCCTTCAGCAGCTCTGCTATTTGACAAATGTAGCACACCTCACAATAAAATCAGAAAAGGGTCAACTGTATGGTTGTATTGTATGAACCACTCCCTTCATACAACCACCAGCCACATATAAAGATGTAAACATCTTCACTGTCTAAAAAACTGTGACTAGCACTTCAAATCAACAAACCTTGTGCTGAAATCCATCGAGGGTGCACCTAATGGTGGGATGAATCACTCGCTTCAGAGATTCTGGTACACACATGCTTTGGACAAATAATAAACAAAACTACCAGACAAATGCCAAATTATATATATATATATATATATATATATATATATATATATATATATAATCATCACACGCATCAGCATAGACTTATCCCAGCTATCTGGGATCAGTTCTGTGATTGCTTGAAGAAGTTCCATGGTCAGCTGCCCACCTGACAACAACCCTCCCTTCCCTGGGCTTGGGACACGATGGTGCCTCACTATCGGGTGGAATTGTCAACACCCAATATATATATATATATATATATATAGGAATGCAGAATTGACTCAAAATCGAAGTAGCCAACCTTGACCATGTTAGCAAGTTAAATTTGGCCAAGGGTACTTCAAAACAAGTGAGCAGCTTCCATAAGAAGAATCAATTTACTCTAGGCATCTTCAAAGTTAAAACAGCTTCACACATCCTTGACCAGATTTAGATTGTGACAGGAAGCTTTTAAAAATACAAAGAAATTCCAGTTCTGTAAACAAGTTCTGGGCTGAAAATTACCATGAGTGGAAGCAAAATTCTGTAATCCTTTGTCAGCTCAAACAGAAGTAGCACTGATGTCAAGGGAACTGAACAAACTGAAGCTAATGTAGCAGCCATCCCGACCTGCATAGAGAGGTCAGGAAATATAAATCTATATGCACATACTCATACCCACAGATAACAAATCGCATGGATGAATGTACGTTTAGAGTCAACCAAACGGCAACTAGAAAATATTACCAGAGCATAGGCCTGTGGCTGAGCAACAGCAGCATTGCCTGGGATGGCTGAATTGAAGATTTCTGCAGCCGAACCCCCAAACACGGCACCAAGAGCAGCACCAATCATCAAGCTTGGGGCATAAAGACCACCCACAAGCCCAGATCCCCTGCAAAGAGCAGTCGCCACAACTTTGGCCCCCACCAATTGAGTCAATAGCCAAATTCCAGGTGCTGAAGCACTCTTCCCCGTGCGTAGGATTTCATCCACATTTGTAAAGCCCCAATACAGTATCCCTGGGTACCTCAGAGCTATTATACCAGCTCCTAGACCACCTAAAGCGGGGCATACAACTGCAGGGAGGCCAAATCTCTCCTTGATATAATCAAAAGCCTTAGTGAACCAAGTCACCAAGCGAGTGAAGGCTACACTTACTGCCCCACATAACATACCCAATATGAGGTATAAAGGTAGCTCTGCAACACAAAAATAAAAAGACCAACATTAAAAGAAAAGAAAAGAAAGATAAATAGACATACACATCAAGCCATCAACTGATTGCAATATGCATTCACCAAACCGAAGAGCTTGACAAAGATCCCCTCTCTCCCTCCCTCCCTCCCTCCCTCTCTCTCTCTCCCTCTCTCTCTCTATTTTTTTTTTTTTTTTTTTTTGTGTGTGTGTATGTGTGTGTGTGTGTGTGTGTGTGTGTGTGTGTGTCTGTGCGTGTGCATGCACACACGCACGTGTGAAGCAGCCATTGAAGCCAAAGCATCAGCTACTTGATAGGCTGTCCTAAACATATAGGAGGTCCCATGAGAAGGGAAAGATTGGAATACTCTCAGCAGTCTGACAACATCAACTCCAACATCAATGGGCCAGGATCCTTCACCTACTTCCATTATCTACTCATTGCATGACATGTACCTCCTATAACACAACCAGATTCTTTTTTCTTTTTCTTTTTTTCCTGGAAAGCAATGCAACCAGAATTAATATCTGAGAAAAATATCCAACGTTAAGAGTAAGATGATGAAGAAGTGACAACACATCAAGTTCATTTGGATACAATGGTCAATTCATATGATTCGTAGGCAAGGCATGTGTTAATGGGCCTAGATGCACCATGCCAACTCATATGTGTAAAATTGCCAGCTAGCCTGGATCATACTGACCAAGTGCCAAGATGAATGTCCTGAGCCTACATGTGGGTTCACACGTCCATATTGGAGGCACATCACATGATGGAAAAGCTTTTGACACCTTCAAGAATAGTTATCCACAAGTTTCCACAAATGACATTTAATTGATTCACACCCTGATAATATCCAGCTGGGTCAGAATAAGGTAAAATACCAGCAGCAGATTTCAGTTCATACGTGGGCACTGTAAAGGCTGGCCTCTCCCCCAATAAAACATTCGACACAGTAGACGATATAACAGATGCCAATATTATCATCGCAGTTGTAAATGGAGGTGAGTTTTCTGCTCGAAGTGGCCTTAGCACAGTTTCGATGGCAAAGAAGCAACCAGCAACTGCTGCATTAAACCCTGAAAATTCAACAGAGGATTTCAAAATTAACTTCAGTTGAAAAATGCAATGTTAACTGACTTCTCAAATTCCATCAGGAACACAGAACAATAAACCCTCAAATGCATTGTGAAGTAACTCGGCGCTCTATGGGGCCCATTATGATGTGTGTCTGTGCCACCAACCCGCCCATCAAAAGTAACCCCCATGTTAAAAATCAGCCTGATCCAAAACTCAGGTGATCCATGGCACAGGGCACAACAGGGAGCAATGGAGAGGGAGACGCCCACCATAGACAGTTCCAGAATGTGTGTGGGGCCAAAGTTCTGTGTGCATGCCATCCAAACCAGTCAGTAAATGCAACCTACTAGGACAAAGGGATACCCCCAAAATCAGACAATTCCATAACTCAGGTGGGCCACAACACCCGAATTTAGGTTTTAGGGATGATTTTGCATTGTTCTCCATGGTGTGGATCAATTGAGTTTTGGATCAGCCTGATTTGTGGGCCGTACCATGAACATGAGGCAGCGCACCTGATGCATGGTTTGAATTTCACAAACAAATCATGGCAGGCCCCACAGAAGCTCAATGGGAACTCGCACACATTCAGACGTAGGTGATCATTCCCCTGCAAACATATTCCAGAGTCAGCATTGGGTTGTATGACAATGCTTAGCCTTAACAGTACACGATGTGAGCAATTTTTCCATGACAAAGAATATAGATAGGTGTGAAGTTTTACTCAATGGGAGTTGACTGGCCTTTACCTTTTGCATTTACTTGGCTTCTTCTTCTTCTTTCTTTACAACCGAAAACTTTATTGAGGAAAAAAATACAGAACTTTTTCTTTGCCATTAGCTATTTCTAGTACGTTCAGAGCAATATATGTTCCTAATATTTGGCTTCAAGAGCAATTTTTTAACCATATACCAGTGTCATAGCTTTGCTTTTGTAGCTCTAAGACACTGTTTTGGTGCCAGTTGCCACTAAGGCTGTTACTTCCATATGCTAGTCTTTCTTAGGCAAGCCTAACAATTGAGACCTATGTACTGGACCTACTGCTTCTTCTTCTTCTTTTTTCCTGAAAGATGATGAATTTTATTGAACTCAAAACAAAAGCCAAAACGGCACAAAAGACAAAACAAAAGCAGCAAAAACGAAACACCGAGACAGCAACTCAAATTACATCACCTAAGCTTGGAAGCTGCAGAGGCCCACTCAATAATCATTAATCTAATTCTTTGGGAGATGGCTTCCACCAACTTCTTGGAGTTGTCAAAGCACCTTGCATTTCTTTCTTCCCACACCACCCACCATACCGCAAGAAGAGCCATTCTCCAAAGCGCCTTCTTAGGATAACCGAAGCCTATGCCGTGTCAAGCAAATAAGCACCGATCTACCAAATCTGTATGGCTCCACCTGATTTTAAAACGGCCCAATATATCTGCCCAGATCGGCCCCGTGAAAGGGCAATGCAAGAAGAGACGATCCCTGTGAGACGGCCCAATAACCGAATTTGTTTTCTGGATAATGACTCACGGAGCTTCGATTCACCCAAATCCTTGCAATAACTTATTTTGATCCTCAAATTGAATCTAAGAGTGATCGGAATTTGCAGTAGAATAGTTCAGGAACGAATTTGGAAGACAAAAAGTGCTGAAAAATGAAATAAAATAAAATAAAATTTGCAACTAGTAAAGGCTAGAAAACTAGCCATTTTCTGACCATTACAGCCCCATAACGGCCGATTCAAGCCCAAAACTGAGGGGGTCACTGTTTCGACCCCGTATTGCATAATGGTGTACGCCGTTACCATTACATATCAGCTGTAACGGCCAATACATAACTGATATTGCACACTTTGCTCATGTCTGTACCGAAGTAACATAGACTGTTACACCTGGCAGAGCTATCCCAATCTCAAGCTATGGAATAACTCAGACTCACAAAAATGGCACCCATTCGCATTAAGAGGTTTCTCAAGAAATGGTTGTGAAGAACTTGAACCATTTGTCGACTCTATTCCACTAATAGCCTGGCCAATCAATGCAGTAGCTGCCACACCGAACTGCTCTTGGAAGCAAAGCAGCCTATGCAGAGAAAGTTGAGTCATGGTCAACTTTCCCTGAGGACTCCTACATCTATGAAACCGGGACTCATACCAAGGGCCACTTCCATTAGAATGGTTGTGAAGAACTTAAACCATTTGCTGATTCTATCCTACTAGTAGCCTGGCCAATCAACAGTAGCTTCTACACCAAACTGCTCTGGAAGCAAAGCAGCCACTGCAGAGAAAGTTGAGTCATGGTCAACTTTCCCTGAGGACTCCTACATCTATGAAACCTGGACTTGTACCGAGTGGCACTTCCATTACAATATCTACATAGCAGCATGTAACACATGACCCTTGAATGGCAGAGGCTACATGCCTAGACCTCACCAATCTAGAACTGCAATAATAGTAGAGGCACTTAACCCCTTTTCCAATGGTCAAAATAGCATAGCAATTTACCCCCACAGTTTGTTCTCATCAACCTAGACTGGATGATTTTTTAATGGCTAATCACCTTGACAGACCAACATTTCACATTGCAAATGTAGAAACCTGGGAGACAGCATACCTGAAGCAATTCCAGCAGCTGCACCAGCTGCAACCAGTGCTATCCTCCTTTCTGTGTTGTTTTCCATCATTTTAGAACACCCATTGGCACATGATTTGCCGATATCAACACTGGGACCCTCGGGACCTAAACAACAACCTGTACCTAAAGTTACAGCAGCCTGGATGGCCTTTATTGTGGGGAAGACTCCAGCCAGCAAATCGAAGCTTTGCCTTTGAGAAGACCTGGATTGGTTTATTTGTTCAAAGATTTCGAGCAATCCATGCATCATGCCAACAACAACCCCTCCTGTCACTGGTATTAACAGTATCCTGTGCCATGTATCGGCTAGTCTTTGTAAACGGAGCCAAGCAGCACCTTCACTTGGAGTGCCCGCCCAGGCAAATTCATGTATTATGTGCACCTAAATCAAAGAACACACAGCAGAAGGAATCAGCTCTCACATAAAGCATGCCAATAGCAATCAAGCATGTCCAAATCAACTTTACTTCCAAACCATAATGACCAAATTCACAACCATGAATGCTGAACTGATTCACATAAATCATCAAACTGAATCGTAATTAATAGTCTAACAAAGTTAAACTAACCAAATTATAATTTTCCATCCTTCCCATTCATATTGTAGACCCAGGCCCACATTGTAATTGCATTAACTCTCATGTTGGACTTGAAAGAAAAATAACAATTTGAGGTATGCTTCCTCCTTATAAATATAGTCATTTCCTCTAGACTAAATTGAATGCTCAAGATTCAATTCAATTGGCATCCAAAAGCAGCCTCAATAAGTTATGGGACGTCAAGTTTTTCTCTTAATTTCACTATTACCAGATTGGGAAAAAAAGACACGTAAAATTATTTAAAAAGAAAGTAAGACCAAGTTGATCTACAAACATGCAGGGGCCATGGCCACCCCATGCATGGTGTAGCAATTAGATTGTGTTGACAATAATGGGTCCCCAAGGTATCGCAATACCGAGACAAGTTCTCAAGTATCAAAATTTTGTAACTCTTACATATGGCCACTAGATCAGTCTCCCATTAGAAAATATGAAATTAATGACACTCTTTGTAGGGGAAACAACCAAGGAGAGGGACACCCACCCTTATTTTTTTCAGGGCCCACCGTGATGATTATTTGAAATCCACTCCAAACCTTATATGCAAGCTAAATTTAGGCCTAGGGACCAAAAATCAGGCCCATCCATGATTCAAGTAGGCCACACAAAGGGAAACAGTTTGGAGGGTGAGCATTACTCTTTCCCTTAGTATGGCCCACCCGAATCACGGACTGGGCTTATTTTTGGACCCTACAGATAAAATGGGGTGATATAACTGGTGATCGGGGTGGATTTTACCTAAACATTATGGTGGGCCACGTGTGAGAATTTATTAGTTGTGCATGTGGTTGAAGTAGGGTGACTTTCGCATGAAAATTGCTCGAATTTGACTTTAAGAATTAGTGAGGCCCACCATGATCTTTAAGTGAAATCCACCCGATCGCAAGGTGTATCACCTCTTTTGAACTGTAGGGCCCAAAAAATCAGCACAGTCCGTGATTCAGGTGGACCATACAAAAGGAAACAGTTGGGAGGGGGAGGGGCGCCTAGTATATTGTTTCCAAACATATGGTCCACACGAATCACGGACAAGGCCGATTTTTGGGTCCTATGGCTAAAACAAAATGACACACCTGGTGATCAGGATGGATTTCACATCAACATCACAGTGGTTACGTGTGAGAATTCGTAACATCCATCTCATGCAAGAAGGAATGTGCAAAACACAAATTTTTTGTTCATATGGATTCCATCTACATAGTGCCAAACACAACGGAGCATTCCAATTCACGTAGATTCCATGATAATTGTGATTTGAATTCCACTTCATACTGAATCCATATTGCCAAACGATAGTTTCTTCCTTGATCTAATTGCACTACTACCTCAGTTTCTTCCTTGATCTAGTTGCATTACATCCTACCCTTTTCACACTCATATATGTTAAAAAAAGTTTCCCAGTTATGTTAACTTCCCAGACTCCTAAAAGAACAAGCAATTTAACTCAAAACTATATAAATAAGCATTCAAACTCACAAAATCAAAAACTCCAATGGGTTTTCTTTTTTTCTTTTGAAACATAACTCAAATGGATTTTAGAAAGAAAAAAGAAAGAAAAACGAATTCACCCCTCGATTGAAAGCGGCAACGCAGAGCCCCGTGGCAAGTCCAAGAAAGCACCCAATCAGCAGCAATGCCCATTCGGGCGGGGCCCCATTGCCAAGAGCATTGTGCGACGGTGACATTTGATGAAATGGAGAATCCACCTCCCTGTCCAAATTCAACCGATTCAACCGCCTCCCCGACGTCCCTCCATCCAACTGCTTCAACAGAACCTTGATCCCTTTCTTCTTCGACCCATGCCACTCCAAATCAGGCTCTTCCGACGCGGAAGGATTCGATCGAATCAGAAGGTGGTGGTCGGTGAAATTGCCTCCGCCCGACATTCTCAGCTCGTGGGAATAAAACCTTAGAGATCGATCATGGGAAGGAAATGCCGCAAGAGAAAGAGGGGTCAAAAGGGAATTTGGAGGAGGGAAATGCAAGGGTAGAACAGGAATTTGAAGAGAAGGATCGAAAAAGCTAAATAATTTCAGAGATTTGATCTTCTCGCGGCAGAGAAGAGAAAGAACTGATTTTATTTATTTATTTTTTCCGTCTGTTAAACAGGAAACGGATTGGCTACTCCCTGACACTAGCCAATGGCTGGTCGGCGGTGCTCTGTGGGCCCCACCATGATGTATGTTTTTCATCCATGCCGTCCATCTATTTTTATAGATCATTTTACAAATTAAATACAAGAATGCCGTCCATCTATTTTTATAGATCATTTTACAAATTAAATACAAAAATGAGGTACATGTAAATCTCAAATGGATCACATCATAGGAAACAGTGTTGAATGAGTTTCGACCATTAAAAACATTTTGGGGCCATAGAAGTTTTGGATGAAGCTGAATTTTGTTTTTCCCATTCATCTGGGTCTGTAAGACCTAATCAATAGATTAGATGTCAAATAAATAGTACAGTAGGCCTTTGGAGGATTTAAATGATGGATATCCAATCACTATTGTTTTCATGCGGTGTGGTCTACCTGAGATTTACATCCCTTTTGTTTTAAACTCCTACTGAAATTATCTTTAAAATTGGATGAACGGAATGGATGAAACGAATACATGATGGTGGGCCAATAGAGCACCCACCACCAGCCACGGGCTGGTGGCAGAGGGAGTAGCCCATCCGTTTCCTTTTAAACAGGAGTTGTGCCAAAAACGGATTGGCTACTCCACCTGATACCAACCTCGGAGCTGGTGGTCGGTGCTCTGTCGGCTCCACCATGATATATGTATTTCATCCATTCTGTTCATCCATTTTTAAATATTATTTTAGGTCTTTAACCCAAAAATTATAGGGATATAAATCGCAGGTGGACCACACCACAGGAAAACAATAGTGATTAGATATCCATCATTTAAATTTTTCTAAGGCTCACTGTACTATTTATTTGACATTCAATCTGTTGATTAGGTCATAAAGACCTAGATGAAGGGAAAAAACAAAGTTCAACTTGGTCCAATACTTTTATGGCGCCTAAAAAGTTTTTAATGGTCAAAGTTCATTCAACATTATTTCCTGTAATGTGGTCCACTTGAGACTGGGATATAACTCATCTTTTGCTTATTACTATAAATTGATTTATAAAAATAGATGGACGGAATGGATGAAACACATACATCAAGATGGGCTCCACAGAGCACCGGCCACTAGCCAATGGCAGGGGGAGTAGCCAATCCGTTTCCATGTCTGCCTGGGGCTGTGGGGCCTACAGAAGAGAAATAACGGATTGACGATGACACCACATGTGACGGGGAATGGATTGGCTACTCCCCCTGCCACCAGCCAATGGGTGGCGGTCGGTGTTCTACCGGCCCATCTATTTCATGTTTGCCCCGATCAATTGACTAAGCCTAGCTGAATTTCAATGGGTGGTCTGTGAGTTGTCATTGCATCGTTGTTCACCCTACACAGGGAAGTAACTATAAACTCTACTAATATTATTTTTAAAGATCTATACCTTCAACAACCGTAGTACCAGATGTAAGTTGAGGAAGGGTGCTTTGGGGTGAAATAATATTTTGGACATTTTCAAAGATTGCAGCTACAATCAGTTTGGAGGATTTCATATAACCCTAGTCAAGATGAAAAATGTCAAATGTAGAATGATAATATGTAAATGATAAACGAAAATTTTAGTGAGAAAAATTGGAAGAAAAATATGCTTATGGGTGTTTTTCTTTGAAATGGGGTAAGAAAGGCATGTGTTTTGAAGTATAGGGAAGGGGTATTTCATGTTTGCCCCGTTTAATTTCTAGTTTGGCCCTCTCAATTTTGAGTTTCCCCCACTCAATTTCATGTTTGCCACGCTCAATTTCCAGTTTCCCCCACTCGATTTCCAGTTTGCCCTGCTGAATTTCATATTTGCCCCACTGAATTTCTTTTTGATCTTATCGATAGGATGAATTGCAAATAAAAATTTCAGTGGCCCACAAGATGTTTTTAATGGTGGGTATTCAATCACCACTGTTTCCTGCGGTGTGGTCCACCTAAGGTTTGGATCTACTTCATTTTTCGAAGCATGCCTTAAAATGAGCCATCAAAATAAATAGATGAGTGTGTGGGGGTGAGTGTGCGTGAAAAAAAAAAAAAAAAAAAGACAAAAACAAAAAATATATATATATAAAAAGGAGTGAGGGAGGTTGCTGGACCGGCTACAGTACTTATGGCTTCGGTTATAATTTGTAGCCATAGAGGGCCGCCGAATCGTCGTAGACTGGCTCACGGTACCTCTGGTTAATCCATAGCCATAGGTCCACTTTAAAAAGTAAGGGTATTTTCGTCCTCAAATTTGTTGTCCATACATGCAAGTATTAGTTGGTAAGTTAAGTTTTGTTTGCTTCGTAAAACCACAGGATAAAAGGTGGGGTCTACAGTGGTAAATTTCTCCGAGAAAAATCATGACTTTATCGTGTCCATGTAACATGCAAGGAGACATTCAGAAAACATGGATATCTTCACACAAACCATATGTGGCTGAATTCACATCATGCCTTCCTTCTTCCTCTTCCTCTTCTTCTTCTACCTCTTCTTCTTCTTCTTCCACTTCTTGTCTTCTTCCTCCTCCTCCTCCTCTTCTTCTTCTTCTCTTCTTCCTTTTCTTCTTCTTTCACTTCTCGTTTTCTTCCTCCAATCCACCATTAAAGCTTCCCACTTTGATTCGGTATCTGAATGAATGTCATTAGTCGATCCAATTTCCATACACCCTGAGCTAGATGTACCGCTATCATCTCTTCTTGGATCCCAGCTGGTGACTGTCGAATCTATAGGTGGGCCAGAGCTAGATGCACCAGTATCGAGACTTCTTGCATCCCAATCGACGGTCCACCTCGAATCTGAAGGTGATTAGGAGCTAGATGCACCATTTTCGATTTTTCTTGGATCCCAGTCAACTGTATAAACTGTAGGTGGGTGGGAGCTAGATGCAACATTGTCAACTCTTCTTGGATCCATGATTGTCGAATCTTGCACTGGTTGGCCACTAGAATGCCGACGGATTTCACTGGAGGTGTTCCTCCTACTCCAAGGATGTAACAACCGATCCAATACATCCTGGTGAGAATTTCAGGGAGTACACGAATTTCGGGCAGCGGCACGTCCTCTGGTAGCGGTGGGGTATCTGATTGGTAAAAGAAGAGCCAATCAGACGTTGCAATGGAGTTTTCCTCATCTACATTCAGACAACAGTCATTTCCTTTATTTTTCTCTTTCGAAATATCCTTGTTCATCCTTTCCTCTAAAGCTCTGTCTACGTCTTGCCATCTCTATCAAGACAAGGTAAATATCTTCTTCTCTCTCTAATCTTTCTTTTTACGTTCTTTTCTTGAGCCTAACAATTAGAGAAGAATTTGGAAACTATTGTATTTCCTCTTGGCCATGTCCCTCCTCACATCTGTCATTGGAATCATCGTCTATTTGGTGGGGCACTTCCACAAGAACTACCACATGGCCAAGATCGGGATCGAGATATTAGTTAGAACTTGCACACGTTACATACAAATAATTCAAAATGACTCTATCAAGAAACAAAAATTAAGATTATTTGATTATTTGACGGTCGGATTGTTTTTGCTGGTCATTTAACGGACGGATTAAAAATGGAAATTATCCAATGGTTCTGTTTCAACAAACATGTGTCCACAAATCAGAAGCTACGATTACTCAACCAATCTTATAGAGACAATGGGGCCCACATATAGTCCGTTTAATTTGAGTGAATGTATGCCACGTGTGCAATATCAAGCATTGTACCCCACCGATCTTGGCCATGTGGTAGTTCTTGTGGTAGTGCCCCACCAAATAAACGATGATCCCAATCACAGATGTGAGGAGGGACATGGCCAAGAGGAAATACAATAGTTTCCAAATTCTTCTCTAATTGTTGGGCTCATCTTCAAATTAGAAACTGAAAGAAAAGAACGTAAAAAAGAAAGATTAGAGAGAGAAGAAGATATTTACCTTGTCTTGATAGAGATGGAAAGACGTAGACAGAGCTTTAGAGGAAAGGAAGAACAAGGATCTTTCGAAAGAGAAAAATAAAGGAAATGGCTGTCGCTGCTTGTAGATGAGAAAAACTCCATTGCAACGTCTGATTGGCTCTTCTTTTACCAATCAGATACCCCACCGCTACCAGAGGACATGCCACCGCCCGAAATTCGTGTGCTCCCTGAAATTCTCACCAAGATGTATCGGATCGATTGTTACGTCCTTGGAGGAGGAGGAACCCCTCTAGTGAAATCCGTCAGCATTCTAGTGGCCAACCAGTGCAAGATTCGACAATCATGGATCTAAGAAGAGTTGATAATGTTGCATCTAGCTCCCAGCCACCTACAGATTACACAGTTGACTGGGATCCAAGAAGAATCAAAAATGGTGCATGTAGCTCCTACTCACCTTCAGATTCGAGGTGGACCGTCGATTGGGATGCAAGAAGTCTCGATATTGGTGCATCTAGCTCTGGCCCACCTATAGATTCGACAGTCGCCAGCTGGGATCCAAGAAGAGATGATAACGGTACATCTAGCTCAGGGTGTATGGAAATTGGATCGACCAGTGGCATTCATTCAGATACCGAATCAATGTGGGAAGCATTAATGGTGGATTGGAGGAAGAAAACGAGAAGTGAAAGAAGAAGAAAAGAAAGAAGAGGAGGAGGAAGAAGACAAGAAGTGGAAGAAGAAGAAGAGGAAGAAGAGGTAGAAGAAGAAGAAGAAGAAGAGGAGGAGGAGGAGGAAGAAGGAATGCATGACGTGAATTCGGCCACAAATAGTTTGTGTGAAGATATCTATGCTACATGAGAGAGACAGAGCTTGGATTTTTATGTTCTTGTAACTAATATTGTTTCTGTTTTTTGAATGTCTTCTTGCATGTCACATGGACACAATACAGTCATGATTTTTCTCGAATTCATGGATTTGGAAAGAGGGTCTTACTTTCATCGAGCGGGTTGGTGGTTGACCACGCACACGAGTGTTGGATCAATCAAATCTCACCCGGGCCTCACGGATTAGGCGTTTCCTGACGGGGCTTTCGTGGATCCTTGGCTGTGAGGCCCATTTTGATGTATTTTTATTATATCCACGCCTATCATCCATTTTTTCAGCATATTTTAGGTCACAATCCAAGAAACAATGGTGATTGAACGAACACCATTAAAACTGCTTGGGGCCAACGGAATGTTTGTTTTCCACCAAACCTATTTATAAGGTCACAAAGACCTGTATGGATGAAGGGACCACACAAATATCAGCTTCATGCAAAACTTTGGTTGGCCATAACAAGTGTTTAATGGTAAATCACCACCGCTTCCTTCGGTATGATCCACCTCAGATTCGGATCTGCAGAATTTTTGGACCATGTCATGGAATGAGATGAAAAAATGCTTCCTTTGGTATGATCCACCTTAGATTCGGATCTGCTGAATTTTTGGACTATGTCATAGAATGAGATGAAAAAATGGATGTATAGAGTAGATATAATAAAAACGCATCAAGTTGAGTTGGGTCCCACAATGGATGTATATAGGGGTGCACATTTAACCGGTAGAACCGGACCAGAACCGACCAAACGGTCCGGTTTGGTCCGGTTCTAGAGTGCACCGGTTCCAGTTCCGGTTCCAAAAATCAAAGAACCGGTGACATCGGTTCGGTTCTCGTTTTGGGGGTATGTAGAACTGAACCGAACCGTGAACCAATCCGTAGAACCAAACCGTGGATCCGATCCGTAGAACCAAACCGTGGAACCGAACCGATGTATTTTTGCACACCTTATAATTATTTTCTCTAGAACAATTATTTTCATAAATGTGTTTTTGTACACCTTATATAGTATCTAAACCATTCATCAAATGGACCACAACATGGATGGACATGGGCTTGCAATTGGGTTGGATTATAAAAAGCCCAGAACCGTGGAACCGATCCGGAACCGAACTGGTTTTAACGGTTCGGTTTCGGTTCGGTTCTAAGGTGCCAAAGGTCCGGTTCTGGGGTGAAACCGGAACCGAACCGTTCTTAACGGTTCTAGGAAATTCGGAACGGTTAAGAACAGTTCGGTTCCGGTTTCACCCCAGAACCAGACCAAACCGAACCGTGTGCACCCCTAGATGTATAGAGTAGATATAATAGAAATGCATCGACATGGGCCCCACAGTAAGGAATTCACCTGCCTTAGTGGATCCGAGGATCAACAAGAGCCCCGTCCCATTTCCCCAGCCACACCGTTTCAACGGTGGGTGTGACTGACCCCACTGTAACTGTTTTCTTTGGTGGGTCCACTTGAACTTTAGATCTGTCTCATTCTTTTTCTCATGCCATAAAACAATCTCTCCAAATGGTTGGACGGTATGAATACAACACATTCATCATGGTGGGGTCCACAGAGCTTGGTGACCTTGTCAGTATCTAATCTGCGCCCAAACATTAGGCAGATCCAAAACTGGTGGAAACAGTGGCTTTAGGCAATAGAATTCCCAATGCGGAGGAAGACTGTTGGTGTTCTTCCTTAATCATCTAATCTTCTCATATGCGCAGCCAATCTGATAAGTGGGGCAGCCTGATTTTTGGGCAAGGTCATGTCCATGATGAGCCCCAGCTAATGAATGACCCAGATCTCAAAATCCATTAACATATCTCCTCGGGTGAATTGGCTTGCATTCACATAGGATACATACACCATCCCAAATCTACAAAATCCGACTGGTTGATCAAGACCATTAAAAATAAAATTCTGTGGACCGTCCACTCCTCTACAAAAGAATGACATTTGAATTTTCAAAATGAGCCATACTGGTTTCAGCCTTTTGGGCTTGGCTTTTGTTTCTAAAGGAGAGCAATATGAACAGTTATGTAACAACCTCATGTAGCTGAAAGGAAGTTGAAGAATCAAAGCCGGCAAAAAAGGAAAAAAGAAAAAAAATAAAATTCCATGACCATGTATGTGTGTAACATCTACACTCTAATCGTCGGGATCCATCTCCTCGTCTTGCTCCAACGGCCGATTTTCTCTGCCCCCATCATCCGACTCCTGCTCATCCACATCCACATTGTCTTCCTGAGAATCGCTTTCGTCAACGCCCTCATCTTCCGCTAACTTCAGCTTCAATGAAATCGATTCGAGGCTGCGCTTCATCCATTCGGGGCACTCGTCCTCACCTCCATACAACAACTTGCCGTCCCTGCCCTTCACTTGTTCGGGAGTTCCGGGAGATATGGGTGTTGTTCTGCAGGAGCATTCAGGTAATGGGTGTGAAAGGAATGAGGTTGGTTTTGATGCAACAGACTCCACTGTTAGGCCTTCCATGTTCAAACTTCTGTTAAGGTGTTCCCGCACTGCAACTGTCCAATTGCGCTTTGGATGATACAGGTTATCATGAATATCATCAAACATTTGGGTGAGAAATTTCCTGGTAAAAAAACCAAATATAAAAGTCACAACTACCACTAGGTTAATAAATAATAATATCACTAATAACAGCACACACAGAATATCTAAAATAAATTATTGAAGTTCCTGTTCTTGTTCCTCTCTCTCTCTCTCTCTCTCTCTCTCTCTCTCTGAAGAAAACCAAAACCCTAATTGCAAGTTGATGCATTTGAAACTGCATGTGAAATGATAGAAACTACAATTTGGGGGCTCACTCCTAATTATGAGTGCAGAGGGGATAGCCCCATTTTGATCATTTACTCTTTTATTGAATTGAAATATTGAGGAACAACCAACGCGGGTGTGGCCTGATTTTAATTCATAATGACAACCAAACCCCTAAGTGCAAGTCGGTCCATTGGAAGTTGCATGTGAGATGATACTCATTACAATTGAGGGGCTTGACACTAATCATGAGCGGGGTGGGAATGGCCCCAATTTGGTCTATTGAATTGAAATGTTGCAATGCAATTCAATCAAGCAACTGAATGTAGCCTATCTGTATAAAATAGAAAAAAATAAATAATGAAAGACAACAAAGAAAAAGGACGCATAGATTCTCAGGTACAAGGAAATTATTGAACTATAGCAAAGATGTAAAGGTATTTGAGGTAATACTTCTGTCGGTTCCTAAAATTCAGGACTAAGGAGAGGTTTCCTGACTTTTCAAGCAATTGAAACCTGAGCTGGAAAGAACAAAGAGCAACCAAGGGTAGAATGCCCAAATTGCAATTGCAACCCCAGTAATTGCAGTTCTAGAAACACAATGGCTTCCCAAGGCCAAGCAACTGCCATAAAACTCCCAAAACCCAACCATGGATAAAATCAACTGACACTTGATGCCACATTAGGGCTGCAACTTGGGTTCAGGTCAACCCGAACCCAATTAAACCAACCTGAGCTCGGGTTAGATTGGGTTGGCTTGTCAAGGTCCTCAGGTCGGGTTCGAGCTGAGAAATTTGGATTGGGTTGGGGATAATCGCAATTATTTGGGTCAGCGTGGTTTGGGTCGAGTATAGTCGAATTCGATTTGGGTTTGGATTCGGAACCTCAGGTTGGAATTCGGGTCAGGTTGGGTCCTCCTGAGGTTGGGTTGGGCTCAGGTTGACCATCAGTCCAACCTAACCTGCCCAAGTTGCACCCCTATGCCACATTAAGAAACCGACACAACAAAGTGTATTGTTTCATAACTTTTGAAGTATGCCTTTATATTTTCAAAATAATAATAATATTTATAGTAATACAACCAAAGACTTCAAAGTTTTTATCGATTTTACCTGTCTGGACGATATGTTCTAGCAGAGGGCCTTTCATACAAGCGGTGCCCCATGACCAAGCTCGAAAAATCTGGCCATCCACTACCATCACTGTGAAATCCTGGAAAGAATGCATCTGCTTTCACAGAGACAATATAATCAAGAGCATCCCAAAGAAGCTGGTGTGCTTTCATTCTAAGATCCATGGGTGAAGGGTCCGGTTCTGTGTCAGTCTCAGTAATCCAACCATACCAACCTTCCTTCTCATGCTGATAAATTGGCCTGGCGGGTGGTGGAGGAAGAGGCCGGGGACGAGGACCGGCCTTGTTCCATTCTTCAATCAGTTGCTTCTCACTTTTGGGTGGGGGAAACCATGGCATTTCCAAAGGAAGAGGAGTTTCCGGGCCGATTAAATCAGATAGCTCCTTTTTAGTACATAAAGAAGTATAATCCATTAAGTTGAGGTACATGGCACGTAGTGGGATCAGAACCCGCTGCCCACCAAATATCTCAGAACCCGCCACATATACTTTTGTTTCAGGCAAATAGCCAATTGCTTTAAGGAGAAGTCCTACCTGCAATCATGGGAATGAACATCATCATTGAATGTTAGAAGACTAGAAACCCACAACGAGGAATGACCGAGTTCTAAAGATGCAGCCCTGGTTAAAAATATATGGACACGAATGGAAGCTCTAGAGTGAGAGACAACCCTAACATAAAATGACAGAAGACAAGTGATCATTGAATGGAGAACATCTTTGGCAAGGAAAACCACCTGCTTTCAGGAAAATTGTAGGTACAACTCATTCAAGTAAAATGACCCCATTTTTTGGAGAAGAGGAGTTTCATCTCCTCACGCCTGACAGTGTTTCTTACATCCCTATTTTATTTAATGGATGGGCAAAATGCTACAGTTGAAGTTAATCTAAACCTAAAAATACAATAAGATAACACCAGCTTGAGGTGGCCACCACCGGCAGTAGACAATGGCTGCTATACACAGATCAAAGGCTAGACAGTTGCATAAGTACCGATTTCCCCCCATCAAGAAAAATGGAGATTATCATCATCATCTAAGCCTTATCTCAAATAATTGGGGTCAGCAGCACAAATCCCAACCAACTGCCAGACAATATGTAGAGATCATAAATGTATTACTCAATAACTCAAAGGCCTATTGGTTAGTCCACAAAGCATGATATCTATTGGATCCATAGCAGGCTACGGAGATTTGAAGTTAATCCTTAGGTTGGGAGTTTCCATAGCCATTTCTAAAAGAGGTGATCACTGTTAAGTTTACAATGGCAACGGCCAGATGCCCACATCATGTATATATCACCTCCAACCTGTCCATCAGATGCTTCAGCTCAATAACCCCCAGGACCCAAAAATCAGCTTGATACAAAACTCAAGTAGGCCACAACACAGGGAACAAGTTGATTTTCACAAGGGCCCATCTGAGTTTCACCACCACCTGAATTCTAGTCTAACCCTTCATCCAGGCCAGATGAAGGGTGCAAACAGCCTGGATTCCAATAAGCAACAGGTGGTCACCCCATGCAAATCGAGGGTGAGCATCCCCTCCCAACTTGTCCCTATGTTGTGGCCCACCTGAGTTTTAATTCCGCATTACTTTTGGGCGCTGAGAGTATTTTTGGGGTGACGCATCCGATGGATGGGTTGGATTTTGTGAACATGTCATGTGGGCCCTACATTTGCCCCATACCATCTTAGCTTACAGTGGTAGTGGTACCACTGGAGAGGCCCCTTTCTAAAGTAGCATAGATACACACCATGGGCCTGTTTGATCAGGCGGTAAAACAAAGGAAAAGTAGTTTTCCCTTAACATAACGTTTTCTCCTATTTGATTTGCAAGATGACCATGGATTCCATGATGTAATCATTACACTTTTTTGCTTTCACAATTCTTAAGCACAAGATTCAAGGTGTTCATTGTGAGATGAATTGGAAATTTCCACTTGCAAATCAAACATAACATTAAAATTGAATCCATTGGGATCCATTTCTCAATAGTACCTTGGGAAATAATCATCAGATAATGATTACGAATTCTTTTTCTTTTTTTTTTTGTTTCTATAGATTCCCACTTATCAAACAGGCCCTACATGAACTTTCATATGATAAAAATTTTATTTTGACATTAAAACAATTAGTCTATATCATTTTAATGCAATTTGAAAATAAGCAACTGCAGTTTAGAAAGAAGAGGATATCAGACATGAAAATTTAGACGCATGTCAAAATCTCATCAAGGTCTTCATTGACAATACCCTTTAATTAGTCTGACTGAACTTTTTTCTTTTTCTTTTTCTTTTTAAGGATAACACGAAAAGGCAAAGAAAAAGGATGTAAAGACATTATCCTGAAAACAAAGATGAGACACCCAACAAAATGATATAGAAAATGGATGACAGTCGGCTTTGAATATGTTATAACAACAAGAATAAAAACAATGCTAAGTGTGATACTAAATTCACCTCTTCAGGCATGAGAGGGCACGATCCATTCCTTTTTTGCACCCTGGAATCAATGGTAAGTTCTTCCTGAATGATCTCTTGTTTGATCATTTCCGCCCTTCGGTATTGTATAAGTTCTGTGTGCACATCCTAGACCGGTATACATTAACAAACCAGAGTCAGGAAAAGCATGAAAAACAATTGAAAATAAGCTGGGTGGTCATAATTTCATCATTGCAGATGAAATCCATGATTTTTTTATTTATTAAAAAAAAAAAAAAAAACAAACAAACAAACAAAACAGAACTGTATAAAACGACAAAGGCAATCTTCCAATTCTTCATGCTGGGTAGTCATAATTTCATCATTGCAGATGAAATCCATGATTAAAATTTTTTTAAAAAAAAATAAAAAATAAAAATTTTAATAAATAAGAAATAAAACAAGTATAAAACGACCAAGGCAATCTTCCAATTCTTCATGCTGCATATCTTCTAAAGAATGACCACATAAAGCCTTCAACAAAGGCAAAGCAATGTATAGATAAATAGTGCAAGAAAGCAGTAGTTCAGAGAGAGAACCTGAAAGAGCTCTGCACAGCCATGATATGCCAACTTGTCTCTCAGTAGGCCAGGGTGAAAAGCCAGGTAAGGTTGGCCCAAACCTCGCATCCTGGAAACTCAGATTAACCAAATGCAGGCAACCAACCATTAGGGATAGATTGCACAAGCACAACTGCCACTTGCATAATATCACACAATATCTGATGCACTAAGGTAATCTATGTGTCCATGAGGGATGCTACTTGCAGATGCTCATCTGCACACAGGGAAGCAAATTGGATGGGCTGGCCCAGCCTAAGTCCAGCCTACTTTGGGTGAGCCTCAATGCCCATGGGTGGGAATGAACCTGAGTTTAGGTCTGAATTTAATTGAGCCAGACATGGGCTTGCATTAAAGGCCTGACAAGGAGGCCCATCCCTACTTATTTAACATCAGTAGGCTGAGTGTTTGGATGATGGTTCTTGCCTGGCCTGACTTATTTAACATTAGCAGACTGAGTATTTGGAATTTGGATGATGGGCCTAGCCTAGCCCAACTTAGATCAAGGACTGGTCTGGACCTGGATTGAGATCCTTTGCTCATGCACTAGACTTGGGCCTGCTTCGGTCCTGCTCATTTGCCACCCTATTGCACTGTACATGGAAGACACAAGCATCCCATTTGCCAACACGACATGCATGTATGAGATCGAGGGTTTTTATAGGGAGAGACCCATGCGAACATATCTTAGCCAAAGAATCGGGCAGGTCCACTCTTCAGGTGGCTACAAATGCAGTTGAAATATGGACCATTGGTTCTCCTTTATAGGCACCCACTTTTTTTGGACAAGTGCAACTCCACTGGTGGGTGGATCAGCTTATTCTCTAAGCAAGGCACACGTGTGCATGCCTGGATCTCACACGTGTGCATCAGCATTGCAGGGTGCTTTTATGTTTGGCACTTGTAGATGTGCATCTGCAACTGCAAGTAGAATTCCCCATTTTCAAAAGGACAACTTTTCTTGACAAAACATGGGAGATTAAGAAAATTCAACCAAGGAAAACTATGAGGCATTTAAGCATGATATTCCATGTATTTAGGAATTGCCAAGAAAATTACAATTGTGTTAAGATAAAACCATGGCCTGCCACAAGGAGTTCAGATACCTTTAAAGTCGAAATATGAGAGAAATATTACACCACACAAAAAACTGTGGAGCCAATGCACATGATTAAAGGACAAACATTTGGAAGACCAATTTTATCATTTTAATAAGAACAGTCAGGTTAGTTTGTAAAATTTCAGCATGAGCCCTTGTATCCCTCGGGATGCGGAACCCTGCCTACACCATTGGCTGCCAATGTTGAGGTGGTGTTGATGGTGGTGGGTGGGTCTGCATGTGCACATGGGTGCTGGGGTTGGTCAACCTGCTGCAGCCAATTGAGAGGACAGGTCGCGTCCTAGAGGAGGTTTACCTTTCCCTTCTAAAGATAGCAAGCTCAATCAGCTGTACTTCTACAGCTAACAAGAAACCAAAAAGTATAATGCTCCTAAGTCCTACCTCTGCACCATCTTGTGCCCAAGCTCCTGAATTTCAGTGCGGAATTGAAGGGCATGAAAGGCCACCCTACATCTAAGTCTTTGATACTCAACCATGCTTGGGGGAAGGATGGTCTGCAAAGAAGACAAGCATAGCATCGGTGTTGAAAAATGCACCTCTATCATTATTCACCGAGAGGCATTCCAAAAAAAAAAAAAAAAAAACAGTTATCTCAGTAGAACAAAACATAGCAATCACTCATCTATCATTCATCATTCACAGTTAGAGCAATAAAGTTGAGCATTTTGGGCCAATATGAAAAAGAACCAACAATCTCAGACTAACAGTTAAACAAATCACAATAGGGCATGAAGAAATATCCAGCAGAAACAACAACTCCAACAATCCAAAAGCAGCCACATCAGAAATCCCTAATGGTGGCTGCTACCCCACCTACCCCCCCCCCCCCCAAAAAAAAAAAAAAAGTTTGCTTGCCAGTCAGTCGGCAGTGTCCCTTGGTAACAAGTGCAATCAACTGAAGAACATGATAACAGTGTAACCATTTGGAGGAACCCATCAATGGTAGAACACTATTGCATACAAACCTTAGAACTTGTTCAAACATATGGACTAATACTAACCAGTAGAACAGGCAACAGAATATTCAAGACATGCTTCCATGGTGCAACTCTATAGTAACTAAAACCTTCTACACCATGAAAGTGTCTTGACTCTTAATTTCTGGTATGGAGTTAGTGAAGCACTAACCTTTTGAATCACATCCTTTTAAAAAGGAAAAAGATGAGAAAATCATTATTAGCAGAATGTAACTTATTGATGTGCCCACATCCCTCCAGATAGAAATACAAGTACTCTCTCACCTGAAGGCATCCTCCATTAGTAATCACCAACCCAACGACCTTTGCTTTCTTTAAGCTCGGCAAGACTTCTCTAATATAAAAGTCTGGAGACGCAGATTTTTTGGGTGTAAAAGTAGGGAACTTTTTCCTTTTCCTTGCCTCTTTTAAACTTTTAGGCAAGCTCTTTACGACAACTACATCATTTGTAAGTGCTGCTATGAACTGGTCCTCGTTGTAAAGATAAGAAAAGCTCTTGAATTTGGAACTGCAGAACATGCCAAATGATGAGACGGAAACATCAGACAAAGGAACAAGTGCCAAAAAGCTAACAAATGAAGAATCAACTCAAGAATCTAGCTAGAAAAACCTTATGCCTTTTAACCGAGTGCTTTCTTGGATCTCCGGAATGACAAGAGTAGCATTTAGAAGCCTGGATATGGTGACAAGATCACAGATCTAGAAAATGAACAAACATGTTACCAACTCTCAACAAAAACTGCAACAAAGCAAATCTCTCTAGATGAAAGAAACCTACGGAAGATCTTATCTTCTCAAATCCACCAAAAATTTTCGCATAGATGAAACCATTGCTCTGCTTGCTTGGAGCTGCAGCAACCAAAGCAAATAAGCTGTTAAGTTACAGATTGTACAACTGGTGCTGGGAGCCTAGGGAAGAGCACAAGTGCTTAAAAATCTTAAAAAATGAAAATTTAAACGAAACAATAAAAGAATATAAACAAAAAACCAAGCTGCGATAAGGTAAGAATGATGATGCACCCTTGCCAAAAGAAGCAAAGGTGATTTCGAGGCATGTGTTGCTGAAGTCTTCATGCCTAGAGCTTAGGATGCCTCAAGGCTAAGCCTTACAAAATTTAAGCTTGCAATTCATGTTGAAATGTACAGCATAACAGTTTCATTTACATTCTTAACAAAATCGTCATGCATCTCTATTTATAAAACTATTTCAACCCAAAAATGCATACTACATTATGCTGCTAGATTAGAGAGTGCAATGACGCAGGACAACTAGCCACTTGCTCTAAAAGCTCAAACTGATAGAGCATGGCGAATCAATTCCTTTATCTCATAGCTCAGGCCCTACTTCCCATGGATTAGGTCCTTAGCTGAATCCCCCTCGTGGGCCCCACTTCACATGGGTCTCGCCTTACACGAGCCAACCGCCTCACACGGGTCGGACCCGACTTGAACCTGGTGTGAAAATGCCCCTGCATTAATCACCCTCAGTGAGGAGTCTCGAACACAAGACCTTCTGCTTTGATACCACTTCGACGCAGGACAACTAGCCACTTGCTCTAAAAGCTCGAATTGATAAACTGTGGCGAATCAATCCCTGCATTTTAAAACTTTTTTTTTTTTTACACACCCCATACACTCACGCTGGTGGAATTTCACCACCTATGGGTACTCAAACCCTTGACCGGGAGTTGAATCAATCCCTTTATCTCATAGCCCAAACCTCACTTCCCATGGATTAGGTCCTCAGCCGAACCCCCTCGTGGGCCCCACATCACATGGGTCTCGCCTCCCACAAGCCACCCACCTCACACAGGCCGCCCACTTGAGTGGGTCTTTGTATCCCACAGGCCACCCCACTCGAGCTTGGTGTGAAAATGCCCCTGCATTAATCACCCCTGGCGAGGAGTCTTGTAGCTAAGGTCAGGCCCTTGGCCGAACTCCCCTCGTGGGCCCCACTTCACATGGGTCTCGCCTCACACAAGCCACACGGGTTGCCCACCCCGAGTGTGCCCACAGGCCACCCCACTCGAGCCTGGTGTGAAAATGCCCTTGCATTATGTCAAGGGGTGGAACATGCCGGTTCTTTGTTAAACCTAGTTACTTACATTCCAAAGTCTTCCTTCTAGGTTCCTAATTCATTCCAATTTGCTCTATTATAATTGTCCTCTTAATTTGATAAACATTTAGTCATTATCAAATCTTTACTCCTGATTAAGAACATGAACTAGAATATGCACCTTTATATCTGTTTCATATCTAAATGAAAATCATTTTTCATAAGCTGGAATTAAGAAAAAACAGGCCAGGATCCAAACTAAGCATTACACCCGATACTTTGCACAAGTAATATGCTGACTTACAGACTACTATTCCTTGGACTGCGGAGGGTAAATCAACCAACTGCGCAGCGCGATAGAGTCTTATTAATTGCTTGTAATTCAACCACAAATAAAGAAGATATGGAAGAAGCCTTTAGCCACCGAATCACGCTAAACAAGTCTTTTTCCATCCAAAAGGAGTGATTAACCTCCACCAGAGTTTTATGACAGTCCACAAGGCAGCTAACCCAAACTTAACAGTGTTAGCATTCCAATCAGACCTGCATAAGCAGAAAGTATTTCACCCATATCATTGGCAAAGGCACCATTAAGACTGGCTCGACTGGGTTAAAACAGTGTTATGACTAAGTCTCCTACCTCTCGACAGAAAATTCAAACCCATACTACGATATTTATGCACCTTGAAACTAAAGAACCAATATAATGAAGGGAAGAGTACCTAATAGAGCAGAGAATTTAAACCTGTTACTGAGTTCCCCTTCACATGTTTTTCAGTTAGTCTCCAAATTGTTTTAGCTTTAGTTGCTTTTTTTCTCTTTTTCTTTTTCTTTCTTTCTTTCTTTCTTTCTTTCTTTCTAATTATTATTATTATTATTATTATTATTTTGTTTCCTACAATTTTATGCGTAACATCCAGGTCTCAAAAGTAGTTTCCAACCACAAGAAAAAAAAAAAGTAGATTCCTCACAACTTTTTTTTACTTCATACACTGGAAAACATCACAAGTATGCCTGATTTCTAAAACTGATTACTCTGGAAGAAAAGGAAACACCAACAGGGATAAATGTCATCAATGGGACATCTAACTGAATTCAAGTGAGCAGTCCCACAAAATACGTGAACGAAGTAGTATGATCATAAGGATATATACATGGGGCACTAAGACATTACTTGTATTCCACAGAATAGTGTATAGTAAAATGTGAGATCGAACTTTGAACAATCCTTACCAGGATATCCACTTCTGGGATTGGGATATGGTTGTATTGTCTCCAAAGACTTCACAGGGCCCCATAACTTTCTATACCGAATACTCTGCACATCAAACACAGGAAATTTTTTTTTTCTAAAGATACAATGCTGCCAAGTAATTTGGACACTGATACGTGCAGCAGTGTCAGACCCAGTGGCTGTTAACAATTTGATTCACTGATGTGCAATACAAAGAATTTAAATTATAACATAATATATTTTAATAGTGTGCTATAAATATGTGTAAAAAATCCCAAAAAAGAAATTTTAATAAATTTAGAAATTGTTCATAAAAAAATTATCCAAAGTAAAAGATAATAATGATTAAACACAAGACTAGATCTTTTAATATGTAAGCCATATCGATGACTGTCAGACATGCAGATACAGGCAGACACCGGCACAGGACAACTTTTTAATAATTCCCTCATCCTTTTTACTTAGATCAATGGCTTCAACACAAGATGCTTTGAGTTTGTGCACCACCCAATTAATCACAACTGTTGCCGTCATAGCCATTGATCGCTCATGGTGACCATCTCAGAATAAAATAAAATAAACGATTGGTGGACAAACAATTGAAAATATATAATTATGAAAAAACAGAACAATAACATGCGTGTAACTCTACCTGTTTCCCTAATATCGGAAGGATATCCCCACCCAATTCCGCCGTGCCATGGAACGTTACCAAATCTTCACTTGTATGCTTGGCAAGAAGAAAGTGCACCAGAAGAGAGGCGGCAGATAAGACAAAACCAAAGAGCGCGGCAAGTTTGATCTTTGGTCTGATTAACATCTTACATCACAGAAAGCATTTCCGAGGAGACCCGGCAAAGTCTAACATCTGAATATGAAGCAACACAGAAACACACCCAGCAATACCGTTCATGAATAGTCAAATCCCCATGAAACAACAGAGGCGCTTGCATCGAACTCATGAGCTTACAATCAAAAGCAACACAATCAGCATAACATGTTCATAAGATAACACTGATGGAATCAGCAAACAGAAAGGGACCCCCCCATCAATGGCAGTACCCACCGGATAAACGGTCTGGATCACACATCCGTGGGCCCCAGGAACCTACAATTCTACAGAATCACGATGAATGTTTCAGGCACATGCCCACTTGCATTTTGAAGCCGCCCCAGACGCAAACGAGAACCAGGAACTGCTGGCGGACATCCAAACACGCCATGATTCCTCTCTCTACAACAGCAACATGCATTCAACATGAATCTGCCGAATCAAGATGGGGGCCAGATCAGACTATAACGTAGTTTGAATGATGAATCCGATCCCAAACAACTGAATCTCGATTCCACAAACTACAGTTGGGATTGAATCGAGATTGAAAAGAATCCGATTTTTGCAGATAGTCTGTTTCGTATTACATGAAATTACAAGCACTATAATTCGATTTGAAAGCGGAAAATGAAAATAGAAATAGAAAAGAGCATACCTGAAAGCTCGAATTTCGATTTTAATGGATTCGAGGACGATCAAGATCAACAGCCTTCTCTTCTGCTTCCTCAGAGAGAGAGAGAGACAGAGAGAGCGAGAGAGAGCGAGAGAGAGAGACAGATTCTAGGGTTTCTGAGAGAAGAGGGAAGAAAGAGGAGATTCAGGGCTTATCTGAGAGAAGAGGAGAGAAGGGAGGGGAGAAAGCTCGAGCACAGTCTTCCAATGAATTTACCGAAATGCCATTCATGTTTCAGATCTGCTGCTGGAGTCACTCATCTCCCATGTTTGCTACCATTTTTTAAATGGTGGTGATTCATTTTTCTCACCTGTAGAACTGCGTGTAAAACCATCGGGACCATTCAAATTGTGTGTCCCATTTTTATGGATAATATTTCTAAAATTTTCCATCGATTCAAGAGATCAACACCATCCATTTATAAAATTAATGATTCTTATATATTTAAATGGAAATATCAGACGGCTGATTTTCCCTTATGCTTGTCCACAGTTTTTTCAGCGTTTTGGACGGTTTGGATTTCGGTTAAGCTATTCAGTGTGTAGGATAGAAGAGTCAACACCATTCTTTGAATGGTGCAAAACTTACAGGGGAGGCTACCATGTTAGTGTTGTCCTACTCGAGCCCCATTAACAGAACTCGCACATGTCGGGGTGGGAGTGAAGAAGGGAAATCGGACTGCGTACTGAGTTACTCAGTACGCTTTTATCGTATTGAGTAAACTCAGTTGGGCCCACTTTGAATGTACATGGTTCATCCACACCGTCCATCCATTTTTAATGCTAATTTTATGGGTTGATCCCAAAATTGAAGTAATTCCAAATCTCAAGTAGACCATTACACGGCAAACAGTGTGGAATAATGATTTCCACAGTTGAAACCTTCCTAGGGTCCAAAGTAATTTTTATTTATCATCCAACCTGTTCATAAGATCACAAAGACATGGATGAAGAGAAATCACAAACATCAGCGTGATCCAAAACTTCTTTGGCCTCCGAAAAAGTTTCAATGGTAGAGGTTCAATCAAACTATTTCTTATGGTGTGGTCCACTTGAGATTTTAATTTGCTTCATTTTTGAGATCAAGCACTAAAATTATCTTTTAACATGGATTAACGGAGTGGATAAAATAAATAAATAACAGTGGACCCCACACAGTTTACTCAGTAAGCTAAGGGTATTGAGTTACTCAGTACGCAATCTGCTTCCTGAAGAAGGGGGCCCTGCCACGCGTGCAGGAGATCCGGGACGCGGATTCTCCTACTGAGTAAATTTTGTGGGGCCCAGTGTGATGTATTTGGTCTTATCCACACCGTCCATCCGTTTTATCAGCACATTTTAGGGCATGAGCCCAAAATTGAAGCATATCCAATGCTCAAGAGGGGTACAAGACAGGAAACAGTGAGAATAATGATTTCCACCGTTGAAATCTTCCCATGGTCCACATTGTTATTTATTTGTCATCCAACCTGTTCATAAGATCATACAAACCGATGAAAGGAAAACACAAATATCAGCTTCATCCAAAACTTCAGTGGGCCCAAAAAAATTTCAACGGTTAGTATACAATTCCCACTGTTTTTTGTGGTGTGGTCCACTTGAGTTTTAGATATGCTTCAATTTTTGTGATTTTTCCTAAAATGATCTAGAAAAATGAATGGACGGTGTGGATAAGAAAGATACTTCAGATGGCCCACAGTTTTTACTCCGAACACTATACATATTGAGTTACTCAATGCGCAATCTGCGTGCGGAGATCCGGCCCATTCGGTATGTGGGACCCACGAGAATTATGATTTAGCCAGGCATAAGGAGAGTCAAAGCATCGGTTTGGCCACGCTTGTTTGAGAATGGTGGACAATTTCACTAACGGTCATATTCAACTTACACTCATGCATGACCTGATGAGCAGGCCTTGTGTTTGGACCAGGTCGGGTCAGGGTAGCCCACGACTGATGAACGGCCAGGATCACGCACGTGTTCCATTTTAACACGTTTTTGGTAGGTTCGTGTGCACGAAACCTGTTTACACCTCATTACTTCTATCATATATATGATGCTCGATTCCACCGAAGAGTTCTGCTGTTTTGGTTCTGTTTTTGGTTTTTTTTGGACGGTAATAGCTGTAACGGCTCGACGCGGTTCTGGCCGGTGACCCCACCGCCAGCCAGCCAGCCAGCTGATGTCAAAGCTCAGCGGGCCCCACCATGATATATATATGTGTGTGTGTGTTTTTTTTTTTTTTTAATCCACGCCGTCCATTCTTTTTTTAAACTCTTTTTAAGGTATGATCCCAAAAATAAGATAGATTCAAATCTTAAGTGGACTACACCACATAAAATAGTGAGGATTAAACATTTGCTGTTAAAACTTTTTCGGAGGCTACAAGTTTTGAATTAAGCTAGTATTTATGTTTTCCATTTGTACAGGATAAATATTATAGTGGGTCGTAGAAAGTTTTTAATAGTGGATGTTCAATCGACATTGTTTTGCTGTTGTGTGGTCCACCTGTTATTTTGAGCTCATGTACTTAAATAAGCTGGATAAATACATAGCCAGGGGATAAAATACATACATTATCATGGGTCCAATGGAGCTTTGACATCAGCTAGCTAGCTAGTGTTGGAGTCACTAGCCAAACCGCGTCCGTAACAGTGGGGTCCACCTATTCGGTGATCCATATCATTAATCTAATGGACCCCACCATACCAAACAAGTGATTCAATTATCGTAACCGTCCGAGTAGTGGGGTGCAATGGAAGGTTTTTGTATAGTGCTTCCATCCTTTTGGGGCATGAAAATAGTGTGAATTGAATAGCTGAATATTTGTGTTTCTCCCTTCATCATCCCTATCGTGATGACCTTAGTAAGTGTCAAATCAACATTAATGTGAGAGGTGTGCTTACCCTTTTGCATGAACTTCCTTCATTGGGAACTAGGTGGGGCCTATCGTGATGTTTGTGAGAAATCCATTCTGTCCATCTATTTTATTGGCTCATTTTAAGGAATGGACCCAAAAATGAGATGGATCTAAGACTCAAGTGGGCCACATGAGAGGAAAAACTGTATAAAGAAATGACCACTCTTGAAACCTTCCTGGCATCCACCTTGATGTTTATATGCGATCCAAACCGTTTATAAGGCTATTCCCACTTGGATGAATTAAATATATAAAAAACTTAGCCTGATATAAAACTTTGGTGGCTATACAAATATTTCTACGGTGCTCATTTAATCCTTATGGTCTCCTCTTGTGTGGCCCACTTGAGTCTTAGATTGGGCTCATTTTTAAATATATCCTAAAATGAGGTCGAAAAATAAATGGACTGGGCGGATTTCTAACAAACATCATGGTGGGCCCTACTCAGCTTCCCAGCACAGGAAGTTTTGTAAAGGCTTTTTCAGGAAATCCGTGTCTATATCACTATGGCCAATAGAAAATTTTCAATGGTGCACATCACTATCCCCCTTTTTCCTGTCCACTTGAGATTTGGATATGCTCCAATTCTAGGTTTATGCCCTACAATGAGCTTTCAGAAAGAATTGATGGTTGGATAGGACACATAAATCCACGGTGGGCCCTAGAATTTAATTTACTCAGTACGCAACCGGTTTCCTGGGAAATCCATAGAGAAATCATACCATCTAACTCTGGGCCGGTGGGTTAACCAGGACGCTAATTAGTAAACTTTGTGGGGCCCACTATAATGTATGTGAATTATCTACACCATCCATCTGATTTTCTAGCTCATTTTATGGCCGAGTCCATAATTGAAGCATATCTAAAGCTTGAGTCGACCACACCACAGGAGACAGTGAGAATGAAATGCCTACAGTTGAAAACTCCTCGGGGCTATAGAAGTTTTGAAGACGTTATGAATAGCTTTGATGATAAATAGTTATTATTGTAGCCCTTTCGAAAGTTTTCAAAACAGACGTCATTATCCTCACTAATTTTATGTGGTGTGGTTCACTTGAGCTTTGGATATACTTATGTTTTGAGACATGCCTCGGAATGAACCGGTAAAATGGATGGAAGGTGTGGATGATGACACATGCATTATGATGGCCCAAATAGAGTTTTTTCATTACACTATTGGCATACCGAACAAACCTAGAACCTCTCTCTGATTCACCAAACCTCAAATAAGAAAGTGTTATGCCACCATGCATATGTTCATGTGTGTTTGGTAAATGGTATTAGATAGGATAAGGTGGTATGGAATTGCATGCATATGTTAAGGTGTGTTTGGTAATTGGTATTAGATAGGATAAGGTGGTATGGAATTGCATTTGGTCCCATACATTAGGTTGTACATGAACTGAGTTAGCTCAGTTAGCTCGCTCGACTCGGCTAGAGAAAGCTCGATTTGACTCGGTTTGAAACTGAGTTCGAGCCAAGTCGAGCTGATTTTTTTAGCTTGAAAAAATTTCAAACCGAGTTCGAGCTTGCCCGAGCTCGACTCGACTCGAATCGAACCGAACCAATTCGCTGACTCGATTGCTTTGATATTGATGTTGCTCACCAAGTGTTTGATGAAATGACTGAATGAAGTGTCGGCGGGTGGCAAGGAATGCATGTATATGAAACAAATACCCTTTTTTCTTGGTTCTGATGTTGCCTACAAGGTATTTGATGAAATACATGTAAAACCGTTGTTATTGTTTTACATAAAGTGAGAATTTAAAGGTGCAGTCCATGTGTTTATGAAAATGCTGCACAGGCAAACTCGCCTCGATCTTGGCTCAAACTCGGCTCAAATTAGCCCGAGCTACTGACCGAATCGAGCCGAGCTGGCCAGTTAGGCTCGAGGACCAAGCCGAGCCAAGTTCGAGCTAGGATCAGCTAGTGGCCGAGCCAAATCAAGTAATGCCAAGCTCGACTCGGTTTAACTCGTGTACACCTCTACCCATACATATTCCATTGAGCATTCCCAAATGATAGAAATGATTAGATTAATCCTGGCACCATATCATCCTTAGCCAATACTGTAGGATTTTATGAAAATCCATAGGCCCAAAATTGATACATGTGTTTTATTCATGGTATCAATTTATCTATGTTCTTTACACATGACATTTGCATATGCGTATAGGTGATGAGCATTAATTAGTTGTGAAATGTGATTTATTGATTGCAATTTCATGTCCAACAAATGAAGGTGAGGGAAGAATTTGATTCCAAATGTGGTAGCGAACTGTCAAAATACCATGGTATTTCTATACATATAGTCATTGAGTAGTAATAATGTTAATTCCATCTGATGCAATTCCATGCCATTCAATCCCGTCATCCGAACCTGCCTTATAAAAAATGCATATTACATTGCCTGGTATGTATGTAAAACAGTAGCAAAGGTTTTTCGGATATTTTATCAAATACCTTCTAAGCAATATTAAAATCAAGAAATGAGCAACATTAATATCAAAGTAATTGAGTCACCGAACAGGTTCGATCTGAGTTCGATTCAAGCTGGGTTCGATCCAAGTCGAATCGAGCTGGGCCAGCTCAAACTCGGCTTGAACTCATTTTCGAGCTCAGAAAATCAACTTGACTTGACTCGAACTTAGCTTCGAACTGAGTCGAATCAAGGTTTTTCGAGTTGAGTCGAGTGAGCTAATCAAGCTAGCTCGATTCGTATACACCTCTATCACCGAGCCATGGAGCTGGATCCTTGTGTGAAACATATCATAAGAAAGGTAAAATCTCCGTATATTAATGGCTTGTGTTGAATACACCTTTAGCCAACCTCTTAAATTTTTATATTTTTATTTTTTAAAAAAAACTTTCTATAGTAGCAAATTAGTGACTTATCTATAAATGTTAATTTGGTAAATGTCATATTTAAAAGTTACCTAGAACATAAAATTTGCTTTTAACCATAAGTTAATAAAAAAATTACTTTTTAACATTTTATTTTTTTTTACTCCATTCACACTCAAAGTTCTCGATCCCATCTCTTCACATGATGGACGGTCCCCACATGATGGATGCCCCCACATAATGAATGGTCTACATTAAAGGTGGGTTCCATTCAATGAGTAGTGGACACTGAAGGTGGGCCCCACATGATGGATGATGCTAGGGTGGGCCCACATAGTGGATGGAATACATCAAAAACTGCCCCCCTAACAATGAATGGCCCACATCTAAGGCGGACTTTTCTTTGCATGATGGACACCTCACTTCTAAGGTAGGGCCTACACAATGAACAACCCACTTCTAAGTTGGGCCTGCATGTTAGATGATCCACGTTATATGCGCGCACCGCATGACGGACAATCTACATCTAATGTGTTGATGCGATGGTTGATCCACCTTTAACATAGGCCCTGGATGATGGATTGCCCACGTCCAAGGTGGGGCTCACAAGATGGATAGTCTATATTAAACATAGTGCCCACATGATGGACAATTCAAACCAAAGAGAGGCAAGATAAGGCTAGAATAATAAACTCACATTTAAGGTTGGCTCCACACAATGTATGATAGATATTAAGTAGAACCCGTATAAAAAAGTAAATATTGGAATATATATATATATATATATATATAGAGAGAGAGAGAGAGAGAGAGAGAGAGAGAGAGAGAGAGAGAGAGAGAGAGAGAGAGTGTCATGCTCACCTAAGCATGTGCGCACCTCTGCACACGTTTCATGGGCGTCTAATCCGAGCGGCCCATGTGATGCATCCCATAAAACCCCAAGGTAACAAATTTCACCCTGATCTAAAATTATGGTGGGCCATAGCAAAGAGAAATGCAAATCAAGGGAGGAAACTGTTTTCATTTTTCATGGCCCACCAAAGTCTTGGATCAAAGTAAAAATTGGGCCCGAGAAGTTTCATGAGGTGTTGTTTCACCTGGACCATTTAGGTTTTGGAGTAACATCACATATGATGAGTTCTCAAAAAAGTTCGCACGAGTTCCATGCGAAAAGTTGCAATCGACTATATATATATAAAGAAGTACAACCGGTCAAGATTGGCACAACTCGAACTCGGCTTGGTCCTCGAGCTTAAGCGGCCAGCTCGACTTGATTCAGTTAGCAACTTGGGCCAATTCGAGCCAAGTTTGAGCCTGTGCCGCATTTTCTCAAACACATGGAGTTCACTTTCAACTTCTCACACTATGTAAGACAACAACAACAGTGTACAAGTATTTCATCAAACACTTACTAGGCAAATTAAAATCAAGATACAAAGGTAGTTTTATAATGTAATGTTTTTTTTTTTTTTTTTTACAGTGATTTATTTCATATCCATACCTGCTTCGCCACTAGCTGATCCCACAGAGAATGTATGCATCTGAAACAACACTTTGTTGAGTTATTTCATCTAACACTGTAAGCAAAATCAATATTAAAATAACCAAGTCACAGAATTGGTTCGATCCGAGTTCGATTCGAGATGAGGTTTGATTTGAGTTGATTTGAGCTTGGACAAGCTCAAACTCGACTCAAAATTTTTTCAAGCTCCAAAAATTAGCTCGACTCAGTTCAAACTTGGTTTCGAACCAAGCCGAATTAAGCTTTTTTGAGTCAAGTGGAGAGAGTTAACCGAGCTAACTTGGTTTGTGTACAGCTCTATGAAAGAGAATTAAAAATTTAATCATATAATATTAAAAATCAAATAAATCTTTTTTACTTTTAATAATATAAATGATATTTACTAAATGTAATTATCTACTAAATAAATAGAAACAAAATTAGCTACTCGAGGCGTAAGATAAATTACAATCCAAGGGATCCAAAATAACTATTTCACCTTTCTAAACTTAGTGCCGTCCACGTGGCACTTTTTCATTGGTGAGGGAAGGACGTCCACACAAGTAAATACAATTGCCATGGAGTTAGTCATGAGCTGATCCAAGCATTACATCCAAGCATTACTGAGAGGTGATGCTTACCGCACACATCTCCCTTTTTCAACGGGGAAAACTAAATATGCTTGATAATCGTCATTGGGATGATTAGATCTGACATTGGTTATGAATTTTCTTAGCCATGTGATCCTTCTATGATGTGTCGCACAGTTTGAATGGTCTGGATTTCCACACATGAGTGCCAAATAGGAGGAGGATGAGTCACCACCGTTTTCAAAATGATGGTAAGCTATCACAGAAGTCTACCCGTGTAAAACAGGACATGACTCGGAAAGCCACTCACGAGGATGCGTCCGTGCCCAACCGAACTACTTTCAGCTCCAGAAAATGGTTTGATACTCTGGTGGAGTGCGTTTATTCATACTCATGGAAAATGACAATGTATATGTGGAAGATGAATTCCATCAATCAAACCGTCCAAAACATAATTATCCATTTATCTGCTCTAAATTTATATCAAAAATATTAAATTAATCTATTCTGATTAATGAATGCTTTGATATTCTTGTTCAATTTGAACTGTTGACTAATTTTCTTTTTAACTATTCATTTAAAAAATACAAATGGATCATCCAAACAGTATATTTTCTGGACAAAATCATATCTAAAGTTTTTACCACATTTTGAAAGATTGAGATTGAGATAATATCTTTCCACGTGTACGGTGATTTTATGAAAGCATACATTTTTTACATGCTCCGGCAGCGTATATCAAAAGAGAGTATGATTCAGTGGCAGAATGCGTGTCAAAGATCCCTGCCTACGGAACACGTGTTAAAGATCCTGTCCATTCATCAGATAGGGCTCATTGTCAAAATACTATAAAACACAAATCATAGTAAGCTCATCAACTGGGTGTGTGTGCATGTGTAAAAATAAAAATAAAAAATAAAAAAAAATGGGCCACACGTGTAAGTTCAATTTTCTCCGTTGAACTTTTTCTAACCGTCCAAAATTTTCCACATTATTCATTAGCGAAACCAGCATTGGTTTTTATTCATGGCATGCTCACGATGTCCCCTGACAGATGAATGGCCCAGATCTTTAATACGTGTTCTATACGGTTGGATCTTTGACACGTAGTTCGCCCCCTCACATGAGAGGCCGCCTACGCAATCACGACGGTGAAAATCCAAACATCGGAACGATCTTGCCTTTCAATAATACACGTGCTACACGTGCAGCCGTCCAAACCTAGGATTATCGGGCGCGGATCTTGTCAGTATCCAAATCGCTACTGAAGTGACGTCACCAAGCTCTGTGGACCCCACCATGATGCGTGTGTTGTATCCATACCGTCCAACCATTTGTAGAGATGGTTTTAAGGGATGAGAAAAAGAATGAGATAGATCTAAAGTTCAAGTAGACCCCACCATAGAACAAAGTGGGGACAGTGACATCCACCGTTCAAAACTTCTTAGGGGCCACAGAAGTTTCCGATCAAGCTTATATATTTTTTTTTCACTTCATCTATCTCTATGTTAACTTATGAATAGGTTGGATCTAAAAAATACATCATGGTGGGCCCTATAAATGTTTCAACGGTGGGTGTGACTGATCCCACAGTTTTCTCTGATGGTCCACTTGAACTTTAGATCTATCTCTTTCTTTTTCTCATGCTATAAAAACATCTCTACGAATGGTTGGACGGTATGGATACAACACACGCATCATGGTGGGGTCCACAGAGCTTAGTGACGTCACTTCAGTAGCCATTTCGATACTGACCTTGTCAGTATCTAATCCGCGCCCAGGATTATCTGGGATTTCCCATCGATGGCCCACAGAACTACTAGATTAATCTCAGCCGTTCATTTGGACGGTGTTTTAGCAAATAATCTCGACTGTTAGTTGACTTTTTTTAGTTTTTTCTTCCAGAGGAATGATTACATCCTTCGGATCGGAATCTCTGCTGTGGCCAGCGGCTGCCGGTCCTGATCTCTGTGGAGCCCACCTTGTTATTTTATCAAGACATCTGGTCCGTCCATCGGGTGCATCCATTAATGTTAAATCGATGACCCAAAGATCAGACCGTCCAAATAGTCGGACCACACCACAAAGAGGCATTGGTGAAGGGACACACACCATTGAAACTTTTCAGATGCGTGAGGCCCACCGAAGACTATATATGCCATCTGATCCGTTCATCAGGTGGGGCCTCATCAGGATGGATGGATATGGATGTCAAACCATCAACATGGTGGGCCCCACAGAGGTCGGGTGTTGTTGCAGCACCTGTTGTAGCGGATCCACTCATCAGGTCCACCACATGTGTACGTTTGGTAAATCCGTCGCCTCTCCATTCTATCCATCTTTACTCAGGTGCGGTCCACCTAATGGATGGATCTCCTGATTTTCACGCCCAACAATCTTCAAGGTGGGGCCCACCTTCACCGTGGGTTGGATGTATTTCCTATACCTTTTTGATGGATGCGAGCTTTCCTCCCTTTTCTCCACCGTCCATGTACCTTTTTCAAAAGTCCTCTAAAAAGGAACGATTCAGATCATCTATTAAATGTGGGGCCTGCCGGATGATCCGCTTGGATCTCGCAGAGACATGCCACGTGTACAAAATCCAACCACTGATATATAAAAGTAGGATTAGTGCGTTTGACAACCGAATCTAATCCGAAAAAAAAGAAAAAAAATAAAATACGGAAAATCAGAAAAATCAGTCTATCGAAGAACAAGAAAAAACAAACCCCTAAAAATGGGGCAAAAATCAAAACCCTAGAAATCCGATGTAGAGATCGCCCCCTTTCGATCTTTCTCAATCTCTCCGCGAGCAGACGATCGAATCCATTGCTCGAAAACCCTTGATTTCGGACATCTCATCCGTTTCTAGCACCAGGTAGGGGTCTTCAAGGACTGGGGAATCGAGAAACCCTAGATCGGAAAAGAAAAACGAGAAATTTACGATTGCATCCGATTCGATTGTTGCTTTTGTTGCAATTTGGGAAACAGGCGTGATTTTGGGGAACGTATGCGTTGAATTTCGGTCTGGAATTGTTAGAATCTGGTGTTGTTTTGTGGCTTGATCCTGATTTTGTTTCTGAGATTTGAATCTGAGGGATTGGAGACTGTTGGAGACATCACGGTTTTTTTTGGGGGAGATGAATTGAGCTGGACATTTTAAAGATTTGGTTACTTTTGGGGAAGAATTAGGTTTTTTGGGAGTCGAATTTAGTAGATGATTGGAGGATTGAGGGGGATAAGTTTGGGAATTTGAGGCCTTTTTTTTTGGAGGTAAATTAGGGGTTTTCTATGATGGTTGTTGGTTTGGGGATTGGGGCCTTGAGAAATTAGGGTTTGTAGGAGTTGAATTTAGGATTTGGTTTTACTATTTGGGGGGAGTTCTAAGTAGAGTCTAGAGATTCAGGAATTTGAGTTTTATTTGGGGATTTTTTCTTTTGGGAGCTGAATTGAGTAGATGTTTGATGGTTCGGAGGAAGGAGATGATATTGGTGTTTTTGAGGTTTGATCATATATAATATCAAAGGCCAATATTTTTTTTGATCTATTGTTTTCATTAAAAATGCACGCTAGGCATCGCAGCCCAGGCGATGGAGTTAGGTCGACTTCAGTAGGAATGTACAATTCTGAGTACCGGAGTTTCAATCGAGGGTTTGGACGGGGCCCACCAAAGGCTTACCCGCCACCTCCACCACCGCCTCCGCTTCCGCCTCGTAGGGTTGGTGACATTTTCATGGAAGCTGGTCGGCTTGCAGCGGAGTACTTGGTTTCTCAGGGTGCGCTGCCTCCCAGTTCACTTCCAGGGAAATGGCAGAATGGTAGTAATGTTCAGGAATTTAGAGCACAAGATAGAGAACACCTGCCAATACCTCCTGAGGGCAGGAATTTGTCCTTCGGTCGGTTCGGGAATGTTGGTCCTGAGGGTGGTTCTGGTCGGAGAAGGTTTCCTGATGAGTTCAATTCGATGGGGCCAAGAAGTCGTATGAGAGGGAGGAGGAGAAATGGACATCTTAGAGGTTATGGTTCAGATTGGAATAGAGAAAATGGAAGGAGTGGACCATGGTCGGAACAAGCCAGGGGTTTTCCTGATATAGTGGAGGGCGAGGATGATTTTGCTGGTGGGTATCATCGAGATCCAAAGGTAAGTTTTGACTTTGTGGGCGGGGCCCCAAAATATTTTGCCTATGAACAATCATCAAAGGACGAAATGTCAATTGACTACGAATCTGAGCTAGAAACATATGAGTTCCCGAATGATGCTGGTTCCAAGGCAAGTTCTTCTAGCACACTGAAAGAACTTCCTCCCGAGACAGATGCAAATTTGAACAAAGCAGCTGATGATGCAATAGGCATCAGTTTGGATACTGGCGAGGTGAAAGACATAAAACATGAAGAGGAAATGGAGAAAGAAACTGTACAAGAGAAGTTAGATAAGCAGGATTGTTCAGTGGAGGATGATCCAGTGAGCAAGCATGGCAGCGATTTGCTACAACTGTGCAATTTTACAAAAGTGCCAACCAAGACCCGCTCTTCGTTGACATCAAAGGCGTTGAAGGTTGATCAAAGCCCCACTACTGAAGAGAGGAGTGCATCTGATGTTGCTCCTGCAATGTACAAAATCCCTGAGGAAGAAGTTTCTATTGATGGCTCTAAAAGTGATTTGCTTACAAACCCAATCCACATTTCGGATAACCTTGCTTCTGATGACATTTCTGAAGTACCTTCTGTTCAGTCTGTTGACGAGGCTCCAAATTTGGAACCTGCATCTGTTGTGGAGAGGGAAATATCCCCCAGGCCACGATCTTTCTCAGATACACCTTTTACTAACCAAGAAGAATCAAGTGACTGCCCCCCAGGGTTTGACATATGCAAACCTGTCGTTGCGTCAAATGAAGATGAAAGTTCTGTGCAGCATGAGACTATGAGGGAGGCAACCAAGAGACCTAGGGAATGGCCTCCATCTGGGGCTTTGCAGGATGATGAGTACTTCCACCTGCATAACTCAAAAGCGAAACAGTCATGTACACAGTTTGAGGGACTTTCACCGGATGTGGTAATGGTTGAGGCAGATGACCAAGAGACGGTGGTGGAAGGTGCTTCATCTCCAAAAGCCAGGGCTGAATCTGGTATTGAATCAAGAGAAGAGAAGCAGTTCCCATCCAGTTCATTTAAAATCTGTGACCTCAACCTCACAGATGCTTCTGAGATTACTGAGAACCCACATGATCTCGTTCAGGATCACGTTTCTGCTGATGTCGCTGATCTGGGAGTTGAAAAGGAAGCACTGGTGGATGTTGGATTGTCGATCAGTAATAGCTTCAAGAACACTAGCGACTATGATGGATGTTCAAGCGATGCCAAAGAGGTTGCAGTCATTGATGTGCCAGATGATCCTGTTATAGAAGACAGGGTCTTCGGTACCTCAGAGCAGAAGTAAGTTTCTTTTCTCACTCAGAATTATTCCTTTGTTTCGTTTGTTTGTTCTTAGGTCTTCTGATTTTCTTATGTTATAGCTGTTCTACGCTCGACCCAAATTTTTACATGCCTATGTTCTAGTTGGATACCATTGTCATTATTGTCGTTATCATCATCATCAATATTATTTGATAGACAGCTAAGAAATTTTATTGGAAAAACAAGACATACAAAAAGATATTTACTAGTAGCCGAGATTGCAACACTGGAAGGTTGCTTCCTAGAGCATCCTCTGCTGCTGATTAACGGGTAGATGAGTAGGCTCCATGGACTTGGACAAAATGCAATGTCAATGTTGACAATAAGTGGATTTCATCGAGGCTAGTTGTGGAAATTGTGCATTAGATAAGGTATCTCCTGCATTCGGTTAAATAGCTGATTGTTGTCTTCTAAATTTGGAAATGTTATCATGATACAGGACCGAAACTATATATTCAAGCATAGAAAGCTTTCTGAATCATACAGAGAATGCTGTTGATCTTCCTGATGTTCAGGATGGCTATGGTCATGCAATTTCTGAGTTTCTCGGAGCTGATATCTCAAATTGTTCTTCAGTACCCAATGGCATTACTGACCTACAGACTGAAATGACTCTTCACAATCAAGAGGTACCATCATGAAACTGATAGAAGCTATTATTTTTTCAAATTCTGTGTTTTCTTGTGTGATAATGTTGGTTGCCTTGTGATCATTTTGGCAGCATAGGTATTCATTAGCTGTATTTTGAAATTGTGTTTCTTTGTATTTTGTTTTAATAAATTGTGCAATCGCTTTCTGATACTTTCAACTTACAAGTGATCACTTCTTTGTTGTGATTCATCATTTTCAGGGAATGCTGGCTGACGACGATCAAATCTATCTAACACTGGGAGAAATACCAATAAGTATGTCGAGATTTAGTTGAATTGTAGTATTGTTGAATTTTTGTAGGCCTACTTGTGCTACTGATTGATCCAGCTTTTGGAGTCTACCAACAATTTCCATTTAAACTTGCTTGAATTTTCAAATAGCTCATATCTAACTTTTGGGTTTGGCTATAGTGCTCTTTCTTTCTTTCTTTCATTTATTTCTTTTCTTCTCTCTCTCTCTCTCTCTCTCTCTCTCGGGCAATATTGGGCCTGTTTGGATTCATGGAAAAAAAGAAGAGGAAATGGTGTTTCTTGGTAAATACTGTTTCTAGAAAATGGCCAGAAAGGAAAAGCTGTTTCCCTTTATTGCTTTTCAACAAGATTTTCTTGAATTTTTTTTTTCCTCCATTTGCAAATATGCTGTTTGAAGAAAAGGAAATTTTCATGAAAATTTTGCTCAAAAGTCAAATGGTGACACATGTATGCATTGAAGATGGATTGTGACATCACATTGTCACATGTGACACATCAGCACATGTGGGCTGCTTGAAGATAGATGGTGGCAGGCACATGTGACATGCTAGCACGTGTAGCGCATGGCTTAAAGATGGATGGTGGCACATGTAGGGTGTTTGAAGATGAGGGTGGCACATGTTGCACATGAGTCACAATGGAGTTTGTGGCACGTTGATATGCACACTTGAAGATGGTGGTTGTACATGTTGCGCATGTGGCACATTGGCACATGTATGGTGGTTTAAAATGGATTGTGGCACTTGTGGTACATTAGCAGTACTTGAACGGACGTTTGCACATGTGGGACATTTAAAGGTGGTCGGTGGCAAATGTTGCATATGTCGCAAATTGGCACACGTTGCACATGGAAGCGCTCAAAGATGGAGAGTGGCCATGTGGCATATGTGGCTCAATTGCATGTGGCACATCGGCAAACATGGGCTGTTTGAAGATGAGGGTGGCACATGTTGCATGTTGTACACTCGCCCGAGGTTTGGGCGAACGGCTAGCGTCATGTGTTTTCTACCCACAGACACAGTTTCGATTCCCCTCCTCGTGCTTTACGTGCTGCACATGGTTTGCGGGTGATTGCATGCATCCATAGGGAATAGTCTCGCCTTCAAAAGGGCAGGGACACTGTTGCATGTTGCTCATTAGTTTGTGTGGCAAAAAAATAAGCAGTGGCACATGTGGCATATTGGTGCATGTGTCCTCTGTTTTGAGGTTACTTTGGGGCTCAAGGTCAATTCGCAAAAGATCCAGATTTTGGGGGTCCATCTCTCGAAGGAGGCCTCTCACTTGGCCAGTATTTTTGGATGTTTAGCAGGATCCTTTCCATCCGCTTACTTTGGGCTGCCTCTGTGTCTATGCAAGTTTGGTAATCACCTTGAGGTTGAAAATCTTTGGATGACTGTCCCCTGTTTTGAGGTTGTTTTGGGCCTCAAGGTTAATTTGCAAAAGAGCAAGGTTTTGGGGGTCCATCTCTTGAAGGAGGAGGTCTCTCACTTTGCTGGTATTTTCGGACGTTGAGTAGGATCCTTTCCATCTACTTACTGAGGGCTGCCTCCATGTCTAGGCAAGCCTGCTAATCACCTTTGGGACTCGGTCATTGAATGTATGGAAGGAAAGCTGGCGCCATGGAGTAGGCTTCTGTCCCTTGGGGGCTGAATTTCCCTAATCAAGGCATCTCCTTTGAACCTTCCTGTTTACTAAATGTCCTTATTCCGATGCCCCAATTCAGTTCTAAAGAAGATCGACAATCTTTGTAGAGATTTTTCGTGTTTTTTTTGTCGGGGGGGGGGTATTCATATATTGGTAGAGGCTAACACGGCACTCCCAGGGAAATGGGTCTGTAGATTCTGCAAGGATGAGAGTTAGGGGTGGAAATCTATTGTGGTTGGGAAATATGGTCTTGTTGATGGAGGATGGTGCACCAAGGAATCTTCCCTTTATCGAGCATCTCATATTTGGAAGGCCATTGCTCAGATAGCCAAACTAGTGATTTCGGGAATGCATTTCGCAGTTGAAGATGGGTCGAGAATAAGATTTTGGGAAGATTTCTGGTTTGGTGAGTCTCTACTTCGGATGAGCTTTCCTTCCTTGGCTTGCTTATATCCCATTCAAGACATCTCAGTGGCTGATTGCTTTTCGGAGGAAGACAATGAGGGGAGTTGGGTTCCCCCTTGCTGGCATGACTTATCTGATTCGGAGTTCGATGAGTTTCTTTCTCTTCTTTCCCGGTTAAAGGCTCTCTCTCCCTCCTCGGGTATAGTGGATTCTTTGGTTTGGTCCTACAAATGAGGGCTTTCTCGGTGAAATCTCTATATTGGTTTTTGACACATCCTTTCCCAACTCCTGCAGTTCCTGCTGGTTGCTCCCATATGGGGCAGATTTGGTCATATGAGGTCCTGCTGAAGGTGGCAGCTTTTGCATGGCTTGCTGGTAGAAATCGCATTCTCACTGTAGACAATCTTCGCAAGAGGTCCTTGATCCTTCCTAATGTTTGCATCTTATGCCTCTGGGACCAGGAAACGGTCGACCACCTTTGTATTCATTCTTCTTTCGTCTCATCTGTGTGGAATGAGGTACTGTCTAGCTTTGGTATGCACTGGGCGATGCCTAGATCTATGGAGTGCCTCTTTTGCTCTTGGAACGATGTGAAGATGGGCAAGAGGAAAACATCTCTATGGAAGATAGCCTTGCTAGCAGTCCTTTGGGCTGTTCGGGGAGAATGGGACAACTGCTGCTTCCGCAACTGTAAGAGCTCTGTTCGGGGGGTTGCTCATAAGGTTTGGATGTATATTAGGGACCGTGACCCATGTAGGGCGCCAATGTTAATTTTTTGCTTTTGCTGTGTTTTGGTGTTTCTTTCTGTTGCCCTTGTGGCCTTTAATAAAGTTCAGCTTCTTTCCAAAATAAAAAATAAAAATCTGTGGTCCTTTAAGACGGATGCTGACACATGTTGCACGTGTGGTACATTGGCACATGTGGGGCACTGAAGATGGACGGTTACACATGTGGGGGCGCTTAGGAGATGTGACTACCATGTGGGGCACTGTATAAAGAGGGTTCATTTCCTCTCATCTACCTCAATTTCTTGGAAATGATATTTCTTAAGTATGGGCAAGGAATCAGAAAAGGGGCATTTTTTAAGGAATGAAAGGGAAATGGAAATACTGTTTCCAAAAGATTTACAAAAGCAAACAATGGAAACATCGGTTTCATGGAAATGGCATTTCTTCACTTAACTTTTCAGTGAATCCAAACAGGCCCATAAAGAATAAAGCAAAATCTGTTGCCCCCAGTGGCTTCTTAACACCTGAAAACTAGATAACTAAATCCTAGGAGTGCATGCAAAATATCCAAATACTTGCGGTTTCTGGAAATTGTTCTTTAATCATGATTTCATCTTGGTTGGTTGAGGCAAATTGGAAGCAGTACATCATCAGGACTCGATCCCGAATCTTCCCTCTATTTGGGCAACTAACCAGCTCACCAAACAAGCAGAAAGTTTTAGAAGACCACATGGAAAACTATGCATGCTTTTGCCACATTAATTCTGAAATCTGACTACTGATGCCTGCATTCCTCAGTAGATCTTATTTCCTTCATAAGGAGCTGTCTGGAGTTGTTTGGGGCTTATGAAGGTGGACTTTGGACTTTGTAAATTCTCAATGAACTGCTGATTCTTTGTTAAGGTCATGCTTACTCTAACCTTGTGGCACATGGCTGTGTTTCTACCAGTGGAATATGTGCTATATTAGTTCAACTGGACCTACCCTTGATTTTGAACTTCCATTTGTAGCTGTGACTTAAAATGCAATCAGTTGTCTTCTTTCATTTTCATTTCCAAACAAACTGTGGGCATTGCCATCATTTTGAAGCAAGTGTTTGGTTCTTTGTCATTTCCAAACAAGAGGTGGTCTTAGATTTTTGTGAAGTTTTGTTTCTAAAAAGTATTTGATTTAATTTTCTATACTGATTATTTGGGTAGTTTCTCTGGATGCCTTTAGAGCTATCTGAGGTTGCATGTTGTGGTCTCTAAGCATGTTGTTCAAATCTCATTATAGTTTCTCATGCATTGTTTCTTTCAGCCCCCTCGTATTGTTTATCTGGTCCTAAATGCCTTGTAACTTGTCTGTAGGCTTTCTGGGAGTCTGGGACCAGCCCCCTCAGGAGTATGGGAAGCCTTTCTGAATTGCTTTGGTGCATTGCAATGACATACTTGTGACCCACAGTTATATGTCAGCTATTGCTTGTACCAGGCCCAAGAAATCAAGATTTAATATGTGGCATGCTTAGTTTCTTCTTTCTTGTTATTAAGGTTGGTGTTGTTGCTGCTGTTCACCATTCCCTGATTCCCATATCTTTCAGCTTCATGTAAAAGTACCCGGTTCTCTTTTTTAATGGATGAAGCATGGTATCATTCTAAATCTTCTCCTGAAATTGAGGTTATAGAGATCTCCCCAGGTAAACTTCTTTTGCATGTTGTGTGTTTTACGTATTGCCTATTTTGCTTCATGGGATGATTGATAGATGAAGATGAGGTATCATACAATTCTCAGGCAGAATGTTTGTACATACCATTCCTGTTTTCATCTTGTGCTTGTTGTTCAGGGGTAAAAACCGTTGACATGATGCCCTCACCTTCAATTGCCCATGCACAAAAAATCCTCCAAATTGGAAGTTCCTAGCTAGAGAATATTTGGTCTTCTTTTGGTTGAATGTAAATCATTGCTTCTTTTTTTTTTTTCCCTTAACCATCAAATTGTTGGCATCAATTAAAGTGTTAGGAATCTTCCAACATGGGGGATTTTGGTGGGGCCATTCTCAATGGGTCCCATACTATCAACAGTTTTGTTCACTGAGCCATGGGCCTCACTTGTACAAACTGAAGAACAGTACTGTTCAAACTTTCGGTCCAAGCACTGTATATAGTATGTTATGACAGGTGGTTGCGTGAGACTTCATTGGCATCGCCACTAACTCACACTTGCAAGAAGCAGTGTTTTCCACCTTCAGAAATCCCCTCTCCCAACCATGCGTGCATCTCACGCACAAAACCACACCATGACCCCAAAACTCATTCACATTGGAAGACTAGGTAACATTGCCCATGTTCAAATGGAATGAGAGAATTCGACGGTAAGCAACAAGGTGTTGCAATTCTTCATGCATAAGTGGGAAAGGGAGCTGAATACAGGGCACCTTTGCCCCTAGGTTGACACCTAGCTACCCCTAGGCTAATGTGGGATCCTGAAGTAGGTATTGGATTTCGTTTTGAGGAGTATACTGTGGTTTTCAGTTTCTACAACTGAGGGCCATGGTTTGGTACTGCAGACCATTTGTCTGTGGGGCAACTCAAGGATAGACAATAATGCAGGGGCATTTTCACACTGGGCTCGAGTGGGGTCGTTTGTGGGATGCAGAGGCACACTTGGGGTGGGTGACCCATGTGATTTGGGGCCCACGGGAGAGGTCTTGTGTTCGAGACTCCTCACCAGGGGTGATTAATGCGCATTTCAAACCAGTCTCGAGTGGGGTAGTTCGTGGGATGCAGGGACACACTCGGGGTGGGCAGCCCATGTGATTTGGGGCCCACGAAAGGGGTTCGGCCGAGGTCCTAAAACCCATGAGATGTGGGGCCTGGGCTATGAGATAAATGGATTAATTTGCCACACTCTAATAGTTCAAGCTTTTAGAGCAAGTGGTTAATTGTCCTGCATTAAATTGATATCAGAGCGGGAGGTCTCGTGTTCGAGACTCCTCATTGGGGGTGATTAATGCGGGGGTATTTTCACACTGGGCTCGAGTGGGGTCACCTGTGGGATGCAGGGGCACACTCGCGGTGGGTGACCCATGTGATTTGGGGCCCACGGGGGAGGTCTCATGTTCAAGACTCCTTACCAGGGGTTATTAATGCGCATTTCACATTAGGCTCGAGTGGGGTAGCCCGTGGGATGCGGGGATACACTCGGGGTGGGCGGCCCATGTGATTTGGGGCCCACGAAGGGAGTTCGGCCGAGGTCCTAAAACCCACGAGATGTGGGGCCTGGGCTATGAGATAAATGGATTAATTCGCCACACTCTAACAGTTCGAGCTTTTAGAGCAAGTGGTTAATTGTCCTGCATCAGACAGTGATTTGAAACTCTCCTAGGTGGACAATCCTAACCTTTCAACGGTCTGTTGGGCTAGAAAGACAGTCAGGGAGAGATACAGAAACGATCTAGATTCAACTAGAAAGGCCCAAGATTGGCGGTTAGGATCTAGTAATCTGGGACATTTTGCAGGCACAGTCCATGTTGGTTGCACCATTCCAGTTTCCAAGGGTATGGATCATTGTAATCATTGGCCCCACTTGTGCAAAATGAAAAACCCTAGTATAGTTTGCTTATCCTCATTGAGGATTCTATGAATCTCTTTTCATACTAGAAATAATAACAAACAATTCATTCTGATTTTCTCTTCACGGTTTATGCTCAGCCCTCCTAGCCATCTCACTGTGTATCATGCCACATGTCGTTGGCCTCATAGGCCATGTGAAACATCTAGCCTAGGGATTGCATTTGCAAGGGATCTCTATGAGCAACTATATACTCTTCATTGTCCGGATTTTCTTTCCCAACCTTCGACTTCTTAAACATATCATTCAAGCCCATGCCTCGACATGGTTACTGATTCAAACACGGATGCAGGGAATGGGGATATGACTTCCCTTTTCAGGAATTCCTGGATACAGATATGGATGTTGCTATGGAAACAAATCCAGCTTATTTGTACTCTATATAACGGGAGCAGCTTTTGGACATTTTGGCCCCTGCAATTAGTTTTGTAGGGTGGAAAACTTTCAATATTCAAAGGAAATGGGTGGACATTTTAAATCGAGTCTGTTGTATTTTGAGAACTGGAAAAATGCCTGTTGACCAATAAAAAAAAGTGGCTGTTGTCTGGCATACGGTTCAGATCTCATCCATAAAAGACTGCCGTGGCTTAGATTTTAACTGCATCTTTTCAATTCTTTGATGTGAGTAGCCTGCTTGAACTTCTCCCCCTCAGTCTTCATAGAGAGTAGTAGGGCAACCATGCAACAAAGGCTCTGTGGGGCCCACGTGATGGCTGTGAAATTATGCCGTTCTCCTGTTGCGCTGGCTCATGTTAGGACATTGGCCCAAAAGTGAGGTAGATCTAAAGCTTGAGTGGGCCACAAAACAAGAGAGCGGAGATGATTGCCTACTGTGGAAGCCATGTCTCTCTCTCTCTCTCTGCATGTAGCCGGTGCAGAGCTGGAACCTTTGCTTCAATTTCTCCTTTTTCTCTCCTCCGTTTTCCCCTAATTTGTCTTCCCCACCCCTCTGTACATGTCTTGCACACATTGCTTCCCCTAGTATCTTATTAACTATCAAAAACTGAGACAAGCTCTTCCTAAAATTCATTAGTTTTGATTTTTGAATCATAGAAATCTAACGAACTGTCGAAAAACTGTCCCCATTTCATCTCAGTTACCAGTTGCAGGTGGGGCTGGTAACTGTGATGAACAACCACATTCTCTTCAAGACTGATGGAGAACTGCTAGTGCCATCAATCAAGCAATGAGAGCAAGTTTTAGATGTTCCTCCCTGCAATGATGTTTGCGTCTGACATTGTAGGAAGTTAGGAAGAAGGCAAAAGACCCCCCAGGCCGAGATTCTCTTGGATGAAAGCTTTTAGAGGGAAAGCAGAAAGGTAAAGCATTCAACTGAAGTTCTCATTGATTCTTACTCCCTTGTTTTGCCGACCCCAGTTAATTGGGATAAGGCTTAATGATGATGATCTTTCACCCTAGTTTCATCTTGGGCTTGTGGAAGATGTCAATATAAAAGTTCATAATGCTGCTTCCATTCTGTTTGCATTTTGTCATTCTTTTTGGGTATATCTGTTGATGATTGCTCTCAAGTGCTTTTCTATTTAGTATTGAACCTAGGGAGTGGAAGTCGTCTATGTTCTAGATTTTCTGAATTTTGGTTTGTCAACTGGAAAACTATCTTCGAGTCGATTTTTGATTTTGTGAACCAACAAGGGGTCAGCTTAAACTGGCTAGTAAGATGAGACATGATGAGTTTTTGTTCAAGGTATCGACTTATTTTTTGGGTGCTGCTATTTATGCCCACTCTGCTAGTAAGTACACCCATACTTTTCACTTTTGGTTAGACATAGTACAACTATCTACCATTCCGTAACCAAAATGGGAGGATGGGTGTATTTATCAGCCCAAGTGGTTGCCAATAGCATTATTGTTAAGGATATGTATGGGGAGTGGTAACAAATGTGAGGACCACTAGTGGAGAGACAAGTTCTCAATTACCCTAGGCTTATCAACATTGAGGCCGTACCTTTTTGCATCGGGATGCACGAGTTAATGAGGCATTTGTAGGAAGAGATCCCATGGTATATGTTGTTTGTGGATGACATAATTTTGATTGACAAGACAAGAGGCATATACACAAAGCTAGGTTTATGTAGGAAGCTCTAGAATCTAAGGGATTTAAAATTAGTTGGACTAAAAACAGAGCATATGGAGTGCTATTTTAGTAATAATTCGAGTGAGAATGAGGACTTAGTTAAGATTGTTGACCAAGAAGTTTCGCAAATGACCACTTTTTAAACCTTTGGGTCACTAATTCATGAGTGGAGAGATTGAAAAGGAAGTTGCCCTTAGAATTCAAGTTGGGTGGAAGAAATGGAGATGTGCTTTTGGAGTTTTATGTGATTGTTGTGCACCACTCAAAACTGAAAGGAAATTGTATAGGATAGCTATAAGATCAGCCATACTTTATGCGAAAGAATGTTGGGCAGTTGAAGAACATGTTCATCGGATGAGTGTCGTGGAAATGAGTATGCTGAGATGGATAAGTGGTAAGATGAGGAAGGATAGAATTAGAAATGAATGCATTTGAGGGAACTTAGGAGTAGCACCACTAGGTAGTAAGATGAGGGAAAGTAGAGAATTAGATGGTTTGGTCATGCAATGGAGACTAAGAACCGCACTAGTTAGGAGTTGGTACAAATTGAAGGCTCTAAAAGGGTAAGGTCCAGAAGGACGTGGATGGAGGTATTAAGGAAAGACTTGATGACGTGTGGTCTAACTAAAGGTCTGGCCCTTGATAGAGTGGAATCGCTGAACATGATTCATGTACCCATGTAGCTGACCCCAATTAACTGGGATAAGCCTTGGATGATGATGATTTTTTTTTTTTTTTTTTTGGAGCTAACTGATGGACATTAACCTTACTGTTTACATCTCCAAGCTGCTCATCAGCATGCGTACCGTTTGCTGATGCATGGAATTTGTTGATCAAAGATGTTGATATGGTGGAATGATGGTCTGGAAATCTCCCAGATAGGAAGTCACTAATACTTTGCTATTTGACATTTCCCCTGTTGAATGTTGTTGTACCTTTCTTTTAAGTGTCTCTTTTTTGCACCAATAGAAGGTCTGGGATTGTCAATTTATCACTCATCAACGATTAGGTACATCAGATGAGCAGTTTGGATCACCGAACCATGGAATCCATATGTAGGAAATCCTATGTATGAGAAAGTGTTAGCTAACTGATGAGCAAGATCAAATAACTCTTCATCTCTGCTATATATAATGCCAGAAGGTCCTGGACATTTTTGCTCCTGCAATTAGTTTTCCTAGATAGAGAGCTTTGACTATTTTAAGGACAAGTAAGACAATTTTAGTAGAGGGTAATTTCGGAACTTGAAGATGTGGGTGGTGTCCACCGGATGGACATGGATTGTGTAGTGCTGTGGGGGCCACCATGATGTATGTGGCATTATCTACGCCATTCATCTGTTTTTTGAGCTCAATTTTGGGGCATAAGCGCAAACTTGAAGCATATCCAAAGCTTGAGTGGACCACACCACAGAAAATAGTGGGGATAATGAGTACTCCGTTGAAAGCTTCCTAGGGCCTGCAGTGATGTTTATTTGTCGTCCAACCTGTTCATAAGGTCACACAGACATGGGTGAAGGGAAAACATAAATATCAGCTTGATTGAAAACTTCTGTGGCCCGAAGAAGTTTTCAACAGTAGGCGTTTAATTCCCACTGTTTCCTGTGGTGTGGTTCACTCGAGATTTGGATATGCTTCAATTTTGGGATCATTTCATTTGAGGACACCCCCAAAAAAAAAAAAAAAAAAACAGTTTACTCACCACGCTATGGTGTGTGGTGAGTTCCTCACTGCTCAATCCGTGTCGCCACTGGATGGCTTAGATTTCACTGGCAAAAGCCCATGAATGGCTTATATTTTACCCGCAAAGAGCTTGGCGCACCACTTTCTCTTTCCCAAATCCTGGGTTTCGATTCCTCTCCCAATTCCTCTTTTCTTTTCTCTTCACATGCGTTGCACAAGCTACACGCCTAGCCACTCTATAAGACTCTTAGTTACCATTTGGGTGCTGCCTATATGCGAATCTTCTCGCCCTTTTTAAATGAAGGGCTTCAAATTCTTCTGGTAACTGTCTTATTTTAGGGTGTGTTTGGTTGCACCTAATTTCTTGAAGTTTTGCTTTCATGAATGGTCATGAATACATTGTTTTGTTGCCTGAAAACATTTTTGTTTTCTCTTCTCAAAATGGCACACTTTTGTGAAATTAACAATTTTGAATAAGAATCAAAAGATTATTTTGAAATCATTCTTCCAAAATTCCTGTTGCTAGAGCCTCTTTTGTTATTTTTGTTTTCTCTTCTCAAAATGGCACAATTTTGTGAAATTAACAATTTTGAATAAGAATTAAAAGATTATTTTGAAATCATTCTTCCAAAATTCATGTTGCTAGAGCCTCTTTAGTTATAATCAATTGGGAGACCATTCATATTCTTGACCACTGGTTCCATGTGAGATGTCAGCATTGAGAAGTAGTCCACACAGCACTCGTGGGGCATTCATTTGCATCAGATGTGGCAGATATGTAAAACTACTCAGGATATCATCCCACCACCTTACATGGAAATAGTTGATAATTTCATGATGTATGCTAGCTGATGGAGCCAATTGATTTGTTTATTGAATTACAAATCTAGAGGGATCAGGGACATCGAAATCTCATCGGAAATTTGCAGCTTGCCAGACAAGGGCTAAGAGAGAAGGGAGCACAGATGTTACTGGAGATGAACTGAAGAAAGAAGGGAAGGTAAGGAAAAAAAATTATCATTTTCTTTGAACTGCCCTGTTTAGAAATCGCTCCATTCTCTAGTGATAATAGGAATCATATGGCACAACATCCTAACTAGGGTGCAAATGGGTCGGATCAAGTTGAGGGGAGTTCTGTATTTTCCCTCCCACCCCATCCTCTAAACTAGTCAGGTTGGGGTCAGGTCTGGGTCTGGGTCAGCCATAAGTGCAGACCCATTTAGTAGTTAATGTGTCGGGCCTGTATATATGAGAATCCAGACTTGACCCATGTTCGGGCTGGGTCAGATCGGGTCACACGGTGATCCTTACGTGATGAATGGCCTAGATCTTTTTTTTCTTTCAAGGAATACACATTCTCTGGGATGTTTTTCTTTTGACCATGTGGTAGATGAGAAATGTTCACATACAATGGTTGTATGTGAACATTCACATTCATCCATTTCTTTCCTACCAACATGTCATTACATGCAAGAGCACTGATCCCTTCCAACATTCATATTCATCCATCAATAAACTAATTAAAAATTTCCTAATTAAATTAATTATAGATAGGTTCATGAGTACCATTTTTCCTTGGTTTGGGAGCTTGTAAATGGAGGTGAAAGAATTGGGAGTAAATTACTTACTCAGTTGTGTTTGGATGGGTGTAAAATGAAATGCTAAACGGCAGGAATTGGCATGCATTAAAAATTTTCAATATATTCACGGGAACATGTGAGATCCCAAATTGGTTTTAATACCCCAAGTTAGCATACATATGTGATATTTGATAGAATGATTACAATAAGCTTATTGAAATATATACTTTGGCAAAAATGAGGAAATTTCGAACCATGGGTGGGCCACAAATGTGAGGATCACTATAAAAAAAAAAAAAACCAACATTTTTTAACCTTCTACTTAGATGGCCAACTTTTGGACAGTTTAGATAATTTAATTAATGATGTAGCCAATCGTTGGATTTTTTTTTTGGAGTATCATTATCGTGCCATGTGTACGGCAGATATGTGTCCAGCGACACCTTTGTTTACTTGTGGGACTCTCCAAGGGAGCCCAAAAAGGCATTTCACCCTTTCTACTTCAAAATTTCTCCTAGAGAGGATTTCATTTACAAGCCTATTTAGTCTCTATTTATTTCATTTCTATGCATTTACTCCCATCTAAACTTACCTCAAGAGTCCATTTACCTCCATTCACTCCCATCCAAACTATAATTAACTACTTTGTTGGACCTGGGTCAGGCTGGTCCATTAATGGCGCAAATTGGACTCATTAAAAATATAGTGAGGGTTGATTATGAGAGGTCCTGGATCCAAATCATTTAGTGATTGAGTCTGAACTTATTAATTTAGGGTTGAGTTAATAGTTGTTGTGATCTAACTGATGGGTGACGTTTTCTCCTCTTCATCAACGGTAGGGATCCTTCGGTCCTCTTACAGTGATACACTAGAGGGAGGTTGATGAGATTTTTCATCAACGGTATGGATCGTTCAGTCATCTTACAGTGTTACTCCATAGGAAGGTTGATGAGACGGTCACTTGCGATCAGGTCAGGATAACACAGTTTCGTCAGACTATGACATGGTGTCATTTTATTGGCTTGTAAGATGCTTGTTAGAGAGGGCCTACAACTTTTGGAAGGTGGTCAGGTCAAGTACATAACACTGGTGTGATGGGTCAATGAAATGGTGTCATGTCATATCCTTATAGAACTCTGTTACCCTGACCTGACCGAATCAGCCATATGTGACCTCACAATAAAACTGATTGGATGACATGGCCATTAGATGGATGGTTATGATGAAAATGGTCAGCTATCTGAATTAAACAGGCGCAGTCGGTCCAACAAGGATAATGGCTCACAAATCACATTGGTCAGGTCCAACAAGGATAATGGCTCAAAAATCACATTGGTCAGGAAACCTTGACCAACTGATCCATGTTGCAATTGGACGGATAGATAACCATTTTCAACTTGAGGACTTTCACTGTAACGGTCTATCAAGGCCATGGGTCCATGTCCTGGATTTGCAAGGCCAACCCCATCATAGTCCACCTAACAAGCGAGACAACCTGATGATTTTTATGCTAGATCATCTAAAAACAGTAGTCCGCCTGATGAAGTGCTTAGATCTCACACACGTGTCCCATATTGGCACGTGTATTTGTGTAGACTAAGCAAAATTCCGTTTAACCTCATTGCTTTTTCTCCTCTCTGTTTTTTTTTTTTTGAAAAAAACTTGTATAATTTCTTCAATGTTACCTCTAAAATAAAAAATAAAAATCAATGTTTTAAACTCTATGTAATTTGAAAAATAGTATATAAAAAAAAACCCCAAATTAAACACAATTTTTTAAAATAAAAAAGCGTTCTAAATAAAATTACTTATAAGGTGATTTAAAAAATTAAAAATACATGTATAATTGCTTCAATGTCACCTCTCACATAGAGGAAAAAAAAATAATAATCAATGTTTAAACCTCAATGTATTTTGAAAAATAGTTAAAATAGAAAAGAAAAGAAAAACGAATTAAACACGATATTTCAAAATGATTTAAAAAATAGAACTTCTAATAATTTAAATTTTAACATATCATCATTATTATTATTATTATTATACCTTATTTACATTATATATACATGCACATATAACCACTTTTCACTTCATTTTTAGTGGAAACAGTATTAAATTCAAACTCTTCTTCTTATTTTATTTATTTACTTCTTTGACCAAAATTTCAACCCCTTTTTTAAATGATCAAGACCGTTTTGATATACCATCTTTTCGTGGCTAAACGTGGACCGTCGATATTTTTTCAAACTTTGAGCTGATCAGGTACGGCTAGAAGTATGCTTATTTGTTATACAAACAGGTTTTTCTTACCAGCACGTGTAGCGCATCCTTACCATGCAAATGGTAGGCCCCACCCAAAAGATCACTGCTCAAATTAAGCTAGTCCACTCATTAGATAGTTCAATATTTGTATGCTGATTAGACAACTGGTCATGGATACAGATACAATGAATATTATCAATGAGAAGCCATTACTGTCGACCATTGATGAATGGGTGCAAATTTCTTTATTTCTCAGGCTATTAATAGGTTTTGATCAATCTAAGCCATTGATGATGTAAGACCTACCTAATAAAAATTTCAATATATTGACTAAAATGGTGTAGCCCATGTGATGAGCATGCCAACCTTATTTTTCTTTTTGCCAGGTGATGTCATTGTGGGGCCTACAATTTTCATGGAACTCACCGACTTCTGTGGGTCCCACCATGATTTATTGGTCATATCCACAACGTCCATCCATTTTATGAGATAATTTCAGGCCATGAATCGAAAAAAATGAGGTAGATCCAAAGATGAAGTGGGCCACACCACTGCTTTGACGCCCAACATTGAAACCTTTGATGTTTCTTTGCTATCCAACTTACTCATAAGGTTATCTGGATGAAGGGAAAACATAAATAACAGCTTGATCCAAAACTTCTGTTGCACCCATGAAGTTTTAAATGGTAGGTGCTCAATCCCCACTGCTTTCTGTGGTGTGGTCCACTTCAGCCTTGGATGCACCTCATTTTTGGGCTCATGCCTTAAAATGTTCTTGCAAAATGGATGGACGGTTTGGATATAACAAATAAATCATGGTGGGGCCCACAGAACTTAGTGACGTCAACACACAAGACTGACAGGATTTAAGCTGAGTCACTAGGAATCTCGTGGGTATTGACTCGCTGACTCTGTTGAGTTGATGTGATTGGAACTGAGTCATTCAATTGAAAAGACTCTGCAAAAAGGAAGATTGAATTGTGATGATTGTTTTTATTTTTTAAATATTTAAAAAAATGATTTTAAACATTTATTACTATTTTAAATATTAAATAATTTAATTTATAAATAAGACTCGTTTGAGTCTTTGAGTCGATCCAACCTGGTTGGACACCGAGTCAAGCAAGCAAATCTGAGCTGTAACTGTCTATGTATGGATTTGACCACCTTTGGAAGAATTAGGAGCCAGGAATCTTCCAATCTAGTAGATTTTTTATTCATTGGCCCATTTATAGTAAGTCCCACAACATCAACAGCTTGGATTACTCGATCCAGTGGGCCCCACTTGCTTCCATTTATACCAAATCCAACAGAAAGGGAACAATACGACCATTCTTATAAAAGAGAATATGATGGACGGATTGAAATGTGGATCAATGGGCACCACACAATTGTAAAGGTGATTGAAAGGGAAATCCTAAGCACTCATGTTCATTGAATTATTGGGATCATGTGCACCCATGTGCTCCTTATCTTTCATTAATTAAATGGCATTTTAGCAAAATTTTAATTAACGGTCAGTATTATAGGCCAAAACATGTACGGCCACCGACGATGTAGAGGTGATAGGCTTGATGTAACGCTCTTGATGTTGTGTATGATCAAACCTGCTTAATGGGTGGGCCGTGCCATTTGAATCAATGGACAGGGTTGGTCTGACTTGATGCACATGAGAGGCTCACCAAATGAGCGGATTGGTCTGACTTGATGTATCTCACCGGTAACTTACGATCCCTTGGTGGATTTCTTCTCATATGCGATTGCTCTACTTACTCCTGTATCTTTATATGTATCTCAGTATCACCTGTATCTCACCTGTCTACCTAAATGTCGACAACTGACTTTTCCACTTCCTTGTGCTCATCTTTATGGAACAAAGATTCCTCGTCGAATTTGATGTCAGGACTAAGGATGATTTTCCATGTGACTTAATTATATAACATGTACCCCTTCACACTATCATTATAATCGACAAAGATGTACTTTTTAGCCATTTGTTCCAACTTATTTCTCTCAACTGACGGTATGCGAGAGTAAGAATTGCAATAAAATACTCGAAGCCCCAAGTAGTATACTCGTTGACCACTCCATCATTCCTTTGGAATTTACAATCAATAACTATAAAAGAGGATCGATTCACCAAGTAACAATCTGTGTTAATGACCTCAATGCATATTTGCTTGCCCAATCCAACATTACTTATCATGCATTGAGCCATTTCCAAGAGAGTCTAATTTATCAGCCCAACCACATCATTTTGCTTGGTGTATGGCGCATTGTGTTGTGCCTCACAATCCCTCTATTTTTACAAAACCAATTAAATTCCTTAAAAGTGAATTCCCCATTGTTATATTTTCTTAACACTTTTATCTTTCACCCTGACTGTTTTTCCACCATTGTCTTCCATCGTTTGAAGTTGGTGAAAACCTTGAATTTATTTTTTAGAAAATAAACCCACACTTTTTTTGGAATAGTCGTCAATGAACGTAATTAACAATGATGACCCTCCACCAGAAACTATGAGCGATGACTATTATATATTAGAATGCATGTAATCCAAAATCCATTTACAAACATGTTTCGCAGACTTAAAAGATATCCTTAACTATTTTAAAAGCTGGGATTAAACACCGATCAATAAGTACCTTTATGCTCCGCTCGCTCATGTGGCTTATGCGTGCATGCCACATACGGGCAGACATGTAATCTGCTACAAACGCTGCAACTTTACTCGATGAAGTACTCCTGATCAATCTCTAAAAGGTTACCATTTCACTGTGCTTCCATAACTATGAGTGCCTTATTTGAAACCTTAGGAGGCATTTGGCGCAGGGGATTAGATGAGATTAGGTGGGATATAATTATTGCATTTGGCCTCATGCAATTCCATATAGCATTTGGAGAGGATGGGAAAGGTTGGGATTAGGTAGGATAAAATTGCATTTAGCCCCATGGAATTGCAATTAGTCCTATTCTGAATTTCTATGGATTTTGAAATCCACTACGCATGTGGGCGCCACATTGATGCATGTGTTTATCCATGCCGTCCATCCATATACACCATGTATACGTGACATTCTGGTTATATACGTGTACAAGTGAACAACATCCATTGTGAATTTGGTCCATTGATTGCAATTCCATGGTACACCAAACTTGATTTTGTTTAATCCGGTGTTTTTTCGTAGCAAAATTTTTATCCCAAACATTGGATTGGATGGCTACAATACCATGGTATTTCTAGACATGCAATCATTGTGATATAATGATGTTAATCCCATTTAATACAATTCAATACCATTCAATTTCACGGACCAAACACTCCCTTAAGGACACGATCTAATCCGGTGAATTTGCATCTAAATCCCTCGAGTGTACCCAGAGATATCAGACTCTTCCTCAACTCAAGAACATGTCTTACATCGGTCAAGATATGCTCTATGCTATCAAACATCTTGATGGGCACCGATCCAACACCAACCATGTTACAGATATTGTCATTATTCATAAATAACTGGCCACCATCACACGCACTGTAGTTGGTGAACTAACTCTTATGGGAGTCATGTGATATGAAGCTCTATATTCAAAATCCATTCATTGTCGAAATGCCTGAATTCTGATGTGGTCAGCACGTCACTACCACTCGTCTCCTTACTAGATTACGCATTGTTAGCCTCTTTGAAAGAACCTTTTGATTTCTCCTTCATAGACTTAGGATTTTGATAATCTTTCTTTATGTGTCCTGTCATGCAATAAATCTAACACTTCATCTTGCCTTTGGATTTGGATATTAATCGTAAAAATCCTTTATCCCACTCAAAATTTCTCCCACTTGTAACCAGTGTATCTATAAAAGCACCCACGTTACTACTTTTCTTTCTTATCACCTTCGATTGAAGAACTGAGATAATAGTCTCGACGCTGATGGTCGTCTTACCGATGCACAAAGAGTCTTTGAACGACTCACAGGATGCTGGAAGGGAATTTAATATAATACATGCTTGATTTTCATCATTCATCTCCTCATCCACTTCCAACAATTTGCAAACCAGCCTATTAAAGTTACTAATGTGGGTCTCAACGTTAGCTCCCTATCCATCTTTAGATTGAAAAACTATAGTTTTAAATACAAACGATTCTTAAAAGATTTTTTGACATAAATGTTTTTTAACTTCGCTCATGTATCAGCCACAGTCTTTACTCTTGTAAGATTGTAGATGACTTTATCCATTAGATACAATTGGATTGAGATATTGACCTTTTGATCTAACTTGTTCCACTCTTCTTCTTTCATAGTTTTTGGTCACTTTTTAAGGAGTGTGTCTTTCAATCTTTTCTGCACTAGAAGGCCCATTCATCTTCACGTTTTATAGTTCAAAATTATTCTTCTCGGAATACTTCTCTACATCGAACTTCATGCTAAATGACATAGATACCTTATCTTCATATTTGATCTTATTCCTTACTTTAGTTCTGATACCACTTGTTGGAACTCATAGAACACAGAGAGGAATCAAACAAAGCAATCACAATCGCACAAGCAAATCCAACAGAGAATATTCCGAATTTATGAGGAAAAACCCTTGTGGAAAAAAAAAACCATGGCACAAAATGTTAATGCACTATAAATAAAAAAGTTACAAGAGATAAAATCTTTACTGATTTGAAGCCTCAAGAGAAAAACCCTAGCCTTTTCTCTTTCTAAAATCCTCTCAAACCCTTAAGCACATTCAACCTTTTTTGCCCTAATTTTGATTACACCCATATATGTAAGTAAAAATGGAAATAGAAATAAATTTCACAAAACTACACAATTTGTCGACTTGTTGATCCGATCGGTTGAAATGCGTTGATCATTCGAGCCAACCCACCGACTAGAGTTTTCGTCTTGTCGAAAATTCAAAAAATTGTCCATATAGTTTTCTCAAAAAACTAAATATTTTTGATATCCTTATACCCGTAGACTAGGTTGTCGACCGATCCATGGTCCCTATTTCAACATAGATTTGATGTATCTGATTTTCAACACCTTCATACTGGCTTATATGACATTTTCAATAGATTGCACCCTAAGAAGTTTTTAACGGTAAGATGGTCAATCACCACGGTTTCTTATGGCATGGTCCACCTGATAATTGGATCTGCTTCATTTTTGGGATAATGCACAAAATGATATGAAAAATAAATGAACCACATGGACGCATAATACATATGTCAAGGTGGGCCGCCCCAAGGTAACCCCATAATAACGGCGGTGTCATCTTGAGTGAGGCTAGGGTCTCACCTAATCTGCACTCCCTATCTACCACCCACGTAGGTGCTGGAAGGGAGCAGATTAGACTGTCGGCAGGGCTAATTGCAGCCGTCCATTATTCACTTATAGATTACTTGCCTTGGACAGTCGATAGGCCTGATTTCCGCGTCAAATGAATGATCTTCATAGTGGGGCCAGAATTTTTAACGGATCTGATGCTGTACACGTGTCTTGATGAGACGTATGTCAGGAGCATAGACATTTAAGGGTGTATGCGATGCTCTCTAACGATAGGAAAAATCGCGACCCACAACGGCCAAACGACCTATGCTACCACACATGTTAAAGTGCCTGTATATGAATTCTCATATGCAGCCTGGTTATTCTTCCCATGTGTCACGCATGTGAACAATCTGAACCATTACAATAATGTTCCATACTACTATTATTATAATAAATGAAATTAATCTGCTCCCTGCATTATATGAGTAACATTCGTAACTTAATTCAGACCATCAGTTTCCCATTGATTTTGAGTGTGTAGTTCTAAATTAATTAAACAACATGATATATGAGAAAAATAGTCTTCATATCATGGCCCACCATTTTCATGGATTGGATCTTATATTAAATTGAAAAAATAGAGAAAAAATGTGGATGTATCTGATCATTTCCCACGGCAATATATGCTCAGGTGTTGCCGTCTGCCTTTTGTGCGTGATGTATGGAACGTCGGCATGTTGTCACGTCCGATCAGCTAACTGGGCTAACCGCACGCGCGTGTACGGTCTTGCTCACGCACACGCCATTACATGCACCAATCTTGCGCACGTGTAAAAGATCTGAGATTTCCATGAGATGGGCCACATTTCTTAGATCAAATGGTCCAAAAATGACGGGTGTTCACTTCAAAAATAGGAAAGAAAAAGCGAAACAATAGGAGATCGAAAAGATTTCATTTTCTGACCGTCCATTTAATTTGTAAACCATGGCCCAGGTTATTAGTCATCCACACTGAATTTTGGGCTGGATGATCTTCACATTGTAGAACACTTCATGGAAAGCTCAGATCTTTCAGATATATGCTATGTTGAAATATATGCTGGCATGTAAATAAGTAGGGTTTTACCATCTACCTTGTTGAAATTAGCTCAGTCTAGAAAAACAAGTGGGCCAGGGCGAGCCCTTAGAACCGGACCCATGGGCCGTGAAGTCGGCTTTAGGTGGGGCCCACGTGAGGCATGCAATTCTGTTTTAAATATAAAAACAAAGAGAAACGAATGGTGGAGGACTTTTGGCGTCCTGCAGGAGCACAAGAAAATGTAGTCGGGCCCACCACCGTCCTGGAAATTGTAAAATCCACTCCGTTCATAAGGCTAGATCATCTATTATTGGCCATGTGGCAAAAAATTAGCCAAATTCACAACTCAGGTGGGCCACACCACATGGAATGATGGGGACGAGATGCCAGCCATATTCTTGTGTGTGCCACATTAGCGTGAATTCATAAAAAATCAGTGTAACTAATTTGGATGAAGTGAAAAATACAAAATCAGCCGCATCCAGAAATTAGGTGATTCACACTTCATGAATGTGGATGTTTGACAGGCCATTTTACAATAACCTCCATAGGGGTGGACCACCTGATGTTTTTATTTTATTTTATTATTATCATTTTTTTCATTCTTTTAAATCAAAGTGATGTACCCAACTTTTTGTATGCATGATTTAAATGACGTTTGGTTGGGGGAATTGGATTGCGTCCTACCCCACTTAGATGATAATGTGTCTGGGCAAAGCTCTGTGGAGCCCACTGTGATTTATGAGTTTTATCCACACTGTCCATTCATTTTACCAGATGATCTTAGGAGACCAACCCAACCATGAGGGAAATCCAAGGCTCAAGCAGACCACACAGTGGGGATTGAACATCACTGTTGGTTCTTGTGTTGTGGTCTACTTGAACTTTAGATCTTTCTACCCTAAAATGATCTCGAGAGATGGATGGACGACGTTGATAAAATCTATACATCACGGTGGACCCCAAATATCCCATGCATGGAAAACTTATTGTTCAGGGGGGACGTAATGCACAAGAATGAGAGCAAAATGAGGAATCCGCCTAAGCAGAGACTTGTTTCTAAGTAGCTAATTGGTGAGGCAATAGCTTGCCAATACGATGATCCCTACGTGATTTGAAATGATGACTAGCCACAATGAGACTAAGATATGTCCAAACTCGTACGGGAGGTAACAATGATGAATTTTCTGTAATAGGCGAAAGCCTGACGGAGCAATGACGGGTGGAGGTAAAAGGCTTACGGGTCATAAATCCTCGAACCGAATAACTATTTAAAAGATTTGTCAATGATACATCGAAGAGAATGGGGTTGAGCCTAATATATGAGCTACCAGTGTTGACAACCCAACTTATACAAGTAGAGATCGTATGCGATAGGTTTAATGGGTAAACAACAAGACACGAGGTAGACGATTGCACTGATATAGATGAGCCCCTTCTATGGTGTACAGTGCAAACAGCAAGACAGAAGGATGAGTTTTTTAGAACTCTTAATGAATTCATAGCCATATATTTGGTGGTGTATACAGTTGCTGCATACACTTGATGGAATTCACCTATATGGGTGTGGAGGTGGAGGCCACTTCCTATGAGAATCTAGGCAAATTTTCTAGAGCACTCATGAAATCTAGGTAATGGTGTATGGCCGAAACACACCGAATCGCAGAATCACTTGTTGCGGAAAAGTTGTGTGAGTGACATGTACTTGCGATATACATAAAAAAGAATCAGGTTCAAGATTATGGTATCACCTGATTCCTGTAAACTTGTCATGCTTACTCTAATGTCGGTTCAAGTCTATAGTGACACCAGCACCATTTCATAACTTTTCCATTTTAACCTGAAATGTTAAAAATTTAAAAACATATGGGGGATTGTTATATTTTACATTATTTTAAAATAATTTAGTGTTTCAAAATATCCATTAGGACAGACTATGGTTGTGGCCATAGGTGCCCTATGGATGTGTCTTTTCACTTAAGTCTGAAAGGTTGCATCCTTTTAATTTTTGTTTTGAAAAGTTGTGTCTTTTGAAGCTTAAGGGTCGCACCAATTGAGTTTAAACCCAATAGTCACAACCCTTTGTGAAAGGGTGTCTCTACACCCTTAAGGGTGTCTTCACAAAGTCTATTAATAGACTTCTGATTTTAAGTTTTGAAATGAATTAGAAAATCAGGTTTTCTCTTAAAAATGTGTTCAAATATTTTCTAGTTCGGGTTAAGACTACAAGTGGTTCGAGCCCGTGTACAGTGAGTGCACCGCTGGGACCGAGTCATAGTCGTTGTATCCTAGAGGTTGATTGCTCTGGAAACCTGTTGCACTTGGGACGTTGTCCAAGGGGAGTAAATTCGATTTCAAGCTGAGTGATTCATGTCACGCCTCGACTTCTACAAACCGATAAGTTTTCTATTTTCTCATTTTAATTTTAATTTTAATTTATCCAAATAGTTTTCCAAACTCAATATATCCAACATATATCACCTAATTTTTTTTAAAGGGGGGTGATCTACCCCAATTTTCTATACGCATAGTTTAAATAAAGTTCTCACACTAAGGAATGAAGTGAATTTATTTATACAATATGGTACATCATGTTTTTGTGCAGAACGTCAAAATGTTGATTCAAATCTGCAGAAGTTGGAGCTCCCGGGCAAGCAATATGGAAAACAATAATTGAAGGGGTTTTGAGTTCAAGGAAGAGCAAGAGAAGTAGGTGTTTAAGTGGAGCGAACGTTACTGCGTTGGTCATCCAACAAGGCTCATCTCAGTTTTACATTGGCTCAAGTGGGGTAGACCACCCATTGTTCCTTTTCTTTCCTCCTTTTTTTTTCTTTTAATCGGGTGATGTACCCTAATATTTTATATGCATAGTTTAAATGAGGTTCTCACTTGACAAATGGAATGAAGTTATATGTTGTGGGAAAATCAAACTGGTCCCTCACATGGGAAGAATGATCGACTAACTACGAAAGAATTTCGAACTGAAGTGATTAGAGGCTTGGGACGAGTTTTCAAGCCAAGCTGTTAGAGAACATGGATTTGAGACGGAATTAACAGTCCTCCTGACGCAGAGATGAGCTCCCGAGCTGAGCTGTTCGCAGACAATGATTGGCGATGGAAGATTCGTCTCAACAGGAATATCTACAACACAGGTAAAAGACTCGTAAGACAAGGAGCTCGAGATCCGAGCTTTCCTACATTTCAAGTTGACCCAAGCGACCACTGCTAAGACAATATTAGTAACCTGGAATTACGCCCCAGATCCAAAAAAGAAGGGCTTGACCTGATTTCAACCCAAGATCACGGTGACCGAGATAGGCTCGACGATATTTTCAAGAGCAGTTTCTTATCCAAATAGGGATTCCCTATCGTATCCCATTAAGACATAACGGTTTCAGAATCACCAAAGGACCATATAAGTATGACTGCCCTAAGCAATAACAGGTACAATAAATACTTGCATTCTAGTCCTTGATCTAAGTCTACTAGTCTAACTTAGGCAGCTAGGGTCCACAACTGTCCCCAGCACCCATCAATGGACATACATTACGACCAATTACATCTATTAGCCCAAAATCTAGCGACGACATCATCTATACAACATGACAGAATATATTTTTCCGGCGTCTAGATTCTTGTTTGAAAGTTGGATGCCCCAAGCGTAAAGATGATTGAACCATCTATGGGCCACCACGTGAATTTAGAAAATTTTAGGTGGTTGTTCATTATGTTTTGAGCTGCGGCCCACGTAATGATTGAATAAAATTGATTTTTGCATTATCACATTATCACAGTGGGGCTCATCTCCCTCGCAAGTTGGATGGTAGACCCACAAAGCAGCTTGCGTGTAAGCAATTGAGCATAAACAGGTGAATAGAATTTTAATTGTAGAATAATCCTATCCTACAATGACTTATAGAGGGACCGCTTAAATGCTTATAAAACCATACAAAAAGTATGTTTTACTCTGACTTGTACGTAGATTTCAAGCAGAACATTTCAGACTGGCTATAGATCCAAATCCAAATTCAAACAAATTCCAATTCTAATTCATACTCCAAATTAGAGGTGCGTTTGGTTGCACCAAATTTCACAAAACATCTTGAAAATTTGTACGGAATTAAACTGATTACTTATGAAATTTCACGTTAGTGCAACCAAACACGCCCTAAATGACAAGGTAGTATGGAATAGTGCCTCATGTATGGTACATGTAAGATTGAATCCACTTCCTGTAGCTGAGTCTGGCTCGAAATCTCATCCAAGCCTGACCCTTTGATGTCCCAACCGGCAGATTCCTTCGGGATGAATGGCTCTGATTATGGATGGTGGGAAATGGTACTATGAGGTTTACCTCATGAGAACTTCCCATGAGTTTGAGCTGTGTGGGCCCCACCGTGATGTGTATCTAACATCAACACCGTGCATTTGATGGGTTCCCTTATGTTTATGGGATATCTAAAAAATCAGCCCTATACGGAACACAGGTGGGTCATACCATCTAAAACCATGTGAAGACATACCTAAAACATATAAAATCACTTGGTGGGGTCCACCTAAGTTTTAGATGCGGATGAAACTTGGTCTGACCTCTCATACAAGTAGGACACATACAATGGATGGGTTGGATTTGTGAACCACATCTAGGTGAGCCCAATAAATGATTATAAATGTTTTAATAAGATGGTAACCCCTGTCAACTGTTGTATGTGGTGTGGAAAACCCAAGTCATGGATTAATTTTATTTTTAGACCCATAGGCTACCTTCAAATGATGCATCTGACTGATGGGGTAGATGTTCGACACACATCACGGTGGGCCCACACAGCTCGTTCTCATGGGATGTTCCCATGAGTATGTATCCATATATCCACACCATCCATCCCTTTTCTCATATCATTCTAAGATATTTGAACAAAAACAAGTTAGAGCCAACGCTCAAGTGGACCACACCAAATAATAAGCTTAGTTGCATTAAATGCAAGTTGCATTAAATGAAACAATAATATTTGGTGTGGTCAACTTTAGCGTTGGATCTAACTCATTTTTGTGCAAATATCTTAAAATGACGTGAGAAAGGTGATCGACCGTGTGGATATACGGATACATCACTGTAGGCCCACCCACATAACTGCCTAGTCTTAATAGCATTATTATATATATACGTTAAATATATATTAATAATTCTAGCAATCAATTAAGGTTTCTTAAATTACATGCAAAAGAGTTGGTTTACACACCAATGCATCTATCAAAGTGGCACACGTGTGTGCAATGTAATCCATTTATCAGGTAGGCCCAATGATGTAAATGATCTTATTTGAAGTGAACAACCTGAAACATAGATTAAGGGCCTGTTTGTTTTACCATTTACCATTGTAAATGATGGTATATATGTAATTATTATCATTTACCATTGTAAATTCAGCTGCCTGGTGATGTTGAGGGTTGCACTAGAATCAAGGATGAGAAGAATGAGATAGGAAAAAAATATCTGGGTTCCACTGTGATGTATGTGTCTGATCTACATTGTCCATTCATTTATCCAGCTCATTTATGAGTTCATGATGTATGTGTCTAATCCATTATGTCCATCCATTCATCTAGCTCATTTTAGTTTATGAGCTCAAAAATGATGCAAATCCAAGGCTCATATGGACCACAGACTCGAAATAGTGGGAATTGAATGCCTATAGTTGAAAACTTATTGGAGGCCACAAAACTTTTAGATCAAGCTGATTTTGTGTTTTCGGTTCATACATGTCTTTTTGACCTTTTGAACTGATTGGATGATAAATACACATCGCTATGAGTCCCACACAAATTTTAGGTTTTAACAGTGTGGACGTTGTTATCTCTTCTGTTTGATGTTGTGTGGTCCACTTTGAGCTTACAATCTGCCTTTTTTTTTTCCCTTTCTTTCTCGCTAATGGCCTAAAATCAACTAGTAAACTAGATGAATGATGTGGATTAGACACATATGATGCAATGGGACCCATAGAAATCACTATTCTCAAAGCATAATTACTCTACATTTTTCTTCTCTAAAAAATGGCTATTATAAAATCGTCATTATGGTAAATGGTAAAATAAATAGAAAAAACCTAATAGACATCAAACCCATTTAGATATAGGTTTGGGTCTTCAAGAACTAGACCTAAACTCGATGAGACCTGAGCCTAGTTAGCCCCAGTATGAGTACTATATATAGGACTTGACTCTCTAATCAGTGTCGGTGGTCGAATCAGGTACGTCGATCGATATGATCCTCGGAACCTTCCCTCTTGAATGGTGTAAGATCCGGAGAAGGAAAAATCTGTAACAACTTGAACTAAAGTTTGTTACCCTTACCTTTAGAATGTTCTATTTCCAAACATATAGCATTTTAGAAAGGGGTCATGTTCTTGTTTTGTAAACAACGTTAATATCAGTCACTATCCTTAATTAAAATGTCACACCCTTGGTGAAATACCAACCCACCTATTCCTTCAAAGGGCTACAGCTATCCATGCTTTTAATTCCTCCAAATTCATCTTCTTGAGCTCGCTTTCTCTCTATCTACCTATCTATCTACTCTCTCTCTCTCTATCTATTTATATACAGGGAGAGTAGCTTATTGTACATGTACTCCTTCAAAGGGTCTACTAAAAAGATGGGGTTGGTTTCATTTCTTGTTTTCTCTCTTCTCTTTGTGGAAGCTTCTCTCCTCAAAGCCACTACCACCCAAGATCACTGTTCTTCAAAAATTCAAGGTGATTATATATTTCAATTTGATTTAGGGTGCTGTTAGTTGTAACAAATATCATGGAATTTCATGATTAGGAAGTTTACAAGTGCCAGATTTCATGATATTTCATGAAATTTGGTGCATCTAAACACACCCTCTTATAATTTGGACTCAAATACAATGAAAGAATATTTGGGTTTCTGTGTTTTAAGTTTAGTCTTTATGGGATTGTGAGATCCAAGCCGTTCGTTGGCTTTGCCTGAAAATCCAGTACATCTGGTAAGTTATGAAATGAATAGATGAATACTAGCCAAGTTCTTCTAAGCCATCTATTCGTTTTTTTTTTTTTTTAAAAATCATGTTGTGGTCCACATGATGAGTGGTCCAATCTGATTATTGGGTTTTCTATGTTTTTAGTTTTATTCCTTTGTTTTCATTTTTCAAAGGTTGGGAGTACTTAAAGGAGGATAAAAACTGTAAACGCCACCACAAGTGAAAAAGTGGCACACGGGTGTGAGATCCAAGCTGTCCATCAGCCTAGCTCAAGAATCAGGTCAATCTGCTGATCTGATTGGACACAGTTTATGAAACGAATGGATGGATAAAGAAATTTATCCATGTTTTTCAAAGCTGTCCAATTCTATCATGTTGTGGTCCAAATGATGAGCGGCCGAGTGGAACTTTTTCCACCTGGTCCATGATCAAAGTGTTGAAGTATACCAATTCGGCAGATTTTTCAGTTGTCCTCCATCCACAATCAGGCCCATCATATAAACGGCTTGGATCACTGTAACATGACCCCAGATCTCAGCAAACACTACCTTTGTTGATGATCAAGGTCCCATGATTCATCTAGAAAAAGGCTCAGAATTGCTCCTTGTTTGTGATTATTGATATACCAACTTAGGTTAGTTTTCTTTAAAAGTATTGAAAAGAAATGCTATTTACAACCCAATTTTTTGATAGACTCACCCCGACTTTTTTTTTCTTTTTTCTTTTTTTTTTTCCCTTCACTTTTTGGTACTAGAATAGTACCTTTTTGTGGTACTATATATCTAGTACCAGAAAAGTGGGCCACAGTTAATGGCCCACCTCTCTCCTTTCCTCATACTTAGTTATGTTCACATGAATAAACATATATCTAAGTTCTCTAATTTTGCAGATGATCAATACCAGCTAAACAATTCTGGCATACATCTAACCCTACATCATGTCCATGGCCCATGCTCGCCATGGGCCTCGCCCCCCTCGTCGCCTTTGGAAATTCTCAAGCATGATCAAGCCCGGGTCCGGGCACTAAGCAACCGGCTAGCGAAAACCACTCGATCAACCACCTCCACCGCGCCAAAATCCATAAGTGTCCCATTAAACCCCGGCGAATCAGCTGGGGTTGGCAACTATGTGGTCAGGATCGGGCTCGGCAGCCCGGCTAAATCCTTCCTTGTCGTCATGGACACCGGAAGTTCCTTCAGCTGGGTCCAATGTGAACCCTGCGGGTCATATTGCCACCCCCAGACCGGCCCCACCTTCGATCCATCCACATCACATACATACAAATCAATCTCATGCAATAGCTCAGAATGTTCTAACCTAGAAGACGCGACACTTAACCCGCCGGCGTGTTCGTCGTCAAATATATGTGAATATGAGGCGAGCTATGGCGATGGCTCGTTCTCAGTGGGCTACTTGAGCCGCGACACATTAACCGTGGTCCATTCCCAAACTGTGCCCGGTTTCGTGTATGGGTGCGGTCAGAACAACCAGGGCCTTTTCGGTCGAACCGCGGGCCTAATTGGGCTGGCTCGCAACCCACTCTCTCTACTTGGTCAATTATCTTCGAAATACGGTTACACATTTTCATACTGTCTGCCTACACTCTCTTCAAGTGGAACTCTCTCTATTGGGTCATTTAATCCTTCCATCTACACATTCACACGTATGTATACGGACTCGCGGGACTCAACATTGTATTTTCTACGGCTTACGAGTATGATCGTAAATGGGAAGACCCTTAGAGTGTCTAGGTCTACTTATACAAGTAGCCATACGATTATAGACTCGGGTACCGTAATTACAAGATTGCCACCAGAAGTATATACAGCCCTACAGGAGGGTTTTGTAAAGGGTATGGGTAAGTATACGCGGGCCCCACCGTATTCGATACTAGATACATGTTACAATGGGACCGCTACGAGTCTGTCGGTGCCTGAGGTTCGGTTGATCTTCGAGGGCGGCGCCGAGCTGAAGCTGGCGGCACGGAATGTTATGTATGAGGTTAGTGACAATGTTAGCTGCCTGGCGTTTGCGAGTAACGAAGATGCCGGCGGAATTTCTATAATTGGGAACACTCAGCAGCAGACGTTCCGCATTGTCTACGATGTTTCTCATCGGAGGATAGGATTCGCTGGTGGCGGGTGTGACTGACAGACGATTATTTACTGATATATTATTATTAAGATAGTGAAATAAATTCCTTCTTATACCACTTGTGTGTGTATATACATACATTTGTAAAGGAGGGCTGCCACATATATAGGTCCCACAAAAAGTGGGCCTCACAAAAAGTGGGCCCACTTAATTTGTACAGGGTTTCTACTAAGTAATGATAAGTGATATTGAAGTGGTTGGTAACGGAGGGTCGATTACTTGTCACACGTGTGGATAATCTGTCAAAGTGCTGTGTGCCCTGGGATGATGTATGTGTTTTATTGTTGCCAGCTTATTTTAAGGCATTAGCAGCCAAAAAATGAGGCAGATATAAATCTCAGGTGGACCACACTACAAAAGGCAGTCGGGATATATATATATATATATATATATATTAAAGGGATATAGAAGCTTTGAAACAAGCTGATATTTGTGTTTTACCTTCATCAGGTCTGTGTGACCTTATCAACAGGTTGGGTGCCCAGTAAACATTACAGTGGGCCCTGAGAAGTTTTTTAATGTTGGATGTTCAATCAGCACTGTTTTCCTGTAGTGTGGTCCACCTGATATTTGAATCTGCTTCATTTTAAGGCTCATGCCCTAAAGTGAGCTGGCAAAATGGATGGATGGTGTGGATAAAACATGTACAATATGGTGGGCCACAGTGCATTGACATCAGCTAGCTGGCCAGTGTTGAGTCACTACCCAAACTGCGGCCGCACGGAATAAGTGGAAAGATAACAGATTTTGATCGGTTGCGGTTTGGTGACTGACGCTGTCAGTAGCTACTAGCTACTGTTGCTACTGGATGGTGCTCTGTCAGGCCCACCATGATTTATTTATTTTAATCCACACCGTCCATCCATTTTTTGAGACCACTTAAATGCATGAGAGAAAAAACAAGGTTGATCAAAATCTAGGTTGGAACACACCACAGGAAGCAGTGGTGAATATTGAATACTCACCGTTAAAACTTTTTGGATCAAGCTGATATTTGTGTTTTCCTTCATCCAGGTTTTTTCTGACTTAATCAAAAGGTTGGATGGAAAATACACTTTATAATGGGTCCTAAGAAGTTTTCAATGGTAAGTGTTCAATTACCACTGTTTTCCTATGGTGTGGTCCACCTGATATCTAAATATGTCTCAGTTTTGTGCTCATCCCTAAAATAATAATCCAAAATGGATGGACGGTGTGGATAGAACACATACATCATTGTGGGATCACAGAGGACAGTATCAGTACCCAATCCATTCAAATCATGACTCAGCTGAGTCCAGGGTGACTTATGGTGTCAAACCAAATTGGGTCCACTGAATCAGAACACACCTTTCTTAAAACCATGGTCCATTGACTAATACATTTTTGTGACCTGATGAGTGGTTTGGTTTTTCATTTTTTTGGGCCACAAGATCTACAAGTTGGGGCCCATCACGTGTAAAAGATTGGTTAAGGGTGTGTTTGGTTACACCATATATCATGAAATATCATGAACTTTGAGCTAAAAAATTAGATTGATTTATCGTGAAATATCGTGATATTGGTGCAACCAAACGCAACTTTAGAATCGTTAGGAATATTTAAATAGCCATATCAGCCAGGGAAATGGTACTATAAGGTAGATCTTATGGGAGTTTCCAGTGAGATCCAGCTCTGCAGGCCCCACCGTGATCTATGTTGGACATCCACACCGTGCATTTGATGGGTCCCTTCCATTCTAAAAATCATCTATAATTGGAAATCAAGTGGGCCATACCATCTGAAAGCATGTGAAATTACACCTAAAACATCTTAAATCACTTTGTGTGGCCCACCTGAGTTTTTGATACAGAAAAACTGTGAACCCCTCATCCATTTGGGGCACACACAATGGATGGACAGGATGTCTGAACCAAATAAAGGTTTCAATGTGTGGGTATCTACTCTCAAATATTTTATGGTGTGGCCCACTTAAAACATTGATAGGATGGAATTTTACGATGGTGGTCTATCATGGAAGGATGCATCTGATTGATGGGATGGATGTCTGATATAAATCACGGTGGGGCCCACTGAGCTCGACCTCGTGGGAACCTTTTCCCTGTCAGCCAATCCTCATGATTCAAGCCTTACACCGTTGGTCAAATCTGCAACTTCTCATGCTTCTGTTGGAGATTTTTATGAAAAAAATCCTTAAAAAAACAGAGTTTACAAAAAAGTACCACAAATTTTTGTTTTTAAATTTCCAGGACAATGAGGCTGAAAACAAATTGACCAAAATGCCGTAGAATTGTTTTCTTTTAAGACAAGTTGCAAAGCCAAGCATTATGGGCCCATTTGATGTGCTTATGACATCCAACACATCCAAAAAAGTGGAACCCACAATGAAAATCATACAAACAAAAAATTAAGCTGAAAGATATGAAAACAAAAAATTCATGCCTAACTTGTTATCATGCAACGCCACATCATATGAAACAAACGTGTACCTCTAAAAAAGAAATCTAGATTATTTAACAAAAAATTGACGAAGGTATGGACTCAAGGCCGGCATTTTAAGGTCGGCGTTTGGGGCAACGCTCGCCACGACCTCAATATGCGGCCATCTGCTGGCTCCAACTTTAGAGAAAGGTAAGCTTGGTGTCAACCTAATAGCCTAGGTCTACTCCAGATGATCCGACCTCATCTAAAAGAGGACATGTCCAAAATCTTCTCTGGATATTTCGAGATCCATCCGTGATGCAATCGTGATCCTGAGATCCTTGAGAGGATCTCAAAAGATCTTCCTACTCGACAGGGAAAGTCGCTCCATGCCACCGTCTCTTCTCGACTACGAATAAAGAGGCTCCCAATGGTGAATGGTACGCAAAATCTCTCACCCAAATCTCCTCAATACTACAATATCTAGATTTCTAGCCTAACTTTAGTATTAGAGGGTCCCCTGCTCTAGCCAAGGCTTCCTTTGTCCTTTTCTTATCCATGCTTGTAGGTCTAAAGAGAGTAGATTAGATTTTTGCATCAACAAAAATGCAAAAATCATACCGACAAAAAATTAAGCTAAAAGACACGAAAATAAAAATTAAAAAAAAAAAAATCATGCTTAACTTGTCATCATGTACGCCACATCATATGACACAAGCAAACGTATACCTCTCAAAAAGAAATCTAGATTGGGTACTGGTAACCCGGCACCCTTTATCATAGTAAGTAAACTCTGTTATGAATGTATGTGGCTTATTCATATGTTTTTTCAACTCATTTAAGTAATTAGCCCAAAATTGAAGCATATACAAATCTCAACTAGACCCCATCACATGAAACATAGGGGATAATGATGGCCACTCATAGGGCCTATGGTGATGTCTATTTTTCCATTTAACCGAGGTCACGTAGACATGGATGAAGGGAAAACACAAATATTAAATTGATCCAAAATCTTTATGGCCCATTAAAATTTCAATGGTAGGTGTTCAATTCACACTATCTCCTATGGTGTGGTCCACTGGAACTTTGGATATGCTTCTATTTTGGGGTCATACCCTAGAAAAAGCTGGTAAAACTAATGGACTGAGTGGATAAGATGTATAACTGATGGTGGCCGCACAACCTATGTAAAAATGTGGAAGTCCCCTTGTGGCTTACTTATATTTGGATCAGCCTAGTTCAAGGGATCTTTCACTCACCTTCTTTTTCTCACTAAGAATTTTTGTTATTTCATATTTTAGCGACATGTTAGGATTTGAGATGAGGCAGATCTAAAACTCAAGTAGGTCACATGGTAAGAAATTGTGGGAATTGAAATTGTTGAAATATTTAATTGGCCACAAAAGTTTTGAATCATGCTGATATTTTGCATGACTTTATAAACGATTTGGATAGCATATCAACATCAGGGTGGACCTCAAAAAAGTTTTAACAGTAGGCATTTCCCTTAACCTTCTCATGTCTTGTGGCCCACTTTGAGATTTGGATCTTACTCATTTTTTTTGGCTCATGTCCAAACATTAGAGGTGTACATAGAGTTGAACCGAGTCGAGTTGGCCTCAGCTTGACTCGGCTTGGCCACTAGTTGACCTCAGCTCGAACTCGGCTTGGCTCGGTCCTTGAGCCTGACTGTCTAGTTCTGCTCAGTTCAGTTAGCAGCTCGGGCCAGTTTGGGCCGAGTTCGAGCCAAGATCGAGACGAGTTTTTCCGTGCGACATTTCCACAAACACCTGGACTGAACCTTCATAATTCCCTTGTCTGTAAAACAATAGCAAAGGTTGTTCAGGTATTTTATCAAATACCTTCCAAACAACATTAAAAAAAAAAAAAAAGGGTATTTGTTTCATATACACACTTTCCTTGCCACCAGCCATACTTCGTTAGGTCATTTCATCAAACACTTGGTGAGCAACATTATTATCAAAGTAACTGAGTCACAGAACTAGTTCAATTCGAGTTGAGTCGAGCTAGGGCGAGCTCGAACTCGGCTCAAACTCATTTTCAAGCTAAAAAAATCAGCTCGACTTGGCTCAAACTCAGCTTCCAACCAAGTCGAATCGAGCTTTTTCGAGTCAAGCGAGCTAGCTCGGTTCTTGTACACCCCTGCCTAACATGAGCTGCCCAAAGGGATGGCCAAGGAGGATTTCTCACAAACATCATGGTGGGCCCAACCTAGCTTTGGACCGCAGGAAGAATCTGGTTCCCATCCAACTCACCCAGAAGTGTTGCCCTTGGTAAAAATGGTTCGACCCAAAATCAGGCCAATTCATCATCCAGCTGGTGACATCACATGACCTTAGAGGTTTTTGCCTTGTTTTCAATGGTATGGTCCACCTGATGATTGGATCTCGTGCAAGGTGATCCTTATGGTGGGGCCAACCTATTGGACGGTTTGGATGAAGTGTCAACATGACAGGTAAGAACTTATCCACTTGTTGGACGGCTAACTTATGGTCCATTGGTTGTACATGAGACCTCCTTTATACAAACATCAAATATATAAATGTGGATTCAAATCAGAATCAAATAATATTAGGGTTTCTATTTCATTCAGTGAAATTATGGCACACATTTGAGATATCCAGGTCATTTATTGGCAAATCGGCTGATCAGATGGGCCATAAAATTTACAAAATGAACGGGTGGATCTAGAGATTAAGCCAAAATTATCTAAACCGTCCATTTCTTTCTATCATATTGTGAGCCACATGATGTGTGGTTCAATCTGATTTTTTCAGATGGGCATCTACACTTGTGGGCCCACTTGATGGAAGGCTTGGATCTAGCATGCGTGTGCACTGTTCACAGACCTTCACCTTTTCTTTCTTTCTTTCAGACTTTCCCTTCTCCTTTTCTGCTTTCCTGTTTAGTGGTTGCTCGGGCTACTGGCTGAAAAAATCTCAACCCTTCAATCAATGACAGCAAATCATAAGGCTGAAAGATTATAACTTGAGAGAATCTTGGATATCCTCTCTCCATGACGAGGCCCATCATATGAACGGTTTGGATCATGACAACTGTATGCCTATTGCGTTCAGCAAGAGGCTGGACGCACCTAGTCCAGCTTCAATGAAAAATCACCATGTGATAGGAAGCGTCCAGCGCCCGATGGACGCAATCCTCGTCCCACTGCCATGATCCAAACCGTTCATGTGATGGACCTCGTCATGAAGTTTGATACATGATATACACCGGCATTGACAAATTCTACGTATGGCACACACGTAATTCAAATTGAACCGTCCAAATTATGGGCCTGCAGTTTAGATGTAAAATGAAGCAAAAATTACACTCATTTTCATGTATTATTATTGGATGACTGGCCATTTATTGGACGGTTGAAATAAAAAATATCCAATAGCCTTATTTTCGCAAGTATCCACCAATCAGACAAGAGGACCTGATTTTGGTCCCTGATTTAGTTACAGTGGGTTTCATAATTTCTATGGTTTAATTTCAATTAATATAGCCACGTGTGCAGTTTCAAAGTGCAATATTTGTATGGCCCAGAATCAATGGCCCACCTAATTTCTACATGGTTTGTGATATGTACGAAGAAAACAAGGTTTCTTAATTCCTGATGCACGTGTGTCCGTACACAACCACACGTAGACACGTGTGCAACTTTGAAACACGTGTGTGAGATATGTGCCTTACAAAATGTTTGAATAGACCTTTTGACTAAAATGATATGCAATTTCAGTCTTCAGGTGGGGCCACAAGGTACAAAGTAAATTGACGGTTAAAATTCTCTTTTATCTGATGATTCAATTGTTTTGATACGGTGTGGCCCACCTGAGGTTGGAAATGGCCTGATTTTTTAATGTCAGAATATCTAAATTATTAACATTCTGTCAGTGTCAGCCAGTCCTTACTTGTGGACGACCTGATGTATATATCACGTGGGCCCCACTTCTTTAGACACCTCAGCTCAGAGAATCAAACTAGGCCACTATTCAAGCAGATTGCTGATGTAGGAATAAATGGACAGCTGAGAAAATTTGGGAGTGGGATAGGATGTTGACACTGACACTGCCGACGGTTCTCTGTGGGCCCATGATGATATATGTGTTTTATCCACGCCGTCCATCCATTTTGGCAGCTTATTTTAGGGCAGGATTTCAAAAATGAAGCAGATCCAAATCTCAGGTGGACCACACCACAGGAAACAGTGGTGATTGAGTGACCACCATTAGAAATTTCATGGGGCCACAAAAGTTTTGAATCAAGATGATATTTGTGTTTTCCTTTCACTCAGGTCCGTGCTTGGATGACAAATAAACGTTACAGTGGGCTTAGGAAGTTTTTAACGGTGGAAGTTCAATCAACACTGTTTTCCTGTGACGTGGTCATCCTGAGATTTGGATCTGTCTCATTTTTTGGATCATACTTTAAAATAATGATCCAAAATGGATGGACGGCATGGATAAAACAAATACATCATGGTGGGGCCTACATTAGAAAATTTGATCGGAATTACGTTAGCCGTCAGTCATCTTGTGCATTATGGCCCATCAGATCTGATGAGTGGGCTTATTTTTGGCACAAGGCAATTACAAGATGGGGCCCACCAGAACAGAGCTCGGGATTAATTATTAGTTGAAATACTTATCAATGTTTAAAGAGATGCTCCATTGCTCTAAGTTGCATGGGACGGTTGGTCCAATCCAATGGCCCAGATTGTTTATTAAGTCCAAGGCACATTTCAAGGGCCACCGTTCAAACCGAGTGGATTAGGTAGTCAGGCCCACACCACCTTCAGTGGTGTGGTGATAGTGACATGGACGGATGTGATTGGCTGTCAGAGAGATGGGCCCGCTCTGTCCAAAACTTAAAAAAACTGATGCCCATCTCGGACAGCACAGGATCCCACCAATGAAATCTTGCCACATCACCACACCACAAAACCAATCTGAATCCCGACAGACGGTTACAGTTGGCGACCTACATGATCCAGCTTGGACGGACACAGATTACCCATGAATCATGATCCAGATCGCAAGAACTTTCTACTGTGGTAAGCTAGGGGGGCCATCATAATGTTTGTGAAAAATCCACACCGTCCAGCCATTTTTTCACCTTATTTTTGGACACATGAGACTAAAATGAGACGGATCTAAAACTCAAGTGGGCCACACAAAGGAAATAATGGAGAGCCAAAGGCCTATCATGGAAACCTTTCTTGGGTTCATCTTGATATTTATATATATATATTACCTAAACCGTTTAAAATAGCGCGTTTAAAATAGCGCAAAAATATTAACCTGATGAAAAACTTCTATGGGCCACGAATGTTTCAATGGTGGTCATTTAATCCTCATAAGTTCCCCTTATGTCGGCCACTTGAGTTTTGAATCTGCCTCATTTTTAGTCTCTTGTCCTAACACGATACAGCAAAATAGATGAATGAAGGTGAATTTCTCACCAACGTAAAAGGTAGGCTCCACCTAGCCAGCCTAATTCCTCAGTGGTTGTTAATGATAGTGGGAGTTTTTAAGTTAGGTCTAGGGCAAGCCCTGTAACTCATACTATCACTCTCAGATAGGCCATGTATTTTATTACCGCCACTCTAAAAATGCACTGGCTAGCTACCTTGTGGCTTATACTCAATGGGGTCCTTGTCTCGCGACACAAGGACCTTGCGGGAGGCTTTTAATAAGTGTAGTGGGTCCTTTTGGACCGTCAGCCTACTCCATCTGCGTGGTCCATAACAAACTTTCACTAGTATAGTGGGCTATTATCTCGTGGCGTCGCCATCTTTCTTTTTCTAGTGGGACCTATCATTATAGGTTCACATGTAAGTATCCGGATTTATGGGACCCAATGTTGTACTTATGAGGATGCCATTGAGGAATGCCTTATGTGAGAGTGACTATTAAGCATATATGGCCCGCAGTATTTGATGGTGGACGTGTATTTCAACACTGATTAAGGAAAGGCTCGCGAGCTGGTGATATTGAGGTCGGCAAATTTTGGGACTTAGACTTAATTGGGTTGGCTCATAAAACCCTACTCAGGTGGGTCAATGAGCCGACATAGGTGAGCTACATTTCTTATTGGTTTGGAGGATCACCATGCATCCATCATAGAAAAAATTGGATTTATTTGGTATATCTTTATTGTGGAATTAATGGATTGTCTTTGCATCAATAATGAAAATTCAACATAACACTCACAAAGGCGTACTTAATTGGGAAGACATTCCTGATGCCGCGTAATATTCGAGTGATCTAGGTCTTCCACACCTCACACTTTTAGGAGAACCTCTCAATGAGAGTAGGGTTTTCTCTCTTATATTGGTGAGGGGACCAAGATATCTATTATAGGAAACAGGTTTTACGCAGTGCACTTCTTTCCTTAAGGTTCTCTACACCGTATGTTTTCATATCCTGTTTAATAACCGTGTATAAGGATGGACCATGGTTCAAGCATCATGCCCTAAACATATTTACAATAATCATAACTATAGTGAGGCCCACCGAATCACTCAATCTGAATAATCCAACAGTCTGATCTAAACCGATGATCATGTATAACCCACTTCAGAAGAGTCTTACATTATCGCCATGCTTGCATTTTCATCTCTAATTGCTTGTTCATGTATAACCCCAACGGGAAGTTGATTGTCGAATGTGGTGAATTAGAAGCACCGCCGACAATGATCCAATCATCCACATCCACTAATTGAGTAGGCCACACTTGTATTCTTCCATTTATTAATGGGTTAGACATTGTTTTCTATGGCATGGCCTACTTCATGAGTGGATAGGCCTGATCTAAAGTTGATATTCATGGTGGGGCCAAGCTAATGGATGTTATAGACCAGGCATCTACTTAAAAGGTTGAAAGCCATCCAACTAGAACTTGTGGTCCAATCCATTGGACATGAGAGTAGTTAAGGTACTCCAACTGTATAAACTTTTGTACAACCACATTTCTGTTAGGCTTATTGGACACTCATCATGTCAATCCAAACCATCCAAACCCATCGTCACGATGAAAATGCCATGTGTGATACTTTCCTTGAGATAAATATTAACAAATAAAAATTATAAATAAATATTAAAAAATAATTACTTAATAAATTCAATAGTCCATATTTAATACTTTAATTAATAATACAATATTAAAATAGTATTAAAAAGAGAAAATAGGGCTATCAATGGGCCGGGCCTGGGTTAGGTCTCGGCCTGGATTTTGAACTATTTCGGACCGTCCTTATTCAAAATTCTGATTTTTCATGCCCCAATTGGTGCATTAACACCCTAACCAAGAGAGGACTTATGCGATGCTCCGGTTGTGCATGGAGCTTATACACAGGCATATAAAAATGGCATGCATGGCATATGTTAACTCAAATTAAATCAATTAAATTGCACAATCCACTATTGGTAATCTCTAATTTGTAAGCAGTAATTTGTTAAAATAAGATATTGAATATTTTTATTTTGACGGTCCAATAAACGTCCACCAATCTAATAAGAAAAATCAAAGTATGCTTTAAGACTCAAGCGTAAGATTGAACACACCTTTATTGTTAGAGCTCTTTAAGTTGGGTCCAGTGCAGGCCCTGGAACTTATACTGTCACCCTCAGATAGGCCACATATTCTATTTGTCTACTATCCTAATGTATAAAATTAGTATCGTCCAACAGCTCAGCTCGTCCCAGTACTCTAAAAGTGTACTGCCTAGCTACCATGGTGGTTTGAACTCTCAATGTGTGATTCATTGTGCATAAGTGTGGTGGGCCCTTTTGGATGGTTAGCATATGACATTTATTTGGCTCATAACAAACTTTCACTGGTGGGCTATGATCTAGTGTATTATAGTGGGACTTACTCGTTGGTCTCAAATTCGGCCATGTAGGACACGCGTGAGGCTTGAGGGGGTGATTGAATTGATTGGGTCCAATTCAGACCCTGGCATCAAAATAGAGCAGTCCTCAGTCGTGAGTTGATTGATCATCTATTCTGCTAGCAGTCGGATGTGCTATTAGGCTACTTGCAGAGGTTAGGGCTCTTCCTCCTATAAGTTCTTTTTTACGTTAGAAACCAATGACTTTTGAAGGTGCGATAATTTTATGGTTGAATAAATTAATAAAAAATAGATGAAAGATTGATTTACGGAAAGGAACGATACTTACCATTACAATGGGATCACCAACCTGATCGAGATCAGTAAGGTGCTTTATGGAGTAATGTGTTGATGAGCGAGGTTGAGGAAGAATCGATAATTACAATTATTGTTGACTCAACGTGTGAGCATGGGTAGACGATTTCTAAAACTAAGGTCTTCCTTTAGATCTAATATGTAGGTACATATAAAAGATAATTACAACTACTTGGTACAACTAGAGTTGGTCCATCATATGCTTAGGGATGGACTAAACTACTTTTAGAGGCTACATCTCACGGCTGATGAGTGGTGAGGATAGTAAACTAAACTAAGGTAAGCAGCATTGCGCTAGTTTGATTGGTGGTTTGATTGATTTAATGATGATTTTCTTCACATATGCCTTTGCTATTTATAGCCTTTCTTGATGGAGTGCAATGATAATTGCCTATCCATGTGACGCATTCATATATAACTACTTAGGAAAGAGTGGTACCTTTTTTCAACCGTGTTTTACTTTTGCCAAATGCACATAATGTGCTTTAGCATTGACGTGGTCTTAACAATTTCTCATACTCATCTAGAAATTGCGTAGATGCCAAGGCTCTTAAAAGACATGACCGATATATTGTATCTTAAGTGCATGCTCAAAAGATATTGTGTATGCCATATGGCTAATTCTCCACCGTTGCTACTTATGCCAAATTTTGTTACAAAAACTACCATTATAACTTAATGTGTAAGTATGCGGATTCATGGGACCTAATGTTATATTTATGAGGCTGCCATGGTCCATATATATTGCTGGTGGAAGGCCTTTTGTGAGAGTGATGACCAAGCATATATGGGCCCATTCTAACTTCATGCCAGACTTGTGTTTCAACACTAATTCTTCGAGGGAGGTTTGTGAGAGTGATGGCCAAGCTAGCTGCCCGGTTTTCACTAGTGTTGGTGTTACTTAGGTCTATAAATTTTGTGACTCAAACTCAACTAGGTCGACTCACAAAATCCAACTCATGTTGGTCAATGAGGCGACCATGGTGAGCCAGGTTCTTTCTAAGTAAATTATTTTATAAATATAGTGTAAGTACTGTTTTGGATGATCACCACACATCAAATATAGGAAAACCTTAAATTACTAGTGCTCTGCCATTACTGGAAGTTCAAAGAAGGTGATTATTACCGTGCTTGCATCTTCTTCACTAATCTCTTGTCTATGTGCAACGCCAATGAAAACGGATTGCTACTGTTTGATTTTCCATTATACATGTGAATCGTGGTAAATAAGTAATTAATACCTTTTCACCTTGTTTGAAATTGTGAGAGTAATTCCACCTAGAAATTCAATACAAAAGTGTTGACTTAAATCTGTGGATCCCACCGTAATGTATATGATATATTTGCAACATCCATCTAATTTATTTGAACATTTTAAGACATGAGATGAAAAAATGAGGCAAATCCAAATACTTAAATGACCCACATGAAAGGAAACATTGGCCTTAATTTGTCCATCATTGAAAGTTGTTTCCTTTACTATATATATATATATATATATATATATATATATATATATATATATATATATATATATATATATATATATATATATATATATCATCTAACCTGTTCATAGGGTCACATAGACATGGATAAGGGAGAAAACAAGAATATTATCTTAATTCAAAAGTTTTAAGGGCCCTAAGAAGTTCTTAATGATAGGCGTTCGATTCCCGTTGTTTCCTTTGGTGTGGTCCATTGAACTGTGGATTTGCCTCTTTTTTTGCCCATACCATAAATTCAGCTGACATAACAAATGAGCAGTGTGGATAAGTCACATACATCATGATAGGCCCCACATTAATTTCATAAAATTTTGGATTTAATTGTTAAAAAAATAAGTTGTCACATTGCATTGGAAATTATCATCTATTTACATAGTAATTATAATTGAGCAGAAAAATCAAACATGCGGGTAATGGATCATGGACCAAGAGAAATTGCATACCAGCCACATCGCTGTTGGACGATATTCTATAAGTCCCGCAATGATATATGTGTTATATCCATGCTGTCCATCCATTTTTGGATAATTATTTCAGGGCATGAGACGAAAAATGAGGCAAATCCAAATCTTAGGTAGACCACATCATGGAAAAATAGTGCAAACTCCCACCATTAAAAACTTATAAAAGACCTTTATGCAGGGAAAACACCAACATGAGCTTGATCCACAGCTTTTGTTGCGCTAAGAAGTTTTTAATGGTGGGCCTTCAATCACTATTATTTCCTCAGGTGTGGTCCACTTGAGATTTTGATTTCCTTCATTTTTGGACTCATCTCCTAAAATGAGCTGAAAGGTCTACGTGGATGAAACACATACATCTCGGTAAGGCCCACAGCAGAGCACTGTCCCGCCGCAGCTCACTACTGACAGTGTCAATAGGCAATCACTATCACCATATTGCCTTAAAAAATCAAATTGTTTGAACAATCATAATCACTTATTTATGGGCACTAGTTTGTTGAAATAAAACCCTTAAAATATTTTTATTTTTAATGGTCCAATAAATGTCCACGGATCTAATCGGCAGAAAATCAAATAAGCACTAGTTTTAGTTCATCATAAATGTAAATTGGTACCCATAATTGGGACCATTTCAATTTATACATAGTGCATTTTTTAAAAGAAATTTGTAAACACATGTATATCATCCATCACACTCTACCGGAGTATCAAAGTTTGCTCTAAGACTCCAATCTAAGATTGCAAAAAAAAAAAAAAAAAAAACCTTTAGACAAACAAATTACGTTGCGAGTCATCTCATTAACTCAATGAAACACAACCAGTTCTTTATTTTAAAACACGCCTAGTCACCGAGTCACTCAAAAACTCGAGCCGATTAGTTTGAGAGACGTTCAATTTTTTAATCTCTAAATCGACAGTCGCATTCGCTGCTCGAACTTTTCTTTGTGTGTGCCGGCTTGCCGACTTATATATACCACATCAGAACTATTATACTATTTTTTATTGGGTTTTGGTGCACAATTTCTTCAGAATTCTGATTTTTACCAAACAATGCCGTAACTTTTTTAAAGCACCTAAAGGGGCTTTTGTTGAATAAAATAAATAAGCATGCCTCAATTACTATTTTTATAAGAAAAAAATGGAGTTGAACATTATGGAGCTCACGTGGTGTGCTTAGAAAATACCATAGCCGTCTAATATTGGTACATCCAATCATGATGTCCGTATGAACCAATAATCCAATCGTCAGGTGGGCCACACTTAAATTTAGAGGGTTTTAATTAATGAAGTGGTGCACATTGTTTTATGGTGTGGCCCACCTGATGGTTGATTGGCTTGACTTTTTTAGTTTGGACGATCAGGATGGTGGTATGTATTAGGTTTCATGTGATAGCATGAGACCCACGGTACCTTAAGTTCTCTCTTTTTTTTTTCCTAAAGAAAATAAAATATGAGGACATTTTAGGAATTTTACTCAGTAAGAAATCTTTTTATTGAGCTTCAAAAAGTATTCCACAAAATTTTGTGCTAAAAGGCCCTATTTTACTTTTAGGAATTTTTACCAGAAAATTCCTCTAAATTTCTGAGTTTACCAAACAAGCCATGACTTATCATTTAAATTATGATTTTTTTTTTTTTTGAGCCAAATGACCAAAATGCCTCCTCTATTTTTTTTAATGGGAGCCTTCACATTGTGGGGCCCATGTGTGTTTTTTTTTTTTTTTTGTGTGTGTGACATGATCATACAATAAAAAAATAAGGCTGATCTAATCATTAAGTGGGCCACCACATAAAAATCAATGTAGACCACCCAAAGACCTTTAAATTCATGTGTGGCCTACCTGATGATTGGACTGAATTGTTTTTTTGCGCTCACATGATCATCATGGTGGAATGCACCTGTTAGATGAGTTGAATGTGATGAACACACCATGATAGCCTAAAAATGCTTAGAAAAAAAAATGAAATGGCATTTTGGTCAGTTGATTCATCAAATAGCTTACGGTGTTTTACACAAATCATTGTTGGTAAAATAAAAATTATTGAGGAGTTTTTTAGGAAAATTTGCCCTTTCTTAGGTAAGCTAGGCATAAACCCAAATGGGTCCCACTTTTTAAGAGGTTATTGGCTCAGAAAAATCCAGCCATTGGGCATATCTCATACATCGTGGCCCACCTGATGAGTGGTGCTCTTTTTTAGCAAGGCAACTTCAAGGTGGGGCCCACCAGATGAGAGCTCAGCGTCTCACATATTGTGGCAAATACCACTGAGATTTTCAAGAAATCCCAATATTATTACGGAATTTTGATTAAAGTAAATAACATATTATCTTACCAATATCACAAGATTTTCAAATTCTTTCTAGATTTTAAAATTTTTGGCATTTTATCATGAAGTTCTTGCAATTTTAATAGAAAAATTATTTGGTTTATACTTTCACATTCAATTTTTAAAATTATTTATTAATCTACTATAAATATTTTAAATTTATTTTTTTATTTTCAGCTAAATTTTCCTAATAATATCTTAGGAAAAAAAATGTCAAAAATCTATTACTCTTCTAAGGGTTGCGAAATCGATGTAAAGCAAGATTAATGACTATGTTCTTACATTCATGAGACATTGGCTTGTGGGACAGCATGTCGGAAGGTAGTCTACATACAACCGTTGTATTCTATCATGGGATGATTGCATTGTGGGAAAAATCATTGCAATTAGGCTCTAAAAAAAGGCCATTCTTTTCCCACTCTCTATGGTTCGATTATCAGGACTGATGGGCCGTTGTGGCCCACCTTCGCCGGCCCATGTCCCATATCTCCCTCTCATGTTTGATTGATTTAGTAACTAATCGTGAGGTCCATAATCTATTTTGTCACATGATTTAGAGATAAAAACATATCACTTCCATCACACCTTTCTTTATTGTTTTGTATGGCCATATAGCTCAGATGTGGTCGAGCCGCGACCGCAAGATTGCATGTTAGCCTATAAATGTTTTGACCATAAGATAGAATTTAAGAAAAAATAAAATGTTTAAGCCAACATAAGATGGGAGTGAAAGTGAGAGATAGAGAGAGAATTGACATTGGAGAGATTCTTTGTGACCATTGATCCAACATCGGCATCAACTGCTGTTATGTTTTATCTACCGAACATATTCAGTGCATGTAATGTTGGGGCCGAGCCCACTACATGTACTCTGATGTGATCCGTCCAACATTTTTTCCTAACTAACTCAGCCCGTCGTTGTTGTATTGCATGTGGGTGTCTTTTATTTTGCTAACTTGATCCATGGGTGCATTGTATATTTGGCTGAAATGACTATTAAAAATACAATAACTCTCTTCGTATTCACACAACCAGCATGCTTACCACTTCTATGGAGCGAACGACTCTTGTCCATTAATCATCTATCCAAAACTTTTGTAGATCTCAACAAATTGTACGCCTTATATAAGCCATGGGGGGCCCACTCACAACTAATGATGGACATTTTCATCTTAACTCAAACCTCATAGTATGGCTCATTTAATTTGAGCTTTCCACTCACCTCATGTTTTGTTTCCAAGGTAATAAAGTAGATTAAGACAATCTTATTAAATTATGATATTTTCTTATTTGTTAAGATGGAATATTTTTAAAGATTTAAAAATATTTTAATATCTTAATTTAATAAGATTACGCTAGTATACTCAAACTCAATGTGAATGAGATGTAGCCTATCTAGGGTGGATATCATGCATATCCTCTCCTACATGGTGCTATGTTGGGGAAGATATGCATGGTGTAGTTTACTTGAATTTTGGACCAACTTAATTTTTAATTTTCAATGTGTTAAAGTAAATTAGGACAAATTTAATAAATCAAAATATTTTTTTATTTGTTAAGATGAGATATATACAAAGATTTACAAAAATCTTAATATTTTAATATTGTAAGATTATCCTAACAAACTCTAACTCAGGGCAAATATGAGAAATCCCACCAAATTGATGGGATGGATCTCATGTATATCCTCCTTCACATGGTGTTGTAGCAGTAGGCATGCCCCTTATGCATTTGTATTTGAATTGAAATGTGTATGTATATATATAAAGCAATGCAGAACACAAAATTCAGATTTCCTTCTTTGATGGAAGATCGCGATGGAGATCTTGCGGAACTGAAAGATATGAACTAAGAAGCGAGTTAATAGGATAGAATAGTTGCGGAACTAGAGAAAGATGGTGGCGAATGGATTCAAGTGAGGAAAAACTGAAAGGAAGTCAGACTGAAACCCACAAAGAAGAGAGATATTGCTAGCTATCCAACGTTGTTCGTTAAGAGCTTTCCATACGGATGGCTACCAATCAACCTCTCCAGAGTTTTTGGTAGAGCGGGTGTAGTGATGGATGTAGTCCTTCCAAAAAACAAGCTTAATGGCACAAACAGGGGCTTTGCATTCATTAGAATGAGTTTGGAACAAGAATTGTACAGGGTGATCCAGTCCCTCCATGGTGAAAGTTTTGGAGGTGTTAAAATGACAGTGCAACGAGCGAGTTTTGGTCCAGAACGAAGGGTAAAACAAGGGCGATGATCTCCCACCCTGACTCGTGTAGTCTAGTGAACCCCTTCGTCAAAGGGTAAAACAAGGGTGACGATCTCCCACCTCGACTTGTGTAGTCCAGTGAGCCCCTTCGTTGGGTCCTCTGCCCACTCAAGGTGAATCGTCTTTTAAGGACTCCTTCCTTTCTCCTACAGGTTCTTCTCAAGCAAAGGTGGTGGAAGATGAAGAAAATGATGGGGGTATACACATCAATCAAACAATATTTGACTGATCCAAATCAGCCCTTCAAGACTCGGTGGTGGCTATCACAAAAAAATGGAGTCTCGATAGTTGAAGTCAAGAGATGGCTGGACGAATGCTGCAGATTCCCGGCTGAACTCAACTCCATCAAACCCATCGGTTTCAACGAGTTATGGATTAGATCATGCCCAGGTTTAAACACGGACCTCCTGATCATGGTAGGAGTGCTATACAAGGATGACCTGGTTACAAGTATACAGACTTGGGAAGAATTTTCGATGTTTGGTTATGAAGAAGTTTGGGTTTTGATTTGGTGGGTTCCATTAGAGCTATGGTATGAGGAGTTCTTCATCTCAGCTGCATCCAAACTAGGAAAGTTCATCGAGCTAGGTCCTGAAACGAAATTGAGAGAGGAGATGGGGGTAATTAGAAAAAAGATTCGTAAGAGGAAGGGCGATATGTTACCCTCTGCCATTCAAGTCTCCATCGATGGAAGGAAGATTCATCTCCCGGTAAAACAAGAAGGTAAGGAAGATCTGATCCATAGATGGGGTGACCTTTGGAGGTCAAGAGAGATGATTCTTGCTTCAGCGCCTAGGCCAACCAGAGAGATGGAAGAAGATGCACACATTCAGAGCTCTAGAGGACCACGGTTCTTGCAGGAGTTTCTAGTTCCATATGTCTCAGGACTACTAAAACCCTCTCTCGACAAGTGTCATGTTGTCCCAGATGACAGTGCTATTGTGGCGGAAACAGATCACCCTCACCAGAGAAGTCAAATTTCCAGACTTCACACGCCAGCGGGTGCGACGTGCCAAGATCCTGTGAGATAATCCGGGCTCTCTTTATCCATGTGGACGGACGAGGAGAATCCACATGTCCTATCTCTTACTTCGAGAGATGGAGACAGACGTCAGGTGCCTGCGTCAATCATCAACAACAGTAGCCCACATGTCGTGCATCATGAGGCTTGGGTATCGCTCTTACCTCCTATACCCCACTTCGAGCCTTCGATCTCATTAGGGATTTCGATTTCTAATCTAGACCATCCAAGCCATGGGACCCGATTCATCGTATCCAGGCCTTCTGGTTTGGACTCTTTTCCAGAACCTGAAACTCTTCTCGCTCTGGAATTGGGAGACCCCTCCATCATAGATAACATCCCTTTGTTTTCGGAAGGGATAGAATCCTCTGCCTGTTCTACGCCCATTTTCTCGCCCCATTCTCAGTCTTCATCCCATAAAGCCCTGATAGCCCTGTTCTAGGAAGAGCATGGGGAACACATCGTAGAAGCAGAGCCTCTTTAGTCCAAGATGGGGGCTTCTTCAAAAGTTATCAGCGTGGAAACAGCAACTCAAAGAGCTAATCTTGTCGATTCGATCCAGAAGAAGCGGTGGATCAGGGACGCCATGGGCCACATCGGGAGATCCATTGGTCTCTTATTTGGAGACCACCCAGAGGACTTCATCGCCCTATTTCAATGCATTGAAAAATGCGGCCAACCATTATCGAGACCTATATCTCTCAGGAATAACTCTTCATCCAAGCCAGGCAGAAATAGGGAACTCAAGAGTCTACAATCTAGTCCATATACTCTTGCAATGGTGCTAGAGTGGGGTTAGCCAAAGGAGGGCGCCGGGGGAGATCAATGTCCTAATGAAAGTCCTTTCGTGGAACGTGAGAGGAGTGGGGTCCAAACAAAAAAGATCTATTATCAAAGATACATGTGGCAGAGTAAGGCAGACATCATTTGCCTCCAGGAAACAAAGGTCCAGACCTTTAACGACAAGTTAGGCATCCGATACGAAGTGGGTGACTTTGAATGTGACAGGTAGTGCAGGGGGCATTCGTATAGCTTGGAAATCATCGCTTTGGTCTATGGTGGACAGCTGGTCTGGAGCTTACTCCATTTCGGTATCTCTTAAAGAGGTACGCTCTAATTTCTGTTGCCTTATTACCTCTGTTTATGGCCCTAACCAAGAATCTAGCAGGATAGATTTTTTGAATGAATTGAATGTTGGTAGGAAGATTTCTAGCTCCCCCTGGTGTATCGGAGGAGATTACAACATTACGAGGTACGCCGAGGAGAATTCCAACAGAGGAAAAGTCACATATGTTATGCGCTCTTTCTTTAACTGGACAAATGACCAGGAATTGGTGGACCTCCCACTCATCAGTTCCAAATTTACCTAGACTAATGATTGGGCTCACCCGACTCTCGCTAGGTTGGATAGATTCCTAGTCTTGGCGAATTGTTTAGAAGCCTTCCCTCTCCTATTGTAATCCCTCCTCCCGAAAATGACTTTGGACCATTGCCCTTTTCTCCTCTCTATCGTTGAGGATAATTGGGGCCCGAAGCCGTTCAGATTTGACATCTCTTGGCTTAAGATTCAAGGTTTCCAGCAGCTGGTCAAAGAATAGTGGATGGGCTTCCATGTAGATGGGTATGCGGGTTTCCACTTATGCAAAAAGCTGAGTCTTCTGAAGATGAAGATTATCGAGTGGAAATCTTCTGAGCTTCGTAAAAGGGACCAAGAAACTGAAGCTATTCTCGTTAAGTTGATGATTGTTGATTCCATGGCTGAAACAGATACAAGGGACCCTCGAAACTAGTCTAGGAGAGCTTAGTTAATTCAAAAATATTCAGCTAGGGTCCTCAAAGATGAAATATCATGGAGAGAAAAATCTCTGAGCAAATGGATAAAGGAAGGAGATAAGAATACAAATTTTTTCCACTTAATTGCCTCGACACACAATAGAGTGAACAAGATCAGCTTAATGATTATTGATGGGGTCCGCACGGAGGATAAATCCAACATTTCTGCTGAAGCCATTCGCTACTTCACATCTCTTCTGTAGGTAGATAGATGGCACAGGCCTAATCTCGATCTGCTTCACTTCGAGAGTTTTTCTGAATCGGATGCCAGGGCCCTTAAAGTCCAGTTTTCTTCAGAAGAAGTAAAGGTAGCGGTGGATGCTCTAGGTGGAGATAAGGCCCCTAGCTTAGATGACTTTCCCATTCTGTTCTATTAATCCTTTTGGGAAACCATAAAAGATGATGTCATGGCTTTCTTCACGGAATTCCACGACGGAAGTCGTCTGTCTAAACAGCTCGGAGCCTCTTTCATCGCTCTCATTCCTAAGTTGCCAGGGGCTGACTCGATGCATGAATTTAGGCCGATCATCCTAATTGGAGGGCCATACAAGATTCTCGCTAAAGTGTTGGCCTCTTGGCTGAGAGGGGTGATGAATTCCATTATTGCTGAAAATCAGAGCGCATTTATTCCAGGAAGACAAATTATCGACAACGCTCTCATAGCCTACGAATGCCTGGATTCCTGTCATAAAGTTGGTTTTAAAGGTCTGGTTTGTAAACTAGAATTAGAAAAGGCTTACTATCCTGTGGAATGAAACTTTCTTCTATATATGCTGCAGCGGATGGGATTCAGGGTCAAGTGGCAAAGATGGATAAATGAATGTGTTGGCTCAGCTTTCTTCTCAATTCTTCTCAATGGTTCTCCAAAAGGCTTCTTCAACAGCTCTCGGGTCTTTGTCAGGGTGACCCACTGTCCCCTTTCCTCTTTCTCATTGTTAGTGAAGCCCTCTCTAGAATGCTGAGTCAAGGTCAGATTGAAGGCATCATTAATGGGTTTAAGATCACCAACATGGACACTCGGATCTCGCACGTTCAGTTTGCAGACGACTCCCTATTATTTTGTGAAGCTGACTAGGAAAAATCAGCAATCTGCGAACGATTGTTTGGTGCTTTGAAGCAGTCTTGGGCCTGAGGGTCAATATGAAAAAATCGATGATGTACGACATCAATATGGAGGCCTACGAGACAACGACCCTCACTGATTTTTTCGATTGTGTAGTGGGTACTTTTCCAACGACGTATGTTGGTCTACCTCTATGTATAGGCAAACCCCCGATTAGTCTATGGGACAAGGTCATAGATAGATTTGATTCGTACCTAGCGAGATGAAAATGTAGATGCCTATTGTTGGGCGGTCGTCTAACTCTCATTAATGCTGCCTTGTCGAACCTGCCCCTATACTTTATGTCCCTTTTTAAGTGTTCGGCTCCGATTTTGTCTACTCTGGAAAGACTAAGGCGAGATATCCTTTGGCACGCTAAGGAGGATAAGAAGAAGTTTCACCTGTTGGAGTGGAAAGTGGTCTGTCAGCATATAAACGATGGAGGCATTGGTATTAGAAACCTCCAAACCATGAACTGAGCCCTGCTGGGGAAGTGGATCTGGAGACTCGGCGCAGAAGAGGGGTCTTTATGGAACAACCTAGTCAAGTGTAAATATGGCCGATGTAAAGGTGGTTGGTGGACCAAGAATTTTACCTCCTACAGGGCCTCCTACCTGTGGAGAGGAGTCCTCGCTCTCAAAAAGGAAGTTCTCAAAGGTATCTCCTTCAACATAGGAAGCGGCAATAATATACGTTTTTGGGAAGACCCCTGGTGTGGTTTAATTGTTCTCAAAGATGTTTTCCCAAGATTATATTATCTTGCTTTGGATCGTTCCATTTCAGTTGCTGACTGCTATTCCTACATCGAAAATGAAACACTTGGAACCCCACTTACAAAAGGACCCTCCGTAGGAAGTTGAAGATTTCAACGCTTTTATCAGTTGTATCAAGACCTACAGTCCTGTGCAAAACTCGGTGGACAACCTCATCGAGAGATCGGACAGAAAAGGTTCCTTCTCAGTCAAGTCATTATACAGTTCCATTGATAAGAAAACAGATGATGTTCAAAGAGGTCTGTTACACAAAGTGTGGAGATACAAAGTTCCACCAAAGATATCGATTTTCGGCTGGCTGGTAGGAAAGGGCAAAGTTCTTACTGTTGACAATCTGCAAAAAAGGGGCATGATCCTTACTAATATCTGCCTGTGTTGCATGACCGACGAAGAATCAATGGATCATCTTTTTATCCATTATCCCTTTAATTCCAAGATCTGGGAAGCGGTCTTATCCTCATTGGGCGTTTCTTGGTCCTTTCCAAAATCGACGAGCTGTTTGCTAAATGGTTGGCATGGTGCTGGCCTAGGAAAACAAACCTCAACAGTTTGGAGAATCTTCCTTCTGGCCGTTTGGTGGGCAGTGACGCAAGACAGCCCTAATTATGATGCATGCTCATGGACATAATTAAACAGCGGAAATAAAAGGAATAAATGATCTAAAATTCTAACAGTAATCATCATAACTGAGAAAATCATAAAGGAAACATGCAATGGAGCGGGCCATCACTACAACCATGGATTATGGAATTCAATTACTACTTAGGTTGGATCCGGCGAGGGATGAGACCTCCCGATCTTGCATGGTCACACCCAATCGATCAATGAAAATCACTAGTTCGAAGAACCAAGAAGTTTCTCGAATTAGGGATTTGAGAATCTGGGGGTTTAGGGTTTAGATCGGTTCTCAAGATTTTGATCGAAGAAGGATTAACAAAAACTGAAAAATAGAAGGAAGAAAATTATTACATTGAAGAAGTTGGAGGGGCACAAGAAGAAATTAGAAGAAGAAGATCAAGGGAAGAGAAGAAGCACCATTAGAGAGAAGAGAGAAAGGAGGTAACCAAAGGGTTTGCTTTTCATTAATCAATAGTTGAAATTCTAGTTTAGGCTTTAGCCCACTTAAATAAGCAAATAAAGACATAAAATTACTAAAATACTCCTAGAATAAGCAAATAAAGACATAAAATTACTAAAAGACCCCTAACTAAGTCAAAAACACTCAAATAACATAAGTACGAAAAAGTTTGGGCGCTCGGTCTTCTTTCTCCAATCTTCCTTTATATGTGTCTTCCTTGAGTGGGGTCTTCTATATGTCCAATCACATGTGAAAGGTCTTCAGCTCCTCAATAGTCACCTATCCATAAGGACGGCACTTGTGGTTGGCGCTTTTTTCGTTGGTACACCTTGAATGCACTTGTGTTCGCATCCGTATGGGAAGAACAAATGGGAGGGTTTTTAACAATGTGACAAATTCAATACTTTCTGTTCTTTCTAGAGCCTATGGGTATATCATTGAATGGGCTTCTAATGTAGTCAATCCTAACCATTGTAATCTGTTGTATCCTGTAGGTTAATTAGTCTGCTATCTCAGCGGTCTAATCCCCTCTCTTTTTTAAAAATGAAGTTTCTGTTATCTCTCAAAATAAAAAATAGAGGTAGCTCTCAATTGCATTACAAAACTTTGCATAGTAAAAACTCTTCTTATAGTCACATTTCATGATGGACCCAGTAAATTTATATTTTATTATATGTTTTGCTTATCTTTATCACTCCTCGGTATGCCATCGCCACGCGTTAATCTAACGATCAGGTGGGCCATGTCTTGATTAGGGAATGGGTGTCATCTATGAGGGTCAAAGTATCTAGAGAGATACTTCGATGCTCTCATAGAGTGTGATGGATGATAGGTAGTCACCTAAAACTTACTAGGGGAATTACTTACTTCGAATATAAGTCAAATTAACTATCCAAATTATGGGTCCCAGTTTAGATGTATAGTCACCCAACTCTTACGCTTTTTTATGATTTGATGATTCGAATCGGTGGTTATAGAAATGAAAACTATCCTCATGAATGTAGAAATGAAAAATATTGTATGGTCTTATTTCAACAAATAAGTGTACAAGAATCATAGGTTAGAATCATTCGTCTAATATGATTTTGGGACTTCAACTTAGTGGCAATGAGTTCCACAATTTAATCTGTTTAATTTGTGTAAGTTAATGCCATGCATAAAATTCCTAAGTGCCTGTGCATCAAGCATCATGCACATGAACTAAAGTTTCAAATAACTCTCTCAGAACTTGCAATCTTTTGATTAGCTACAAACAGTTGGAGGGTTTAGGGTTAGGTTTGGGTTTGGAAAACATACATGGACAGTGAAATGATGTTTCAATATCCTGACTAGACATTTCTTGCCGCTGATATTAAAATAATCTAGAAGACGTGAGGAGTACATTATTCTCAACCAAAGAACTTGCATGGTACTGTGAGATTTTTGCTTTTTACATGTGGGGCCCATGGTTAGTTTATCTAGATCATTGGTGAGATGGGTCCATATATAGTAGATGATGGTCCAAAAATCTTTGATATTGGTTGATTCTAGGGGCAGATGTGAACCATCGTTGTATTCCCTGTCTTGATCATCCTACTTGCATGTTGCCATTGAAAATGTTAAGATTGTCTCTTGGAGGGTAGTTTTAGGTTATGGTCGATCCATATGGGGCCCACCAGATGAAAGCTCAGCGTCTCACATATTGTAACAAATACCACTAAGATTTTCAAAATATCCCAATATTATTACGGAGTTTTGATTAAAGTAAACAACATATTATCTTTCTAATATCACAATATTTTCAAATTCTTTCTAACTTTTAATATTTTTGGCATTTTATCGTGAAATTCTTGCAATTTTAACAGAAAAATTATTTTTTTATACTTTCACATTCAAGTTTAAAAATTATTTAATAATCTACTATAGATATTTTTTAAAATTTAAATTTTCAGCTAGATTTTCCTAATAATATCTTAGGAAAAAGATGTCAAAATCTAAAACTCTTCTAACGGTTGCGACATCGATGAAAAGCAAGATTAGTGACTATGGTCCTACATTCATGAGACATTGGCTTGTGGGACAACATGTTGGAAGGTCATTCATGAGACATTGGCTTGTGGGACAACATGTTGGAAGGTGGTCTACATACAAGCATTGTATTCTATCATGAGATGATTGCATTGTAGGAAAAATCATTGTAATTGGGCTCTAAAAGAGGCCATTCTTTTCCCACTCTCTATGGTTTGATGATCAGGACCAATGAGCCGTTGTGGCCCACCGTTGGGGGCCATGTCCCAAATATCTCTCTCATATTTGATTGATTTGGTAACTAATCTTGAGGTCCATAATCTATTTTGTCGCATGATTTAGAGACAACATATCACTTCCATCACACATCTTTCTTTATTTTTTTGCATGGCCCATAGGTCAGATGTGGTTGAGCTGTGACCGCAAGATTGCATGTTGGGCTGTAAATGTTTTGATCATAAGATAGAATCTTTTAAAAAAAATGTTTAAGCCAACATAGGATGGGAGTGATAGAGAGAGAATTGACATTAGAGAGATTCTTTGTGACCATTGATCTAACATCAACATCAAATGCTCTTTTGTTCTATGTACCGAACATATTCAGTGCATGTAATGTTGGGGCCGAGCCCACGACATATACTCTGATGTGATCCGTCCAACATTTTTTCCTAACTAACTTGGCCTGTCGTTGTTGTATTGCATGTGGGTGTCTTTTATTTTGCTAACTTGATCCATGGGTGCATTGTATATTTGGCCGAAATGACTATTAAAAATACAATAACTCTCTTCATATTCACACAACCGGCATGCCTACCACTTCAATGGAGCAAACGACTCTTGTCCATCAATCATCTATACAAAACTTTTATAAATCTTAACAAATTGTACGCTTTATATAAGCCAAGGGGGGATTCACAACTAATGGTGAACATTTTCATCTTAATTCAACCTCATAGTGTGGCTTATTTGAGCTGTCGACCCACCTCATGTTTTGCTTCGTAATAAAGTAGATTACAACAATCTTATTAGATTATGATATTTTCTTATTTGCTAAGATGAAATTTTTTAAAAACTTTAAAAATATTTTTATATCTTAATTTAATAAAATTACCCTAATATACTCAAACTCAGGTTGAATGAGACGTAGCCGATATCATGCATATCCTCCCCTACATGGTGCTCTGATGGGGAGGATATGCATATAGTGTAGCTTGAATTTTGGACCAACTTAATTTTTAATTTCCAATGTGTTAAAGTAAATTAAGATAAATTTAATAAATTAAAATATTTTCTTATATGTTAAGATGAAATATATGTAGATATTTATAAAAATCTTAATATTTTAAACTAGTAAGATTATCCTAACATACTCTAACTTAGGGCAAATATGAGATATCCCACCACATTGATAGGGTGGATCTCATGTATATCCTCCTCCACACGGTGCTGTAGCAGTAGGCATGCCCCCTTATGCATTTGTATTTGAATTGGATTGTGGTTAAGGATTTAAAAAACCTAATTTAGAGGTAGCTCTCAAACGCATTACAAAACTTTTTTTTTATTTTTTTTGGGGTTAGCTTGTTAGTACACACCCATGACAGTACACACACTCATTGCATTACAAAACTTTGCACAGTAAAAACTCTTCTTATAGTCACATTTCATGATATACCCAATAAATTTATATTTTATTATGTGTTTTGCTTTTCTTTATTACTCCTTGATATGCCATTGCCACGCGTTAGATTAACGATCAGGTGGGCCATGTCTCGATTAGGGAATGGGCATCATCTATGAGGGTCAAAGTATCTAGAGAGATACTTCGATGCGCTGGTAGAGTGTGATGGATGATAGGTAGTCACCTAAAAATTACTAGGGAATTACTTACTTAGAATATAAGTCAAATTAACTATCCAAATTATGGGTCCCAGTTTGGATGTACAGTCACCCCAATCTTACGTTTTTTTTAATGATTTGATGATTCGAATAGGTGAATATAGAAATGAAAACTATCCTCGTGAATGTAGAAATTAATGAAAAATATCATATGGTCTTATTTCAACAAATAAGTGTACAAGAATCATAGGTTAGAATCGTTCGTAGATTATGATTTTGAGACTTGGACTTAGTGGCAATGAGTTCCACAATTTAATCTGTTTAATCTGTGTAAGTTAATGCCATGCATAAAATTCCCAAGTGCTTGTGTATCAAGCATCATGCACAACTAGAGTATCAAATAACTCCCTTAGAACTTACAATCTTTTGATTAGCTGCAAACAGTTAGAGGGTTTAGGGTTAGGTTTGGGTTTGGAAAACATACATGGAGAGTGAAATGATGTTTCGATATCCCGACAAGACATTTCTTGCTGCTGATATTAAAATAATCTAGAAGATGTGAGGGGTACATTATTCTCAACCAAAGGACTTGCATGGTACTGTGAGGTTTTTGCTTTTTACATGTGGGGCCCATGGTTAGCTCATCTAAATCATTGGTGAGATGGGTCCATTGCAGATAGATGATGGCCCAAAAATCTTTGAGATTGGTTGATTCTAAGCGTAAATGTGGACCATTGTTGTATGCCCTGTCTTGATCATCCTACTTGCAGTTTGCAATTGAAAATGTTAAGATTGTCTCTTGGAGGGTAGTTTTAGGTTATCGTCTATCCATATGGGGCCCACCGTATCAATGGCCTTGATTTTTGTACCATGGGTTCCAGTTGTGCAAGCTGGGAAACCAAGTTAAGGGCAAGAAGGGATGTACAAACATAAATTCAAAGTGGGATTTATTTCCTTTGGAGAGATGGGATGTTGAAACTGTAGCTGAATGTAAGAAGGGGCCATTTATTTTAAATAAAAAAATCTAAGTGGGCCCATGGTTGATGGAGTGATGCCAAGAAGTCATTCGGTACTCTGCCAGAGTTTGACAATCCATATGCATGCATACCACGTTGTATGCATGTACCTCAATCTGGACCATCCAAATTGGGGCCTACTGTTGGGTGGTTTTAACCCATAAACAGATTCAACAGATGATCCTAGTCATCCATTTGGTGGGCTACCAAATGGACGGATACAATGAAATGGAAATAGATGGTCCAATTTCAATTAACAAATGACCCTAACAGGAGGTTAAGATTTTTGGGGGTGTGACCCATCTAAAGTAGGGCTCACCGTTGGGACAATTTTGGGTTGAGTTACATATATCCCATGTTTATATTAGCTTTGTTGAACAGTTCAAGCGTATGATGGTTGCAACCTAGCAGATTATGAAGGTTTTTCTCTCCTCTTTTAGCTTCTAGGCCTTAAAAAATATACGGAAGAAGAAAATAAATAAATAAATAAAAGAGGAAAGTAAGATTTGTCCTGGAGTTGGGCTCACGTGGTGGGCCACCGGCCAAAAGCCTAACCAATGGTTGGTCTATGTCCTAAAAATAGGGCGGTTTAACTGTCCACTCTAACATGGTGGAACTCCATTCATTAAGCACTTGAGATGGTTGGATCCATATGATCTTTTGTCTGTAACCATGATCAATGGGCCAATTGAATGGATGGTCCAATCACTATAAGTCAATTTGGCATATGTATACAAGATTCAAGCCACGGATTAAGTGGGACTACATTTCAAATATTTGATGTTAGAAAACGAAGGTTTAGTCCACTTATCAGGTTGTCCAACACATGCACAATAATATTTATTTGTCATCCATCCTATATATTCATAAGGTCACAGAGACTAAGACGAAGGGAAACACAAATATCAACTTGGCCTCTTAGAAGTTTTATAGGACAGGGCTCAATTCCTTATTTTCAGTTGTCCACTTGAGCTTTGGATATACTTTAACTTTGGGCTCGTGGTCTGAAATAAGCTATATATATATATATATATATATATATATATATATATATATATATATATATATATATATGGACAATATGGATAAAATGCATACATTAAAGTGGGACCCACATGGTATTCACAGCTACTTACTGCAAAATCCGCATCTTTTTAAGATAAGGCATCTACATAGTGGGACCCATGATGTGTGGATTGGATCTTTCACATGTGTGACATATTGCCATGTATTGTAATCTACAGCCGAAAGAAAGTGTACTTCATGGAGGGGCCTACACTTAATGAATGGAGAGAGAGAGAGAGAGAGAGAGAGAGAGAGAGAGAGAGAGAGAGGTCCCAAGATCATGAAATGCATGTCATTTATTTCTAATTGGTCCTTCTACACATGCTAATTGCACACGTGCAAGTATGTGTTCAAAAAGTTCACGCACCTCACCCATGGTTTATACGTTTATATGCCATCCAAACCATTCATAAGGTCATTCCCAATTGTACAAACTGATGGCACAAAATTATTAGCCTGAATTAAAAAAATAAAAATAAAAATAAAAAAAACATTCTTTGACCTCATGGATGTTTTAACAATGATCGTTCAATTCCCACCGTTTCCTGTCAAGTGGCCCACTTGACTTTTAGATCTGCCTTATTTTTTGTCACGTCCTAACTAGAGCTACGCATCAAGGCGAGTTAGACTGATTTAGGATTGACTCGACTCTATCCGGTTTTGAAATAGGCCAGACCCAAACTCAACTCAACTCGACTCAGTACTGAGTCCAGTATGCCTGAACCAATCTGAATCTGGGCCTAGCTTGGACTAATCCGGACCGAGTCTGAGTTGGTAAAAAGTACCTAGTTGGTTTGAGTTGGCATCGATTCGGATCGAGAGATGAGGGAGGGAGAGATGAGGAGTGTGGTCATAGTGGTGGGTGGTTGTCGGGCTTGGAAGAGGATGGTGGGAGGGACATGGAAGAGGAGAGAGAGGAGGAGGAGGGTGGTGATGGTGGTGGGTGGTTGCTAGGCTTGGAAGAGGAGGATGAGGGGGGAAGAGAGAGTTTGAGATCGGTTTGGGATGGGTTGGGTGTGGCATATAGGATTAGAGATACTTAAAAATTAGGATTTTTTTTTTTTATTATATACATACATGAATCCGAGTCGAGTCGGTTTCAGATCGAGTTAAGTCTAACAGGATCGAGTTTCGGGTCGAATTACTGGGTAACTCGAACTCGACTCGGTTTAAGTTTGGATTGGACGAAGCCTACTCAGTTCAGACCGACTCACCCATTTGGTTTGGATCGAGTCGGGTCCGAACGAGTCGAGTTGTCCCGTGCCCAACTCTAGTCCTAACACGATGTCATAAAATAGATGAATGGGATGGATTTCTCAAAACATCACATCAGGCCCCACCTAACTTCTGATGGGGTTGTAGGTGTGAGATTTTTGGTTTTTACATGTGGGGCACATGGTTAGTTCATCTAGATCATTGGTGAGAGTAGGGCTGTACATGAACCGGGCTAGCCCGGTTAACTCGCTCGACTCGGCCCGAAAAAACTCGATTCGGCCCGACCCGGAATTGAGTTCGGGTTGGGACAAGCCCTTTTCTTCAGCTCGAAATTGAGTTCGGGCCGAGTTCGGATAGGTCTCAGTTCGGCCCGACCCAGCTTGAAACCCGACTCGACCTAACCCGACTCGGGGTGTGTGTGTGTGTGTGTGTGTGTGTGTGTGTGTGTATTCAAAACTCTACCCGTCCCTTTCCCCTTTACCCTTCTGGGATAGTTCACCGCCCATCTTTAAAGTGACAGTGACTCATCCACCTCACAAACTTATAACTTGAACGACCTAGATTCATCCAAATACAAAAAGGAATACTCGGGGGCCTTATAATGGGACGCCGATTACCTGTCAAATCCCTTCTCATAAACTTGCTGCAAGGTTCGAAAGTGGCCTGAACTTGCCCGATTGCTGACCGGGCTGGGTTCGGGCTGGACATGTTGGCTCGGTGACCGGGCCGGGCTAGATTCGGGCTGGGTGTGGCTGGTGACTGGGTCAGGCCGGGTTGAGCCCAGTTCGACTCGGATCGACTCGTGTACACCCATGTATGAGAGGGGTCCATTGTAGATAGATGATGGCCCAAAAATCTTTGATATTGGATGATTCTAGGGGCAGATGTGAACCATTGTTGTATTCCATGTCTTGATCATCCTACTTGCATGTTGCCATTGAGAATGTTAAGATTGTCTCTTGGAGGGTGGTTTTAGGTTATGGTCTATCCATATGGGGCCCACCATATCAATGGTCCTGATCACTGTACCATGGGTTCCAATTGTACAAGCTGGGAAACCAAGTTAAGGGCAAGAAAAGATGTACAAACATAAATTCCAAGTGGGATTTATTTCCGCTGGAGAGATGGGATGTTGAAACTGTAGCTGAAAGTAAGAAGGGACCACTTATTTAAAAAAAAAAAAAAAAAAAAATCTAAGTGGGCCCATGGTTGATGGAGTGATGCCAAGAAGTTATTCGGTACTCTGCCAGAGTTCGACAATCCATATGCATGCATACCACCTTGTATGCATGTACCTCAATCTGGACCATCCAAATTGGGGCCTCCTGTTGGGTGGTTTTAACCCAAAAACACATTCAATAGATGATCCTAGCTACTCATCCATTTGGTGGCTACCAAATGGACGGCTACAATGAAATGGAAATAGATGATCCAATTTTAATAAACAAATGACCCTAACAGGAGGTAAAGATTGTACAGTCAATTTAGTTTTTGGGGTGGGCCCCATCTAAAGTAGGGCTCACCGTTGGGACAATTTTGGGTTGAGTTACATATATCCCATGTATAGATTAGCTTTGTTGAACAGTTCAAGTGTGTGAAGGTTGCAATCTATCAGAGTATCAATGTTTTTCTCCTCTTTTGCATCTAGGCTTTAAAAAATATGCCGAAGAACAAATAATAATAATAATAATAATAATAATAATAATTAATAAATAAAATAAAATAAAATAAAAAGGCAGAAAGTAAGATTTATCCTAGCGTAAGTTGGGCTCATGTGGTGGGCCACAGGCCAAAAGCCTAACCAATTGTTGGTCCTAAAAATAGGGTGGTTTAACTGTCCACTTTAACTTGGTGGAACTCCATTCATTAAGCACTTGAGATGGTTGGATCCATGTGATCTTTTGTCTGTAACCATGATCAATGGGCCAATCGAATGGATGGTCCAATCACTGTAAGTCAATTTGGCACATGTGTACCGGATCCAAGCCACGGATTAAGTGGGACTACATTTTGAATATTTGATGTTAGAAAACGAAGGTTGGTCCACTTATCAGGTTGTCCATCACATGCACAGTAATATTTATTTGTCATCCAACCTATATATTCGTAAGGTCACATAAACCAAGATGAAGGGAAACACAAATATCAACTTGGCCTCTTAGAAGTTTTATAGAACAGGGTTCAATTCCTTATTTTCAGTTGTCCACTGAGCTTGGGATATACTTTAATTCTGGGCTCATGGTCTGAAATAAGCTATATAAAAAAAAAAAAAAAAAAAACCAAACATGTGGACAATATGGATAAAATGCATACATTAAAGTGGGACCCACATGGTATTCACAGCTCCTTACTGCAAAATCCTCATCCTTTTAAGATAAGGCATCTACAGAGTGGGACATATGATGTGTGGATTGGATCTTTCACATGTGTTACATATTGCCATGTATTGTAATCTACAGCCGAAAGAAAGTATACTTCATGGAGGGGCCTACACCTAATGAATGGAGAGAGAGAGAGAGAGAGAGAGAGAGAGAGAGAGAGAGAGAGAGAGAGAGAGTGTTTGATAGGTCCCAAAATCATAAAATACATGTCATTTATTTATAATTGGTCCTTCTACACATGCTAATTGCACACGTGCAAGTACGTGTTCAAAAAGTTAACTCACCTCACCCATGGTTTATATGTTTAAATGCCATCCAAACCGTTCATAAGGTCATTCCCAATTGTACAAACTAACAGCACAAAATTATTAGCCTGATTAATTTTTTAATTTTTTTTTTCAAAAAAACATTCTTTGACCTCACGGATGTTTTAACAATGATCATTCAATTCCTACAGCTTTCTGTCAGGTGGCCCACTTGACTTTTAGATTTGCCTTATTTTTTGTCACATCCTAACTAGAGCTGGGCATCTAGTCGAGTCGGACCGAGTTAAGGCTGACCTGACTCTATCCGGTTTTGAAATACGCTCGACCCGAACTCGACTCGACTCAATACTGAGTCCAGTATGCCTGAACTGATCTGAATCCAGGCCTGGCCTGGGCTAATCCGGACCGAGTCCGAGTTGGTAAAAAGTATTGAGTTGGTTCGAGTTGGCACCAATTTAGATCGAGAGATGAGGGAGGGAGGGAGGGATGAGGAGGAGGGTGGTGATGGTGGTTGGTGGCTGCCAGGCTTGAAAGAGGAGGGTATGAGGGACAAGGAAGAGGAGAGAGAGGAGGAGGAGGGTGGTGACGGTGGTTGCCGGGCTTGGAAGAGGAGGATGAGGGAGGAAGAGAGAGTTTGGGATCGGTTCAGAATGGGTCGGGTGTGGCGTATAGGGTTAGAGATACTTAAAAATTAAGATTTTTTTATTATATACATACCCGCAGTCGAGTCGAGTTGGTTTCTGATCAAGTCGAGTCTAACCGGATCGAGTTTCGGGTCAAATTACTGGGTAACTCGAACTCGACTCAGTTTAAGTTTGAATTGGACGAAGCCTACTCAGTTCAGACCGACTCACCCAATCGGTTCGGATCGAGTTGGGTACGAACGAGTCGAGTTGTCCCATGCCCAGCTCTAGCCTTAACACAAGGTCAAAAAATAGATGAATGGGATGGATTTCTCAAAACATCACATCGGGCCCCACCTAACTTCTGATGGGGTTGTGGGTGTGAGATTTTTGGTTTTTACATGTGGGGCCCATGGTTAGTTCATCTAGATCATTGGTGAGAGGGGTCCATTGTAGATAGATGATGGCCCAAAAATCTTTGATATTGGATGATTCTAAGGGCAGATGTGAACCATTGTTGTATTCCCTATCTTGATCATCCTACTTGCATATTGCCATTGAAAATGTTAACATTGTCTCTTGGAGGGTAGTTTTAGGTTATTGTCTATACATATGGGGCCCACCATATCAATGGCCTTGATTATTATACCATGGGTTCCAATTGTACAAGCTGGGAAACCAAGTTAAGGGCAAGAAGGGATGTACAAACATAAATTCAAAGTGGGATTTATTTCCTTTGGAGAGCTGGGATGTTGAAACTGTAGCTGAAAGTAAGAAGGGACCATTTATTTTTTTTTAAAAAAAATCTAAGTGGGCCCATGGTTGATGGAATGGTGCTAAGAAGTTATTCGGTACTCCGCTAGAGTTTGACAATCCATAGGCATGCATAACACCTTGTATGCATGTAGCTCAATCTGGACCATCCAAACTGGGGCCTACTGTTGGGTGGTTTTAACCCAAAAACACATTCAACATATGATCCTAGCTAGTCGTCCATTTGGTGGCTACCAAATGGACGGCTACAATGAAATGAAAGTAGATGATCCAATTTTAATAAACAAATGACCCTAACAGGAGGTTAAGATTGTACAGTCAAATTAGTTTTTGGGGGTGGGCCCCATCTAAAGTAGGGCTCACTGTTGGGACAATTTTGGGTTGAGTTACATATACCCATGTATAGATTAGCTTTGTTGAACAGTTCAAGTGTACGAAGGTTCCAATCTATCAGAGTATCAATGTTTTTCTCTTCTCTTTTAGCTTCCAGGCCTTAAAAAATATGCCGAAGAACAAAAAATAATAATAATATATAAAATAAAATAAAAAAGTAGAAAGTAAGATTTATCTTGGCGTTGGGCTCACGTGGTGGGCCATAGGCCAAAAGCCTAACCAATGGTTGGTCTATGTCCTAAAAATAGGGCGGTTTAACTGTCACTCTAACTTGGTGGAACTCCATTCATTAAGCACTTGAGATGGTTGGATCCATGTGACGTGGTGGAGATTGTCGTAAAAACAGATGCCTTAAATCTTCTGTCCTGCTGCTCGACCAGTCGAGAGATTGGCTCGACCGGTCGAGGGTCCACTCGACCGGTCGAGGCCCGCTCGATTCGAAGTCCAGCAAGCAGTATTTTTTGGTGTCCGGGCCACTCGATCAGTCGAGGGTGAAGCTCGACCGGTCGAAGGAGGACCCCTAGTTGAGGCCCTGACTCAACTAGTCGAGGGTTACGCAGCCCATGCACAGACTGCGTAAATTTGATGAAGTTTTCGAAAATTTTTAAACTAGGTGCGTAAGTGGAGTTTCCTAAACTATAAATAGGAGTCCTTAGGGCTATTATAAAGCATGCTAAGGCTTTCTAAAGGGGTTTCAAGGGTTCCTAAAAGGATTTTAGGGTCTCTAAATGATGTAGCAAGGATAAGATTCGAGGTTGTTCGAATTGGGTAAGTCCTCTCTCTTTGTAATTTATGCTTTCATAGTGGAATTTTGTTGCTTTGTGCCATAATTTTTTCCTGTAAGAGTTTTCCATGTTAAATCTTTGTATTCTCTTATGATTGCTTGGTACTCTTGGATTGTTATCATAGATCTAGATCTGTCGTGTGATTCCGTAGCATAAATCCCCAACAGGTTTATCCATATGAGGCCCACCATATCAATGATCTTAATTATTGTACCATGGGTTCCAATTGTACAAGCTGGGAAACCAAATTAAGGGCAAGAAAGGATGTACAAACATAAATTCCAAGTGGGATTTATTTACTTTGTAGAGATAGGATGTGGAAACGGTAACTGAAAGTAGGGAGGGACCATTTATTTTAAATAATACAAAAATCTAAGTGGGCCCATGGTTGGTTGATGGAGTGATGCCAACATGTTATTCGGTGCTCCACGAGAAAGGTTGACCATCCATATGCATGTACCTCAATCTGGACCATCCAAATCAGGGCCTACTGTTGGGTGGTTTTACCCCAAAAACACATTCAACAGATGATACTAGCTAGTCATCCATTTTAGTGGGGGTGGCTAACAGTGAAGTGTGAACTGACAGTGGGGTGTACTAACAAGCTAACAAAAAAAAAAAAAAAAAAAACCTAGTCATCCATTTGGTGGCTACCAAATGGACGGCTACAATGAAATGGAAATAGATGATCCAATTTCAATAAACAAATGACCCTAAGGTTAAGATTGTACAGTCAATTTAGTTTTTGGGGGTGGACCCCATCTAAAGTAGGGCTCTCCGTTGGGACAATTTTGGGTCCCATGTATATATTAGCTTTGTTAAACAGTTCAAGTGCATGATGGTTGCAATTTGTCAGGTATCAATGTCTTTTCTCCTCTTTTAGCTTCTAGGACTTAAAAAATAGGCCAAAGAACAAAAAATAATAATAATAAATAAAATAAAATAAAAAGGCAGAAAGTAAGATTTGTCCTGGCGTTGGGTTCACGTGGGTGGGCCACAGGCCAAAAGCCTAACCAATGGTTAGTCAATGTCCTAAAAATAGGGCGGTTTAACTGTCCACTCTAACTTGGTGGAACTCCATTCATTAAGCACTTGAGATGGTTGGATCCATGTGATCTTTTGTCTGTAACAATGATCAATGGGCCAATCGAGTGGATGGTCTGATCACTACAAGTCAATTTGGCACATGTGTACAAGATTCAAGCCACGGATTAAGTGGGACTACATTTCGAATAGTTGATGTTAGAAAATAAAGGTTGGTCCACTTATCAGGTTGTCCAACTCATGCACAATAATATTTATTTGTCATCCAACCTATATAAGGTCACATAGACCAAGATGAAGGGAAACACAAATATCAACTTGGCCTGTTAGAAGTTTTATAGGACAGGGTTCAACCTTATTTTCAGTTGACCGCTTGAGCTTTGGATATACTTTAATTTTGGGCTCATGGTCTGAAATAAGCTATATATATATATATATATAAAATAAATTTTTTTTTTTTTTTAAAAAAAACAAAAACAAAAACAAACAAACAAACATATATATGGAAAATATGGATAAAATGCATACATTAAAGTGGGACCCACATGGTATATCCACAGCTCCTTACTGCAAAATCCTTATCCTTTTAAGATAAGGCATCTACATAGTGGGACACATGATGTGTAGATTGGATCTTTCACATGTGTGACATATTGTCATGTATTGTAATCTACAGCCGAGAGAAAGTGTACTTCATGGAGGGGCCCACACCTAATGAATGGATAGAGAGAGAGAGAGTTTGATAGCTACCAAAATCATGAAATACATGTCATTTATTTATAATTGGTCCTTCTACACATGCTAATTGCACACATGCAAGTACGTGTTCAAAACGTAACGTTCACTCACCTTACCCATGGTTTATATGTTTATATGCCTTCCAAACCGTTCATAAGGTCATTCCCAATTGTACAAACTGACAGGACAAAATTATTAGCCTGATTTATTATTATTATTATTATTATTTTTTAATATTCTTTGACCTCATAAATGTTTTAACAATGATCATTCAATTCCCACCGTTTCCTATCAGGTGGCCCACTTGACTTTTAGATATGCCTTAGTTTTTGTCACGTCCTAACTAGAGCTGGACATCGAGTCGAGTCAGACCGAGTTAGGGCTGACTTGGCTCTATCTGGTTTTGAAATAGGCCTGACCCGAACTCGACTCGACTCAGTACCGAGTCCAATATGCCTGAACCGATCTAAATTTGGGCCTGGCCTGAACTAATCTGGACCGAGTCTGAGCCGGTAAAAAGTACCGAGTCGGTTCGAGTTGGCACCGATTCGGATTGAGATATGAAAGAGGGAGAGATGAGGAGGATAGTGGTGGGTGGCTGCCGGGCTTGGAAGATGAGGGTGGGAGGGACATGAAAGAGGAGAGAGAGGAGGAGGGTGGTGATGGTGGTGGGTGGTTGCCGGGATTGGAAGAGGAGGATGAGGGAGGAAGAGAGAGTTTGGGATCGGTTCGAGATGAGTCAGGTGTGGCGTATAGGGTTAGCGATACTTAAAAATTAGGATTTTTTTATTATATACATACCCGAATCCGAGTTGAGTCGGTTCGGATCGAGTTAAGTCTACCCAGATCGAGTTTTGGGTCAAATTACTGGGTAACTCGAACTTGACTCGGTTTAGGTTTGGATTGGTCGAAGCCTACTCAGTTCAGACCAACTCACCCATTCGGTTCGGATTGAGTCGGGTCTGAACGAGTTGAGTTGTCTCGTGCCCAGCTCTAGTCCTAACAGGAGGTCAAAAAATAGATGAATGAGATGGATTCTCAAAACGTCACATCGGGCCCTACCTAACTTCTAATGGGTTGTAGGTGTGAGATTTTTGGTTTTTACATGTGGGGCCCATGGTTAGGTCATCTAGATCATTGGTGAGATGGGTCCATTGTAGATAGATGATGGCCCAAAAATCTTTGATATTGGATGATTCTAGGGGCAGATGTGAACCATTGTTGTATTCCCTATCTTGATCATCCTACTTGCATGTTGCCATTGAAAATGTTAAAATTGTCTCTTGGAGGGTAGTTTCAGGTTATGGTCTATCCATATGGGGCGCACCATCTTGATTATTGAACCATGGGTTTCAATTGTACAAGCTGGGAAACCAAGTTAAGGGCAAGAAGGGATGTACAAACATAAATTCCAAGTGGGATTTATTTACTTTGTAGAGATGGATGTGGAAACTGTAGCTGAAAGTAATGAGGGACTATTTATTTTAAATAATAAAAAAACCCATGGTTGGTTGATGGAGTGATGCCAAGATGTTATTCGGTACTCCACTAGAAAGGTTGACCATCCATATGCATGCACCTCAATCTGGACCATCCAAATTGGGGCCTGCTGTTGGGTGGTTTTAACCCAAAAACACATTCAACAGATGATCCTAGCTAGTCATCCATTTGGTGGCTACCAAATGGACGGCTATAATGAAATGGAAATAGATGATCCAATTTCAATAAACAAATGACCCTAACAGGAGGTTAAGAATATTGTACAATCAATTTAGTTTTTGGGGGTTGGACCCATGTAAATTAGGGCTCTTCGTTGGTACAATTTTGGGTCCAATGTATAGATTAGCATTGTTGAACAGTTCATGTATATGGTGGTTGCAATTTGTCAGAGTATCAATGTTTTTCTCATCTTTTAGCTTTTAGGCCTTAAAAAAATATGCCCAAGAACAAAAAATAATAATAAAAAATAAAATAAAATAAAAAAGCAGAAAGTAATATTTGTCCTAGCGTTGGGCTCACGTGGGTGGGCCACAGGCCAAAAGCCTAACCAACGGTTAGTCTATGTCCTAAAAATAGGGTGGTTTAACTGTCCACTCTAACTTGGTGGAACTCCATTCATTAAGCACTTGAGATGGTTGGATCCATGTGATCTTTTGTCTGTAGCCATGATCAATGGGCCATCAAATGGATGGTCTAATCACCATCAGGCAATTTGGCACATGTGTACAAGATCCAAGTCACAGATTAAGTGGGACTATCTTTCGAATATTTGATGTTAGAAAACAAAGGTTGTCCACTTATCAGGTTGTCCAGCACATGCACAATAATATTTATTTATCATCCAACCTATTCATGAGGTCACATAGATCAAGGTAAAGGGAAACACAAATATCAACTTGGCCTCTTAGAAGTTTTATAGGACAGGGTTCAATTTCTTATTTTCAGTTGTAGACTTGAGCTTTAGATATATTTTAATTTTGGGCTCACGGTATGAAATAAGCTTAAAAAAAACATATGGACAACATGGATAAAATGCATTCATTAAAGTGGGACCCACATGTTATTCACAACTCCTTACTACAAAATCTGCATCCTTTTAAGATAAGGCATCTACATAGTGGGACCCATGATGTGTGGATTGGATCTTTCACATGTGTGACACATTGCCATGTATTTAATCTACGGCAGAAAGAAAGTGTACTCCATGGAGGGGCCCACCTAATGAATGGATAGAGAGAGAGAGAGAGTTTGATAGGTCCCAAAATCATGAATACATGACATGTATTTATAATTGGTCCTTCTAAGTACACATGCTAATTGCACACGTGCAAGTACTTGTTCAAAGTTCACTCACCTCACCCATGGTTTATTTGTTTATATACCATCCAAACCCTTCATAAGGTCATTCTCAATTGTACAGACTGATAGCACAAAAATATTAACCTCATAAAAAAACTTTCGTAGCCTCATGAATGCTTTAACAATGGCCATTCAATTCTCACTGTTTCCTGTGATGTGGCCCACTTGAGTTTTAAATCTACTTCATTTTTTGTCGCATGTCCTTAAAACAAAGTGGCAAAATAGATGAATGGGATGGATTACTTACAAACATGAGCACTTTAAGTTGGTCCGACTAAGGCCTATAACTTGTACTGTCACCCTCAAGTGGGCCACACATTCGATCTGTCTACCACCATTATATATAAATCAGTATCGTGCTACAGCTTGGTGTGTCCCACTCTAAAAATGAAGGCTTTTAGAGGGAGAGGTCTTTCCATAACCGATTATCTCTTTTCCTTTCTCTACGTCTTCACACTCCTCTCTAAATAAGAAAATCCTACTATAAGAAAGAGTAGTTAACAATCACATCCATGTGGGGCCCACAAACATTCATCATATGAGTGACACGTGTGACCTTTCCCTCAAGTCAAAGACTCCCATATAGAAATTATATATACAAATATTATAAGCTTAATTATATAATAAATTTAGAAGTAATGTTTAATACTTTAATTAATAGTATGATATTAAAAGAGTATTAAAAAGGAGAGTTGCGAGAGAGGAGCAAAAGACAAGAGTCATTAGACTCTTGTGTTAATGGGAGAGATCTTACATGATACTCTGGTTGTGCATGGAGCTTGATACACAGGCACCAAAATGATATGCATGCTATAAATTAACTCTAGCCACGAATGGGTAGATCTATGTCGGGGCGCATCATTATGTATCTATATCTGTTTATCCACGTTGTCCATTCCTTTTCTCAAATCATTTTAACATAGGAGCATAAAAAATGAGACAAATCTAATACTTATGTGGACCACACTATAAATGACTCTTACATTTAATGCTTTCTGCATCTAATGTAACCCAAGCTTCTTATTTAGTGGGGCTTACTTGAGTGTTGGATTTGCCAACTTTTAGGCTCATACCTTAAAATGATTTAAGAAAATGGATGAATAGCACATTGGGCCCCCACACATTTTTGCCCATTCAAAAATCAGATTGTTTAGACAATCATAATCTCTGCGGGCATTAATTTGTTGAAATAAGAACGTCGAATATTTTTATCTTAACGGTCTAATAAATGTTTAACTGTCCAATAAATGTCCATATCTAGTCGGCGGATAATCAAAAAAGCATTATATCATCCATCACACTCTTTGCTCCAAGACTCAAGTATAAGATTGAATAAACCTTTAAATTTAAAAATGACATTTCATGTCAACTCATTAACTCATTGAAACTCAGCCAGTTTTAATTATAAAAATGTCACATATGGTGTTACAACTCGCTTTTGCCGAGTTTTGACTCGATAGGTCATAAGTGGACTCTGCAGTTCGACCAATGTTGAATGGACCAGCAAGAGACCATTGATGTTTCTAAATCGACGATCGGATTCGATGCTGGTATGGACAGATGATGAATGACTTTTTCTTCGTGTGTGCCGGCTTGCTGACGTACATTTACAAATGAAGGTTTGAATATATGCCATATTAAAACTGTTATACTATTTTTTATTGGGTTTTGGTGGACAAATTTTCAAGAATTCTGGTTTTTAAAAACAATTCCTTAACTTTTTTAAAGCATCTGAAGGTGCTTTTTGTTGAATAAAATGAATAAATATACCTTAGCCTATTATTTTATATAGGAAGAAAGTGAGAGTCGAGCATTATGAGGCTCTTGTGGTGTGCTTAGAAAATACAAGAGCCGTCCAACAAGTGAATCCTATCATGATGTCCATATGAACTGATAATTATGCTAATCCGATCATCAGGTGGGCCCCACTTAAATTTAGAGGGTTTTAGGTGGTGCACATTGATTATTTATGGTGTGGCTCACCAAATGGCTGATGGGTTTGATTTTATTTTATTTTATTTATTTATTTATTATTATTATTTTGCGTATGATAGAAGTTTTAGTCATTTTTCCCATTAAAAGAAAACCCCCTTTTGAGGGTCATAAAGGTGTTCCTCATATTTGTCTCCTAAAAGAACTTGTTTTAGTTTTAAGATTTTTACCAAAAAATTCTTCTACATCTCTGAATTTACCAAACAAACCATGACTTATTATTTAAATTATTGAAAAACAAAAGGCATTTTTTTTTTTTGGTGAGCCAAATGAAATGCCTCATCTATATTTTTTAAATGGGAGCCTTAGAACTGTGGGGCTTGTGGAAATCAGGTACCCTTAATCTATACTAAAATAGGAGTCCTAGACCAATCAACCACTTAGTTTAATTGATCAAAATTTTTTAAATTTTTTAATTTGCTCGTTGGATACTTTTATGCATGTTTGATTGATCGAATATAAAAGCTTGATCAATCAAGGATTGCTTGATCAATGCTTAGATTGATGGTGCGTGCGCTTATAAGATCATTTGATCACTCATGCTTATATATAGATTTGCGAAGGAGGAAATTGGGGTTTTCGCATCTATAAGATCATTTAATCACCATGCTTTTGTTTTCATAGTAAATTGTTCATCACCTTTTGTTTTAATTTTTTTCCGTAGGAATTTTTTCATATAAAATTGTGTTCTCTAAGTTGCTTTGTTTACGTTTATCTTTCGCTTATATGATTCTACTCAGAATTTGCTTCTACGGCTCCCAACAGGCCCACGTATTTTTTACATGACATCTAATTTGTCCCACAAATGCATTCCACGTGATGATCATACAAGCAAAATAGGTGAGCCATGAAAAAAAAAACAACCTAAACCACTCAAAGACCTTCAAATTCATGTGGCTTACCTGATGATTGGACTAACTTAATTTTTTGGGCTCACATGACCATCATCGTGGAATGAACCTGTTGTATAGGTTGAATGTGATGAGCACACCATGAGAACCTAAAAAAACTTTACCTTGAAACTTTTTAGTGGAAAAGAAAAAAATAAAAGAAAAAGGAAAATGGTATTTTGATCAATTGATTCACCTAAAAACATATTCTGGTGCATTGCATAAGTCATTGTTGGTAAAATAAAAATTCCTATGGAATTTTATACTAAAATTCGCCCTTATTTAGGTAAGCTAGGCTTAAACCAAATTCTCAGAGTTGATGGGTCCCACTTTCTACTAGGTTATTGGCTCAGAAAAATCCAGCTAGTGGGCATATCTTGTACGTGTGACCCACCATCAGAGTGGTTTTGTTTTTTGTTTTTCTTAACCAAGGCGTCTTCGAGGTGGGGCCAGATGAGAGCTACGTGTCCTAAACATTGTGACAAATACTGCAAAGATTTTCAAAATATCACAATATTATTGTGGAGTTTCAATAAAATTAAACAATAATATCTTGCTAATATCACGAGATTTCCAAATTCTTATAAAATTATTTATCACAATTTTGATGGAAAAAGTATTCAATTATACTTTTCCATTCATTTTTCAAAATTATTTAGTAATCCACTATAAATATTTTTAAACATTTTATTTTCAGCAAGATTTTTCCAATAGTACTGTGAAAAAAAAAAATGTCAAAAGCTAAAATTCTATGAGGGCCGCAAAATCATTGAGAAGCAAAATTAATGACTATGGTCCCACATTCATTGGACATTGGCTTGTGGGACAACACGTTGAAAGGTGGTCTACTTACCATTGATATGGAATTCGAAAACCTTTTTTATGCACTTGTACCTTCTATTCTATCATATGATAATTGCATTGTGGGAAAAATCATTGCAATTGGGCTCTAAAAGGAGGCCATTCTTTTCCCCACTCTCTATGGTTCGATTATCCTTTGTGGCCCACCATCGGCGGGCCATGTCCTTAATGTCTCTCTCATGTTTGATTGATTTGGCAAAAAATCTTGAGGCTCATAATCTATTAATGTCACATGATTTAGAGACCATAGCTAGCATATCAATTCCATCACACATCTTTATTTTTTTGTATGGCCCATTAAAAATCATACCGTGCTTTTGTCGCGACCGCAAGATTGCATGTTGGGTCGTAAATGTTTTGACCACAAGATAGAAAAAAAATTAAAATTAAGCTAACTTAGGATGGGAGTGAAAGCGAGAGATAGAGAGAGAATTGACATTGGAGAGATTCTTTACGACCATTGATCCAACATCAGCGTCAGCTGCCGTTATGTTCTATGCACAGAACATATTCAGTGCATGTCATGTTGGGGCTGGGCCCACGACATGTACTCCGATGTGGTCCGTCCAACATTTTTTTTCTAACTAACTTGGCCCTCATTGGTATATTGCATGTGGGTGTCTTTTAATTTGCTACTTAATCCATGGGTGCATTGTATATTTGGCGGAAATGACTACTAAAAATACAATAACTCCTTGACTTACATATTCATATGCAAGCATGTGCAGGATATGCGCTTGTCCATTAGTCATTCAAACCCATGTTTTGCCTTGGCTCCAAACATTACATTTATTTGAAACTCATGTGGTGTCTAAATATGGAAAAGACTGTAAAATCATGCCTAAAGCTGTCTAAATTCACAGTATGGCCCACTTGAGCTTTAGAACAATGTGGTATTTATAACTTCATTTCATCTTGGTGAGAAACATCATATGAACAACAGATTGGATGGCAGATACAAGCCACCATGGCCCAACTCACAATTGTCCACATCTCAACTCATCCCTATGGCTTGCCTACTTGGAGTTTTGGACCCACCTAATATTTTGTTTATATATAATCTTACTAGATTAGAATAATTCCTTCTTTATTAAGATGAGAAATCTATAGAGATATAAAGGGCTCTTAATATTATAATATAATAAAATTACCCTATATAATATATTCAAAATCAGGCCAATAAGAGACAACTCACCTGATGGATAGGGTGGATCTCATGTATATGATATGCATATGATATGGCATACCTGAATTTTGGACCCATTTTAATTTTAATTTTCAGCGTGTTAGAGTAAATTAAGACAATCTTACTAGATTATGATAAATTCTTATTTATTAAGATGAGAGATCTACAAAGATTTAAAGAGATCTTAATATCCTAATCTAATAAAATTACCTTAATTTACTCTAACACAGAATAAATAAAAGAGAACCGACTTTGTTAAAATGCCCTAGTTTCTCAGTTGACCTAGACCACATCTTGAATATATATATTCTCATTAGACGTATTATATGATTGAGAACAAATCTCTCAAGATCACAAGCTGTAATAGAGCAAATCTCTCCATCTTTAGTAATAGGGTTGTACTCTCATATTATATATTTAATACACGCCAACCCCTCATAATCAATGAGATTTGCCATAGTGGATCATCTTTACACTCAGGGAGTGTTTGTTTTCTTATTTATAGTTAAAAATAAAAGTAAATAAACAATCATTATTTTTCATAAGAAATAAACTGTAGCCGCCCATACACATAAAACTTTGATTTGACTTGACACTAATATCAAGATAAAATTTCAAAATTTTGCAGGGCCCACCATGATATATGTGCCTGATCCGAGCCTTCCATTCATTGCAACAGCTCATTTTACGGCATAAACTGAAAATCGAGGCAAATCCAAAGTGCAAGTAGGCATGTCTCTTATGTCCATGTGAAGTAGGCAAGCCCCTTTCTAAGAACTATGTGCATTTTTATTTGAATTGGACTGTCATTAAGAATTTATAAAACCTAATTTAGAGGAGCTCTCAATTATATTATGGGAACTTTTGCATGGTATAAACTCTTTTTGTAGTCACATTTCATACAAACCTTGTAATTCTACATTTTATTATGTGTTTTGCTTTTCTTTATTGCTTCGCTATGTGCTATTACTACATGTTGATCTAACGATCAGGTGGGCCATGTCTCGATTAGTGAATGGGCATCATCTATGAGGTGTGGATTATCTAGAGAGATACTTAGATACTTTGGCAGAGGGATGATATGTACGCGCCTAAAAATTATTGAGGAAATTGCATACTTGGAATATAAGTAACTTAAAGTATCAAATTAACTGTCCAAATTATGGGTCCCAGTTTAGATGTACAGTCACCCAAATCTTACGCTTTTTTTTTAATATTATTATTTGATGATTTGAATTCTCGACCGATTATGGGTTGGTTAGAAATGAAAAATATCAGATGGTCCTATTTAAAAAAAATAATTGTCCAAGAATCATAGGTTAGTGTTGTTTATCGAATCTGATTTTGAAACTTTGATTTAGGGGCAGTGAGTTCCACTATTTAATCAGTTCAATTTGTGTTAGTTAATGCCAATGCATATAATTTCTAAGTACCTGCGTAACAACCATCACGCACAACCAGAGTATCAATAACTTCCTCAATATCTATGGAAATTGCAATCTTTTGATTAGTGACAAACAGTTGGGGGGTTTAGGGTTAGGTTTATGTTCGGAAAACATCAATAAGCTGTGAAATGATGTTTCAATAGCTTGACTAGACATCTTTTGCTGCTGATATTTATCTAATATAGATGTGAGAATCATACATGATCCTCAACCTAAGGACATAAATAGTACTATGAGATTTTTTGGTTTTTTCTTGTGGGGCCCATGGTTCACTCATCTAAATCATTGGTGAGATAGGCCTACTGTGGATAGATGATGGTCTAAAAATTTTGATGTTGGATTATCTTAAAGGTAGATTTGGACCATTGTTCTTGATCATCCTACTTCCAAGTTGCCATTGGAACGGTTAGGATTGTCTCTTGGAGGGTGCTTTTGGGTTATGGTCCATCCATATGGGGTCCACCGTAATCAATGGTCTTGATTATTGTACCATAGGTTCCAATTGTACAAGCTGGGAACCCAAGTCAAGGGCAGGAAAATTCCAAGTGGGATTTATTTCCTTTGGAGAGATGGGATGTGAAAACTGTAGCTGAAAGTAAGTAGGGATCTCTCTTATTAAAAAAGAAAAACAAAAGAAAATCTAAGTGGGCCCATCGTGGATAGAGTGATGCCAAGAAGTTATTTGGTACTCTGCTGGAGGACGACGATCCATACACATGAATGCCGCCAGTGGACACGTTACATGCATGTACCTCAATCTGAACCATCCAATCTGGGGACTACTGTTGGGTGGATTTAACCAAGAAATACATTCAACAGATAATCATAACCATCCATTTGGCAGCTCCATCCATTTGGCATCTACCAAATTAATGGATAGAACGATATGGAAATGAATGATCCAATTTCAATAAACAAATGTCTCAAGGTTAAAACTGTATAGTCAATTTAGTTTTTGGGGTGTGACCCATTTAAGTAGGGTCCACCATCGATACCAAGACCTCAAATTTGGGTTTAGTTGCATATATCCCATCTATAGATTAGCTTCGTTAAGCAATTCATGTGTACGATGGTTCCAATCTGTCAGAGTATCCATGTTTTTCTCCTCTTTTAGCATCTTGGCCTAAAATAGGATGCAGAACAAAAAAAGAAATAAAAAAAAACAAAAGGATTTGCCCTAGCGTTTGGCCTCACGTGGGTGGGCCGCAGGCCAAAAGCCTAACCACGGGGATGTTCTGTCCCCATATATATATATGGAAGAGGTTCCATGCGCGGTCGAGCTCATTGGGAACTTTCCATGAGGTTGAGCTGTGTGGCCCCACTGTGAAGTGTGTTGAACATCAACACCGTGCATTTGATGGGTCTCCTTTAAATTATGGGATATCCCTAAAGTCAGCCGTATACGGAACTCAGATGGCCCATACCATCTAAAATCATGTGAAGACATGCCTAAAATATATAAAAGCACTTGGTGGGACCCACATGAAATTCGGATGCGTCTGAAACTTGGTCTGATCCCTCATCCAAGTGGGACACACATAATGGATGGGCTGGATTTGTGAACCACATCTTGATGGGCCCAAAAATGATTACGAATGCTTTAATGGAAGGTAACTCCTCTCAACTTTTGTATGTGGTGTGGCTCAAAAGGTCACAGAACGACTTGATTTTTAAGCCCTAGGCCCACCATGAAATGATGCATTTGACTGATGGGGTAGATGTTAGACACACATCACGGTGGGCCCACACAACTTGACCTCATGGGAAGTTCCCATGAGCTCGACGGCATAGAACCTATATATATATATATATAACAGTTTAACTGTCCGCTCTAACTTGGTGGAACTCCATTCATTAAGCACTTGGATGCATCCAAGTGATATTTGGGCTGTGTCTATGATCAATGGGCCAACAGGAAGGACGGTCTATCACCGTCAGTCAATTTGGCACATGAATTAAGTGGGATTACATGTGGAACATTTGGTGTTAGAAAATGAAGGTTGGTCCACTCATCAGGTTGTCCAACACAAGCACATTGAATATAAGTTGTTCGACCCCACCTAATGAATGGACCGGATTTCGCACAGGTTAATGACTTTGGCAAACGTGATCAGCAAGAAAACTTGATCTGGTCATGACTCATGACCGGTTCAGGAAAAAAAAAAAGGAAATGGGCCATCTTTTGTTATGTCCACCTAATCCAGATCGTTTGTTAAGTGGGCCTCTCCATCACCGGGCCATGGTCCATAAATCATGATTAGTTTATCACCATTTTCAAAATGGTGGGGGCCTATCCTTGTCCAATGTGGCACTGATGTATAACTATCCAGGCTATCCGAATTGTAGTTGGATGGAGTATATTTCTAAAGTCACATTGTTCAAGCAATCCTAATTTTTCAATTAATGGCTATAAATGGATGGTTAATATAAAATATTCATTGGTCCAATTTTGATAGGAAAATGATTAACCATGAGATGTAGGTCACGGATACTTTCATGACAAAGATGGACACAAGCCAAAATGAGTTTTTCATGGTATCATGCATGATTTGCCTATGTTGGATTTGCGAGATCTCATCATATAAACAATCTAAAGTTCATTTCATATTCATTTTTACTATAAATAATAAGTTTTAATTCCATCATAACTTTTGATCCTTTTGAGTTGGAGTTGTGTTTAAGAATCATGATAGTCTACAATAAGTCACATTTTTAAAGAGTTTGAGTCTAAAACTGTCCTAGGTTTAAGTTTAATATTTAAAGAATTTTATATATATATATATATATATATATATATATATATATATATATCAATTTATTTCTAGGCCACCAGATCCAGAGAGCTCTGTGGAATCGAAGTAGTTATCCCTGGGAAAGATGGTGATCGACCTCATCATATCCTACCCTAGCTACGTCCCTATATATGCCAACTGTCACCACTTCTTAAATAGTGTAAAACTAACATAGGTGTCTCGCCCGTCAATCACATGATGGGTCTCATTCAGGCCACAGATCATCCATTGTGGGTCCACCAAAATGGGTGGTTGGGATCACACGTTTTTCCACGTGGATGGTCGAGAGGAATATATTTGACTAAAATTTGACCGACGGTGGACAGAAAATTGCCACAAGTGGATGCAAGTGGGACAGGTGAGAATTTTACAAGAACATGGTTCTACGTACATGTAAACATGGAACCATGTCTACGTAATCTGAACCGTCAATCCGATGGGCTCTATAGGTATATAAAGGAAGTGCCACGAAAAAAAGAAAAAGAAAAAAATCTAGATCAGAAGATCTTAGTCTTTCAATCAATGCCCAATGAGGAATGCTCGAACAGATTGCAATAATCTATAATAAAAAAATAAAAGGGTGAGACTTTCAAAGCTATGAAAGATTTCTTTTAAATAGAGTAGCTTCGTTTCAAAAGTTTCATTTGAATATATATATTCTCTTGTTGGACCTACGGCACCTGCCGTGGATAACTTCTAACTTATTAAGTGCACGTGACATCCAATCCGTCCAATAGTTTGGCCCCACTACTAGGATTGTCTATAAAAAAAATCAGGTCCATTTACACATAAGGTGGACCACACTATAGAAAACAATGTCTATCTATTGATAAATAGAAAAATACAAGTGTGGTCCATTAAGATAAGCGAATACGGATTATTTTTGCATAAGGTGATTCTCATGATATGTCAACCTATTGGACGTACAGGTTGGATTTCAGACACATGAAAGTTTGGAATTTATCTACTGCCTATAGATGTAGCTTATAGTTCAACGGTTGGACTGGAGACCTATATTTTTAATATCTTTTGAGGATGCCTTTGCGTGGTATGTGGATTTTAGGGCTGCTTGGTACCTTTGACATACTTTGAACTTGGACGGCTTACATGGCATGGAAAATAGACCATTACTTAAAACGATTAAAGCAGTTTGGAAATACTGTGTCTAGGGCAGTCACATCAACTAAAGAAATACAAAGCTAACCAACTTATACACCTTAAACTTATATACATACTGGGTTAAAAAGATCGGTCTAGCTTCATGGCTTAGAGGTAGATATACTCTGTTTTAATATTGAGATCATGAGATCGACTGCCCATGTGGTGTAAATGTGTGTATTAAAAAAATCAGTTGAGGGGATTATTGCTCTCTATTATATTTCAAATTCTAATTTCACTTATATTTCTTAGTGTAATTTTATTTTTGTTTTCCGATTGTTATCTTGAATTTGCGGGAACTCATAAGGTCGAGTTTTTAACGCTCCTTGTTGAAGATTGGCGATAAAGTTCTAAATTTCAATTGAATGGTTGTCTTAAAAAATGTGAAGTTGTAATGTGACTAGAAGACCTTTTCCTTCTCTCATTCATTTTGGGGTGTATGCTACTAACACTTATTTATGGCTTTTCACTTCACATGTGTCGACATTGAACAGATTTGCAACATCCTACCTAGAGTTGTTCATGAGCCAAGCTAGTTGAAAAGCTCGTTCAACTTGACTTGGTTTAGCTCACATCGCTTTGGCTTGAAAGGGAGATTTGAAACAAGCAGAGCCCTGGCTCAGCTCAACTCAACTCAAAGCTCAAACCTTGAATCGGCTCTCTCTTTATCTATATGTGTGTGTGCATGAAACTTTCGCATGCCCATGTCTTGCACATCTTTTGCACTCATTTGACATGAACCATTGGATTGAAAGGATTAAAGACGGTTTATATCACCTCTTGCTCCCATTGGAAATGCAAGTAGAGTTGATCACCTCACCATCTCTCTTTGATCTCTTCTTCATAAAAAAAATAAAAATAAATAAAATCCTTCCCCATCTTCCTCTCGAAACTCGCCCACAAACAACCACCTCTGTCTCATTTTACTCTATTTCTTATCTTTATGTTTATAAATGACTAGTGAAAAAGTCTTAACTATCCTTAGTAACAATACATTAACTACATTTCTCTTATTGTTGAATGGATTACACTTTTAAATTATTGGTTTAACATTTATTATACTTTGTTGAACATATAGTTTTTAAAATATTGATGGTATTGGATAGATTACACTTTTAGATTTATTATACCTTAAATTACATGTGTCATTCACATCTTATTTTTAGGCTTCTAACTATTACTAAAGATAACTCAGCTCGACTCACCTAGGCACGACCAACTCACTCACCTCGACTTGATCAAAGCTCAATGGGCCTTGAACCATTGGACCGAGATGAGCTAGCGTGTTGAACTCGAAGGCGACGTACAACTTTATTCCTAGCCTTTCATTGAATGTATACCAAAAGAAGGCTTGCCACAAAATGGGGTAGGTGCCTGAGGCATTTATAGCATGATTTTTTAAGACTGATTTTGATTGGGTAGTGAGGAGCTCACTAGCTATAGCATGGTGTTCATACTCTGTGGGGCCCACCATGTATATGTTTTATTTATTGTGTCCGTTCATATTTTTTCAATTCATTTAGAGTACATTTTTAAATGCATGAGCCTAAAATTAAAGCATATCTAAAGCTCAAGTAGACCATTTTAATATGCCTCAATTTTAAGATAATGCCTTAAAAAATGAGATGGAAAAATAGATTGATGGTGTGGATTAAACACATACATCACAGTGGGCCCCACGGAGTATCCGCACCACGGTTAGCATGGTGAGCTCTTCACTACACAATCTGAGTCCTTTTAAAACAAGGCATCTACATGGTGGGACCCATGATGTGTAGATTGGATCGTTCACATGTGTGATGGGTTGCCACGTGTTATGGAAACGGATTGGCTACTCCCCCTGCCACCAGCCCGGTGGCTGATGGTCGGTGCTCTGTGGGCCCCAACCATGATGTATGTGTTTCATCCATTCCGTTCATCCATTTTTACAGATCATTTTAGAGCTTAACACCACAAATGAGATGAACATAAATCTCAGGTGGACCACACCACAGGAAAACAAAACTGGTGGGATATCCACCATTAAAATCCTCCTAAGGCCCACTGTACCGTTTATTTGCATCCAATCTGTTGATTAGGTCATACAGACACAGATGAAGGGAAAAAACAAAGATCAGCTTGATCCAAAACTTTTATGGCCCCTAAAAAAATTTAATGGTTGAAGTTCATTCAACACTGTTTCCTGTAATGTGGTCCACTTGAGATTGGGATATATCTAATTTTTGGTTTCATTCCATAAAATGATCTAGAAAAATAGATGGACGGCATGGATGAAACACATACATCATGGTGGGGCCCACAGTGCAGGGGGAGTAGCCAATCCGTCTCCACCGCCGAAAGAAAGTGTAGTCTGTTGAGGGCCCCACCTCATGAATAGGGAGAGAGTTGTTTTGATACGTCACGAAATCACGAAATACATGTCATGTATTTATAGTTTGGCTTTGTCCTCATAAACATATGCTAAATGCACACGCGCGAGTGTATAATCAAAATTCACTCTCCTCTGCCATGGAAACAAGGCCCTAGTCTTCTACATCTGAGCCGTTCATCATCCCAATCCAAACAACATAAAATTCCATGTCTAAAATAAACAAGACCCGTTATATGATCAGGTGGGCCACACCTATTAAAAATGAACGGTTAATAAAAATTAACCAACAGTTCAAATTCTATCTTCATGTATGGCCCATCAGATGATCATATCCCCTTGATTTCAGATCCACAAAATCTATTAAATAAGGGCCGTCTACTTCCATTGTTCAGATCTTACACACGTGACACTTGTTTACACGTGTCAAGCAGACGATTGAACATACATTTTCAGCGCATTGCATAAAGCCTACCTACACATCTCATTAAGGCCCACAAGGGTTTGAACGGTTACATGTCTTTATCGCCCATCTTTAGATTACTTTCATTCTCTTAAGCAAAGCTATGAATAAAACACTATGCTAACATTATCGAATTAGACAAGATGATGTGGACAACAAACATGCAGATCATGTTTCCATGATCAACGGCCCTGATGGCCCGTGACGTGGCATTGCATCTTGGTGACGATATTGGCTATGAATAAAACCTAAGGCCCAAGCCCACCATGAGTCTGAGGCCCAAAAGATTGCTTGGGCCCACCAACCTCGTCGAGCCAAAAAATTAATTAAACCCTTATTTCCGAATTGAATGATCTTATCCATCCATTTGATAAAGTTGGCCACACATGCACCGATAAATAAACAAGATTTTAGAAGATTTTATGGTTTTAAAATTCGAGCGACTCAGACTCGGGATTCAGTAGAACCTAATCTAGTTCGATGCCACGAGTCAGCCCGGCTCGGGCAACTTGAGCCGTTTCGGACCCAACTTGGGCGAGTCGAGACTCGACTTAGGGCAGAGCGAGTTGATCTGGGTCACCTGGTTTTTTAACCACGCTTGTCTAACATATGAAGATGGGCCGGGCTGGGCTAGGTTGGGCTCAAATAACTGGAGCCCAAGCCAGGCCCAGAAATAAATTAGGCCATGCATGGCTCATGGGCTAAGCTGATTGGTCCAGGCCTGGTCTAAAGTCGGTCCAAGCTCATGGGGTGGGTAGGCCACTCGGTCTGTTGCTACCCCTAATTGAATCTCTACCATTGTTTTCAGATAAGTGTGGCCTAGTTGATGGACTGGTCTGAATTTTGGCACGTGTGATTCAGATGGGTTGAATAGATGGGTCTCACACGCTTGTTGCACTTTGGCACGTATGGAGTGAGGCCACTTTAGCATCTAACTCAAAAGAAGTCATTTTCTTTTGAGATGATTCAGATCCAGATTGGTTTCGTACAATACATCGGGAGCTATTGCTTGGAACTGGGGTTATTTTTTAATGATCCACACCGTTTATTCGACGGTCCTGACCGTGGATGGGAATACCCAAAAATAATTCCCTGATCTTGGTACATGAGACAGAATGGACGGTTATAAAGAATATTACAATCTTGAGTATTTTCTTGGGTACCTACATCCACGGTCTACGGTGAGGTTTTTGATACATCAACCATCCACGATGATCCCCATAATATAAACGGTTTGGATTATTAGATTATGGCCCGATCGAGATCATCACAGCCCGATGTAGAAAGCATCAATACGTGGGGATGTACCGTAGCTAAACGCGAGAAAATGGACGCGGATTGCTTGGTGAACCCAACAGGGCATAGGTACGTGGTGTAAGGACTATGTGGGCCCACCATGATATATGTGTTTCATCCACACTGTCCATCCATTTTTCCAGCTTATTCTAGTGTAGGAAGTCAAAATTGAAGCATTTCCAACGATCAAGTGGACCACACCAGAGGAAACAGTGGGGATTGAACGCCTACCATTGAAAACTTCTTGGGTACCTATTTTCATTCAGCAAGCCTCTTTGGAATTAAAATTTTATCAATTTCCATTGGTTACAAGCGACTATACTCTCATTCCTTAAAAGGGTGGCCCACTATCATCAAGACTCCACTGATTTGGAAGGTCAGAGAAAGTTCTGAAAATGACTTGAAGAAAACAGGAGGAATGTTCACGTACAACCACACTATACTAAGCTTACCATACTACACTCTTCTTCTCACCATGTGCCCCAGGTGACAAACATCCTAGCCGTCCAAAAGGTGGGCCCAACCACGAAGACTAAGTGATTGGAAAACCTGGGTGATCCACTCATCGGTTGAACCAATTGATGGTTGATGATTGGACACGACGTGGAAGATTGGCCCGCTGATGTTGTAGCATGAAAAACATACACGATATTCTGGAATTGATAATCTCTGATTAAAAGATAATAGGTTATAAATAATAATATCAATGGTATTGACCATGGTTTAAAAACTTTGATTAGGGACTGAGTCAAGCTGAGTCAAAGACCAGAATGAGTCTTTATTTGATTTGTTTCTATATTTAATATATAGTTAAATTATTAAAATTTTAAATTATTATTATTTTTAAATAATTGCAAATGCACATAAGTTTTTTTTTCCCACACGTACTCACACCCCATGCATGCCCACGCACTTACACCACTGGGTGCTGGAATCCATGACCTCGTGTTGAAGCTCTCGTGAGTCTATCACCCAGCCATTGGGTCGCATGTCCTCTAAGATCATGTTGATACATGCACTAAGAAATCCTATCAATTTGTTAGAATACATCCTAACATATTGCAATTCGATGCATCTCAAATTTAGCCTTTTAATTTAGGGTTAACACAAATGATTTATATGGTAGAGCTTAGTGTATGTGTGTATGCCAATACTTGAACTCATCACGCATGATGTGATTCTAAAATTTGAACAGTTTATGTGATGCTGCACCTCGTAAAATTCCTAAGATTCAAAACTTAGTAAGCCATTGCCAAATAATAAAAAAAAAAAAAAAACCAATTTCGTCCCTTGATTTGCATCTCTTTCCTATAGCCCACGAGTTTTGGATTAGAGTGAAAATAGGTTCATGAGAAAAGTGCCACATCACATGAACCGTTCGAATTTTTGGCCATGACAAGTGTGTAACGGTGTTCACATGCATAAGTCACGCACATGCGCCCCATCTCCCACAAATGTCCAATTTCTCTGGAGCACAGCTACATGACTATTAAGATTATTTTGAACAAAAAACCATGTGGGTGGACCTTTTCATGGATCCACACTGTCTGATTCATTCATCTAATGTCTCCCATCCCATCGCTGTCAATAAATTATCCAAAAATCATTGTACTCCAAAATTGAGATGCTCCGTGCCATGTAAATTTAGAGATCGATTTTACGCATAATTTTATAAGTAGCTCATCAGATAATTGAACTAACTTGTTTTTTATTTTTTTACAACAAATCAAGGTCCAATGAGAAATTTTTTATTTGATGACTTGTGTAGATTTTATGCATGTTAAGCTGTTTACCACATGCGAGTAAAAGAAAACCTGGGCGATGAACGACCCTTTTCTTACATTCCTTCCAATACCTTTCTTTTCTTCTCTCAATGGCATGTACGCCCTAGTATTAATAGTAATAACAATAATAATAGTAAAGGTGGTAGATGGTGTGGTAACAAGTGATACGAAACTTGTACAACATTTACAATGACTTTATAAGCCAAAAAAAAAAAAATCTTTTATACCTTTTTTCTTTCTCTTCAAAATAGTGTTAATTATTTTTAAAATATTAAAAATAATTGAATTGTAACATATTTCGATTGCTTTCTTTTCTTCAAATCTTGTAAAAGTCAATAATATATATAAGATCTCAACATAAAAAATATTTAAAAAAAAATAAAATAAAATGGATATAGGCAACAATTTTCAACTAAAATCACATAGAAAATTTATGATTTACCTCAACTTGGATGGTTTTTCATACAAACTCATATTTCTCGTAAAACACACCTTGTTTTCAAAATATATTGGATTTTACTTCGCTTTCATGAAATAAAAGCTCCTACACCATCTCACAAGACTTTTGGTAAAGTTCGTTTTGCCTCTTTCATGACTCAGGATTCAGAACATGTCACGGCCTACTGGCCCACATGTGAGAAAATCCAAAGATATGAACTGTCCATGTTCTCATAAGTATCAATCTATCATAAATAAGTCATTGTAGCGTAATCATGCTTACTGATTATTATTTGAACTTCTAATTTTTAGAGTTGAATAAATGTCATTGAATTATTATTTTTTTTCTTTTACATTATTCTAAATACATCTACAAATAGTGATGGTCACAATCATCAGTGTAAGTTACAATGGCCCCCGTGAGATAGACTCCCTGGCGTGGGCAGTTCTGATGATTCGACGGCTAATGTGGGCCCTAGCCATAAGTGGCACAGGCCATATCAAACTTCTCAAAATGAACTAAATTTGAGTTTTGGGGGGTGAAAATTTGCAAAACTACATTAGAATTGATAAAACACATGTACACATGCGCGCGCGCACGCACACACACACACACATATATATATATATATAGAGAGAGAGTCATGCTGCCACATGAAACTCACGGGGCCTCACTTTCAACTTGATCCAAAAAGTCTTATGGGCTATATCTAAGAAAGGGACAAATCAAGGGAGATAAATATTTACTTTTTTCATAGCCCACCAAAGTTCTGAATCAAGCTGAAAGTTGGGCCATATATGTTTCATGTGGTGTGGCATGATGCGAAGGGTTCAGATTTTACGGTCACATTACATAGCAAAAAGTGGTCACAAGTTCTTGTGAGAACTGGCATGGTGTGTGTGTGTGTGTGTGTGTGTGGGAAAAGGTACTATGCGCTTGACCTCATGAGTCCGTCCCATGAGGTCGAGCTGTGTGGGCCCCACCATGATGCGTTTCGAACATCTAACCCATCAGTTAGATGCACCATTCCATCATGGGCCTAGGTCTCGAAAATCAAGTCAATTCGTGACTTGTGTGGGCCACACCACATACCGAAGTGGGGAGGGGCCGTGCACCATTAAAACATTCATAATCAGTTTTTTAGGCCCATTGAGATGTGGTTTGCAAATCTAGCCCATCCATTATGTGTGTCCCACTTGCATGAGGGTTCAGACCTAGTTTCAGCAGCATTAAAAACTCAGGTGGGCCCCACCACTTCATGGGAACTTCCCATGAAGTCGAATTGTGTGGGCCTACCATGATGTGTGTTTAACATCAACACCCTGCATTTAATGAGTCCCTTTAGGTTATGAGATATCCCAAAAATCAGCCGTATGTAGAACTCAGGTGGAACATACCATATAAAATTGAACATGTGTGTGTGTGTGTGTGTGTGTAAGCACTTGGTGGAGCCCACCTGAGTTTTGGATATGGCTGAAACTTGCTCTGAACCCTCATCCAAGTGGGACACACACAATGGATGGGTTGGATTTGTGAATCACATCTCGGTGGGCCTAATAAATGATTATGAATGTTTTAATGGGAGGGTAATCTCTCTCAACTGTTGTATGTGGTGTGGCCCATCCAAGTCATGGATTGACTTGATTTTTAAGCCCATGGCTCACCATTGGATTGTGCATCTAACTGATGGGATAGATGTTTGACACACGTCATAGCGGGACCCACACAGCTCCACCTCATGGGAAGTGTGTGTGTGTGTGTGTGTGGAAATGGTTCTATGCGAGCTCATGGGAACTTCCCATGAGGTTGAGCTGTGTGGACCCAACCGTAATGTGTGTCAAACATCAACACTATACATTTGATGGGTCCCCTTTAAATTATGGGATATCCCAAAAATCAGTCATATATGGAAATCAGGTGAGCCATACCATCTAAAATCATGTAATGACCTGCCTAAAATATATAAAATCACTTGGTGGAGCCCACCTAAAATTTGTATGCATATGAAACTTGATCGGACCCCTCGTCTAAGTGGGACACACACAATTTGTGGGTCCCACCTAAACTTGATTTTTAAGCTCGTGGCCCACCACGGAATGGTACATCTGACTAATGGGGTAGATGTTCGACACGCATCATAATGGGACTCACACAGCTCGGCCTCATGGAAGGTTCCCATGAGCTCGATTGCATAGAACTGTTTCCTATATATATATATATATATATATATATATATATATATATATATATATATATATATATATATGGTACTATGATGTCAAACTTTCCATGAGGATGAGTTGTATGGGTCCCACCATAATGTTTGTTGAAAATTGACCCCATGCATTTTTTGGGTTCCCTCTAGGTTGGGGATATCTAAAAAATCAGTTATATAAGGAACTTAGGTGGGCTATAACATTTAAAACCATACAGAAACATGCCTAAAACATATAAAAGCATACAAGGGAGCCCACATCAGTTTTGGATAGGAGTAAAACTTGCTCTGACCCTTATCCAAGTGGGACACTCAATGGAAAATGAAAAACAAAACAAAACAAAAGGCTGGGTTTGAGCTCCTTTCATTTAAATAAGGGCAGATTACTAGGGTCGACTTGGCCCAACCATGGTTTATAACCGAGTTGAGTCGGACCGAGTCGAAATAAACCAGTCGCCAATGACTCACCTGAGTTTTAAAACTTTGATGTGCCAGCAAGCCCAGAAGTTGACTTGTTGGACTGTAGCTCCACGTGGCACTCTGGTAGTGGACCACTCAGCATTAGTTGAAAACCTTATAAAGGAAGTGACTCCACTGACTTTTTATGCTACCATTCTTCCATCGTACCATGTGGAAGTCTTACCAAGGAACCAGGACCGTCCATCTTCAACTTCAAAGCATGGACGGTCAAACCGAACCCTGATCATCTGATCGTTCAGTTTTTGACAAATATTCTCAGCCGTCTATGCTCGTTAAGTAAATACGTATATGATCATCTGATAAGTTCAGTTTTTGACAAATAATCCATCCCAAGTAGGGCCCGCTTGATGAGCGGTTCCGATTAACCACTCCTCCCACGTGTACGGTGGATGGGAGGTTGTTTGAAAGTGCAGCTGGGTTCCACTGAATCATTTCCAACCACAGAAGCTGACGTGGACACTCCCTTTTGTCGCGTAGCGAAGTGACCGACGTCCGGAAGCGAAAGCCTCTTCCTTTTTGGTCTGCGCGTGCCACCCGACGCCCACAGGAATGTTGGAAGTGGGCCCCACAGCAGACTAGGGGTGCCAGCTCATCAGGCCTTATCTTCTTACGTGGCAGTTCCAGCTTTGGATAACCCAAAAGTTCCACCCCCACGGTTGGATCCGGTCCTTTCACGTAGCAATCTCGGAGAGGTGTTGTGGGTCCCACATGCATTACCAACCGTCCACGTGGCTTTTCACGGTCAAGATCAAGGTGGGCCCCACATAAAGGAGACACCCAACTGTCGGGTCCTTGTCAGAGTACTGTTTATGTGCTTTTCTTGTTGGAGGGTGCAGACAAAAGAGGATCATATTAATGCTATTAATTATTTAATTAGATGATAAAACAATTAATTAATTAAATACCACTAATCTTCTTTAATTGTATATTAAAATAATAAAAAAATAATAAAATATAAAAATATAAAAATGGATGTTTTTAAGAGCTTTGAAAGGAATAGATCTATAGCTTCCCTCTATTGGTTTGCTAAGACCATCCACACCGTACTTCCACCAGTGCCGACATGGAACACGTGTGTGAATTCCTAGATATCCATCAGGTGGGCCACACTGATTAGAACGTCTGGCTAGAAAATCAATCTCTTCTACTCCTGTAGTCGGCAGCCACGGCGTACATGCGCGCGGATTAGGTGAGGCAGGTGTAACAGCGTAGTGGGTGTGAGGCCCTGACGGTGGGGCCCACCTAGATGTACGTGTTGAATATCAACTCCGTCCATCCGTTTTTTTCGGATCATTTTAGAACGTGGTTCTGAAAATGAGGCAGATCCAACTCTCAGGTGGACCATAACACAACAAAACAGTGATGATTGAACGTCTACTGTTAAAAACTTTCTAAGGCCCACATTGATGTTAATTTCCATCCAACCGGTTGGAAGGGAAAACACAATTAGCAGCGGTAACACCCCTTACTTTTCAGTATTTAGAGTGTTGCTATTGTAATCCAAGTTAGTAAACTTGTGTACACATACACGCCCAATCAATGATATCCACTAACAATCGATAATTCAAAATTCGCTTATCCCAACTATTGATCCTTGAGAGGGACGATCACATTCTCTTGAAAAGTGGACCTTAAGTATCAAGTCAGAGTCGTAAATCGCAGATCCACCATTTACCAGGGTCCAACTTGAATGCCTTCTACTTGTTTATCACACTTAGACCATCAGATCACTAATCTAATCATGAATCTTCATCTGGATGAACCCTTGGACATTCAGACTATTGATGTTCATATTCGAAATGATCCGACCACTAAATTGTCGATAAACATTAACTAGGTGTCATCCAATAGTCATAAGACTATAAACCAAAAATTTAAGCAAATCCAACCATTATATTGTCTTGTATCAATGATTAATTATCAAAAGGTACGTCGAGTAGCCTTTTCAAACATCTGAGACACAAATTATCGGACCATTATACTTAATTTAACGATCCATCATTCGATCATTGTGATTTTACCCTAAGATCATCAAATATATTAAGGATTTCGATATAAGCAGGGTTAGGAATCTTAAGAATCACTAATGAATAGATTAGGAAAATATTTGACTATCGAATCTCCAATGATCATCGAATATTGTCATTTAGATGCACAAACCCATTGTTATGGCCCGCCTAAGTTTTGGATCTGCTTGATCTTGAGTCAGAGGTCCCTACTGAGTCCTTCAAGGAGAATGGATGGAATGGATTTCACCTAAACATCACTATGGGCCCCACACATAATGCATGTGTACGCCAACGGGCGTGCACCTGTGACCACAAATTTCGGTCAAGTTGGGTTTGACCTGAGCAAAAGAAGAGATTTCTTCTTCTTTTTTTTCTCTCTCTCTCTCCTTCCCGCCAGCAAAGAACGAGGTTCGTTCATTTGAACGTGGGCCCACTATCTTAGATCAGATCAATGATCTGAATCGTCCATCATGTCTAGATGGGAAATTTGAGTAAACCCTAATGATTCCGCTGCACGTTACACACGTACGTATCCACCACACTTGATGCAAGAGGAGTGCATGTGCGGTAGTTCTGAGAGCGGAACCTTCTGCCATACTAGCAATCCCTGTACGTTCTTTTCCCTTCATCTCAGCCGTTAGAAGGAAGCAATCTCAACCCTTCATTCATTCCATTTTTAGGGCTTCCATAGCTGTGAAAGTGGCAAAAGGAATCTCGTTGTTTCGTTGCTGGCAACATCCTAGCCATCCACTAACTCCTAGAAGCTTCCGAACGCATCTCGTGCATCCATCGTAGGGCAACCAGCAGGACCATCTCGCACCGATAGGAGTTCTCGCGAAAAACTAGCAAGTGCACGAGGTCGTGGCCACAGCTAAAAATTTCGAAACCCACCTAGATATGGTTGCTAGTCGTCCAAATGGTGGGTCCCACAAGGTCTTTGGGACCCATCTGAACCATCCACATGCATCACATCACCAGATCAGCCATCCGTTGATGATCACCATTAACAGTTGGATCATCTTCTCTGTCTAGCCGAAAAACTCATCACTTGGTTGAGGGCCATTTACACTAATCTGAGACATACATTTAGTGGGCCATGGTACCAGAAGTTCAATTATAATCTCGGATTGCAACCATGAAAGCTAAATCCGGTTTTATCGTCATAAAAACCTGGCGGATTAAACAACTAAAATTCGTAACTAATCCCATCGATTAGTTGCTGTCGAACCGTCTAGAATAGATTAACACAGCCTATTAAAGGCTCCCTTTATAGGGATTCCCTTTCTAAAAATAGAAAGCATGAGAGAGAGAGAGAGAGAGAGAGAGAGAGAGAGAGAGAGACGCCGCTGTTCCACCACACAGAGTCAAGTCGACTCAGTCCCAGATGTCACAAGATTAGGCATAGTCCGGGGCTTCACCTAGTTATTTCCAATAAAGAAAAGGAGAAGGAGAAGAAGAGAAACATAACAGGAAGGAGAGAAGAAAGTGAGGGAGAAGAAGAGCTCGACTCAATCATGCCGCACTGAGTTAGCTCAGTTCAGGCCAAGGCTGTCGAGTCAATTAATTGCATCTGGACTGAGCTCTGACTTAGTTTGAGTCCTTTCAGAGAGGAGGAGAAGAAGGAAAAAGAAGGAATAGAGAGAGGGAGTGGATGAGTTCGCCACTTGATGCCGCACCGAGTTGGGTTCCAGCCGCAAGAGCAATGACTCGGTGAGTCATTGGGTTTGCAGATCTTCAGGTCCTTCTGAGTTTGGGTTGTCCATGCTGTCCGGGTCATCTCAACAGGTTACTGGAGCCGAGACGATTTCAGAATACCGTCAGCCACATCAGAATAGGGGAAGAAGGAGCTGAGTTGGGCCGTTGTCGAGTCCAGTTCATGAATCGGGTTCGACTCAGGTTGAGACTGGTACTGGTTGGTCTAGACCTAACTGGTGTTGCCCAAACAAGGTAAGGAGATGACCACCTTTCACTCGCTGTCTATGTTGGCTCGTTGAATTCTAACAACCCGAGCCAGGAATTTATGGGGTACCTTGCTGCTGAGTTAACTCAATGGGCGACTGGGTCGCAAACTACCTTTGTTTTGTGATGAGTTGAATCAAATTGACTTGGTACATAAATGAGTCATGGTGTGTCTCAAAAACGTCGATCAATTGAGTTGTGGAATGTCGACCTTAGGCTCTTAATCCTAGGGCTGATCTTGAATAGTCCTTCACTAAACAAGTTTGAACCAGAGATCGATTTGCATCCAAATTAAGCCAGGTTGAATAGAACCAACTCAGCAATTGGGAATTGAATTACTTTAAAACCCCTCACTTCGCTTGCACTCGAGACAAGGAGATCAAATTCAAAAAGGTGAGGAATTACCCCCATTGCTTCTTGCATTCACTAGTTTCCATCTTAGTTTGAATCTAATGTGTAGATAATTTTAGAATATTGTGAATATGAATTCATTCCTTTCATTCCTATTTAGTATTGATGTACATGAGGTAATGCTTTAATTCTTATTACTCTAATTCTATATGGATTAACCATGTGTATAAATTTAGCCTTGTATTCTTTATGACACATTTGTGATTGCTTAAATATAGGTATACTTCTAGTAGTTATGACATGAGCCTTCAAATTACATTTTATTTTATCTTATAAACTGTATAATGAAGAATATATGTCGAATGTCTTCTTTTGTAAGAAATGTTGAATGAACTTTTAAATATTCCAAATTATTTAACCATACTTGAGATTGACATGCCGCATTTATGGGCCTTTATTTGAGGTTAGAGGAATTATAAAGATCCATGTTGAACCCATGTTTTGATGTTTAATACTTTACCAAGAACCATATGACTTGATAATGTCTACAATTTAAAAAGCAATCTTGTCAAATCTAAGGAATGTATGTGGATACCATGGTGCATAACATCCATGCATGACATATGAGCTTTATTGAGTGTTCGATATAAGCCACATTCTATTAGGTTTGCTAGGAGGGCTATTACTTTAATTAAACCCTCAGAATATGTGCATTCGTACCACTATGGGCTGCTCTCTCTTTACATGAGGCTTTTTCGGATTTTTAGACCTCCTCGGGCGTATCCTGAATATTTTTTCCAGGAGGCTAAACGTCCATAGGGGCACTCACTACATGGTCTTTTCTAAGTAGTTAATGTACTACAGGTGATCCGTTCTTTTGACAGTTGGATGTGCATCCCTAGGTCTGTGACTTAAATATATATTCATTCATTCATGCATATGTACATATGATATTTCGGTCTTTATGAAATGGATATGTTGGTTTAAACTATGTTGGAATTCTTTGATATGCATGAATCTTTAAGGGAAGTACCCACTGAGTTATCACTTATCCAATCATGCACTTGCACCAAATAGATGCAGGTTTGATGGCAGAAGGAGACCCCTTTGATGGGATCCCAGGGATGCCTGAAGAGGAGTTCGGGGAGGAAGAACTTTATGTTGATGTAGTTGGAGCCATTGGAGCTCAACTGATATTTTAGGATTTACATACTTTCGTACTTTAGACTTTGTGTTTTGCTTGAATTGTAATAAAAGTTCCTCTGCTAAGGGATTTCATTTTGTTTTCATTAATTTTCCTTGATATTACCCATGATATTCTAGTTTACATGGTAGTTGTCTTACCTTGTGTCATGAAATTTGTTATTAATTATATGTAAAGTATTTCACTTCATATCGTAATGCTCGGATTCTTATACGCGAGCGACTGTCCTTGGATTTTGAGAACCAGGGTGTTACAACAGCTTGATCCGAAACTTTTGTGGCTTCCTAGGAGTTTTTAATGGTAGGAATTCAATTCCTAATGTGGAGTCCACTTGAGATTTGGATCTATCACCTTTTTTGGATCAAGCCCCAAAATGATTGGGAAAAACGGATGGACGGTGTAGGTATACAACACATGCATCGAAGTGAGCAATAATGTTAGGCCTCGCCCCATAAGTTGTCATCCCGTGGATTTCCTGTCTAGGCCTTTCAAAGGTTTTTTATTTGGAAGGTAAGTTTAAAATCTATTACTTCCAAGAGACAAAAGCCTAAAAATACATAGAGAAGCTACTAGCACCAAGGAAAAGAAAGGCAAAGATTTCTCCTAAAATACTAAAAGAGGAAGAAAGAAAAAGCAAAGGGCTTCGCATCATGGGAATGAGAACAACACTAGGAAAGGCCAGCATCCTGAGTCAGGAGGAAAACCAAAACAAGAGACAAAAACCAAAAACGTTGGAACCAAGAGGGAGCTCACAACAAAGCATCGAGCACACCCAAAGTCAAACAGTTGCTGAGGATATGGTGGCAATCTCAATGTTAGAATGAAGTTGAATAACCAGTCCAAGACGATGCAATATGCTACGTTCGGTGATAAGGTGACCATGACGGCCCGAGACAGTGCAAACATAGAAACATACGCCTGTGAGGCGAGTGGAGATAGATCTCACATAAAGCCTTTCGCATGAAGTTCCTGTCCATCCGTCTTTTGAGCTCATTTTAGGACATAAGACCAAAAATGAGAAGGATCAAAAAGTCAATTTAGCCATACGACATGAAACAATGTGAAAAGGAATGCATATTGTTAAAACCTTACTAGGCTCCACCTTGATGTTTATATTCCATCCAAACCGTTTATAAGGTCATTTTCACTTAGATGAAGTGAAAACAACGGGAATTCAAACCAATAAAAAACTTTTGTGACCATATAAATGTACCAATGGTGGTCACTAAATACTCACTTTTACCTCTCATGTGGCCCACGTAAGTTTTGGATACACTTTATTTTTGGCCTCATGTCCTAAAATGAGCTGAAAAAATGGATGGATAGAATGTCTTTCTACAAACATTCGCAATGGCCCCACACAGAATCCTTGTGCAGGACTACGGAAGGCTTTGCAGGAAATCTGCGTCCGCCTCACTTAATCCACATCGCGGCGTACAAAACAAAGCAGTCATTCATTGGTTTTTGAAGGCTGTGGCCTACCGGATTAGTAAAATGAGATGAATATTAGGAAACAAGATCTAAATACTGTGGTCCACCTTTTGGAAAGCTCGGATCATGCACATATATCATATATTGGCACGTGTGCTTGTGTTTGGATCAAGAACGGTACACGTGGGTGTAGGATTAGCATTGAGGTTTGACAAGTTAAGCAGATAGGATGTTGTACCATACACCACCGACCTGGCTAGTGCAGGTACGTGTTGTGCGACGTGCATTGTGCTACTCGAGCTCCGAGTTATGTGGGGAAGCGGATTGGCTAGTGTACCTCACGCCAGCTATATAGCTGCTGTATTGACGTCAACAAGTTTTGTGGGTCTGATCATGAGGTATGTGTTATATCCAAACCGTCCATCTATTTTTCGAGCTCATCTTAAGCTATGAGACGAAAAATAAGACAGATCTAACTATCAAGTGGACCACACTGCAAAAAGCAGTGGGGGATTGTACGTCTACAATTGAATCCTTTTTGGGGTCACAGAAGTTTTGGATCAATATGAATTTCTTTTTTCTTCTTCATTCAAGTCTTTTTGACCTTATGAACAGATTGGATGGAAAATAAACGTTATGGTGGGCCCTACAAATTGTTTAACGATGAAAATCATTATCTCTGCTGCTATTTGTGGTGTGGTCCAGATAATTTTTGGATATGATTCATTTTTTGGATAATGATCTAAAGTGATCTCTGAAAATAGATGAACGGTGTAGATATATAATAAATACATCACTGTGGGGCCATGTAACTTTGATCTCCTTTGAACCGTTCGTACAACTCGGAGCTCGAGGAGCATCAGTGCTCGTCTTTGCACGACACGTACCAACAGCAGCTATATAGTTAGTGTGTTGTACACCAGCCAATCCTCTTTCGTGCTGCTCGAGCTCCGAGTTATGCGAATGGTTCAAATGAGATCAAAGTTACATGGGCCACACAATGATCTATTTATTATATCCACACCGTTAAAACATTTCAGTGGTGGACGTTCAATCCCCCACTGATTTCTGTAGTGTGGTCCATTTGATCTTTGGATCACATCTTATTTGTGGCTAAAGCCTCACAATGAACTCACCAAATGGTCGGACAGTTTGGATATAACATATATCTCATGATGGGACCCACATAACTTGGTGATGTCAACACACTAGCCAGATAAATCTATGGGGTCCACTGTGATTTATATATTTTTATCCACTCGGTTCATCCATTTTAACAGATAAGGGAGGGCTTCAGCCCAAAAATGAAGTATATCCAAATCTCAAGTGGACCTCACCGGTGGTAGACTCCAAGGAGTTTCAACATCGGGTCAAGGGTTCGAGTACCCATAGGTCGTGAAATTCCACTAAATAAACATCATTGTGGGCCCTAGCAAGGTTTCAATGGTGGAAGTCATTATTCTCACTATTTCCTATGGTGTGGTCCACTTGAGCTTTGTGCATACTTAAGATCTGGATTCAACCAATAAAATGAGTTGGAAAAATGGATGGACAGCGTGGATAACCCACATACATTCACAAGAAGCAATCCACACCCTTAATATGAGTGTTTTATCTATACCGTCTATCTCTTTACCAAGCGCATGAATTCAAACATGGTCCATGCAAAACTCAAGTGGTTTTGAATTTTTTGGATTAAAATTAAATATATAATAATTTTGTCCCAAATAATTTTGTCTCAAATAATTTTAAAAAATTAAAGAATTTTTTTTTTCTAAAGTCCCATAGGGAATAAAGTGAGAGAGAACTTTTGGCTTATAGGCTATTGAGGGTTGAATATTCTTATTTGAAAAAATGGAGACATGCTCGGCTTGCATGTTCCAGTGTATGGTATGTGAGCACTGGCGAGGGGCATGGGTAATGTACCTATAGTGGCGCTCATTGGCACACTTCACATGTGCGCATTGTGTCGCAAAGTGGTCACTCCCTCTGGACCTTATGCGAACCATTACGAGATGGTACGATCGCGGGGTGAGATATGTGTGAAGTGTGAGTAATGGCTTATGAGAATGATCAAATCAATGGATTTAAAATCGTTGCCTATTTATGAGAACGGTTACTACCCTTAATAGCCAAAACGATTCAAAAATAGACAACCCTTGATGATATAATGGTCGGATCATTGATCTAACAATTTAAAACGTACAGAATTTAGTACCAACTGTTAGAAATGTTTCACAAATATTCTGAACCATTAATAACCACCTAGCAACGGTCCACACCTCATATGCTATATAAACCAGATCCTACATGTCCAAAATATATAAGTCTAACACATTCAATCAGAATCCAATCTTATCTCTTTAGAAAGTTTTTTTTTCCTTTTAAGATTATTTAAGAACTAATTGAGTGACTTGAACCTTGTTGGAGTCACTGAGCTCGAGCACTCAACAAATCTGCCAGCGAAGCAAACTGCGTTAACCTTGTCCCTGTGTAGGTACCTTTGTGATTACTACACACAACCTTACAAAAAGCTTATCTTATTCTGGAAGCAATTCGCCTATAACCCACCAACGATCTTAATTCCATGGGAGAATGAGGCAAATTAAGCTTTAAGGACAGCGTGATTCAACATAGTGTTAATTTTATTTTTTGTCTTTCGGTTTTCAATATTCTTTTGTGAAATAATTTCTAACAATTTTAAAGCTTAGTTCATGGATACCAAAATATTGGATCAGTTAAACTGATGAATCAAGACCAGAATAAACTAGACCAATTCGATAGTACAAACTTCACCAAATGATAAGACAAGTTGAAATTTTTTCTTACTATCTTGAAGATATTCTACATTTTGAATATCAACCGACAATGCTACTAGAAGTGACCGACAATGACACTCAAGAACGGATTGTTGCCTAAGTCAAACGACAAGAAAATGAATTATTGTGTCACGTCACATCATTAATGCCTTATCTAATTGGCTGTAGAACCTGCACACAAGAACAACTTTTGCATTGGAATACAAGTACAATGTCAAAGAAGAATGAACACATAAATTTCTAATTGTCAGGTACTTCAATTTCACGATGGTAGACGATGAGCCTCTATTGGCCTAAATTTATAAATTACAGTTGATCGTAAATAAAATAGAGGTACTAAAAATCGATTAATTTACTTGAATCTTTCCAAGTTGGAGTTATTATAGTCAAACTATCTCCAATCTGAAAAGACTACAGAAAGAAAATACTACATAAATCAGAAGAGTTCACGTTGGAATAAATTCAACACCCACATGCATGGTGAGTCAAATATGGCTTGCATGTGTATTAGACTCTAAACATAACAATTGGATATCTAGCTGGTGGGAGAGATTTCATCATGTAATTAGCTAAGGGCTCAATGCTGAAAAGCTTATATTTAGAGATGGTGATTCATGTAATTAGCTAAGGGCTCAATGCTGAAAAGCTTATATTTAGAGATGGTGATTCGAGAGAATCATATATATCTCTTTACAAATTCTCTCTCTCAAGAAAAAAATCTTCTCTATCAAGGTACAACGACCATCACACCTCCATTAACGAGAGCAAGGTTAACCTTCGTTCGTCATTGCGTGGGCCATCCATCTTGGCCAGAGTTGTTAGAGGAGCAGAATATTTACCATTCTCTCACAGAATAAAACGAGTTGAGGGCTAATTTGAGTTATTACCCTAAGGCTAACGTAATACGTCACGCGGTTTTGAGATCACTTCTCTCACGTTAGTGTTCACGTGACCATACACTATTTTAAGCCATTCCAAGACTTTAAAAACCTTAAAATAGTAATGCCCTGAACCTACCAATGGTAATTCTAACTCAGAACTTCCAAAAAAAATACCTCTCTTGAACAATATATTTAAAAAAAACTATTGAAGGACATTTTTCTTTGGGATGGGTTTATATACAAAGTTTGTCAATAGCTCTCTAAATATATATACCCAATCATAAAGTTATAATGCGTACGTTCTAGACCCCAGGATTAAATTTTCTAACCAGAGAGCTCCTTTGATTCGGATTGTACATGAGATCTTCCTTAGATCAATGGTTGAAAATTAAGGTGGTTTTTTCGTCATTTTCCCACACTGATATTACACAGGTCAAAAGATCCTAGCCATCCAATTAAAGGGGTCTGACAGTTAAATCGAGTGGCTAGGATATTCTGATTAGTTTGACATTTTGGTCCTTTTCTCATCCGCAGTATTTATGCATGGGCATGACACGTTTGGTACAGTTCTAAATAGATTTGCTCGGATAAAGTCCGCCGTGCTGTTGGATTTGGGTTTTTATAATGATCCAAACCGTTCATTGACAGGGCTCCCCTACGATTGTACTGAAAAACAACCTTCACATTGAATATTTGAACCCATTTGATTATATAAAGCTTATGATGACTATTAGTGTTCAAAGTAAAATTATCAAAGGTTTGAAATAATCCTATTAAGAGATTTTATTTGTTGACTTTCTACCAATGTAAGACTCGTCATTTAAACGGTTTGGATCATTGGAAGATGCCCCAGATTCAGTGGCTAAAGTCCTGAGGTATCTGACTGGGATACGTCGCGATGTATTCCAGCAAACCTCAATTGGAATGGGAACGGTCGATGTAAGATGTGAAACACGAATTATTTTGACAGAGATTTTTGCCCACATGCGTTGTATAATGCATTACGTACACAGCTCCACGTTTTCGAGCAGAGGAAATCTATCCAAAATCCAATCCGTCAACTACTAGTGTTCTGATATGATGATACCCTAACCCGAGAAAAATATCTGTCCATTAATTAGGTGGGACACAATTTATGAAATAAATAATGATGGAAAAACTGGCCGAAAAAGTTTCTAAACCATTTACATATTTCTAATACCGTGTCCCATCTGATGAGAGAAACAGCCCTTTATAAATCGAGTTAAAAAGTGAGCCCCACCTAATGGACGCTTTGGATTTTGATTCTACGTGGCAAGCTTGCACACGTGCTAGCGTGTAGATGGTATGACTTGTAAAGACGTGTGGACTTAGCAAACCTCTCTTTGACAAAGAAAGACAAAAAATCGTTTATAAAAAAACAAGGTCTCCCGTGAAATGATTTTAAAAATATTTTTTCAACATTCAAATCTATGCAAAGTCTTCTCTTTTATTTTTAATTTATTTTTAATTTTAAAAAATTTCTTTAATAACCCTTAACCACAAAATGGGTCTTTGAATCTCAGCCATAGAAATATATAATAATAAAAGATAAAATATTATATGATAGGTGGCCCGAATATTTCTCACAGTATACACTAGTTTTCATTTCTACCAAGTGGGTCCCAGATTTCAGTGATCTAGACCATTGGTTTGTTGGTTCCCCCAATGGATGGACAATGTTCCAAAATTCTCGGATATTGGAAGATTCCAGCCATCAATGATCTTTTCAGTTGAATATGGATCGTATTCATATATATATATCCCTAGCCGTCTATTTTTGGGCTACAAAATGAAGGGTTACAATTGTTATTTTGAGAAGATATTTGGGTCTTAGTCCATCCATGGTGGGTCCTACCAAGCTAACAGTTTAGATTACACAACCATGTGCCCCACTAATCAGAACTGGAGAAGCTGGTGTATGATATGCAAATTGTTGGATGGGGATCTTATAATTCCTCAAATACAATAATCAATAGAATTTATTTGGTTTGGCATGATAGATTTCTTTACATCCGATCATTCCACTGGCCATTTTATAGTGATGGCCCACTGCAAAATCCAATAAAAATCTACATAAACAAATGGATATTATATAGGAAAAACGATTAATCAAAAGGAAATGCATTAGGAGTATTAAGCAAGTTTAAAAACTTGTTTGAGTAAAGACCCTATATTAGGGAAATTGATAATTTTTCCACTTGGGTTTTGTCTCCATCACAATTGGGGAGTTATATTTGATACTCTGGCTGATGCTTGATGCACAGGCAAAGGAAACTAGGTGCGGATTGCGTGCAATTTGGCCCCTGCAACATAAGTTCTGTAGGGCCTATTGTGATGTATGTGTTATATCGATTTCGTTCATCCTTTATTGGCTTATCTTCGAGCATGAGCACAAACATAAGGTAGACACAAAAACTCAAGTGGACCACACTAAATGGCAATGTTTATATTTCTTCCAAACTATTCATTACATGATTCCGACCTAATGATGGGAAAATATAAATATTAGCTTGATCTAGAGCTTTTGAGGCCTCTAAGAAGCTTTCAATAATAGTGTACTTTAATGCCTATATTTTAATGTGTCCTTACTCATGACTTAGTGGTAGACCCACGAGAGTTACAACACGAGGTCATGGGTTTAAGTACCCATTGGGGTACACCCAGATCCATAGCTCAAGTGGTAGAGTGAGTGAAAGATACCTCGTTTCAACACTGAGGTCTTGATATCGATCCCTAGTGGGGGTGGCTAACACTGAAGTGTGAACTGACAATGGGTGTACTAACAAGCTAACCGAAGAAAAAAAGAAGAAGAGAGAGTACCCATTGGGGTGAAATTCCACTGTTTGGTGTAAGTGAGTAGGTGTGTGTGGGGGTGTAAGTACGTATGTTTAAAAAACAAAAAATCCCTTGTTTTCGGTTGCATGGCCTACTCTAGATTTCGATTAGCTCATGTCTAGACTTATGCCCTAATCAACTGAAAGTGTGTGGGCTGTGAGTGTATGTGTAAAAAAAATTTCCATGTTTTCTATTGTGTGGTCTACTCTAGCTATCGATCCGCCTGATGTCTAGACTCATGCCCTAATGAGCTGACAAAACAAATAAATTGCATGCAATCCACATCCCAATTAAGAAATTGCCCACATTAATTGTATATATTAACTTAATTTACAATGCCTAAGTGTGGAACCTATTATCATACGTAAATTTAAATTAAAATGACTAATTGTGGAACCTATTATCATACATAAATTTAAACTAAATTGACTAAATTGTGGAACTATTATCGCTATGTCATATATGGTCCAAAATCAGACTGGTGGAATAATTCAAACCTTTGATTCATGGACACTAGTTTGTTGGACCAGCGCATATTTTTCAGTTTTTACACTCTCATATGTATCTATCAATCTGATGCGTAGATAAACACCTTAGTTTTTTATTCAATATACACCTGTAATTTAATTTAAATTACTTGTATGCCACTGATGCAATTTCTAGGTAATTTCTAAGTAATTTCTAAATAATTTCTAAGTAATTGCGTATCACCCACAACACCATTCCAGAGTATCAAAGTTTTTAATTTTCTTCTCTCGAGGAGAGAGTGACCCAAAACCCTAAGATTAAAAAAACCCATATTCAAAAAGTCATTCCGTACCCACCAACTTATTCAACTAAATGTAGGTCAAATCAGGTCCAGTCGTACTTTCATACTTTACCTTGAACAAATTTCACATTACTATTTTAAGATTTTATAAATTCTTCGATGTGTATGTCATCCAGCTTTATGCATGTGGATGAGATCCACACCCTTCATCCATTAGGCCCCACTGTTAAAAATGTGTGTCCCAAGAATCATACTTGTTGCTAATTCAACTACTCTCTAAGATTGGATTTTCTTCATATGAAAGTTGAAATAGCTGTCAACATTCGATGGACCAAAAAACATCTAATCAATGGCCACAATCATCTAAGCATTATTTACGGCCGGCCTATCTTCAATGGGGTACAATAAATGAATGGACCTATTTCTCTAGCACATTCGTGGCATGCGACGGTAGGCCAGATGGTTGATAACTAACTCAAATATTAACATTTAACATTGGATACTTTCTCATTTTCTTCGTTGAATTTGAAACAAAAAGAAGACGACAACAATAAAGTCGGCCAAGGACAAAAAAAAGAACAATGCTTAGTAGCTTAATTTATTTCTAACCCTCTAAGAAAGCGTGTAATGCGGTCCAAATACATTACCTCTAAAATAGAGTAATCTCATGAGCCTTTAATTTTCCAAGCGATGTCTCTAGTGCGCATGCAATGAGTCAAAATCATCTACCTAATGTTGCCATTATGTATGGTTTAATGAGTTTCTCTACATGGTTTTGAGAGTGAGAGAGGATTGACGACCGGGATGATATCCGCTCTTCGTTTATCGGAAAGTTTATAATAATAGGTGAATTTTCATAGCTTGATTAACTTTTTTTTAAAAAAAAACTTGATTAGATGTTAAGACCATATTTTGAAGTACCCAAATCAACATTTTATTTTATTTTGGTGGGGCCAACTAAATTAAAAGGGACTCTGAGAGACTTAGTTTTAACAAAATTCAGAAAAGCTGGAGTCTACCTGGCTGAGTTAACTCAATTCAACTGGAAATGGGCCGAGCGAGTGAAAAATTGGATTGTTTAAACTTTTCAATAGAGACTAGTCCGACTCATCAAGTTGAGTGGACTCATCCAACTCAGTCGAGTTAATGGAATTGGGGTACCTGAAAAAATAAAATAAAATAGCTAATGAATTTTCTTGAAAATCCAATGAATTTTTCCTACAAAAGATCCGGACTTGCAATCTAGATTGTCCCGATTGTGGGTTAATGAATTTCCCATTAGGGGTTGTTTGGATGACTATATAAATAGTTTAGGTGGTAAATGATTTATAGATGTAAATTATTTATATTTTGTTTTGTTTGACTGAAAGTTGTTAATAATTTATAAGTAAATAATTGTCTGTCTTGATAGCACGTAAAAATCTTATAAATGAAGAGCCAATCTTTATATATATATATATAAATTGTTAGGTTGTAAATGAAGAGGTTATAAATGAAATCACAGCTTTTTGCTGAATGGATGCGCGTGATTGCATTTGAACTTCTTGGCACTCAACATCATCTTTCTGGACCGTCCATTAGGTCAACCCCTTCCTCTACAAATTTCACATTATTCACATGGTCCTAAATGCCCTTGAGAAGACATTTCTTATACTAAAGATCTTGACAAGTCACTTAATGGGGAGTTTGGATCAACTTGATATTTTCCATGAAGCCTATGAATAGTGAAACAGTCCAGATATGTGATTTGTAATGCAGATGACAATTAATTTAATTGCTATGTGAGGGGTGTCCCTATGCACATAGGCCACTAGATCATTTCTCATTTTACTAAATTTTTGAATATTTTCTATATTATTTAGGGCGTGTTTGGTTACACCAATATCATGAAATTCATGATTAATCATTTTAATTGGGTGCAAAATTAATGAAATTTTGTGCAACCAACCACAACCCAAATTATGAATAATAATTTTAATTTTAGAATAATTTCTTGTTATAATATATTCTTTCAGAGTTTTGTTTTTGAATTAACTCACCCAAGTCTTCGAGTTGGCTTGACTTGGATGGAATTCGATCCGAATCAATTTTTTAAATTTTAATCTATGTAAAAGAGTCTAGATTTCACAATTCGTTGATGAAAAGAAAATCAAAGCAGACCCATCCAAACTACCCATGATGCAGGGATTGTGATGCTTGTATAGAATGCCAAAAACCCTAAAAACTGAGGTACATTTCCATCTTATTCATGTTCGGTTCTCCAATATCAAGGCCGCATTTGGAAGTACCCCAAATCGACATTTGGTTGAATTTCTTTGGCGGGGACACTTCATTTCATACAAATAGATTAAACCTATTTTAGCATCATGATCCAAATTCCAATTTTCTACCTTGAAATAACAATTTCACTTGTTCTACCAAAAGAAAATTATCATTTTCAGGAAGAAAAAAACACACATTTGCATTTCCCACACGTCTGGAATTACTTCTATGTGTGTACTAAGTGAAAATGCTGTCCCCACCACATTTGTTATATGAGGTTTGTTATTTTCACAACTCATGTGCCAGTATGGAACATGTGTGTAAGATCTAAGGGGGCATTTGACGCATGGGTTTAAATGGGATTTGGTAGGAGTGGGTTTTAAGATTCCATGGATCATTGCAACGCCTGTTTGAGACTCACATAAGGTATGGGTTGCGCAGAGGCAAGGGTTTTGCAATCCTACAATGGGTTTCGTGCAGCTTGAAGTCGGTGCTATGTGAATCCCACTATGATGTATGTGTTTTATTCATGCTGTCCATTCATTTTGAAATATAATTTTTGAGCTTGATCTCAAAAATGAGGTAGATATAAATCTTAGGTAGACCACACCATGGGAAAAAAGTAGTGATTGAATTACACCATTAAATACCTCTTAGGGCTAACCATGCGGTCCACTTGATATTTGGATCAAACTCATTTTTGGGCTCATACCATAAAATGACATGTAAGAATGGGTGGACGGCATATATACATCAAGGCAGGGCCCACCAGTAGTGGCAAGATGACTAGCCAATCCATTTTCCAAACATGAAGTAGGATGGCCTTAGCCATGGGATTAGATGACAATCCCTGACACAGTGTAATCATTACATTTTGGTAATTTCATCCCACTTAAACTCATCTAATCCCATGCTCCAAACACCCCCTAAGCTATTTATTAGGTGGGCCATGGCTAAGTGGTAGAACATGCCTCTCAACACTACATGGGCTCAAGTGCCCATGCATGGTGTGTATATGGGTCTACCGCAAGAAAGTAAGCCACAACACGAAATGAAATGAATGGCTAGGAAATTTGTTTCAAGTGTAGGTGTTGTCATATGCTATGACGCCAGCTTGACTTAGTTGAGCCTCACACGCTTTAAATAAAAATACTAGAAATTTTTTTTTAGTCAAATATTTTAATCTTTTGATTATTTAAAAGTTATTAAAATTATACATATTTTTTTAAAATAATTATAATTTTTAATAATAAAATTATTTTTTAAAATACCTCAACTAAAATGAGGCCCATCATATAAATGGTTTATATCATTGAAAGATTACACTGACTATAAGAAACAACTAATCTCAAAAACATATATATAATGTATTAACTCAAATTGAACCAATTAATATATGAGACCTGATGTTGCGAAGTTATAATCTAGAAATAAGTATGATTTTTTGTCCATGATACATATACACCAGGACCCATAAATTGTATAATTTAATTTGATTTATATGCCATATATATATATATATATATTCAATTATCAAGTAATTATTAAGTACCTGTGTATCATCCATCCCACTATCTAGAGTACCATAGCTTTTCTCTTTCACCAAACCTCTGCATTGCATGATATGCTCACGCAACTGAAGACAAAAATGGCAAACATTCAGGTAAAAAGCTACTTTATTACTTCATTAAAGCTATCTTTATTAGAAATTCATAGCATCTATCTTCTCAGGAATAATCTCAACCATTCATTTATTTATCCGATCCCTCTGGCCTCCAAATCGTGAGGGTTTTTCGTCATTTCACAATTAAAATTGCAAAATCGTAATTTAAATGAATGGGAGGGTCCTTTTGTCGGACAGGTCATTTGTCTAATCTCTCTTTGAAAAAGAGGGCACTTTGGATATTTCTGATAAAAAAAAAAGGGAATCCTGAAAATTCGGCTCTATCAAAAGGTGGCATCTCTTATTCAACCATGCTGACGTGACGGGGAGAAAAAAGGCCGGAAAATCTTCCGTGTCCTTGATGGATACTGAAGCTACTGTGCCCTTCACCTAAGAGGTTGCATCCTGACCGTTTATCAGGTGGACCGTTTTTTCATTATACGTATCTCCCAAATTATCTAAATTGGGCCTCTCTTAAATTCCTGTCTACTCATCAGACAGGCTAAAGATTGATGCTGAATATGATCAATGGCCATCCTTATCCTGACCATTCATGGTTTCCTTCTGGGGCCATGTAATGTAAACTAGGCTGATTTTTGGGTCCTTCCCAGATGAATGGATCAGATCTCACGTAAGTGGATAAAATCAGGCCATTGCAAATATCATTCAGCATACACTCACAGCCGTTCGGCTATGGATGGACATTAAATGACAACTAGAAGTAGAGTCGGCTATGTGATGTGGAAGAAATTACTGTAGAGGCCCACCATATGAACGGTTAGGATCTTTTTTTGGTATCCATTTGTGTGGTTCTGTCCAAAAGGGCATATTTATTCTGTGTACCTCAGGACCACGATGAGAAATTTTGAGTTTAATAATGAAACCAATGGTTTTTTTTTTTTTTTTTAGTATTTTCTCTTTTTTGAGGCAGCGAGGAGAAAATTTTTATGTTAGTGGGAGGCGTGTTGTAATAATATTTTTATATTAAAGCAAAGCAAATTAAAAAATAATAATAATTTTTTATATGAATACGTGTGCCTGCATGTATTGTATGCTTGTACGTGTACGTATTAATATCTGCTTCAAATTCCCGAAATACCCTCTACAAATCACATAAATGACTAAATATTTGAATATTTTAAGGTACCGGTTTGGTGCACACATGTGTAGCAAATCTGTGCAGCTCTTGTCTCACTGTAACACGTGGCATTCTTAGATGAGATCTAAACCGTTAACTTCATATCTCTGATAATGAGTGGCTTAGAAATGAACACGATAATGGAAAAAAATTGGAATATCTACTATAAAAGGAGGAAAGGCCCATTTATTAGATGGTTAAGATAACGAAATAGAAAGGGTAGTATTTCATGAATGAATACAAAAGTCCCATTTACAATCTAGAGGCACCAAAGTCTCTCATAATCTCAACTATAGAAAGGCTAATATTTCATGAATGAATACAAAAATATCCCTAATGAAAGCTTAAATTACCATAATCAAAGAATAAAAATAACCATTTCAACGAAGATATGCTCAAATACATCCCAAGGTATTGTAATATGATATTTAAGTATTTTTAATGATCCAAATTGTCTAGATGATCGATCTCGCCTTGTACGGTGGATAATGCAATAAAAATATTCTCTCCAGAAAATACAGCTATTTTGTATTGAAAATAGATAATAATTATAACTCTTATTTAATCAAAGGGTTAAAATATTTAGATTTTTCAAGCAGTTTAGATTATTGAAAAGACTCCAAATCAATGGTTAAAGTCACGATTGGGTCCTCACTCTTGCTCCGATGGTAAACTCTCAGGAGTTTTAACCTTTACCACACCCGATAAGGGTTCAAGTATTCATAGGCGGTAAAAAAAAAAAAAAAAAGTGTCGCTCGAAACTTCATATATTTGATTATTTTGTCTTGATTTCTCGCCCTAACCCTTATCCCATTAGGGCCCGTTTGGCCGGTCGGATTGAAAGGGATTGGATGGTATTGGAAGGGATTGGAAGTTAAATCCTGAGATTGGCCTGATGTGCCAAAAAGAGTCGGTGATTTGATCCCAATCCCATGGATCTTAAGACAATCCACTGACAACACCATCATTACCTTTACATCCCATCCAATCCACCCTAATTTGTTCAAATTTGCCTGGGTACGTGTTTGGTTCGAGGGATTGGAAGGGATGAGAAAGTTTAATCTCGGGATTGGCCGGGCATGCCACGCAGACTGGATATAGCAATCTAGGGATATAGCAATCCCATGGATCTCAAAACAATACCATCATTACCTAGAAATCCATGCCATCCACCCTAATACCATTCAATCCCTTCTAATCCACCCGGCCAAACGATCCCTTAGTGGGTTTGGGCTCAATCATGGTCAAACCCAACCACAATATGAAAATCAATGATTTCACATATGCTTTGGGCATTAAGTCATGTTATGATAGTTGCAAGTCTCAATCATGGTCAAACCCACAACCACAATATGAAAATCAATGATTTCACATATGCTTTGGGCATTAAGTCATGTTATGATAGTTGCAACCTTTCATTGTAGAAAACCAAGGCATCAAAGTCCATGTCCTACCTTTAATGAGGCACAAAATTACCTTTGGGAGAGTGTGATGGATGATGTGTAGCACTTAAAAATTGCATGCGATGGATACGTACAACTACTTCAAATTAAATGACCCAAATCATGGGTCCCAATTAAATTGCACATATTTTGTTATTTCACCATTTGATTGCCAGATACTTAATGGACAACTAAAAATGAAATATCTAATGGTCTTATATACACAAACAAGTGTTCACAAATCAAATGTTAGGATTGTTTCGTTCATTTGAATAAATTGAAACCCTTCTTATTAGATTATCATAATACTTGCTAGATGGAATTGATCAATGAAAAATAATTTCACCATTTTTGTTTAATGAGATATTGAAGTTGATGATTGACTCATTACATATTACTAGAAATTATAATCGTAGAAAATTCTTTGATAACATTAATTTCTATTTCTCAACAATATCCCACAATTGAAATAATCGATTGAATCCCATGAAACTATTTAATAAAAGTTCATTATTAAAAATGTGAGTTAACGACATTGGATTTATCGATTTAACTTGACTGAATGTATAACACTTGTACAATTTTTGAATGCTTGCACGCCTGGCATTATAGGCAACCTAAACATCATCTAACTCTAAGGTATTAAAAAACGGTTACTTACGAGCTTATAATGGTTTATTAAAGAGCTAATAGGGTTTAAAAAATCATAATAGCAGTTACGGCCCACATCATAACGATAATTATCGCCACCGATTATTATTATTGGATACCATTATGATTATTTAAAACAAAAGGTATGAAATTGTGGCTTTATATTTTTTAATAAAAAGATAGGTTGAAATATGTTAGATTTTAGGAGAAAATCATAATGCAAAGCCTAAAAAGAAGAGGAAAAAAGTGACTTTTGTTTGGTCTTACATGAAATAGGAGAAACAATATGGCATTGAAGGATTTTCTTTTTTCTTTGTTAAGACATTTATTGAATAATGAAAAGTGGACGACTTAACTTGTAATGTAAGCTTAACTTTCACCAGGACGTACCATATATTCAGGACATTTGGTACCATGCAAATTAATAGTAGGACCCACCATGCATGAAAATCACCTCACTCATGCTAGTACACTCATCAGGCAGTTCCAGTCAACATACAAGCATGGCCTATTTAATGAGTGGATCAGATTGATTTTCAATACTAGTGTTGGTGGGGCCCACCATTTTCTTGGTATGGATGTCCTCAAAAGATGGTCCATGACACCCATCTGATTTTTTTTATTTTTTTAAAGTGACCTACATTTATAAGGATTAGTGAAGGAAGCCAACAGAGTCAACTCGGATGGAGAATGAGTCACCTCTAGCAATTGTCTCTTTTTCTCAATAGACGTATTAATTCGCATTTTTTAACGTTGGGCAAGGAAAATAAACGTTGGATTCTGCCTGATGAACGGTCTGGATCTCGCATACGTATCATTCGTACGTGCACATTTGGTCAGGTATGATGGTCCGAGGGAGCACTGAAACTGTAGACCGCGTTGCCTTCTAACAGCACATTGGTGATCTGATGAGTCCCGCAATTGACGGCAAATATGGAAAAAAAACAAAAAAAAAAACCCTTCATCAGTTGGAAGATCCTGGCCGTCCATCCCATTAAAAGGATGCATATGAACGATGGACTTTTTGGTTTTAACCATTCGTTTGGAAGATGGACGTTCTGATCATGAGGCGTTGGCTTCATGGAATGTGGAGTACAATAACTACATGCTCCCGCGAAGTATCAAATATCAATCCTTTTCCTGATTATTAATGACAGAGACGTCGACACTCTGGCAGAACATGACTAATCATACCCTTTGTACGTCGCATATATGTACTTAAATATGAATTGTCCATGAAGTGGACCCCACAATAGACGGTGCGGATACTCAAAACAAGATCGATTGAACGGTCTGAATTCCCTACGATAGAGCTGATGGAAAAATCTTATCTTGGCCGTCCATTTCTGAAGAAGTCAATTCATCTGATCAGATTAACTTTTTATGTCAGTCTCTCATCCACAGCGTGTTGTATGGTTATGATTTCGGTACATGCGCTAGAGGATTCGGTGCGGCCCCGCGCCAAACCAACACGGTGCGCCCCAACCGTTGGGCCCACATTGATGTATTTGTAGTATATCCACGCCGTCCATCCGTTTTTCCAGCTCATTTTACGAACGAATCCACAGATTAAGAAGATCCAAATTACAGGTGGACCACACTACAGGAAACGGTGGTGATTGGCCATTAAAAACATTACGGTGGGACTCAGGATTTTTTTAATGGTGGGCGTTGAATGACCATGGTTTCCTATCTTGTGGTCCACCTGAGATTTGTATCTACTTTATTTTTGGATTCACGTTTAAAAATGAGCTGAAAAACGGATGGACGGCGTGGACGTACTACATATACATCAAGGTGAGGCCCACGGTCAGCGCCGCACCTATTCCTTTGCCGGGAACGGATTGGGCCCTACCATGATGTATGTGTTTCATCCATGCCATCCATCTGTTTTTACAGATCATTTTACAATATGAGTCCAAAAATTAGGTATATCCAAATCTCAAGTGGACCACATTACAGGAAACAGTGTTGAATGAGGGTAGACCATTAAAAACATTTTGGGGGCCATAAAAGTTTTTGATCAAGCTGATATTTATTTTTTTCTCTTCATCTGGGACTGTATGACCTAATCAACAGATTGGATGTCAATTAAACAGTATAGTGGGCCTTAGGAGGATTTTAATGGTTGATATGCAATCATTATTGTTTTCATGTGGTGTGGTCCACCTTAGAATTATATCCCTCTCATTTTTTAGGATCAAGAAATAAAATGATATGTAAAAATGGATGAACGGAATGGATGAAACACATACATCATGGTTGGGCCCACAGAGCACCGACCATCAGCCACGGAGCTGGTGTCAGGGGGAGTAGCCAATTCGTTTCCTCCTTTGCCAATCCATGCATGCCGCGTGTTCACTGTACATCGGACGCGGATTTCCTGCGGAAGCATGCAAGGTGGGGTCCACCTTGATGTTTATGAGAAATCCAACCCATCCATCCATTTTTCGACCTCATTTTAGGACATGATACAAAAATTAGAAGTATCCAAAACTCAAATGGGCCATACAAGATGAAAAAGTGAGGAAAGAAATTCCAACAGTTGAAACCTTCCTACTCCGTCTTGATGTTTATATGCCATCCAAGCCTTTTATAAGGTCATTTTTACTGGGATGAAGCAAAAACAACAAAAACTTAGATCGATACAAAACTTTTGTAGTCATATAATTATTTCAACGGTGGTCAATGCATCCCCACTTTTTCCTCTGATGTGGCCTATTTGAGTTTTGGGTCTAACTTATTTTTCTTACCATTTACTAAAATGAGATCGAAAAGCGGATGAACAGATTGGATTTCTCACAAACATCGTAGTAGGCCCACATAGAATCCTTGCGCAGGGACTTACTGAGAAAGGCTTCCGCAGGAAATCCGCGTCCCTGTACACTAGCTGTACGCGCATGCGCGCGGTCGTCATACATTGCCAGCGTATCATAGAACTTCGTTTTATTACCAGATTGCCCTTGCACGGTTGGAAATTAGCAAATTGTGGTGTTGAAAAAGCATTGCCAGCTTATGACGTATGATACACAGGCACTAAGAAATTACTCAGATATTGCTACAGTGGCATAAAAATAATCCAAACAAACCGTCCAAATTGTGGGAACCACTTTATATTTATCGAGGGGGAAAAATGAATATCACTCAATTAATCAAATATTAGATATTTATAGATTTATTGGACGGTTAGAAATGAAAAAATCCGATGGTCATATTTCATAAATGAAGTGTCCAATCACAGTTTAAGATTCTTCTAACAACCTGATTATTATTTTTTAACTTAAAAACAGTGGGTTCCACAATTTATACGGTTTAATTTTGGTTAATATGCTCCAATTTTATAATTTCTAATTGCCAGAGTATCAACACCATACACCACCGGAGCATCAGATAATCTCCAAAAAAATCTCGAAACGTGCACCAGCTTGAAACTGGGAAGTGGAATTACTTCGTGTGCTGGCAGAGTGTGAACATCCGTACACCTTCATATCAAATCCGGCAATGTTAACCGTTCCTTTCGTAAGGTTTATCGTAGACGGTCCATTTTCCTAAAAGTTGAGTGATTTAACCATCCCAACCATTTATGACTCATGTACAGTCAGACCTACTACATCGACTGCTTGTATAGGCATACATGTATTCACGTGGGCAGTGTCCGTATGCCTGAGTATGGATGATCGTACTCTGGCAGAGTACTAAAATATCTCATTTGAGAAAACTTCCTCCTTCCCGAATTCCAAGAAATACATTATAAGCAGGGCATTTCGGTAAACTACAAACTCCAACACTAAAGGGACAGTGATACAGTAGATCCGGTATAACAGTAGTATGGTACATCCACCTCCATATCTTAAACTTGAAAGGGGAATCTCATCAATCTGAACCGTTCATATATCTCATCCCTACTTCTAAGTTAATATGATTTCAAATTACAAGGATATCAGATGGTTATATCCGTCCGATTAGTGTTCTTTAAAATAGACGGTGTACATAAATTACAAAAGTCAGTTAGGTATTACTTTTGAAAATGAGAAACCCATGATAGGATTCCTTATATGGACGGCCTCAAACAATATGATTCCAATGTACGTTTACCACCGAAAGACAGCTTTACAGTAAAACCCGTTCTCCCGTATGTACCGTATAAATTACCGTACAAAGGCAACTAAAAATAACAGCGAAAAACTTTTAAGTACTCTGGCGGAGTGTGATCGATGATACGCAGCACTTAAAAAATAATTAAAAGTTTCAAATATGGAATACTAAATAATTCAAATGAAACCCATTTTAGATCTACCATTATCATAAAATAACTGTTATGCATTCATCTGATCATCTGATTAGTGGACATTTATCGGACGGTGAAAGATGAAAAAATCCGACGGTCATGATTCAAATGTGTAATATTGTTTAATAATCTGATTTTAGGTTTTACATTGGAGTTCCATACTTTAGACGGTTTGGGTTCAATCTATGTATCCAAAATTTATAATTTATAAGTGCCTGAGTATCAAGAGACATTGTCTCGCAGAGTATAAAATAACTCTTACTAAGAAAATAAAAATCAAGTGTTCAGCTTTTCTTTCAGTGGAGTAATTTGTATTTTTAAAGTAGGGGTATTACTGTAGTTATAGGCAAAAGCAAGGTCGAATTGTAAATACATGAATATTTCAAAATTTAAAAATAAAAATAAAAATAAAAAAAGCCCTTGCGTAGAGTAGGTGTAGGATAGGACAGGTCTCTGTAAAAATCCATCCCTCCTCTCTCTCTCATCTCTATCTCTCTCTTGGGTTGCTGTAATTGTACAAACCTGCTTTTGGTGGAGAACCAGATGCCTTTGATGTGCGTGGGTGGTGCTGTTTTAAAAAAACTGTAGGTGGTGAAATCTCTCTCTCTTTCTCTCTCTCTCTCTCTCATTTCTACTTTCTTCTCTATCATGTTCTTCTTATCTTTTGTTCTCTTGCCTATGGAGTTTTGGGGTATAACCCATGAAGGGAAGTCCTGGAAGTAGAAGGTTTGTGTGATTTTATGCTGATTTTTTTATTTTTTTTTAAATTTTTATGTGATTTTTGGGGGGATTTTGTTTTTTGTTTTTTGTTTTTTGGGACTCGTTTTTAAGAATTTGGAGTTGGGTTTTGTTTGGAATTTGATTATATGACGAAACCCAAGTCTTGTTTGGTGGTGGTTGTTTATGATCTTATGGGGTTTTATTCCTTTTCTTGGTCATTTTCTTTGAGAATCTGGTCATGAGTTTTCTTTAGATTTGCTTGTGATGGTGTGTCCCAAGGTTTCTTTTGGGTTTTCTGGTTTTTTAATATGAGTTTTCTTCTCATTTTATTTTTTTTGCCTTTGGGGGGTTTTCTTTTCTTGTTTCTTGAAGAGGGGTTTTAGTTCTCTTCATGCCTACCTTTTTCATGGTTTTGTTAGTGTTCTCTCTCTAAGAGTCTTGAATCTAGTTTTTTTATTTTTTATTTTCTCTCTCTTTCTTTTGATTTGGTTATGATTCTACCCAATTGCATGTGGGTTTTGTTTTACCCCTCATTCATGAGTTTTTTGGTAAAACCCATGAGAGGAGAGGGCCTTGGAAGTTGAAATTTGTGTTATTTCATGGTCTATTTTCCTCATTTCTTTTAGGAATCTTTTTGTGGCGGTGTTATTTTATCCTTCATTTCTCTTGTTTCTTTGTATCTGGTCTTTGGATTTGCTTTTCTAAATTTGCTTGTGATTACAGCTATATGTTTTTTTGGTTGGTTCTCCCGTAACATATCCTACTCTCCCTCTCTCTTTTTTCTTTCTTCCTTTCTCCAATCTTAGTCTGAGATTTTATGTATTGGGTTTTCTTCACTGGCTTTCTTTTTTATGATTTTGCCTATAACTTCATGTGGGTTTTGGGCATCTTCATTGTCTTGCTTTGCTCACATAAAATTACATTATAGAAGCTTCTAGATGCGTGATTTATGGCGTTTTTAGCTTGTTTGATTTCAATTTTTCATGGGTTTCGTCCTTGCGATTTTTCTGTTTGGGTACTCTACATAAAATAACATTCTAGAGGCATGTAGAAGCTGCGTATGTATCGTCATGTGTGGATTGATCTCAACCATTGGTTTCGTTTTCATTATCTTCAGGCATCAAATCAAGGGTCCATAGAAGAGGAGAGAGAGAGAGAGAAAGGAAGAAAGAGAGAGAGAGAGAGAGGACAGGAGAAAAAGGTCTATTTTTATCTTTATATATTTTTTTTTACGGGGGGCTGATTTTGGGGAGTTTTGAGTTTTGGGTAATTTGAGAGGCTTTTGGTTATGCTGGAGGCTAAGTACAAGAGGAGGAGGAGTCCCAGTTCCAGCAAATCTCTTCTTGGGACTGTACCAGTAGTGGAGAGAGAAAGAGAAGGAGAAGCAGCAATAAAAAAGAGAAGCCTCTCTTCAGATGTTATCCATTGAAAATCAACCACCAGATCATCTCCCATGTTCTACCAGCAGGATCCCAGGTCTGAAAGGTGATGAAAGGTCTGTTGCTGCTGATCTTGACAAGCTTTCCTTGCAAGAAGAGGAGACTGCTGCTGTTGCTGCTCCACATCTTGGGACATCAGGCCTTGCCCAAGACACCCATCTCCCTCATTTCTCCATAAGGTCTTTTTTCATTTCATACCCCCAATGAATTGATTTCTCTCTCTCTCTCTCTCTCTCTCTCTCTCTCTCTCTCTCTCACCCACCCACACACACACACACACATTTCTAACTGTTTGAATTGGATGTAAAGCTTACAAGTGACAATTTCTTGTAATTTTGTTGACATTAGTGGTTCTCTTTTTTGGGGTTTTTATTTTTTTAATGAATCAGTTGGTTCGACGAAGGGCTGAATCTTGCAATTCATCTGTGGCATCTCTTGGGTTTTCTTCTATAGCTTGAATCCTTATGAAAGCTTTCGTTGCCACCACTGTTTTCATTGGGTTTTTTAGGTGGATCTGAAATGGATGATAAGGGTACTAAGCTTAGTATATGAATCGGTTCAACGCTGTGCTGAATCTGTTACTTTCTTTTAATAACTTGGGTCTTCTTCTTTTTCTTGGTTGAATTCATGAAATCTTTAATTGATTTCTTTCCTCTTGAGTTAAATACAACATGGTTGATTATGATTTAAAAAGTCTTTCATGAAATTTGGAAGTACTCTTCTCCATTGCAATTTATTTTGTGATTTCATGTCCCCCGCCTGAGAACCACTAGATGGGGGTTTTTTTTTTTTGGAAGAATGATCAATCTCCTCCTTGGCGATGGATCTACAGTGGCATCTTTGCTTATGAGCATGGTTGATGTCTTCTCTTTTAGAACTCCTAGCATATGATAACAAGTTGAGATGATTTGCTGGAGGATTTCTTCTATTACCTATCTGTTATTCATGCTTATATGAGTTAGTAAAATAAGATGTATGAAAAATTCAATTCATGTTAAGTTCGGTCGTTTGGCTTGCAGAGATTATGTTTTCAATGCGCGGAGCAAGGACGTAGAGGTGAATTGGCCATTTCCTCAGCAATATCTGCAACTTTGCTTGAAGCATGGCATCAAAGATATATTGCCGCCTTTTGAACCTCCTGATTCGGTAAGAGCCCAGTGTAGCACGAAGGGTGCAGGACCTGATAAATTGACAGTCAGTGTAGAGGGTGATGAAACATTAGCTGAAGGTGATTTGTTAGAAAAGGAAGATGCACATTCATTGGATTCGGAAGCTGATGGTATCAATTGCTTGGTTTTAGAATCTTCAGATCAAGCTCAGTCTCCATCATCAGCAGATGGGAGTTTGGATGGTAGATCTTGTTCAAATGAGGCTGGTGTAGTTGGAGCTACTGCATCTACGATTACTAGTCACGTCCAAACTGATAAGATCTCAAAATGTGCCAACCAAATTCATTGTTCAGTTAATGAAATCAGTGGTTCCTTGGAAGCTTCTGTAGAACTTGAAGTTGCGGGTCATCACCACACCTCCAAAAAGATAGAAAGCTTGTGTGGACCGTCTGATAGGAAGTGCCGGTTGATAGTGAAATTGGGTGGTATCTCTGAATCCAGCCGTGCGGAAGAGATAGTGTCGAATTCTAGTGTGGCTTCGGAACCCATGGCTTCTAAGGTTTGCCCTGTTTGCAAGACATTCTCTTCCACTTCAAATACCACCTTGAATGCTCATATTGATCAGTGCTTGGCTGTGGAGTCTACTTCCAAGCGGGCCACAACAGATGTTAGCAAGCATAGAGTTAAACTGAGGAAGAAAAGGTCGATGGTGGATATTTGTGCAACTGCCCCCAGCTGTACTTTGGAAGATCTCGATCGGCGGAATGGCACGAACTGGGCCGTGGAATGTAGCCTGCTAATGCCTAACGGTGAGGTTCGCCCGGAAACCAAAAGACAAAGACTGGGCAAAGTTGATTTTGTTGAAGATGAGGATGATCGTGCAGTCTATGTGGATTCAAACGGAACGAAGCTTCGGATTCTGTCAAAGTTTAGTGATGTGGTGGCACCAGTGGTAGGAGATGATTCTGTACTGAGGAAGCATGCTAAGGATTCCAAGGAAGGCAAGAGCCATCTGGTTGGCAAGAAGAAGAAACGACTTGCTGGGAAATGCTCTAAACAACTGAAATTTAAGCCTCAAAGCAAGAAATTGTGCTCTCTCAAGCTGTACAAAGATGAGGTATCTTTCTCTTTCTGGTTCTCAATGTTTTCGACAGCTTTAATTTTGAGTTACATATGTAGGATTCCTACTGATATAGATGACGGAAATTCATTGTTAGAACTTGTTTTAGGGCATGTTTGGATAGGTGGAATCCATGCGTATCCTATGGAAAATGTAATGATTATCCAACAATAATTTCCCCATTAAAAAAAAAAAAAGGATTCCGAAAATGGGGTCCTATTTGGATAGCAACTGGATTTCTCAAATTCATTAGACAACAGTGACCTTATTTCTTGTGCCAGAGAATTATAAGTGGATTAGAGTAATGATCATAGCATGGAATCCAAGTTTATAAACAGCCCAACTGTCTTGTCAGTGGAAAACAAATTCCATTTCTACAGGAATTCCGTGTATACTTACAGGCCTAGATCATCATCTCTGGGATTATATGATTTTTCAAGCATGTTGGAGCTTGTTATTCATCTCCAGCATGTCGTATTCTTCAAAATTATATTTGGGTTTTCATTTTGTTATTCTTGGGCGTGTCTGAATCTTCAAAATGATATTGGATTTTCGTCATTGCTTCTGAGAATTCAGTAATTCTAAGAGCTTGCAATTTGGATTTTTAACAGCTTTTGGAAACACCACTGGATTGCATGTCACTCGAATTGGATTGCTCATGTTTTATTCTAAGGAATGAAAAATTACCAAATCGTGATTTCATTAGCTATTGCGTTACTTTTATGTTGCACATGGAAGAAAGCATAACTATGACGTGAATACCGGGAAACTACATTATTTCCTTTTTCAATGACTGGTTGTAACACGTGACTTAGTTAGAAGATGCATTCATGTTGCCGGTTATAATCCCATCTTACGGATTTTTCTCATGTTTTGGTCTGAACATCTAATTTCCTATTAGTTTGAAATGCTTCCGCAAATTCAATAGCATGAGATCCGTTATTCAGTGTATCGTCAATGGATTGTTGGTAATCAGATTTGTGAGGCGTCGGATCGGAAACACCGGATGGAAAATCATGAGGAGAAGGAAAAGTCCTTATCTCAATTACTGAAAGCGCGGGACCCAATCAAAGCTAGTGAGTCTGGAACTTTAAGACAGTGGGCATGCTCCAAACGGACTGGCCATCTAAAGAAGTTCAGCAATAGGGATGGCTGTGGGGGAGCTGTGGGGGATCCAGCGCCACCTGCAACTCGAAACCCACAGATTGAGAGCAACCAGCCAACGTCGGGAGATCCTCCTGCTGAGAGAAGCAACATTCTGAAATTCTCAAGGTCGTCCGAGAATCCTGCCACTTCCCCAAGAAGCAAGAGAGTTGAGATTCCGTCGAATACCACAAACATTATGGATAATGCAGAGAAATCCCTGAAATCAGTTGAGGGTGATTTCGATCGATCAACTGAAAGTGGTTCCGTTGCTGCCAACGGCAGTGTGTTGAAGTTCTCAAGACCTTCGGAGAGTTACGCGGCTTCTCCGAGAAGCAAGAGAGTAGAAATAAATGCAGGTGTTGCCCGGTCATCTCCAAAACCATTCAAAAACCAACCCTTCTCTCCAAAAGCCAAAAAAACCATGACTTCACGGAAGAGTATTTTACTAGGAAAACCATCTCCTTCCATGGAAGCAAGAAAATGCAGTGAGATTGACAAGCATTCAGCTTATAAGAAGTCTCAAGAGGATAAACGGACGGTTGAAAAGAGCAGACGGGTTGAGCACTTTCTCTCTGATGCTGATATGATCCATGGTTCCAGCAAAACTTTGGGACCCAGCTCAGATTTGATGAAGAGTTTGAGGCGGTCTGAAATAGAGGAGAGTGGCGATGAAGTGTCTATCGGTAGAAACAACATACTGGAATCCTGGCACACGAGGGATCAGGCCATAAGCATGTCTTCACAGCCGGAAACCACAACTTCAAAAAGGCTGGATCTGGCGGCTGAATGCCATAACATTGGGATGTTTGATATGGTAGATTCCCAAGATGAAGGCAGTCCTCATCCATCCCCAAGTGTGGATGTCACCCCATCCAAATCGGACGACTGGGAATCCTCCGCTGAAGAAGTCCCGGTCAGTGGTGACACGGACATTGCATCTTCCTCCGAGAAAGCCGTCGAAGACACCATGGCAGGAGGGTCTAGCGAAGCGCAGAGTTCGGATGGAAATGCACTAGCTGCTCATTCCTACATGCAATCACCATCTCATGAGGATGAATATATGGGGCACACAAGCCAAACTGAAGCATTCATGGAGGATCGGGAGATTGGGTATGTTGATGAAATCGGTGATGAGCTTACAGGGCTAAATTCTCAGATGACGGCGGAGGCTGATTCTAGGGTGGAAGATGATTCGTTGTCTGATATCCAATACCCTAGGTGCTTGCCTGATCCAATGCCTATTCAAGGATCAGGACGGTGTTTGCCGAGTCCTGGCAATGCGGGACACGATGGTCTTCAGGACAACATGTCGATGACGTCAAGTGGACCCCAATTCACCCAAGATCAAGGCAAGTCAGTTGATAGGGACCTGTCAAGATCTCCCGCTTCCGTAACCTCAACCATCTCCCCGCCACCAATGGAAAGATCCAAATTAAAAAGTTCGGTGGGGCTTCCACTGGTTCAAGATATTGCATGGCCATTAGTGGCAAATGTAGCTGAATTGGAGAGAATGAAGTCAGAGAGGGAGAACCCGAAAGTTGCAGTTCCTCCAGCAAAGGAATTCTCTAAAATATCAGATGATCAGCCATGTTGCTGCTCACGTAAGGAAAGCATTTCTCGGGTTGCCACCTTATCATATCAAGAACCACAGCTCCTGAGGCGGAGAAACTTCATGGGCCCCATGATGCTGCCTATCAAAGCGAAGCAAACAGCTTCAAATCCGTATTTTGGGCATGAAATCTCTACCTCGTCCAGCACTTATCCAACCTCGAGAATGGATGAAATGGTCATTCCTGGCTCGGAATCGCCCATCGGTTCTGTTTCCATGAAGCTGCCTTTGGATGCTGTGATGAAGTTCCCAAATTGCAGCAATTTCGAATCTGCTGCCCAGTCCTCACAGGCCGATCCTCACCAACCATCTCCAAGTCCCGTCTTGAGGTTGATGGGAAAGAACCTAATGGTGATGAACAAGGAGGAAGACGAAGCCATGCAACTCCGAAGGGCTCCGCAGTTCGGTGCTCTTGGCCCACACGATCATTCCAATGCAAAGTATCTGACGCTTCTTGGATTCTCAACAGGCAATGTCCCGAATCAGGATGGCATTTCTTTCTATCGCCAGTCTACCAATGGCTCCGCTGTCTACGGCAATCCTTGCAATCCTCTACCGAATTTCAATGTCGGCGTTCCAAATGGTTACCGAAATCACAGTAACTCAAAAATGGTCCACCAAACTCCGCTACATTTGGCCGAGGGTCATCAGCAGGCCATGAGCATGGGAGCTTTCGCAGCGCCTGCCTTGCAGCCGGGGCCGAAGGGCCTAAAAACTGACTCGCAACCACAACAAAGAAGGCTGAATAAGAAACTCAGCTCCCCATTTGCATACCATGTCGAGAGGACAGCTCCTCACCACCGCCAACGCCAGAAACCTGTTTCCACCATGCAAACTGCCAATCCCATGAGGGAGGTGATTGTCATTGATGATTCTCCCGAGTTGGAAGCAGATTTGGGCAAGGGCAATGGGAAATATGCCATGGGAACAAGAGGAAAGCAGCAGCAGCCACTAGTGGGCATTTTGCCTCCGATGGCTTTGAATTCAAATCCAAGGCCGTTGAAAGTGTTTTCTTCCTTACCATTGCACAATACTTTCTCGAGGGAACCGCCCGTGGGCCCACCAAAATCCAGTTTTCTAATGTCTTGCCCTGTGGCGAATGCTAGCTCTACGAAGCAAGGTCCCCCGGAAGGCCCCAGCATTCTTTCACCAAATCCTTTTATGCTTCCGTCGCCTCCGACAGGGTATCTCAACTCCCCACTTTACTATTCTCCAAGCTTGCGGTAGGCGAATGGTGATGGCAGTCCTGAAACCGATTCTCTGATGCATGAGCTTCTGGGGGCTCAAGCCATTTTAATCAGCGGCGTCCTTTGGTGGGGCCCGGTTAAATCCGTCGGTTTCAAGATTGGTTTTAACCAGAGAGGCTAAAATCTTCGGATACTGACTTTGTGGGCTTGTGGGGTCCCTAACAGGATTGTCTCCAGTGCCAGGAAACCATGCATCCATTCCATCGATGGGAGACGTAAAGCTGTTCAAATTTCGCATTTTACTGATAGAGTCCTGGAGTTTTTGAGTTTGTATTTATTTGGGATGTATTAAAAATCCGTATCGGATTCAAACAGTTTTCGAGGCTGCCAATCTGCAAAACTGCAGTCGATCTTGAATAATCATGAATCTGATAGCCCCCTTTTCTCCACTGAGTTCTTCCTTATTAACACGTTTGAACCGCAGCGAACATTTTCCTGATTGAAACAGGTATTTTCTTCTCTTCCTTTTGTTCTGGCTGATTTTTTTGAAGCTTCCTAGCTTTTATCAGTGTGGTTGGAAGTGCCCCAAATCGATGTTTGTGTAAAAAATGGTGGTGGGATGATTTCCAATTTAATCTTAACATTCGGAGAGGGGTGAAAATAGTGAAACCCAGTCCAATGCCATTCACTTCTTCTGTTTTGTCACTAGCAACGGACTGTCACTTTGATGAAAATGCTGATCCCAGACCGCCGCTTCCGATTTTGGGGTTACTTCCAAACATACTGCAAGTGGGTTCTACCATCTTCTTAACATGGGTTTCTTTGATTATGTGATGTGTTCGTGAAAAAATCATGAATTGCTGAAATAACAAGTGGGTGATGTTGGTCATGTGCATGAGAGGGAGGTAATTGAAATTAGTGATAATAACGAAATGGCCCATTTGGCTAAGGGCCAATTCACATATGATCATATGCATCATTCCAAGCTAGATGAGTGGTTCCATCAGTTCTTGATGTGGGCCCATAGTCAATTTTCTTCATAGGAAAGAGGAATGTAATCCCCGGATTTGGTTATCTACTTTTCAAGTAGTGAAATCAAGTGGCCCACCTCTGAACTTTGTGTCCCCTAGTTGAACAACCAAAGAGGATGGATCACCTAACCTCAATTCTCCATATTATCGTACACATAGATTAGTCTCACTTCCAATTCTCATTTGGTATGCATTTTAACTTGAAAGTTCTAATTAATTAACATTATGGAATTTTTGTTACTACTCTTGCAACCGTTAAATACACTCGTATCTAACTAGCTGTTCACTATTATCATTGAGGACTTGTTTACAAGGAACCGCAAGAAAATAAAATGTTTTTCCATGATTTTATGTTTCTTGCTATTCGAATTTAAAAGAAAATTGTAAATTTTTTTAACACGCACTCACACCATAGTGGATTTCACCACAATGGGTACTTGAACTTGTGACCTCGTGTTGAAACTCTCGTGAGTCTAACAGTGAGGCATGAGTAAGGACTCAACTTCTGCAGTGAGTCATTACTATTTTCTTCAGCCTCATTACTTCACCGTAAGATATGAAGAGACCATTGTATAATTAATATAAAACTTACTCTTGTCATTCAATCAAAACCACCCTTGTTTTGGAATTTGTTGGCCTACAAAAATGCTTGTTAATGATACACATAGAAAGTTTTTGTACACATGTACCCTGCCATCCAATAATAACTAATGAGAATTTGTAACATTTATTTCAAATGAGCTTTTGAAAATTCACATTTTGAATTATAAGGCCGTAATTTTCAGCTCGAGATGAGCTTACCTTAATTAGTTGAGATAAGGATTAGATGATAATGATGAGTAATCTCCAATGTGTACTTGACATGTACTAAGAATCTTGGTGAAAGAAAAGAGGAAATCCACTAACCGGAAAGCACTTTGGCAGATAATCAAAGATGAAGGGCTGCTAATGCTTTATTATTTTATCCACTTATTTCAAATGAGCTTATGAAAATTCACATCTATGTTCGTCATTAGTTACTAATCAAGAGGAGAAAACAATATTGAAGAGATTAAATTTGATTAGAATGAAAAATACCCATTAAGCATAACCATGTTAAAATGCTAATCATCACTTCAAAACTATGAAAATTTAGCCGTTATACCCTTGGATATAGAGAATGAAAGAGCTCATCAAGAAAAGTACATGAATGAATGAGAGAGACAGAGAGAATCATCTCAAGTTGATGAGAAATAGATGGGATGAAATGGGTCAAAAGAGGATTCTATAGTAGCCGTTAGATGCTGCTCCACTATCTCTACGTACAATAGCCGTTGGATTACCATTATCTTCACCAAGAAAATCTCCCACCTCATTTTTCTTCATTTTGCCTTCTCCATGTATTTTCTCTTTTTGCTCAAGGAGTTATTTAATACTCTGGTTGCATATGTTGCTTGATACACATGCATATAAAAATTGTACGCATGATATAAAAAGAACTCAAAATTAAGCGAATATTTTGTTAGTTATAAATTCATAATGGTACCCATAATTCGGACGGCTACTTTTAATTAATGACATGCCACGTAAGCAATTTTTCAGTAATTTCTGACTGCGTGCGTATCACCAATCATAGACTGCAGAGCATCAAAGCATATCTCTTTTCTCTTATTTCTTTTTTCTATTGCTTTTGTTTTCTTCCCATTTCGCTTTGTGGAATGTGCATTGCATGGAAAAAGCTAGACAATGCCATAACTCTGCGGGAGACCGGTTCAGCGACGTGGCCCAATCATATTCCTCCACGTCATCCTGTAGAGGAGGAGCAAAGCATAACTACTGCAATTGCCGTACACCCCCACCGCCTCGGGATTCGCGTGAGGGGGGTATCGCTATCGTGCGCTTCCTATCGTGTCAGGAATTTGATACTCCGGCAGAGCGTAACAGTTTCTACTCGCGCACTTAGAGATTTTCTATTTGTGATTTATTTATTCAAATTAAAACCGTCCAAATCGTGTCCCAGGAGTGGATGAATGGTCTACTTTTTTTCTAAACGAATTTGACCGACTAAATTTCCGGTTTTTAAGTATTCAGTGGACGGATTAAACTGGAGTTAATCACTGGTTCAGGATCAACGGATTAATTTCAATTACGGATGGGTTTGGATTGATCAATCAATCTGATTGTTGAATGGTTAGCTTTCTACAGCGGGCCACATAAATCAAACGGATTAGATTGAATTAATATTGTCCAAGTGTAGAAGTTCCGAGTACGTGCATATCGATCATCGTGCTCTATCTGAGTATTAAATGATTCCTCAATAGTCTGGCGCATTGCGTGCATTCTCTTTCTGTCCTCTCGACAACGTGACAAATGTCCCTGATATTTTGAAACGGTCGCGATAATTTAGTTAAACGATATTATCGTAAGAGTATCGTGATATATTCATAATCAAAGGGCGTACTAATTTCCCTCGATTTTATTGCTTTTTAACGTGAAAGCCATATAGAAATTAAAATAATTTATTTTATTACTACATATTTATATTTTTAAAATTTTCTAAATTATAATAAGCATTTAAATTTATTTTTTTGGGAGATTTTTCCATTAAAATCACGAGGAAATGAAAAATATGAAAATATCCCGTGAAATTCCTAAGCCGAGAAATTGCCTAGAACCAGATACGTAACTGAGCTCTGGATTGCAGCTAACATGCGCCTCTTCTTTCCTACGCTTCATCGGATCTCCGTAGCGATTTGGCCACCCTGTCGTCTGGCCCTTGGAAAAGTGATTCCAACCAGTCAGCTGCTGGATGTGGGACCCACCACCTAAGCGTGTCCCTGGCGGCTCAGGTTAGCATGAACAGGACATGATTCGGTACCGTTCAGGAGCACATGTGCGCCGGAGGCCTTCTAAGCGCTGCTCATCAACGCACAATCCACACGTGTGAGAGATCCAAGGTTTCCGTCAGGTGGGCCCCACCACTTAGATTTTATGGAACTCAATCATCAAGAGAATAGGAGTCGCTGGGAAAAGTTGTTTCAGCCGTCCGTTTGTGCTACCTGCGACCTTACTCCTTAGGAGTGAAACAGCACGATATTTTTGGCGGGGTGATGGAAATCTCAGATCCCTGTCCGAACTGGAAGCGGATTGGCTGGTGTATCCAAACCGTCCATCCATTTTCCGAGCTCGTCTTAATGCTTGAGACGAAAAATAACGCAGATCTAAAGATCACGTGGACCACACTGCAAAAAGCAGTGGGGGATTGAACGTCTGCCATTGAAACCCTTTTGGGGGTCGCAGAAGTTTCGGATCAATATGAAATTTGTTGTTCCTCTTCATCCATGTATTTTTGACCTTATGAACAGATTGGATGGAAAAAAAACGTTATGGTGGGCCCTACAAATTTTTTAACGATGAAAATCATTATCCCATGCTGCTATTTTTGGTGTGGTCCATTTGAGCTTTGGATATGATTCATTTTTTTATTAATGCTCTAAAATGATCTCTAAAAATGGATGAACGGTGTGGATATAATAAATACATCATTGTGGGGCCCATGTAACTTTGATCTCCTTTGAACCGTTCGTACAACTCGGAACTCGATCGCACGACACGTATCTACACCAGCTATATAGGTTCTGCCCCCATTAATCTCGTACGTACGAAACACTTGAGAGTCATGCAGGAGGTTGGGCCCACCGTGATGATAACAGGCGTGTAAGAAGCAAGAACACACGTTATGATGAATCAGATCGTTGGTAGATTTAATCTGTACCGTCCACTATTTTCACACAGGAAGTGGGTTGGTGACTTGACATTTTATACAAATGGGATCTAGTGTAGGACATTGTACGTTGGAATATTATTATATTTGCTAAAGGAATGATATGTTCTATGTTACTTTTATTGATAATGGCTAAAATTTCTTACCGCTTGTTATTATTTCAATTAGGATGTGAAGGAGTGAATGGAGAAATGCATATTAAATGCACGTATAATAGTGTTTAATTATCTAAAACAAAATTTCTGGCTAACAAATGGTATTTAAATAAAGATTTTATTTCCTTCCTGAGAGCTGATATAATTATATTAGTGTCTATAATTAATTGCTCCTGTGTAATACGAATTGATAGAGTTTTATTGGTAAGTGCTACGGGGGATCTCGTGCATTGGAACCCATGGTCAAGATGCAAATCCCTTGGTATGGAATAATTTTTATTTTTATTTTCTAAGTTAAATCCCCTAGTATATGAAAGAATGAGGGGATGTTTCGGCTTCTATTCCTATTAGTGTGATTTCCATTACAGATGGATGAATATTCCTATATGTAGATCTATTCAATGTTGGAATCCGACTAGTAGCTAGCCCCCGCTCGAACTTGGCTCAGCTCAATCCTCGAGCCTATTTGGTTAGCTTAGCCTAATTCGATTAGCAGTTCAGCCCAGTTCGAAACGAGTCTAAGCGGTGGCAAAATGCAAACTAGGAAGCGAAAGACGGTGGCCCAACACAAACCAGCTAGGTGGCGTTGGGCATTGTGGGGCTTACCATGATGTATGTCTTTTATCTACACGATGCATCCATTTTATCAGCTTATTTTTAAACATGAGCCAAAAAATGAGACAAATCTAGAGCTCAAGACCATATCACAAGAAACAGTGGGTAATTAATTGCCCAACATAAAATTTAAAAAAAATAAATAAAATAAAAACTTTCGGGGGCCCACACAAGTTTTGGATGAAGCTGACACTTGAGTTTTTCCCTTCATCCAAATCTATGTGAGATTATTATTAGATTGTATGGCAAATAAACATTACCATAGGCCATAGGAAGGTTTCAACGGTTAATGTCATTATCCCCACTGTTTCCAATGGTGTGGTCCACTTGAGGTTCGAATCTGCTTCATTTTTGGGCTCATAACCTGAAATGAGCTGAAAAACTTAATAAAGGGCATGGATAAAAAAACATATGCATCACGGTATGCCCCGTAGTGCCTAACACCACTTAATTGGCTGGTTCTGGATCCCTTACCCAGTACACTTGGGGGTCGTTTAGATGCCTGTAAATTTTTTAGTTGTAAACACATTTTACATTAAAAGAGTTTCAAGTGTAATCTATTTATATGTTATTCCATTTGACTCTTAAGTGGTTACGGGTAAATAGAATGTTTGTTTAGCTAGTCGGCAAAGTGTTTACAATGAGTATAAGTAGATATTCATACCATAGAGCTTGGCTGGTGAACATTCCAAAATCTGCAAATCACATAAGAAAGACTTAATTTTTTAGGGCCCTAAGAGAGCATTAAAGCATGCACACACTAAATGGATTAGATGTCTTCTACCCATCATGATAGGCCTCAAATGCAATCTAAAAATTTTTAATGGTGATCGTCCCATCCTTCTCTTATGTGGTCCTTTTGATAATGGGCAGGTTTTTTTTTAAGGCCACATGAGAGCATGAAGGGAAGTACATAATGGATAGATTCGATGTACCATACACATTATGATGAGCCCCACATATTAAGAATATATATTAACTATTGTGTTCTAACATGTATACTGTTTTTTAAGATGTAAAAACTTTACCTGTAATATGAAACATGACTTTTTATCTAGTTTCAGATTACAGCTAAAAGCCATAATCTATTTATAACTGTAAAGCCTTTATAGGCAAATATATGTATCCAAATAGACCCTGTAATCAAATTACTTGTAATTCGTTTACAACTTAAGGACTTTGCATGCATCCAAACGACGTCTTATAGTATACGGTCCCAAAAACGTTACTTATATATTATCCTATGTCGTTTGTTACAAATTGAGTTCTGATTGAGTATGATGCTTGATACAGTATCACTATGAAATTGTTTAGATGACATATATTTATTTAGACTCGACTTGACCATGCCATGGTCAAATTCAACGCCTAATAACCTGACATGTGGTGGCACCACCGTACAGAAAATTGTAACGAAATCCTTACAGCAAATACAATCGGTAAGAGAATATTGTGAAATATATGGAAGGCTACCACTAGAAACACATGTCACACATTTGAGTAAAAGTTGTTATAAGACATGTGGCAAAACAAGAGGTTATAGGCACTATAATACCCTAAAGAGGACGTTTACACCCACCTTTTTAGCTGGTGGTGATCCTTCTCACAAAACATAGCAGAAGTCAAGTGAATACACATGTGGAAGAATAATTGGAATATTCTAGGATACATGATTAGCTAAGAAAGTGATCAATAATAACACATGGTGAAATATAATTAGCCACACACATCCTGAAATAAGTTGATTACGCAAAAATTATGAAAACACATCTTAAGATAGAAATATAATATGATTGACTAATTACAGAAAGATCTCAAAGACTCATTTTAAGTTACCAATATAATTGGTCATGTTTCTTAATTAGGCAATTAATCCAGAGAAGATCATGGAGGTTAATTTCAATACAAGTCTTTAGCAAACCGCCTTAAACATTTATAAATTTAGTAGAGGATGAAGAGCTCGGGGCCCACACCATTCCAATTCAACACAACACTATTCTTTCAAAAATATTCGATCAAAAAATTGTATGGATTGTTTACAATGACGCGTGTGGAAGCTTGACAGAGTCATAAAATTATGGCTAAGTCCTATATGAAGTAATTAGGGTCAATTTAAAAATCTATAATTAAAATCTAATTGCATGTTCAAATAATTTACTAATTTAAATAAGTATGGCAAAATAACGTTAAGGCTTTAAATCAAAAGTGGGTCTAATCATACAAACTATAAAGAGTATGTTAATCAAGCAACTAATCTATATGAGATAGTGAACTTGCGTGTACTTTGCAAGTTAAATACTTAATATTCAATTCAACTCTAACATTTATATGATTTAACTAATTAAACACATAATCAAGAATATAATTATGCTCAAATGATAATCTCAAACATAAACATGTATAATGGTCCAATTTTCCTACTCTATTTTCATCAAATATACTCTCCTCGAGTGTACCACTATTTCTTATCTTATAAGTTTTCAATACGTTCACCCCTAACCTTTACAAATGTACACTCTCGTCAAAGGCCTAAATAAAGTTTTATAAATACACCATCTTGTTGAAGCCTTATACAAGAACTTACAGACGTACTCACTCGTGTTAGTGGTGATACAGTCCTACACAAGAACCTACACGAGTTTGAGTCACAAACTCTGTAGTCAATTCTACACAATGAAAGAATATGTGGACTATTACAATTAACAACTAACTTGTCGGATTGAGCCCATTTATAGTGCCTTCTTGAGATGTTTGATCCATGATATCTCCTGCTTCAATCAGATTCTCTTATGCTACCCCGATCTTTGATATAGATGCTTCAACTCCTTTAATCAGTTGCCTTACATACGATACTTCGATGAGGCTACCAAGGTAATGGAATAAGTTTGATTGAATCTCCTACAAGTAAAAGCTCAGTTGGTTTTCAAATAAAAATTTACATAAATAGGCATAAAGAAGTTTAAAATATATAGATTTGCCTATTAGCCGGATTGGTGTCTATCCTCTCAATAATGTAAGGAAATAAGATTATTTTCATAAGGAGCTTGAAATGCTCACGAGAGTGATTAAATACATGCAAGATGACTTGGATCCTTTTGAGTAAAACCTCTAAGTGTTGAGAAGTATTGAAATACAATTGGGCTTCCAACTTACTTAAAAACTATCAAAGAACTGAACACTAATTTTATAGAAAAAGTTTTCGAATGACTGTAGAACACCTAGATAATAGTTCTGTCGATAGGATCAAAAGGTCATTCGATGGGATTAAAGGTTCTTCAATATGATCGAACTACCTTTCGATCCTGTTAAGAAAATTCAAGAATTTTATGTTTAGTTGCTAGATTGTTTCTTTAATCTCATCGATCTACTCTTCGATGTCATTGAGACCCACCACCAGATATTAATGGGATCAAGGATCACTCGAAAGCCGTTGTTTTATACTATATATTTTATACCGGCTTTACACATCTTATAATCAAACTTATCATGTTCCAATTTGGCTTGTAAGGCTATGTTATGATCAATCAAGGTTTACCTATAAAAGTTGGGATTATATAAATGGTAGGTTGATTTAGATATAAGGTTATGATCACCAGGGCACCTCAATTTACCTTTTCTTCACTGCATAATACTACGAGTCTTCATGTGTTTTCGGTCTTCAGCATTCAATGGCTCAACCGACTCATTGACAAATAGATGCACGTGATTGACAAACAAGTGCATAAATTAGTATACTAACAATCTTCTCCTTTATGAACTATATGACAAAAACTAATCTAAACCTTGTCATGTTCATATTAATGACAAACCAAAACGCTATTATATGTTAAATATAAAGATTTACAACTCAAATACATAAATACATGTAACACTTACATTGCTTCCCCTTAAATGCTCCCCCTATCTTCATCAATTTCATACAACAATAAATAAATCATTAAAAGCCCAAACTAGGCTGGTGGAAGTTAAATATGGATGGTTCCTCTCTTACAAATCCAGGAGCTGCGGGGGAGTGAAATTTGCAGAGACCACCTAGGAAACATGATATTCGCTTTTTCAACGGTTATGGAGAGGCATCTAATAATGCGGCTAAGTTGCGAGGTATTTATGAAGGGATAAAGCTTAGTCTATCCTACAGTATAACGAAGGTGATTATCGAATCTGACTCATGCTAGACAATCAAATCGTTACAAGGAAAAGTCAGCAATTCCTGGAGATGATCCTACTGGTTGGACAAAATTCATTCTCTCAGCTCTAGGGGCATTTTTCGGTTCTCTCATGTATTTAGAGAGGTCAACGGTGCAGCGGATAGTTTGGCTAAAATAGGAAGTCATTCCCAAGGCAATGTCATCTTCCATAGCATATCGTCCCTCCCAAAGCTGACTAAGGGATAAGTCCTCCTAGATAAAACATACTGACTAATGGGGGAAGCCTCATTCAAACTAGTCTCTACTGGGATCCTCAGTTCGAGGTAGCAGGGGCAGTAGTTCTTGGCTCGCCCCCTGTTTTCCTTTTTTCTTTGCACTTTTATATTCGATTTTGTCTATATGGTGGTATCACGATAGGAGGGGCCCAAAGTATTTTGTAGGGACCCTCCCGAAATACTGTAATTTCTCCCTAAATGAAATATACAAGACCATCTCTTTTTATAAAAAAAATGTAAAATAAAATTTAACTTGTTTTGGTGGAACTTGATCTTTCTCCCACATTTGTTAGTATTTGACAAAAATTCAATTTTATAGATATACTAATTAAGCACAAAAAATGAAAGCTCTATAAATCAGAAATATATCTATAAGTATATACTAAGAAGTGAATGTATGGTGCATATAATATTAAAATATGGAGTATGCATATTATGGTCATTAAAAAAGATATATCAGTTGAAATGACAATGACCAATGATAATTTAGTAATAAACATTCGATACTTAAAATTAAACAACTTTAAAGCAAAACTATCAAAAAAATGATGCTATAATCCTTGAATATAACTACAAAGCACAAAATAAGGGTCTAATCCTTAGATATACCTATATGCTTACAAAATGATGCTCAATCTCTCATATTTTGCAATAAGCCCACATAGATCTTTAAGATCACCTATCCCTCTTCATCGCTTACACGGGTGTGAATTCTCTAACACCCATATTAATTTCATAAGAAATGTTTCTTCTCTACCGAGGGATATATGTTCCATAGAAAGTTTTCTTCTTTATTTCCTACATTTATGGTTATTGCCCTAACTTAGAATTTTCCTAGTATGTCCAGTTAATAGGTTAACTTTTTTCAATAACTCTCTCATATAGTGTACATTTTTTAAGGGGATGTGAACTTTTTCTTTTTCGATAATCATCTAAGAGGACTCTTTTTAGAGTATATCATTCTCTCAGACCGAATAAATTTACTTATACGGTTCAGGACTGAGATGAATTGTCAGTTTATATTAATTCAACATTCAAACCTTATATGGCCTATTTCTTTACACAAATGGCACACGAAAAATGATTTAAATTTACTCCTTGAAGCCATAAAACCCTTTTGAATCACCACCAGAATAGATGTTATAACATAAATACTCATATTATTTCTAATAACTCTATTGTCCCCAAAAGGTTTACTTATATCGAAAAAATAATATATATATTCATTTTGGGCAACCTTAACATTAGTAAAATAAGATTCAAGTTTACAAACTTGAAGTTTTAAATTTTGATTTTCAAATTTAACTATATTAAGTTTTAATTCAATGCTTAAGCATCTCCTTAAAGTCTCATCAATATTGTTAGATTTAAGATTTTTCTTTCTTGTATAAGGAAGAAAATTTCATATTCTACTTGTTCTAATCGGTTAGTCAATTTAATTTTTTCAGCCTTTATCTACCCCATCATTGTTATAATTTTCATACTTTTTTTGAAAAGATGGTCATAGGCATCTTGCACTTTGACATCTTCATCCTCATCATCTTCTTCACTATTGGAGGAAGATACTTCTTCTTCATCCGATAGGTTATAGTCAGACACTTCTTCCATATCTCTAGGTATAGAAAGAGTAGAGGTATTGGAGACCATTAAGATGCGCATGGATCTAAGGTCTCTAATACTATTAGATTTTTTTAATTTTAAATTAAAATCCTCAGACTCATTCTGTTTTCATACCAATACATTTGGACATGAAGAGACAGCATGACTATAACTCACACAAATGTAACAACGAATTTCTTTCGACTTTTTGAAAGATTTACATATATGTATACAATCAAAATATGTACCCTTCATGTCACAATTCTCTCTATTATTAGACATGATTCTAAAGTTCTTTTGAATCAACTCTAGGCGGTTACACCCTTCAAGAGTTACCCAATCTAATACCAATTAAAATTTGGTGAATTGTCTATCACAATGCATGTAGAACTTGGTAAATCTATAAAATTATGTCTAAGTCTTAAAGGAGGTGATTAAGACTAATTTAAAAATCTATAATTAAAATCTAATTACTTACTTAAGCAATATACTAATAAGGAAAAATAACACCAAGACTTCCAAGCCAAATTGGGTTCAATCATATATACTATAAAGAATATACCAATTAAGAAATTAGTTTATACAAGACAATGAATTTATATGTACTTTGCAAATTAAATGCCTAATATTCAATTCAACTCAAGCATTCATATGTTTTAAATAATCAAACACATAATCAATAATAAAATTGTACTTAAATGACAATTGTAAATACAAGCATTATGTGGTTCGGTTTCTATACTCCACTCCCAATCAACGCATTCTCCTTGAGTATACTGGAATTCATTATATTATGAGTTTTCAATACGTTTACTCATAATCTTTAAAAGTATACATTCTTACAGAAGGCTTACACGAGGTTTTACAAATGTACACTTCTATCGGAGGCCTATGCACTTAACATACGTACACTCCTATAAGAGGCCTACGTAAGGATTTATGCACGTACTCACGTATGTTGGTGGTGATACGCTTCTATACAAGAACATATATGAGTTTGAATCATAAACTCTATACTCAATCATACATAAGAGTATGTGGATTCTTATAATTGAAAAGATTACTGTAATAATCAACTGTAGCAATTACTATAGTATGCTAGCACCATAAGATTACTGTATCAATCAACTATAGCAGCACGAAAGTACTTTAACAACCAGTAAATAATTGTAAAAAATAAGGGTAGTTCCCTTCAAGCATCTTTCAGGTAACTTCCGAAATTCAACCAAGTTCAAATCCGCAGTCTATATAAAATTATCTCCTCCATATAAGGAGGCATCATTCGGTCACTCTCGCTCATAATTTTCAAAGAAATAAAGCCTCTTCTACTAACCCAATCCCTATAAAACAAGTATAACCATGCATCATGTATCTTCACAAGCTTGTAATTTCTTCTAAACAAATTTAATTTGTACGTATTTATTTTATAATCTTTGTATCAAGTCTTTTAATCTTTTTATTAAGAGAAATTTTTATTATTTAAAATTTTAAGCATAAAATGTCTCTTTATATTTCTTTAAGCATTTTTCTTTTAATTTTTATATTTTTAGGATATGAAATTTATTGGTGTTACAAATAATGATATTTTTCCCAATAGTTATTTTAATTTAGTAGGATTAATTATTTTATTCAAATTACTAAATATTTAAACATTATTATTTTTAAATTACTTAATCAATAAATTATTTATTATAAAAATGATCACAATGGCCAGAATGGTATTAGAGCCAGTCGACATAACTATTCTGCACTATACACCACACTATTTTATACTGTAGCATAGGTCGCTACTGTAGCATATAGTGTTTTTCGTAGTCAACAATGTTTTATGATCAATATTTAGATGATTTATTGTTTTAAGGTGTGGACTCGTACTGGCTCCAGGTGAGAGGATGTTATATAGCCGCAAGAGATCCGTAATTGAACAATTTAGTTTCTAAATAGTACCATAAATATTGGTATGATGGATAAGTTATTTTGCATCAATAATAGTACCTCACACAAATAAGAAGTAAGTTCTTCATTTGTATTGGATGATAATATAATAAATAGTTCTTAAATAAATTATGAATATATATATATATATGACAAATTAAAAACTACTAAAAATATCAAATAAAGAAATATACAGGATAAGAACATTCGAATTTATGTCTGATTATGCTATTAAAACTAAAGAAAAAACTATAGGATTAAATAATGAATATAAAAGAATGAGATTATTTTCTTAAGAAGCAATCATAAAACATATTAAAAAAAGATATATAGTTATCTCCAACTTATATTAGTACAAATATCAGTTAAATTATTAACTAAAAAATGATTAAATACTAGCATTCTAGTATGTGTAAGAGACTATAGACATTTAAATTTTCATAACTCTTTATTAGGAATTATAAAATCTAGTGTATATAATGAACCAATTTATTTCAATTATTATTCAAACTTTTTTCTAAAGCTTAAGAGATCTCAATATTTTATATACACTAACACTTAATATTAAAACAAGTGGATACCAATTAATGAATGAAAATCTACCATTAGTATTAGTATATTGAATTCATTATAAAGTTATGAATACTAATATAATACCAAGAGCTATTTAAAAAAGTCATAAAGGTCGAACTATATTATTACAAATATATATAAATAAAGTAAATACGGTAGTCCCAAAAATAATAACATGAAATCAAATTCAATTACCACAATGTTGAAATTTAACACAATTACAACCTCCTCAACAAGTAGAAAATAGAAATGTATAACAAATAATTAAACATTCAGATGAATCGGTAGAAATTTCATTTAACCCTATTAGACATGTCACATTAAACATACAATATGTTGACAGTAGTAAACGATCATCATTTTATAAGATATAAATACTACAAACTCAACCAGAAATTATAATAAGAAGTAGACGATTAGATAACGAAATAAGAACTAATATTACATAATGACTTATAATACAACGAATTAAAACACAATCTAATATTACTTAACTATATTGTACAACATATAAAGAAGATCATGATAATTTATCACCAACACAATCACAAATGAATCCAGAAATATTTGTAATAGAAAAAAATTTACATTATATAAATAATTTATAAGTAATGAGTTTAACCAAGACTACAATAAACAAAATAAAAAATTATAAAATATTTCTACAACAATATAAACAAGATTATATGGAAGAATTACATTTTCAATATTGTAAATAATATTAAAAAAATATCTCACTCTTTCAATGGTCTAATAATTGACGTAATAAATTCTATTCTACACGATTAAATTTTAAACAAGTAAATATAACTACAAAAACAACTCATGAATGGAAGACAATAGAAAATAAAACTTTTACTTCTATACATCCTTCTCCAAATGTAATTCAATTAAATATAAAAAATATTGAAATTCAAACTACACTTTTTAAAAGTATACAAAACAGTGAATTAATTAATCTAACTAATTTCACCATAATAAAATGAGTAAAAATTACAATAAACCAAAATAATTATCTCAATCAATACTTATAAATAATATGAGACGAAATAGATATAATAGAAAATATTACAAATAAGATAAAATACCTAACTGAAAAATTATATAATACTTCATTAGACTCTACTTCTATACAGTTTTCATGTGATATTAATAATCAAGCACCTGTATTTAAACCACATGAATTCTCCAAAATCATATAATTTGTTCTTAAATATTCAATAGAAAAAATGTTAAAAGAAATCATTAAAAAAATTAGCTAATATATCTATTACAAATAAGATAGAATACCTAACTGAAAAATTTTATAGTACTTCACTAGACTCTACTCCTATACAGTTTTCATGTGACATTAATAATCAAGCACCTGTATTTAAACCACATGAATTCTCCAAAATCATATAATTTGTTCTTAAATATTCAATAAAAAAAATGTTAAAAGAAATTATTAAAAAAAATTAACTAATATATCTATTACAAATAAAATAGAATACCTAACTAAAAAATTATATAATAGTTCACTAGACTCTACTTCTATACAGTTTTCATGTGACATTAATAATCAAGTACCTATATTTAAACCACATGAATTCTCCAAAATCATATAATTTGTTCTTAAATATTGAATAGAAAAAATGTTAAAAGAAATCATTAAAAAAATTAGGTAATATATTTACTACAAATAAAATAGAATACCTAACTGAAAAATTATATAATACTTCACTAGACTCTACTTCTATACAGTTTTCATGTGACATTAATAATCAAGCACATGTATTTAAACCACATGAATTCTCCCAAATCATATAATTTGTTCTTAAATATTTAATAGAAAAAATGTTTTAAAAAATCATTAAAAAATTAGCTAATATATCTATTCTCGAATCAATCAAAAATACTGATAAACATATATCCTCTTTACAAAGAACTCACTCTGATCTAGAATTTAATGAGATTAAATATAACACTCATTTCCTTACAACTAAAAATTATTATTCCAGACTTACTCCAATTAATTTACAATTTGAAGAACGTAACCAAATTATTTAAAGTACTTATTCTAGTGGCTCTCTATACGAATGGAATATAGAGTATAATATCATTAACTTAGTTCATAAAATGACCATGGTAGCTACTGTTTACAACGAAATAAAAGCGTTGATGATTTTATCGCTACTCAATTATTAGTCTCGAGCTTTACTGGCCAACTTAAAAGCTAGTGAAATAACTATATGTCATTATAAGATAGATAACACTTATTATCCACTATTAAATTAGTAACAAATAGACAACTTATTTTAGATCAAAGACAACTCATACAAAATATAATTAATACCCTCTTATATACAATTATTAAATATTTGGTAAGAGATTCAAATAATATTAGATAAAAAACTAATGAAATAAAAAAATCTTCGATACCCAAATTTAAACGATTTTCAATGGTATAAAAATACTTTTATTAGTAAAAAATCTTTATACTTTTAGACATGATTCTAAAGACCTTTTGAATCAACTCTAAGCGGTCACACCTTTTAAGAGTTATTCGCTCTAATATCATTTGAAATTGGGTGAATTGTCTACCACAACGCATGTGGAAACTTGGCAGAGCTATAAAATTATGACCAACTCTTAAAGGGGGTGATTAAGACTAATTTAAAAATCTACAATTAAAATCTAATTACCTACTTAAACAATTTCTTAATTTAAATAAGAAAAAATAACACTAAGGCTTTCAACCCAAAGTGGGTCCAATCACATATACTATAAAGAATATACCAATTTAGCAACTAGTCTATACAAGACAATAAACTTATATGTGCTTTGCACATTAAGTGCCTAACATTCAATTTAACTTAAACATTCATATGTTTTAACTAATCAAACATATAATCAATAATAAAATTGTGCTTCAATGATAATTGTAGACACAAGCATTTATAGTGGCTCGGTTTCCATACTTCACTTCCAATGGACACATTCTCCTTAAATATACTAATATTTACTATTTTCAATAAGTTTACCCATAATCTTTAAAAGTATACACTCCTACCGAAGGCCTATACATAGTTTTTCAAATGTACACTTCCATCGGAAGCATACACAAGGATTCAACATACGTACACTCCTAAAGGAGGCTTACGTAAAGACTTATATATGTACTCACCTATGTTTGTGGTGATACAGTCCTGTACAAGAACTTACACGAGTTTGGGTTATAAACTCTATACTCAATCATACACAAAAGTATGCAGATTCTTACAATTGATAAATTACTTGTTAGATTGAGCCCCTTTATAGCACATTCTTAAGATGTTTGATCGATGTTCTTCCGTACTTCAATCAACTTCTCTTGTAGTCCCCTAATCTTTGATATGAATGATTCAGCTCATTCAATCAGATACATTGCATATGATGTTCTAATAAGGCTACCAAGGTAATGAGAGAGGTTTGTTTGAATCTCCTACAATTAAAGGGTTATTTGGTTTGTAAATGGGAATTCACCTAGATGAACATTATAGAGGTTTAGAACACAATTGATTTGTCTATTGGATTGGTATCTAACATCTAATAAATGTATAGAAACAAGATCATTTACATAAAGAGTTTAAAATGCTAATGAGAGTGGTTAAACACATGAAAGATGACTTGGATTCCTTTTGGTGATAGCCCACAAGTGGTAGAAAGTATCGGGATATCGTAGAGCTTCTAATTTACTCAAAAATCATCATTTTACCCAAAAAATGAATGTCCATTTTCTGAAAAAAGTTTTCCAATGGATATAAAACGGCTAGATAATGGATCTATCGATAGGATTGAAAGGTGGTCCTTTAATAGGATCGAACTGTTCATCAATTACATTGAGAAAATTCATGAATTTTATCTTTAGTTGTTGGATTTTTTTTTTAACCTCATCAAGCTAGTCTTCAATGTCATCGAGAATTATCGACAGATTATTGATGGGATCTAAGACCACTCGCAAGCTGCTGTAAACAGTAGCTTTGCACCTCCTACAACCTAACTTATCATTTTTCAATTTGGCTCCTAAAGATATGTAATGATCAATCAATATTTATTTATAAAGGTTAGGATCATTTAGAGGCTAAGTTGATTTGGATGTAAGGTTAGGGTCACTAATGCACCTCGATTTACTTGTTCTTCACTCCTTGATGCTTTAAGTCTTTATGTGTCTTCGGTCTTTAGCATTCAAAAGCTCAACCAATTCAATGACACACAAGCGCACCTGATTGACAAACATTTGCACAAATCAGTATAATAACATACACATCCTTATGTTATCGTTGAACAGTGTAAACTATCACATGCTTAGTTGAAAGTCACTTATCCAAAGGCAAAAAGATCTTCATATAATAATGAATCCTTCCTTTCACCAATTGCTCAATTCTTCGCAATCAATAGATAGATAAATTGCTGTTCTTCATAAATCCAATCTTAATTGTTCTATTTTGGTGTCTGAAGTCACAAGACATTTGGTTTGATTCAAACTACTTACCCATCACATATATAGCCATCACACAAACAACCAATTTTAATCTAAATATAATTTTTTAGCCAATTGGATTAATCTTACATCTGCTAACACATCACGGGGGTTCTAGTTGTGCATACAAATCTAAAGGGGCGTTTAGCATCTCTATAAATAAGAGCTTATTTGCTTATTTCTAAAAATAAGCTTTTAGACTGTTTGGTAAAAGTCTACTTAAAGAGCTTCTTTGTTTAGAGAGTAGCAAATAAGTTCTGATTTTATTAATTAGGGTAGAATTACTTTTTGAAAAAGAGTTTATTTGGCTTAAGTGGATAAACATTTTTGATTAATTTTTGAATAAATTTATCCTTAAACTTCTCAAGTAATTACTATTTTCCCTCATCTTTACAATCTTTTCGGTAAACCCGCATAATGAACAACCCATATTGAAGGTGGGGTCCCACGTGAAGGATGGCCTGCAACAAAGTGTGACCCCACATGATGGACAATCCACATCAAGTAGGCCCTACCTGATGGATGGTCTACATCAAAGGTGGGACCCACATGATAGATGATGGACATTGGACATGGATCACATGATGGAAGGTTGACATTAAAGGTAGGCCCATATGATGAATGACTCATATTACAAGTTGGGCCCACATGATGGATGTTCCACAACAGAGGTGGACCTACATGATGAATGGTAGACACCAAAGGTAGGTCATGATGGATGGCTCGGATCAAAATATGGTCCCGCATGATTGACTATCCACATCAAGTGGGCCTCACATGATAGATGATACACAGCAAAAATGGGAACCACATGATAGATGGTGAACATTAAAGGTGGACCCCACACGATGAACGAGCCATATTGAACATGGGGCCCCACATGATGTATGGTCTACATCAAGGTGGGCTCACATAATGAACGATGCACATCAAAGGTGGGCCCTACGTGATGGACGGCCCGCATCAAAATATAGCCCATAATGACGAAACATAGCACATCAAGTGGGCCCCATTTAATGGGCAGTCCACATCAAAGGTGGAACCCACATGATGGATGATGGTCATTGAAGGTAGGCCCACATGATGAACGCCCCATATTGAAGGTAGGGCCCCACACAATGAATGGTCTATATCAAGGCGAGCCCGCATACTGGTTGAATGTGCACCCCACGTGATGAATAGTGGATATCAAAAGTGGGCCCCATATGATGGACAATCCCCTTCAAAGGTAGGGCCCAGACTACGGCCACATCAAATGTTGACTTCAAGTGATGGGTGATGGGTAGTGAACATTAAGGGGCCCACATAAAGGACAATTAGCATTGATGGTGGACCCCACATGATGGATGACCTGCATCAAGGTGGGCCCCTAATGATAAATGGTCCACATCCAAGACGAGCTTTGTATGATGGACGCCCACTTTGAAGGTTGGCTTACACAAGGAACAGTCCATCAAAGCTGGGCTCCATATGATGGTCGATCTACATTTAATGTTCGACATAAAGAATGATCTAAATGTCTTATAATATGAAGGTGGAAACTATCCACTCCGTCCTTTTTTTTAATTTTTTGAACGGTGGATATAAAAGATTAGCCCCATAGAAAACTCCATAGGCCACACCAATAGGAAATTGCTCCTAAAACCTCCTTAGTTGATGCAGTGTGACCCACCTGAGTTTTGGATCAGACCATGTTTGTATCTTCTCTTCATCCCAATGCTTTACATTGGATTAATGGGTTTGATGAAATATACAGACCATGGTGGCCCCACGAGGAAACCTATGGTTGGCATCACATCTCCATTGTTCCATGTGGTGTGGCCCACCTGAGTTGTAGATCTTGCTGATTTATTGCCCTGGAGACTATAATCGAAGTTAGAACCTGATGGACGGAGTGGATGTTACACATACAATATGTTCGGCCCCATAGTGCCTGGGTGCTTTTCGCAGCTGGCTCTGAATCAGGTGTTGCAGATGATTCTGGTCCATTCAGTAGCAGACCTTGGTACGACATCCTGACCGTTAATATGATGGGCCAAACAGTGGATACCCCATCTAAAAGCCTTTCAGATGTGTTTAATGTGGACAGTTCTACAGCTTCTATTTTAAGAGTCTAGTAGCTGCCCAACAGTTGTAGGGTCAAGATTTTCAAAAGTAGGAAATTCTTAGAATATGGGCCGTACATAGTGGATCCCATCAAATAAAGGGCTTGGATCACTTAAACTTGTACAAAATAAAAACCCCAGTGTATGTAAAACCTCATAGTGGAAAAGGTGCGTTTGGATGGCCAACGAATCACATGCTTAGGACATCCAAGCGATGCAGAAGGTGGGGCCCACCATGAATATAACCAGTCCTGAAAATCTGGCAGTTCCACTCATCAGATGGGTAAAACCATTGAAATCAGTGTGCGACCGACAATATGAATCAACAATGAACGGATCGTATCAGCTCTTGGGCCCAACCTATGCACGGCTCTGATGTCCTATGCATGTGACATACTGAGAGTCCTACGGTTGTCGGTTGAACCATTGACACAGGACGCGGATTGCCTCCTGAGTAAATTATGTGGGACCCACAGTAATGTGTGTATCGTATCCATGCCATCCATCCGTTTTACTGGTTCATTTTAGTCCATGAACCCAAAATTGAAGCGTATAAAAATCTCAAGTGGACCACACCACAGGAAACAGTGTGAATTGAACACCTACCGTTGAAAACTTCTTTGGGCCCCAGAAGTTTTGGATCAAGCTGATATTTGTTTTTTACTATAATACATGTCTACTTGACCTTACTAACAGTTTCGATGACAAATAAACATGAATGTGGGCCCTGGGAAAGTTTCAACGGTGCATGTCAGTATCCCCACATTTTCCCGTGGTGTGGTCCACTTGAGAGTTGTATATAGTTCAATTTAGGCCTCATTCACTAAAATGATGTGGAAAAACGGATGGACGGCGTGGATAATACATATACATCGGGGTAGGCCCCACAGAGTTTACTCAGAGCGTGCTGAGTTAGTACGCAATCCGCGTCCTATCGATGTCGGAAAACGTGCGGTTGTAGCCTCTGATCTGCTGCTTCCAGAGGCACACCATTTCCATGCCTGCATATTGTATACCATACACGTGTCACTTTTTTACGATGATCAGAACCATCCATCCTAACGGATAAACTATTTAATAGCCTTTAGTGAAGAATCTACCTGATTAGAGTTTCCAAATCGTTGAATCTCATCCATTGATGGGTTCTACCATTCGGCCTCCATTTGTATGCCACCGATGGAAGGTATACAATTATGATTTTTTAATCACCAAACACGACCTATTTGATTCATAAAATTAACGGCTTAGATCTAAACCATATATTCCACGTGGAATAAAAGGACGTGTGGGGCACGGTATCTCCGATGCCTGCGGTTGTACTGGATCTATTACCTGATTTACCCATCTCAACCCCACGTAGATGGTAAGTTGGTAACTGTTTCTGAGTACGTATGGTAGGAGTAGGAGTACGGTAATCCAACGGTCGTAAATACGTTTTGTTTCCTTAAATGCTGGCTTATAAAGCTGAAAGATCTTTTCATCATACGTGTACGGTCATTTTCAACTGTCACGTGGGAAATGTGAAATTGTGGAATTACCGCAGATGCCCTCGGATACTAAAACGGTAAAAAAAGAAAATGTTTGATGCTCGGGCAGAGTGTGGTGGCTGATACACGGGCACTAAAAATTTGGACACTTGGAATATGGGTAAATTAAATTACACTGTCTCAATCTAGGGACCATACTTAGAGACACATATACCAAAAATTACACGAATTTAAGATGAGGTAGATCGTATTGAAATATAACCGACGGTTCAAATTCATCGAATTGAATTGATGTTTGGATACCTCGAAATTTTGAATTTTTGGGGTGGTCCATCCACGGTGGGTCCCTCAATTTGGACGGTTTATTTTGAGTTGATGACGTAAACGTGTACAAGATCTAAGTGCTTGTGCATCAACCATCACGGTGCGGCCTCAACCAGATTATCATTTAAGTGTTTTTGGTAATTCCACGCGCGTGTGAGAGCCTGCTCATTCACACGAAGGCCAACGTGCAAATATGGAACACGTGTGGGAGAGCTGAATCTAAATCAGGTGGGCGACACTGTTTAGAACTGCTGTTCCCGAAATCAGGCCTAAAATGAGATTTATGGACCCTTTTCATCTCAGCCGTCCATCACATGTCACCAATCAATCATCTTCGTTTTGGGCTATTGAGCAATCTGTAGTTAGGCAATTACATGGAGGATACTCTTATTTAATACTCCGGCTAAAAGCCTACGTTAATTTTGCACCATACACATGGTATAGTTGCTACGGCAATCCTGACCGTCCAAATCGCTGACCGGACTTTGGATGTACCATTACCAAAAACATGCACTTATAAGATCATATCAACCATCTGATAATTTGGATTAAACGCTATTTTAAAATTAGCCATTCATATGATAGCCATTAATTGGATGGTTAGGATTACTTCTTCACAGTGATGTTAAAGTGTACTCCTTAAAACGATGGGACCCACAATTTGGTTAGTAAGGGTGAACTTTACATTAATGACTGACACTCTTAGGAGGATGGCTCATTACAATTTTCTGTGCAGTACTAAAAAGCATTGGAGTCTAATGGGTTGGTACCCTGGAACATCATCATTAATTATCTTGTAAATGATTTTTTCAATATGAATTAAATATAATAAGATGTTATAAGAATTTCTTGTAACCCTGATGTATAGCTAAATAAAAGAAATAAAATAAATAGGTTGGAATTAAATTTCATAATAAAAATGTAAAAATTTATATACATAAAATGACATTTTTTATCTTTATTGCAACTCACCTTTGACATACATAGGATAATTTAAATTACTAAAGATCTTTGTAATCTTGATAACCAGCAACTTGGGCCCCGTACCTATTAGGGTTCGAGGACGCAAATTGTGACCTAAACATTGAAGCATATATATGTAAAGCCCAAGTGGACCACACCACAGGAAAACAATGTGAATTGAACAATAAGAATTGAAAACTTATGGAGGGACATGGAAGTTTTAGATAAAGCTGATATTTTTGTTTTCTCTTCATATCCATATGCCTTTGTGATCTTATGAAATGATGATGGAATAACAAATAAACATCACTATAGGCCCAAGTAAGGTTTCAACAATGGACATCACTATTCCTACCATTTTGTGCGGTGTGGTCTACTGCTTCAACTTTGGGGTCATGCGATAAAATGATCTGAAAAAGTGAGTAGACGATGTGGATAAGATGCATGCATCAATCTATAATAAGCCCCCACAAAGTTTACTCAAAATGCTTAAGCATACTAAGTTTCTCGGTATGTAATCCGTGGGTTCTATTGTGGATGAGTATATATAGAGAATCAATTGAAAATTAAAAACTCAAAAAGATAAAAAAAAAAAAAACAATGACTTAACTAAGTTGACTCGGCTTGACATGACTCACTCGACTTGACTATATATCAACAAGACCGGTGAAAATTTTAATACGGCGACGACTTGAGGAAAACTTGGCTTGACAAAACTTAACCTAACCCGACAAGAATTCAATAAAACTTAACCTAATTTAGCACCATGAGACATTATTTGTATACAAGTCTTTTTAAGTCCAATTGATTGGACTTATGGTTGGACTTCAAGGTGGGTCCACCAAGCAAATAACTTTCAATATATCATATGCATGTGAAATCCAATTCTTTTAATAGGTTTGACAATAAGGTGGTTTACCTACTGCAAACTCCTTCCTATAAACTCACAAGGTGGACCACACCATCACAATAATGTGTAGCCAATACAAGTGGTGTCCATTTATGAATGGATATGGCAAATTTTTGGACAAGGTGAACCTCTAACTTATTCGATAGACAAGATTGCAAACACACATGAAAGGTTGGAAGTTATCCTTTGGTGGACCATACCATTGGACATAAGACAACATTTATATATTACTTCTAAATTTCAATATAGTTGGAAAATTCCAAAATAATAATAATAATAATAATAATAATGTTTGGTTGTGCTAAATCAAGTCAAGTTTTATTGAGGTTTGAGTAGTCTGGTCGAGTTTTTCCAACTCAAGTTCTCCTCAAATGGTGACGGGGTTAGGGGTACACACAGTTCGGCTCGGTCTGATTTTGGGGTGAAATCGGAACCATACAATTCCCGATGGTTCCAAGAAAACTAGAATCGGAACCAGATCATTTGCACCCTAGAACTAAATCAGAACCGGAATGTTAAAAACCGGTTCGGCTCCGATTGGGCTCTACGGTTCTAGACTTTTTATAATCCAATCCAATTGCATGGTTTATTTTTATAATCGAACCTAATTGCATGATTTTTTTTTATAATCTAGTCCAATTGTACAGTTCTCGAGAGACAAAGAGGCCATGATAGAGAGAATAAAGAAAGATTGGGTTTTTTTTTTGCCTTTTGTTTTTAAAAAATTAAAAATTAAATATTTATTGATTAAGTGATCCAGTGTTTCAGGTACGGGTCCAATGCTTGATTCTACAGTCCGGCTCAATTCTACAGAACTCCAAACCAAGAACCAAACTGAACTAACCGGTTCTTTAATTTTTGGAACCAAAAAAAGAACCGGTAGTGCGCTTCATAACCGAAACCAAACCCTGCAGTCAAGTCCGGTCTACCGGTTCCATGTGCACCCCCAGATGGGATTATGATCATATCACCATGTCAAGTTTTTCACCTATCTTCTTGAATTATGGTCGAGTCCCATCAAGTCAACTTAGTAAGTCAAGTCGCATAGAGTCAAATCTTTTTTTTAAGAGTTTTTTAATCTTCAATTGATTCAATCTCTCCCCTTCTCTTCCATAGAGTTTACAAGTACACCATTTGTATGGTAGATACTTGAAGCAGCTTCGAGTTGACTCGACCGGGTATGAGTCCAGCAGCATTGTTGTATTTTTAATCCATGGTACCAATTACAAATCTCAAGTTCTCCATATATTGTGGGAAATTCACCAATTACAATTACAATTACAATTGACAACAAACAGTTACATCAGAGAGAGAGAGAGAGAGAGAGAGAGAGAGAGAGAGAGAGAGAGAGAGAGTGCCCACTAACTCCCTCAAAAACCCTAACCCTAACCCTAGTGGAACTTAAGGCTGGTCAAGACATTGTTATTAACTGGGTCAGCCAAGTGGTCCAACAAGTTCTGGTAGGGTCCAACCCCAGTGACCAGCCCTTGAATAAAATAACCCAGAATGGCCAACATGACCAACCTCCCATTTTTCACCTCCTTCAGCTTCAATTCCTTCATTGATTTCTCATCCTTCCCAAACCCCAGTGGATTGAACAATGGCCCACCTGGGTATGCTGGGTCACCTGACCCACCCAGGTACTTCTCAAACCCTAGAAAATATTGCTTGCTCATGGACCCTGGGTTATACCAGTCCTGGAACCTCCTGTGCTCAGCAAAGCCCATCAGTGGCATCTCTAGCATGAATAGCGTATACGAGTCGGCCCAGTAATTGTAGGTCCCCGCGGGTGGGATCACGCCGGTCTTGAACCATGGGAGGGCAGTCTCCGCCGGGATTAGGCCCAGCTTGCCCGCGGCCCCCAGCATTGCGTAACGACCGTTGATGATCTTGCCATAGGCTAGCTACTTGGGCTCAATGAACCCTTCAGTTCCTTCCGGGTCCGAGAGGCCCAGTGGGTCAAACCCGAAGTCGCCTGGGAGGCTGCAGGTTGAATTTGGAGCATTGTGCATATGTTAGTATTCACCAAATATAATATATGTATATGTATACACACACACACACACACACAAATATATATATATATGTATATACACACACACACACACACACACACACACCGAGCCAAGCTTTGTGGAAGCCCAGCTCCGTACTGTGCAATGTAAGTTCAAACCTGGCCCGGGCCCATGACAGGCAAAAATTGTCCAGCCAACGCCCGGCCTGAGCCTGAGCGTGGATAGACAAAAAGTTCCAGTGATACTCTGGTGGGGGCTATGGATGATACACAGGCACTATAAATTACTTAGAAGTTGCATGCGTGGAATACAAGTAATTAAAATTAAACTGTCGAAATTAGGGATTCTACTTTAGATCCATTGTGAATCAAATATTACGCTTGTTTGACAATCTGACCGTTGGATTAGCGGACGTTTGTTGGACGGTTAAAAATGAAATATAACCAAAGGTCTTATGTCAAGAAACAGGTGTACACAAATTGGAGGCTAGGATCATTCAGCCAATCTGATTTTTGGGCAGCAAGTTAGAGACAGTGGGTTCTACAATGCAGTCCGTTCGATTGAGTTAATATATGCCACGTGTACCATTTCTAAGTGCCTGCGTATCGAGCAATGTAGCCAGAGTATAAAATCATTCCCTATAAAAGATTGTCCACTATCATGAGCATGGTGCATAATGCGCCATGGGTCCCACTTCAATGAATTTCATTTCAAAAAGTTCTCTGCACGTGCACAGTCATGCACGAGTTGGGACTTTTTACTGAAAATATACATAAACAGAGACACTGCTAACATGCGCTCCATGGATACGATGGATTGCATGTTTGAATGGACTGATCTGGGGTCCACTGTAGTGTGTGTGTTTTACACCATTTATGAAGTGGCAGGATCCCATCATTCAACAGCACACATGGCTGTATCAATCTAGACGGTCCACATTGTTGGTCCCTTTATGGATAGGGCATACCTAAAATTTACATTGAGTGGATGATCTTAACCATCTAATTTTGCCAATTGAATTTGGACCATTGATCCTTCTCTCTTTTTTTTAATAGTCCATTTGATGGACAGTCGGGATCATCCGATCAAATATTTTTGGGCTATGTACCATCCACAGAGGCCCATCATTTGGATGTTCCTTTCTCCGTGGACATACAGTATGCCACGTGAACGGTGAATCACCCCATACTATTTCCACGTGGTAGCAAACTCATACTATAGCAGATTTTTTCAGAAGTACCCATGCAAATCATAGCTAGTGGAAAAGAGGAGTGGAGAAAATCCTCCCATGGAAGCATCACGGTGGGGCCAACACAACTCGACCTCATTGAAAGTTCCCATGAGCTCGACTGCATAGAACCTTTTCCCATATATATATATATATATATATATATATATATATATATATATGACACCCTTTTAAATAATAATAAAAACCGAACCCAAATTTCAATTTTTGAATTCCCATTTCAACCTGAAATGATAATAATTAGGGGCTGTCAGCGGCCGGTCCTGGAGTTGGCTCTGGCTCAAATTTTAAGGTATTTGCTTGAGCCTGATAGGCTAGCCCTATTCAAAAAATTTTACCTCAGCCCACCATCAATAGCAGTAATAATTATTGAATTTTACGGTGCGAAAGGCTCATTATAAATGAGCTGGATCTAGCTCTACTTTGGTCATTTATTCTTTATTGAATTGAATTATAATTATTGGTATTCAGCTCGATTTTCAATTGTGGTTTGAAAGTTCATTTGAAATCAAGTTGGTTTGTCTCGAAACATCGAAATAAATCACCAAAAGGAAATGGGATTGAGCAAATGAGTCAAAGTAAGTATTTTAAAATAGAAAAATGATTTAACATGCATGAAATCAACCCCATCCACCGCTTGTTTGGCCTTGATCCAAAAAATTAGGCTGATTTAACACTCACCCAATTTAAAATTACACAAAAACCTCTAAATTCTCACAGTATGGCTCACTTGAGTTTTAGATTATTAGATTTTTTGGGTAATTTTTTACATAATGAGCCACATTAGATGAACGGATTGGATGGAATATAAATACCACGGTGGGCTCACACAAAACTAATCATGGATGTCTCATGCCAATTATTTTCTATGATGGACCCACTTGAGTTTTGGATAATCATGATTTTCGGGTTGGATGGATGGATATCTCAAGAAAGTTCCACCCATTTAATCATATTGGCAAAAGAAAGGCTAATAAAGTAAGTTAGAGTTTTAAATTTCTCCTCACTAAATGGCTGTTTCCTTTTGTATTCTTCTTAGAATGATTACAAGCTATAAAGCAACTTAGTCAAATGACCCAAATCTAATAGAAGATCCAAAATCCACTAGCTTTGATTAGAGAGAGAGAGAGAGAGAGAGAGAGAGAGAGATTTCTACACTATTTTAGTAATGAACTTCCACAGATGATTCTCTTATGTATTATTACAACTAACCATAGTTTAAAGAGAAATGATGAAGATATCTTAGAGCACTATGAGTTATAGTGCTCCTAGTTGCATTGGGCCACTTATGACTATCTAATAGCTCCATTTGAACTGTCTATTGAGTCCATGAGAAATTTCATGGCCCACAGTGCAAAAATCATACTATCAAATTATCAAAACCATCTGTAATTTGGCCTTTTTTTTTAATAACCATTGATTTTGCAAGCCATCCATGGATATGATCATGACGGTTAGGAATTTTAGATAAAGATGGATCCATGATGATCCCCAACAAATAGGTGAATGAAATTGTTGGCCATATCATAAATGATTTCAGCCATCCATATTAGAGGCTATTGATCAAATAGTTACGATTTGCCATTATCTTTGTGATTTTTTATGTTGTTCCATGAATTGTGTGTTGCACCTCATGAACGGTCCAGATTGATCGGTGTTGGACTGTCTAGGAGGCCTGTAACCTACATTGCTCTAAAAGCATTGGATTATGTATTTACTATATGATAATATCAATCAATAAACAAATGACAAGCCCAATTAGATTATATTGGATGGAGGGAAACTAAAACACTGGTAGACAAAAGTAATTTGAAATCCTCAAGAAATTGAAAACCATGAATTTTGATTTTCCATCCATTGTATGTTTTGGGTTCCAATTTTTCATGGATTTCACATGTGCGCACCAAAAATCGTCGCCTTGTGTATATCTTCTCAACCTTGAAAATGGATTAACATCTTTTTTGCAGATGAATGAATATCTACATTTTCTTGAGAAAAGATAGGAAATGGGAATTGGTTTCCAAGGATAATTTTTTTTCATCAAACAGAAGAGAGTGACTATTCCATGGAAATCGATTTCATTTCTAGGGTTTTCTATAAGATAGGTACCAAATCCAGCAATGTCTTCACTCAAAGAATAATCCCTGATATGCTACATGCTATGTTACAAAGGTTTCAAATATGCTATGCCAGATTAATCTATGGTTTTAATAGGTAACTGTAGTTGGAAATTCTTTGCTATCAGATATTATTAGTCCAAAAAATTCCAAGAATAGGTTGAAGATTTTATTTTGTATTAGACCAGGGGCATCTCTGGAGGGGTTGAACACGACCAAGTCACTATCTTTAGGACTAGTTCTACCCCCCACAAGAATACACTAGATCGATAGTAGAAAAGTCCATAGATTTCAAACGGCGTACCTTAAACGTGCAGTCGCTATCTTTTGGACTAGTTCCACCCCATTTTTCTTTGGGATTAGTCATTTTTCTTTGAGTTCAACCATTTCACTTTGAATTCATCCTTATTATTGTCAATTCCCTGTATATTAACTCTTTTTTATGCTGGAGTTTTTTTAATTTCCTTCATGTATAAGCTTTTTATTATTTCTTTTCTTTGCATCTGAAACAAAACACAAAAGCAAAATGTTTTTTTATTTTTATTTTTAAATCCTTATATGTTTTGAAAGAAGTTTATATATAGACAATGGATATTGGGCCAAATCATACAAATTAATGGACCTAATTATAGCATACCATGAACATGATCCCAGGATTTTGAGGAAGTTAAATGACCAACTTACACTCACAAAGGTGGGAAAAAAAAATGACTATGCATGGAAAAGACTGGATGCACACAACAGGTGACTAAGAGAAGAATCATATCGATCTCTTTCCGTCGGAGAGAGATTGATGAAAATCCCAACACAGCAATTTCAGAAGAGGAAATCTACAATGCTACAATGCTTGATTAAACTTTTGTTTGACCCATTGAATGCTACATGTGGAACCAACCTTGTCAAAGTTCAAATCTTTCATGTGATAGACTTGCATCAACGGAAATAAGCTAAATGTCTCCTCCATTGAATGATCTTAGCTGTTCAAAACATATATGGATGATTTTTTATTTTTAAGTTTTACGTGTTTTTATTTTGTCCCACATTGAATAAGAAAGAACTCTATATCACCTTGATAAGCTTTTACCAATTCATCGCCCTTCAAAAATTCAAAAAGCATGATTTTCGGGTCGAGATGCTTGCAATTTGTTGTACCATAAAATATTTTACTATGCATCCATTTGCATTGTAATAATATAAAGTATTTAACTATGTTTGATATTTTGGCATATTTTTTCTCAAAATTAATCATTTTTCCATGTTTGTTTAGGCCACGACACAACAAAATATTGTTAACACACATCCTAGATATATGGGGTCCACCCAATAGATCCCACACATCTAAATGGGCCCCACTGCACCCACAAACATGGGTACAAAACACCATCTATGTCGAGGATATTGACATAAAGGGTCCAATCAATGGCTATAAAAATGGATGACCAATATTGATTATACCAAAAAAAAAAAGGGTTTGATCATTGATATTGATATTCTATTATATTGCATGGGGCCCTTAATGGCCTCTCCCTCTTAAATTAAGTTGATGAGATGATCATAACCATATAATCAAAGGTTACATAAATGGATGATCTATATTAATTATACCAAAAAGGTTTAAATTGATACATATTGTCCATCACATGGGGCATACCTTAGAAAATCCACTCATCTCCCTCTCAAACTACTTTGATCATATGATCTTAGCCATTCAATTAATGGATGTGATAATGGACAATCAATATTGACTATAATAGATGAGGTCCAATCATTGATCTTCACCGTAGATCATGTTTGGGCCAAACTCAATTTCCAAGCCCTCTCAAATCACTTTGATAAGATGATCTTAACCATCCAATGGTGGTTGATCTAATGGATGGCACACATTGAGCCATACTAGAAAAGTTCTAAGTATCCATATCGACCTTCCAACGGATGTGATTTCTTCATGGTCACAATCCTACGGCTCCTTTTGAAGTAGGAGCACCATAATTTTAGTACTCTAGCAGTACCGATATTTTCTTTTAAAAAATAGTAATATAATATACACTAACCTTGACTGGGGGTGTGGAAGCTACCCTGACCACAAAAGATGATCTTCTGTGGGACCCACAAGTTCTGAACGGTGTGGATTGAAGAGGCCTTCCTCCTAAAAGCCTTCCTGCCTCCATTGAAGAACTGGTTGAAGCCACAGATATAGAGGAAGAGAGACGAGCTTGGGCTGCCATTGGATTTTGGATTTTCCTTGGATGACGTGAGCTGTGGGTTTTGCAAGGACTGGTAGAAGGGGTTGCATGGAAATCGCAGTAGCTATCAGGGGTGGCCAACTGCAGAATGACACGTGTTAACATGGTAAGGTACGTGGATTGCGTCCTACGCCACCTGGACGGTCCGGGCGGGGCTCTGTGGGGCCCACAGTGAGGTAAATATTTTATCCACACCGTTAATCATTTTTATATGATCTTTTTAAGATATGAGATAAAAATTGAAGTAGATACACAGCTATAGTGGACCACATCAAAGAAAACTGCAGTGATAATAACACCCACCGTTGAAACCTTTCTAAGGGCTAACGGGATGTTTTTTTATACCACCCAACCTATTAATAAGGTCACGTAGACTTGGATGAAGTGAAAACACAAATTTCAGTTTGATCCGGCACTTCTCCAGCTCCCAATGAGTTTTTAACGGTGGAAGTTCAATCCCCACTTTGTGGTCCATTTAAGCATGGAACTACTCAATTTTTTGGTCCATACTTTAAAATGATCATATAAAAACGAATAAAGGTGTGGATAAAATACTCACATCAAGGTGGGCCCCACAGAGTCCTGCCCGTACGGATTACCGTCCGGCGGGGGGTACGAGTAGGACGCAATCCGCGTCCATGGATAAGAGGAAATCGGATGGCGTACTGAGTTACTCAGTACGCTTTTATTCGTACTGAGTAAACTCAGTTGAGCCTACTTTGAATGTATGTGGGTTATCCACACCGTCCATCCATTATTACAGATCATTTTAGTGGTTGAATCCAAAATATAAGTATTCCCAAAGCTCATGTGGACCACACCAAGGAAATAGTGAGAATAATGACTTTCACCGTTGAAACCTTTCTAGGGCCCACAGTGATATTTATTTGTCATCAAACCTGTTCATAGGATCAGAGAGACATGGGTGAAGGGAAAACACAAATATCATCTTGATCCAAAACTTCTGTGGGCCCCAAAAAAATTTCAATGATAGAATTTTAATTCACACTTTTTCCCGTAGTGAGGTCCACTTGAAATTTGGATATAATTCATTTTTGGGCTCATGCCTTTAAATTATATTTTAAAATAGATGGACGGAGAAGATAAAAATATGTAAATCAAGGTGGACCCCACAGAGTTTACTCAGTACGCAATCCGCTCCCGGACAAGAGATCTTGGGTTTGGACGCGGATTGCGTCCTACCCCCGCCCGGACCGTAATCGGAAACGGATTGGCTACTCCCCCTGCCACCAGCTTCGTGGCTGGTGGTTGGTGCTATGTGGGCCCCACCATGATGTATGTGTTTCATCCATGCCGTTCATCCATTTTAACATATCATTTTATGCTTAAGACCAAAAATGAGAGGGAAATAAATCTCAGGTGGACCACACCATGTGAAAACAATAGTGATTGGATATCCACCATTAAAATCCTCCTAATGTCCACTATACTGTTTATTTGACATCCAATCTGTTGATTAGGTCATACATGCCCAGATGAAGAGAAAAAGCAAAGATCAGCTTGATCCAAAGCTTTTATGGCCCCAAAATGTTTTTAATTGTCGACCTTCATTCAACACTGTTTCCTATAATGTGATCCACTTGAGATTTGGGTATACCTCATTTTTGGACTCACACTGTAATATGACCTATAAAAATAAATGGACGGCATGGATGAAATATATACAGCATGGTGGGGTCCACATAGCACAGACCACCAGCCGGGTGTCAGGGGGAGTAGCCAATCCGTTCCCACCATAATCCGTCTGGGCAGGGCTCTGTGGGGCCAAAGTGATGTAAATGTTTTATCCACGCTGTTCATCGATTTTCTCAGATATTTTTAATGTACGAGAGAAAAACTGAAGCAGATCCACAGCTCCAGTGGCCCACATCAAAGGAACCTGTAGTGATAATGACTCTCACCGTTCAAACATTTCTAAGGGCCACTAAGATGTTTTTTTACTATCCAATGTATTAATAATGTCATACAGACGTGGATGAAGTGAAAACACAAATATCAGCTTGATCCGAAACTTCTCCAGCTCCCAAGAAGTTTTTAATGGTGGAAATTAAATCCCCACTTTGTGGTCCACTTAAACCCTGTACCTGCCTCATTTTTTATATAACGCATTAAAAGGCTCTGAGAAATATTATAAACGGCGTGGATAAAACACTTAGATCACTTTGGGCCCCACATCACTTTGGGCCCCACAGAGCCTAATCCGTTGTGGTTTGTAGTAAACGGATTGGCTACTCCCCTGCCACCAGCCCGGTGGCTGGTGGTGGGTGCTCTGTGGGACCCATCATGATGTATGTCTTTCATCCATTCCGTTCATCCATTTTTACAGATCATTTTAGGGCTTATTCCCAAAAAATGAGAGGGATATAAATCTCAGGTGGACCACACCATTGGAAAAAATAGTGATTGGATATCCACCATTAAAATTCTCCTAAGGCCCACTGTACTGTTTATCTGGCATCCAATCTGTTGATTATGTCATACAGACCCAGATGAAGGGAAAAAATAAATATCAGCTTGATCCAAAACTTTTATGGCCACCCAAAAAGTTTTTAATTGTCGACCTTCATTCAACACTCTTTCCTATAACGTGGTCCATTTGAGATTGGGATTTATCTCATTTTTAGTCTCGTACCATAAAATGATCTAGAAAATAGTTGGGCGGCATGGATGAAATACATACATCATGGTGGGTCCCACGTAGCACCGACCACCAGCCATTGGCTGGTGGCAGGGGGAGTAGCCAATCCCATTAAGTGGTTATGGAGCTGCTGTGCCACGTAGAGGGGTGTGAGCCATTAGTTTTGAAAATCATTGATTTGTGGCCTACATGAAATCGAAAATTTGCAAGTCTACACGCGTACTGAACGTTGCCAATCCACACGTGTGCTAATGTGAAAACCCGACCTTCCCATGAGCTGACCCTTACTACTTGGATGCTGCTCATTTTCGTTTCAAGACGAGTCTAATGTCATGTGGCTCATCCGAGTCAACTCGGAATTGTTGATTCACTTTTGACCCTGACGGGTCAAGCAGATTCTCACCCAACTCATCAAGTCAATTTCTCTATATTTGCAAATTTGGAGCCCTAATCTATATTATAGATATTGGGAACTTCAAAAATAAAAACATTTAGGGTCATTGGACGTAATAAATGTCACGTCTCGTACTTTAGATACAAAGTGTACACCTTTAAACATGAGTTACCATCTATAACTCATATACTAAGTGTACTAAATTTACATGTAGTTATTAAGAGGCACAATTTACATGCGCTATAGATCATTGTTACTATTTTTTTTATTTTGGGTTAGCTTGTGAGTACACACCCATGTCAGTACACGCACTCCATGTTATCCACCCTCGCTAGGTATCGATGTCAAGACCTCAAGTGTTGAAACGAGGTATCTCCACTCAATCTTCTAGTCGAGCTATGGATCTGGGTGTATAGATCATTATTACTTTAACATTTATATATCCAGAGCTATCTTCACTCCTTTTATTAATAATCTATCCATAACATTTATACTAATAAAGTAAGCCATGAAAATCAATCTAAGTCTACCCATTTGGGACTATATTCAACTAAAATAATTAGTCATAAATAATTCATTCATATCGTATTATGAGAAAGTCTCTATTTAATCCATGTAACATTGTATATGATAAATGGAACCGAAAACTCTTAGAATAAATCCAGTCGTCTAATGTAGTGAGTTCATCTTTCACCAAATACGGTCATCGGTCTTGAGTTTCATCCACCAACCCAGCTTCATTTTTCCTCACCTAATTAGGTCATCTTACATTATCCATCTATGTACAGTTGTTAATCCATGATGTTAGCTAGTCAAGCTAGTAAGTGAATCTGGTATTATTCATATATAGCACAATATAAGATAGCACAATCAAACTTAAGTAGCGGGTATGCAGTATGCGCATGGATGTAGATGTCATGATAGACATGTCAAGTGGGATAATCGTCCACTTACTTGGGTTGGATATCCATCAACCCGAAAACTATATCCTCCAGACATCCACCGTAGGTAAGCATGGGCAATACCCCCGTCAGAGATCCACATATGTAAGTATGGGCAATTAACATCCACTCCATGAGTATTAGTAGGGTGCCTATGACAACGAATTTACTAGGCGTAACTCAGGGAGATCTCTTAGGAACTCAAGGCACAATGTGTGTATTTATTCTCAATTGATGTATATAATGTATGCTCAATGCCTATGCATTAATATGTACAGCCAAACAGATACATCTCTCTCTAAGAGGAAATACAGATTCATGATATCAATGATTGACATATGTACATGTTTAGCATTCATCGAATCTTCTAAGGTATATATCGTAAAGTAAGGATATCATTACACAACATTTCAACAATCATACAACAAGTATATCAATTAGAAGAATCTCAATAATCAAATCATCTATATTAATCATGCAGCTATGAAACACGATGGGATTCACTCACCTATTTATGGTAAGGTCGAATCCTTTGAATAATTAAACACATTTAAACTATACTTCAAATCATTATTAAAATGATTTAGCATACCACAATTCAATCACATTATTCCATTTAGTAGGGTTCACCTTTGATTCAAGCAAGATGACTAAACACCAATTCTTAAATTTAAATTTGGAAACACAACAGGGACTGTCAATCAATGCAATTAATCGATCAACTATAAGTTGATAAAATTCAAATTAAATTACTTATGTCTATAGACACTTTTGGCCACCTTCGATCGATCAAGCGTGTTCAGATTAAATCAGTTTGCTTTCTGGACAAATTTGGTCATCATCAATCGAATGAGTCTAATCAATTGGGATTGGTTGAGGATCCTGTCAATCAATCGAACCTCAGGTTCAATTAGTTGAACCAAGTTACAAATTTTGAAATTTACTTTCATGACAAAAATCGACCATTTTCGATTGATCAAACCATTCGATCAATCGATGGAAGTTAGACGGGTTGTCTATTACACAACTTGCTTTCCAAAAATACAAAGGTTTCTTCCATTCTTCCTTAGCTTTGGTGAATTCTATTGATCTCAAAATTTGGTCCAACTCATCCATTCGCTTTTCACTTTGTCGGATTTGAAATAACTAAAGGATTGCTCGGGTCTGAAACATCCAAAATTTAATTGGTGGTTGAAATTTGATTTCGGCAAAAGTTATTATTTACTATACCACTTTACAGATCGTTGTGGGAAATCTATTCGTCAGATTAATTTAGTATTCGAGGCTCTAATACAATTTAGCCTTAGGATCCATAGGTTCGAATTTTCTTAAACTGAGATAACTAGATTTCTCATTGTTGATTATCCTGGTTGCAAAAACTTTGTTCAAAACAATCTTCAATTGTTTAAAACTTCTCCCTTAGATCAAAACAATGGGCGTAGGGTGAATCCACCAGGTCCATTGGTTGAATCTAAGGTTTTTAGGTAAGAATTTATAGAAGAAGAAGGGGAAAAAAAAAAAAAAAAATTTAAAAGGAAGATGAGAACTTACCGGCGGAGGCTTTTCTTTCGTTGGGTTACAAAAAATTAGGGTCGTTACAATAAATGTGAGAATATAAGTATTATTACACGCTAAGAATCATTCTGATATTATAGATCCGCGTAGTAATATATTTTCAGTACTTGTATGTTAAGATAGAATTCATAAGAAAAAAAATTATGACAAAAGTTTGATGCTAAATGCCAACCCGATGCAACACTCCTTTATTTGCATACCAATCAAATTGAAAAAGATATTTTATATGATAGTCATAAGACCATCCATGGTTCATGGGATATAGCATTTAGTATGCTTATGTTTGTGAGCTGTGGGCCTCTTTCTCCCTTGTAATACATGTTGGATCATGAGCACTCGTAAGGGAGTCCTATAAGATGGATGTTGCGAGATGGCTTTTGGCTCTTGGGATGGTATTGCATAAATCAACTCATAACCATAAAAATATTCCTTAGATATGCGACGGCTATATATATATATATATATATATATATATATATATATATATATATATATATATATATATAGGTCATTTTCTTTAGGAGGGTATGTACGTTCATGCTTTCTTGGACGCTTTTCATGCTCAATCTCACATCAAGAGGAGGATCTCTCCATCTCCATCTCTCTCTCATGAGAAATACTTCCAATTTTGTAGCCATATTGATTGTTTGAAACTTTGCAATGAGAGATCAAAAGCAAACTTTTGATTTTTCTTTAAACAGAAAAACCTCTCTAACTAAGAAACTATATTATAGACCATATATAGCCTTCGCTGAAGAGCATTAGGATCTACGAGTTGGTTGCCTAAAATATTTATTTGAGTAGATTCAAGTAGTGAAAGTGCTTATACAACACATGAGGTTACTTCATCTCATTCCATTGACAACAAGTTCTTCAATAATATCAACTGTAATAAACATACCTAGCATGGGTGACAATTCAAGTTAGTAGATTACCACCATCAAGTTTGATGTTGAAAACCATATAGCATGGTTGAAATCCATCAATATATATTAAAGCTAGTAAGAAGTTAGGATATCTTGATGGAATGAATATAATCCAACTTATGCAGATTGGGAGGTAAATAATATTATGGTAATGGACCAATGACTTCACTTAATCAAGTTTAAAATTAGTGAGATGTTCATGTATTATGAGAGAGGTAAAGGGATACAGAACTGTTGTGGATTCGCGAGGAATGCTCACCTTCGCACCTTCTCACGTGAGCACCGGTGAGCACCTTTGTACACGTATCATGGTCATAGAATCTGAATGGTCCACGTGATGCATGCCGCACTCCTTGAAACTCAAGGGGCCAAATTTTCATCCTGATCCAAAACTCTAGTGGGCCATAGAAAATAGAAATTCAAATCAAGGGAGAAAAAATTTTCCTCTTTCCATGGCCCACTAGAGTTTTATATCGGACTGAAAGTTGGGGTTGTGAGGTTTCAAGTGGTGCCGCATCACGTGGACCGTTCAGATTCTGTGCCCATGACACGTGTGCAAAGGTTCGCACAGGTGCTCACGTAAGAACGTGCGCATGTGAGCATTCCTATGGGTTTGTAGCACCATTTTTACCATTACGAAACTACCCATCATTATGATTTTTTTCATTTTTTTTCTGAAAAAAAAAAAGAGGTTATTTTGGACCTATTAAGGGTCATTTTTCCATTAAGGCCCACCATAATGAATGTTTTATATCCAGGCTGCCCATCCATTTTTTAGATCATTTTAAGGCTTGATGCGAAAAAATGTGTGAGATCTAAATCTCAGCTGGACCACACCATAGGAAAACAGTAGCGATTGAATGCCTACCATTAAAAACCTGCTAGGGCCCACTATAATATTTATTTAACATCCAACCTGTTGATTAGGTCATGCAGACCTGGATGAAGGGAAAAAAAAAAACAAATATCAGCTTGATCCAAATCTTTAGTGGCCCCACGAAGTTTTTAATGGTGGGCTTTCAATCAACAATTTTTCCTGTGATGTGGTCCACCTGAGAATCTGGGTCTTCCTTATTTTTGGTCTCACAGCATAAAATGATCGGGAAAATGGATGGACGGCGTGGATGAAACACATAAATCATGGTGGGGCCCACAAACACCGACCAGTGTCCACTAGCAGCGTCATCAGCCAATCCGCGTTCCACTCTCTTCTTCAAGTGGGGCCCACTTGGATAGAATGACCATTCTACCCCTCCCACTCTCTTTTTCAAGTGGGGCCCACTTGGATAGAATGACCATTCTACCCCTCCCACTCTCTTCAAGTGGGGCCCACTTGGATAGAATGACCGTTCTACCCCTCCACTCCTTACTCAAGACCAATGAAAACTGCAACTTTATAACTTTCCAAAAGAAATCAAGAACTCTACATTTCCCATTCCAGATTTTTAAAGCTCCAACCGAAAGCAAGAAAATGGAGACATGGAATCACTCATCTGCGGCCATATCCTTCTTAATTCTGATCAGATTAGCCGCGGCGAGCTTCAATTCAGGTGAATTCATCCCACCAACCATTTGAATTTCGTCAAAAATCTTATTTTATCGCTCTCGAATTGAAATTCTATTCCTTGAATGTTCTGAATTCTACAGAATCTGTTTTCCATGGATCGATTCGCCAGCGGATTCTTCAGATGAAGAAAAGTAAGCCTATTACTGAAAATCTTCTACTTAAGCTTTTCTTCATTACACAATTTCTATCTCTACTTCACTTGTAGGAAGAAAGTGCAACAGCTGGACTGTGGGCCCACTGTGATGTTTGTGTGGCATCCACTCCGTCCATCAGTTGCGACGCATCATGTTAGTACCTGAGCTAAATGATCAAGCTGATCCAAGACTCAGCTCAAACAGTGGGGCCCATCATGTTGTTTATATTCCACCAACTTGTTCATCAAGTGGGCCCCACAAGGATGAAGAGACATCTTGACCATCAGCCTGATACAAAACTTGGGTGGGCCACACCGCGTGGATTTAGAGTTTATAGGAGTGTTTTTTACTGTTCATATGGTGTGGTTCACTTGAGATTTGGATGGGTCTGATTTTTTTCTCTATGTACGGTGACGATTAGGTGGATCAACTTATGAACAGAGTGGATGTTTCACTTAGACAAGGTGGGCTCTACTGAACTTGGTTATTGCCTTCGGTCTACACAAACTGGATCGAGTTCAACGGTGTGGATCAAATTGAAAATAGGGGACAACTCAGAAAGACTCAGACGAGTCGACTAAAAAACAACGAGCGAGTCTGAGTGTCCGAGTCAAAAAAACCATGGGTTTCTTGAGGTATAGTCCACTAGAGGGAAATACCCACTTCCCCATTTGAAAGATCTTCATCATCTATGAATTTGCTGGAATCCAGAACATTTTATGGAGAGTGAATCTCTGATCACTGGGCCATCTCAATGAGCAGCCTGAATCACTATCTCTAATGGTCAGTTTGAGAGAATAGCTACGGATTTTAAATCAATCCATACCATATAGAGCTAAAGCAGCTTTTGGGAATTTTTGCCCCCCTAATTAGTTTCACCTACCTAAAAACTTTAAATATTCAAAAAACATTTTAAATGAGTTAATTGATATTATGAAAACTAACTTATGTGATTGTTATCCACATCACAGTTCATATTTCACCCACAAAAAGTCTATAACAATACAATTTACCTACATTTTTTCAATTCTTTAATACCCACTTAAATTTCTCTTTTTGTGTGGTGTGGCCCATACAAAGAATGGTAGTAGAGAAACCTTGCAGCAAAGTCTCTGTTGGGCCACTATGGTGGCTGTGTGAAGTTTATACTGTACATTTGTTGAGGCACTCATGTTAGGACAGACCAAAAATGAGACATACCAATAACACTAGTGCAAGAACATAGAGATGGGTCACCCATTGTTGAAAGCACTAGCAATGTTCTCTGTATGTATTCTCTGCACCTTTATTACAATTTCTCCCCTTCTCTCCACATTGTCCATTCATTGTTCTCTCTGCATATATCCTACACATTTACTACAATTTCTCCCATTCTCTCCCTGCATTTCCCATTTCTCCTACCCTCCCACCTACCTATACATGCATCAAGCCATGCCACTTCCCCTAGTAAGCATTAAGATGATCCATTATCGTAAATTGTGATTTAGAATTCTACTCTTAATGGAATTTCCCAAAGTCGCCCCTTTTTTGGTGTTTGTGTGGGAAAGAAAGAGATCTTTCAAGTGCAAATGGTATCATTTCTTGATTTTATTATTGTTATCAGTTATTTGTTGTGTTTTTTTTTTTTTTTTTTGGGAAATCCCACGAGTAGAAATCCCAAAAATCCATCAACTACCTTTCGCATGCTGATCAATTGCAATTGCAATTACGGGTGGGCCAAACATGACAAGAATCAAATCCTCATATAGTACAAGAAATAGCTATTCAAATCCCTTAGGACTAATGTGGGAAATCTTCTGCTGAATCTTCTCCAATGGATGATCGATCCATATCTGGCATATCTCAAATCATTTCTAACAGTCTATTCACTTCATTTCTAACATATAGTCTATTCACTGGACATCTTTCTCAGGTCATTCAATCATAGTAATTCCTGATTTGGACAATACGCTGTCCTATCAATCATGGGCCTTATTTGGTCTGTTTGGATTGGTGGAAATTAAATAGATGAGATGAAGGAAAAAATCATCAAATCTAAGGAAACCCATGAAGCAAGAAATGGTTTCCTGTTCTTTTCAAGTCTAGAGATAGAAAGGAAATGGCCCTTTCCTGGGGATCTCCGACGAAAAAGAAATTGGTTTTCTCAGTCCATCTTTCACAAACGAGGGAAAATGTCACATATGATGATATCGATTCTCTCCTCAGTTACTTTTACATTTCCACAAATCCAAACAAGAAGGTACAACATTACAGATTCAAACTAGGGGTATGCTTATGGGTACCGGTACAACCATAAGCTTATGACTATACTGGCCATATGTGGGGCCCACGTAATGTATTAAGGGCATCCAACCCATCCATCATGCATATTAACCCAAGGTGTCAAAAATCAGCCTGATGCCACACACTCAAGTGTGCGACAGCGAGGGGACACCCACCCTTTATTTAAAGGGCCGACCTCATTTTGAAACAGCCTTAGTTCCAGACCTTCCAGACCACATGAAGGGCCTGAATGGCCAGGATTTCTTATATTCAAAACAGCCGGCCTTCCACACAAATCAAAGGTGGACAATCCCTCCCAATTCGTTGTGCTCTGTCACAGCCTGATTCAGGGATTAGCCTGATTTTAGGGCCCCTGAGAGTAACATATTCTGATGCATATGATGGACAGTTTGGAATTTATGCACACATCATGTGGGCCCCACATCTACCCACTACCACCATAGGTTATGGTGGCGGCGGTACCAGTGGAGCACGCCCCTAGAAACTATACTTCCATCGATCAAAACAGAATGCAAGTCCCGTGACATGTTCATGCAATCTAAAGGGTGAATGATCAAATGTTTGTATATACAAATCCCATAATATGAGAGTACATGCTAAAGAAGAATTCTATCACAGAGAATGAGACCACCTGAAACTATTCTTTGCCTTTGTCTCAACCTCTCGAACAGGAGATCCTCCTCTTTCCGAAGGTCCAAATACTCATCCATGTCAAATGAGGATCCTCTCTGCTTGCTCGGAGCATATGAGATTGGATAGCCTCCGGACTCCACAAATCTGCTACTCATCTTGCCTCTAGATGCTGTGGAAGAATTCTCATTGCCATCTGGGCTCCAACTTGCACGGCTGCTAGCGGCGCAGTTACTGTAAGAAGCATTTGCTTCCTGAAATCAAATCAAACCATAAAAATAGTAAGATGGCTAGATATAGACTGGAAAAGGACAGATATGATACTGCATGAATTACTTTTAGGGAAAAGATTGTGTGCTCTCATTGTGCACTGAGAGTCAATGCGCATTTATCTCCTGCACACAGGTGGGTAGGAATCTTAATATGCATTTCAAAATGGACTTTTGAAATTTCAAATCTTGAAATACTTAGATAATTAACACCAGCTTCCACTGCAGCGCACAGTATTAAAAAATGGCTACATTATGGCTGTAGCAGCTATTTTGTAGAGGAAATTATCGCCTCCATTACACAATACGAGGGTGAATCAGTACATTATGGAAAAAATGGGCTGGAACCATAAAGTGTCAATACAGTCATAAAGGGCCTATTGTGGAAGTTTTTATTTTCAATTTTTTCTTGTTTTTCCACTTCTTTATTCCTTTCAACCATGATGGATGCTTAGAAACTAATTTTAAACTAGATATAGGCTTGTTTTGAGGATCAAAACAAAATTTGTTCATTTTCCTCTTCTTCTTTTTTGTATTTATATGTAAGCAGGACCTAATCCACCAAATCATGCTTCATTTATGTTCTATTGGGGCCAACTTGGTCAGTTTTCAGCTTCTTCTTTTTTCTTTTTTCTTTTTGAGAGGCAACAAAAGAAATATATATATATATATATATATATATATATATAAACCCGCAAAAGCAGGAAAAGAATACAAGCTCGGGAACCAAATTGCGAAATAAACAGTGAAAACAGCCTATCAGCCAAACCAGCCTAAGCATACACAACCCAACCCAACACCAGCCCTTCGATTGACCTGATGACCTCATCCACCCCCCCACCCCCCACTCTCCTTGCGGAAGCATCTCCTATTCCTAGCCCCCCAAATCACCCAAAAGATGGCCATAAGAGTCAGCCTCCAAACAGCTTTGCCGGCCTTCCCACTACCTCCCCCGTGCCAAGACCACAAGAGGTCTTCAACAGACTTTGGCATCGCCCAGTCCATTTGAAGCATCAGCTTTCAACATATCAAGCTAACGATGCCCAAATGACAACATTCTTACCAAAGAATGGCACATTACAGCATCAAATAGGTGTCCAAAACCTTAAAGAAATTCATATTAGGGATCATCACATTTTTTAGAATGTTACAATAACTTTTGAGATCCCATCATATGATCGTGGCATATCTAAGAAGATTTCAGATCATTCAAACATAAGCACAATTTTATTCTTAGTAAGATTTCTCAGACAGCAGAAAGCAATGTTAAACTCAAAATAACACATGAAAGTGACAAAGATAAGGTATTCAAAAATGGAATATTTTCAAGGAAATGATTCTATCATAGAAACCAAGTGCACTTATGAATAGGAACTTAAACCAAACGTGGGATTCGAATTGAATTGTAGGATTTGAGTTGTGAAATGAGATGTTCAATACTGTCACAAACAGCTATAAAATATGAGGAGATTAAAACCATGGTATTATGAAAAGAGAACATCAATAAAACATCAACCATAGCAGATGTCTTGACATTGTTGGTTTGTGAGAAAGCACACAGTCATGTAAGGTTGCGATAGGGGCAGAGTTCGAGGACCTGGTTCACAAACAATACGGGATTTGAAGAAAAAATGGACTCATTCATGGCTATTACAGGCTATATAGCAAATAGATGGGAAGAAAAGAATCAAGATGTATGAACGATTATTTTTATCATGAATGACTTAATTTTATTAAAAAACAGAAGATATAAATGGGCCTCGAAAAAGATACCAATAATCCCCCATACAAGGAAAGTCTCGCCCTCCCTAGTAAGAGTTCTGGTAACTTTGTCACCATCCCTAGGAATATGTCAAATGCTTAAGCTATTAGTGAGATCATGATTTACATTAAAAAAGAGGGAACTTCAAACACTCCGAGAAATCATTGGATGCCGCATGGTGAAGCAAGCTGGCAGTTTGAGTGAAGCGGGGAGCGCACGGTGAAGCAAGCTGGTGGTTCAAGGCTAAAAAGTTTCTTGGCAAGCCCTCATAAGAGTCTTTAGTAAGAGCCGCTTGTAAGCGCCTTTAGCTTCCTAAGGCCTCTGTAAGAGCCTTTAGTCATAATATACAAAATATGGTAGTCTCCTAGACAATTGAAAATGAGGGGACTAGAAAATAAACCCCCCTTGAGCTAAATCAGCCATGAATTTTAGGCCTTCCCTGCCCAGTTAGGTGTTCCCCCATCTAGCCATCATATCTAAAATATGGAAAATGACCAAACTCCCCCTTGAGAAAATGAAAAGGGACCAAAAAGCCCTAGCACTAACTTTCATCCATGACCAAGCCCCCTACTTTGGAGAACAATCTTTAAACACTGCCTAGCATCTGTCAATGTCTTTTTCCTGTAGCTTTAAATTCTTTTTTTTTTCCAATTATCCATTGATTATTTAAAAGGGCTGAAAAGAAGCCCCACATGCGCATTTGTGATGGAGAAGGGGCCTTGCCATACATGCACCAAAATAGTGCAGTTGTGAGAGATCTGGGCCATTCATCATGTGGAGCCTAACATGAATGTGCTGTTGCTGAAAAATGATTCTGGTCCACTCATCAAGTGGGTCACAATTGCAAATGGATTGTGGTTCAGTGATCACTTTTCTGTAACCATCCAACTTCCTCGCACACCACCTGATTTACCAGCTGGGTTAGGGGGGCAGGGTATGTTTACAGTGGTCCTCACCTGTTGAATGGCACAGTTCTCTTATGTGTGCCAAGTTGGCAAATGGAAGTCCCATCAGGGCTTCAATGCAATAGCCAATAACTACACTGGCAATAAGGTTAATAGAGATTCTGTTAACTTTATCAGACTGTCCCCTTGAACAATGTTCCTTTTCCCAATCAAAACAAAATGGATCCACCCAAATTTCGATTTTTCCCCTCTTAAGTTTCTTCTCAAAAGTCTTCTCTATAGGAATCTGAAAGTCCTGGTATGGTTGTCATGGCAATTTTCATGGCTAATCTGGATTTTTCGGCCGAAATATCTTTAGTTGATAATCTGCACATTCCATTATCAAGGAATGATTCCCAAAACTATTGAATCGAGGCTCCATCTCTGGATAAGAGAAAGAAGATCATTTCTAGCAGAATCCAGCAAGAGATTCTTTGTGAAATATTGGTGGGGAAGATTCGCCAGGTGAGAAACAGAGAATCTCCTTGGCTACTGTCCGCATACCCTGAGTCATTAGCGGCAAGGAAATCAAGGTATTCAAAAACAATTAAATAATGGCCATAATGATTAAGGTGGGAACCATTATGCATTACAGGGCCATAACTGCCATTATGGGGGGAAGCAAAAAACAGGCCTGTAATGACCACATAGCAGGGTGTTACGGGGCTGATACAGTTTTTTTTTTTTTTTTTTTGGAAAAAAAAAGGGGGGGCCATAACAGCCTTCAGCCCGTTACGGATCATAATAGTAATGGCAGTGGCCATTACAGCTACCATTTCTATCGAGTACCTTGAAGGAGATGCTAGGAAGAGATGGACATTGGTTAATGTAAGGGGACTATCAATGGAATGTAGTTTTCACCTAGGTGATCATGTGTGTCCTTCACACTCCAAAATTAGTGATGCATGTGTCCATGCATATCGATATAGATACGCATCCCTATAAATATGATATATGACAGCAAAAACTTAACTATTTCTAAAATCATTATAACATACAATTCGCTCAATGATATATTAATGTATGCATAGCGAGTTGGCTTTATATATGCCATATATGATAGATGATTTGAGATCACCTAATGGCATTTGGAGGATAAGATGAAAAAGACAGATAATCCTCACAAAATAAAGTAGCCATTATGATGATCGATAAGCTTTGTTAGATCAAGATTACAGGGTTGGAACTTCCCTAGACTAATGACACATCTTTTTTCATTGATTTGCCCATTGATATTTTAAAGCACTCAAAACATTTAGTTTTGCAAGAGCCCCAAGCTTCATTCTTTCTCCTTTGGAGCTAGTATTAACCTCTAACCTCTCAGCTTGACCACTCTTCCTAGTTCCTACCGCATCAAAACGCAAATGCACCAGCTTTGAAGGATCCACTAATGAGGATATGCACACATCTACAAATGTTTTTCCCCCTTTCTTTTCTTTTGAATGTTTTAGTCTACATATATAACTTCTACATCATAGAAAAGAACATGCCCACGTCTACTTTCTAGTTTCTAGCCAGTTGAATAGATATCGTAGATATAGGTTATTTTCTAACATCTGCATGCTTGCATAGGTCTATAATTCCAACTAGGCACTCTTTCCGTGAGTTCATGAAGTCGTCCATAAAATAAACACAACAATAAGATACTTATCCAAGCAATGTTCCATTTCATGTTAGAGAAAAGAATAATATATATATATATAGTAAAATGTCAAAAAGAAAAAATATTACCTGAGCTGTATCGAATGATTTATTCTCCAATGCAACAGATACCTTCATCTGATTCTTGCATGGTAGGGGAGAGTTGTCATTACTAGTTTCCCACTGCAACCATGGCAGAATCACTCCATCTATTCCAACAGGAAGCGAAGAAGCTCTTACTGGAGTTCCACCAGTTTCAGCATTTGTACAACTAGTTACAGGATCTTTTGACTTTATGCTTCCTCCTAATGTTGAACTTGTGTCACTCTTTTCCCCATCAAATGATGAAAAATCTGTATCTTCAACATTGGAAATGAAATCCTCAAAATACTTCTCTGCCTCTTCCGTCAAACGCTTGGACACTCTCGTTTTATCATTGCTCCTCTGTCAAAATTATCGACGAGTTAAATTGAAAAATTTTGACATCAGAAAGACTTCCATTCTAAACAAAAGCCCATTTCCAGAGATCAATGTGAGTATTGGGATTTTGGGACAAAACATAGGTTCATAATTTTCATGTTCTCCAATGTTATACATATAATCTTAGTTTCATATTTCTATGAATTTGAGTGGACCATTCTCCATTATATTCTTTTACACCCTGATCCATAGCTCAAGTGGTAGACTGAGTGAAAGATACCTCGTTTCAACATTGAGGTCTTGGTATCGATTCCCTAGTGGGGGTGGCTAACAGTGTAGTGTGAACTGACAGTGGAGTGTACTAACAAGCTAACAAAAAAAAAAAAAACGTTTCTCTATGAAGCTTATGTACTTTTTTTAAACTAGCATTGACACATTAATATACCTTTTAACACCATAATTTGATTGCATGGTCTTGTCAATATGTCAGAATTCTAGTGATAGCAGTCTGACACCTTATGTCCATGTTTGACACCTTATGTCCATGTTTGACACCTTATGTCCATGTTTGACACTGAGATTGTTTCCATGTCTATGGCACACAAGAAGAAACATAAGAGGCACTTTTACCTTTCTAGCCCGTATTGGTTTCTCTGGTGCGGCACTTTGCTTTGGTGGGTCCGGAAGCAATTCTCTAACAATCTTAGTAAACTCACGACCGCGTTGCTCCTCGACTGCTAACTCTGCTAATAGGTCCTGTGTACGCTTCTCTGACTGCAACATTTATAGACATTTACATGCCTTGTCATTGGAGCAATGAGGGAATAATTTAAATTTGAAAAGAGAGAGAGAGAGAGAGAGAGAGAGAGAGAGAGAGAGCAAAATACCTGACAAATAATTGCTGATTTCAATAACCCAAGTAATTCTCGAATTTTGAAACATTGACAAATTGTGATATGAATATCATACAATGCAATGTAGTGGATATCATAGAACTGATTGCAAATTCTCTAAACAAGGTACAATCCTCTTCGAGGGTGAAAGAACCTAGGAATAGGAATTTCCTCCTTTCTTTTGGATTTTATAAATCCAAGGTATTTTTTCCTTCTCTTTGTACATTTTGCTTGAACTGTCTTCACCTTTTCCCTTTTACATTACTTTCTGGTTTATGAGAAAAAAGCTTCGCAAAGGTTTTAGCATGGAAATCATAGCCATTGACAAGTCCAAAACAAATACACAGCATCACAAATCTCACTGGCTATATTCTAACTATGCCAGTAAATGGTTCAATTAACAGCACAGAGACATGAAGACACAATACTTATCGCTGCAAGAAGCAGATGTATAGAAATGGCAGTTGCAGACAAGTTCCGGTCAACTAAACCTTACACCAAGGCATTAAGGAGTGCACTCCAGTGGTACCGGTACCACTATAAGCTTACGGTGGTACCAAGCAGATGAGAGGCCCAATGATGCATTCACAAAATCCCACTCCGTAAATAAGATGCGCAGCCTGAGAAACAACCCAGGGCCCAAAAATCAGCCCAATCCAAAACTCAGATAGGCCGCAACACAAGGAACATATTGAGATGGAACGCCCACTGTTTATTAGCGTGGGGGCCCATTGTGTTGAGTATATATAATCAAGGCCATTCAGACCCTTCATCCAGTCTAGATAAATGATCAAGCCAAAATTCAGGCTGTTTTGCCACTCAGGTGGGCCCCTGTGAAATTCAAGGGTGGGCGTTCCCTCCCAAAACATTCCCTTTGCTGTGGCCTAACTTATTTTTAGATAGGGCTGACTTTTGGGTCCAATTTTTCCAAGGTGATGCATGTAATAGAAGGGTTGGTTGGTGATGTGGACCCACATCTGCCTGGTACCGTCGTAAGCTTATGGTTATGGTGGTACCGGTACCACTGGAGCAAGTCTCGGGCATTAATAGTATAAGCAATACAAACATAAACATCAGCTGCACAACTTTTAAAACACATGCAAGGAACAAGACGTTATATCAGAAGGTCGTTAAGAAAGAAGGCTTAAAATCAGTTGCTAGTACCTGCACGAGTTTTGTTGTGTAATTCTTTCTGGCATCAGCAAGAGCCTGAATAACATCTGAGCTCTTTGGCTGCAAGCAGTCACCATTGGCTAACATGGTAGGTTTGGTTTTCACCATGACCTGTAGACATAACAGACAAATGTAAGCTGATAGAAAAAGGATGCAACATGCTTACAGTCTAAAAGAAGACAGAAAACCACCTCAATGGACTTATAAATCAGAATTATTGATGGAAGAAGGTACATTGAATATATAATAGTTCATGCTAATGTTCTGAAAATCAGATTCAATTGTAAAATTGTAAGCGGTTAAATGAACCGCATGCTCACAATTCTCACTGCATATAACTATTTGTAACATAACATTCAACTGCTTTCTGAGAGTATTGCCTTCAAAGAAGCTGGTCAGAGCATGTTATAATTATATTTCATCTCCCTAATTTCATAAGGCAAAACTTATTTTAAAACCATTAACAAACATGAACCTACATCTTTCCATTTTTCTAGTGTGCAATGTGTTTCACGCTGATAAGGTTCAAGTTGAATATTGAACCATGTTCTATGGTTATTAGACCTGACTCGTAGAATTTGATTCACAGAGCTTTGCTAAAACCACATGCTTGTGCAATAAAGCTCATATACATGCCACACATGTGCCAGCAAGTCATGATAGGTCCAAGATCTAATTCATCTATCAGAACAGCACCACTACATAAATGCCCTAGCCAAGAATAACGTTGACCCACTGGTCAGGCGGACCACAGTTTGCAAAACAAATGTACAGCTCTGAAAACTTGGCAGAAGTTTTCTAACCCATCCACCTCTTTCCAATATTGGGGTTCACAAGATGGTTGGTCCAGATTTTATTTTTGGGAAACCATGTACAATGTCAGACCAACCTGATGAATGGATTAAATCTCACACGTGTCATGCTGGCACATGTGTGGAGTGTACATGAGCTTTATTGCACACGCATCTGTGCCTAGCAGAGCTCTGATTAATAAACCACAAGATTTCAAACAGCTGAATCTTACTTGTTCAAGCTCCATCCTCATCTCATCAAGAGCATGCCAAACTTCTTTCCGCATTGCTTCATACACCCCTGTCCCCTCTCCATCCCCGGTAGGATGTTCAGTCTGCAAGTGCAACAAGACGAGAGGAAATCATAAATAGACAAAAGTCACATAGTCACTCATCTTAATTGTCCAACTCCAGTGAAGAAGCCAAACCTTTTTCTGTGCATAAACTGCCCTTATTGTCTTCTCTAACCCATATCTATTATGTCCATCCTGTGCTTCATCATCAGTCAGTGCAGAGGAGTAGCTCTGGAAAGGCCCAAACAAGTCCTGATGAGATAACTCAAGGATAAACTCTTATAAAGCCAGACTTGCAAGCATGAAGCAAGAAAGAAGACAATAAGAGAACGGCAAATAAAGCACAATTGCTTGAATAGAAAGACTGTTTGGCCCTTTTTCCCTATTCCCTTTTCTTCTACAAAATAATCTTAACCTCGCATTAGAGAGAAAAAGAAGCAATTTCCTGTAACTATTAGCAACGAAAATACTTACAGAGTATCCATCATGCGTACGCAATAAATCCTTTTGACTCATAGACCTTCTCAATGGGCGCTGATTGCTGGAAACAGTTGGCTTATGCAAGGAGTGCCTCTCGAAGTTCCCATTTCCAGAACTCTTTGATTTAGAAAGATTGCTGGAGCTATGTGAATGGTCCATGTCACTCTGTACTCAGAAACATTAGAAAGACTCAATCTTCTGTTTTAAATGAAAATGGTCAATGCTTGAAACATGTTGATACTTATATTGTGGCCCATAAAGAAAAGTACAGCTTGTCACTGATCTGAACAATACACAAAAAACCAACGTTGCTAAAAATTGTTTCTTTCTTTTGATATTGTATCATACATATTTCTTTCTTTTGGAATTATCCAAACTACAGCTCAACACAAAACATTGCAGATACAACTCCATCATCTAAAGACTAAGGGCGTGTTTGGACTACTATAATGCACAGTGATGTGGTGCATTATTGCAATGATTACAAATTACAATGCCTTTCTCTTGGTATTGTGTTAATTTGACCAAGAATTCATGTGTTTGGATAGGCATGGTAATGGTGCAATGATTACAAATTACAATACATGTCTCTTGGTCAACATGGTATTTCAACAGGAAAAATACACTTAAACCCGCGTTTGGATAGGAGATTTATACTCCAATGTATTGCATATTTGCAATGATTACAAATTCCAAATACACTCCAAATGTATTGCATTTGACCACCGAATTACACGTCAAGTTTATAGTTTAAACAAACACTATAAAAATGTAATGATGGCTATGATGCACCACATCACCACCAATTACAGTAATCCAAACACACCCTAAGGGCGGTAGACTCTTAGGAGCTTCAACACCTGGTCAAGGGTTCGAGTACCCATAGGTGGTGAAATCCCACTACAGCGTGAGTGTGTGGTGGTGTGTGTGCGTGTGTTAAAATAAAATAAAATAATAATAATAATAATAATAATAATAATAAAAGTAGACATCACTTTAGACTCTTGAAACTGCTTCTTCGTTAAGGAACAAAAGGAACCAGGTTCTCATTGATATTAAACCACAAAATCTCTTTCATTATGATGTCTTCCGCCATCAATGAAAAAGCAAGCACAATTACCACAAAGCATTCAAAGGAGGATTTCTCACACTTACCAAGAGATTAGTCTGGTTGCAAATCAACTTGCTGATCCAGCTTTTACAAAAGTGGAAGGGTAGAGAGGTTTAATCCCTAGCCTAGAAGATTTCTTGACAGGCGACAAGGAAATGTGAGCCATTTTAGACAGTCACTAGCTACAGATGGATGGTGACTGTACACACAAGACACATCTATGGTAATCAGGACAGTTGAGCAGGGGGTCCACACTGCAGAAAGGCCAAAGCTGGAATTTGCAGCTATTGCACAATACTAGCTATCCAATCAGTGCAATTTTCTCCCATTAACCGCGGACAGTTTCTCCTTTTGTTCAACTTTTTCCAAATGCAGGCCACCTATGAAACAACAAAGATAGTCTTATCACCTCACTTTGGGGCTTGTGAACCCATCCACATTGCAGCCCACAATATCAACAGTCCCAATCACCCTAGAGTAAAATGTGTCAAGTCAAGGCACTAGGGAGCACATGTCTTCATTGTTGGCCATGCGTGCAAGTGTTGGAATCTTTTCAGTTTTGTATCTCAATTGCCTTCTCATAACAATCCATATTCCAATGCATATTTTGATGATCCACCCAATTGAATAAAAAGTTAGTTTCTCATTCGCTGAGCCAAAAAAAAAAAATTTATATAAAGCACCCAATTCATAGTTAGCCCTATTGATCTTACAGTACAGTTCAGCTTTTCACTTTGTACAAGTGGGGCCCACACTTCAAGGATCCAAACCATTGATATGACAGGTCACATTGCTGATGGCCCATGCACCAAAAGCCCCCATAATGAAAATCTCTGTATCATATTTCACACTTTACTCAGTTGAACAAATACCATTGCCCTATTTTCTCCTAACCATCTATTCGTCAGCAGCCTAACAAAAGGTTATGGTTCTTCCAATCATGGGGATTTTCAGCACATGGGCTATCCCAAGTGGGCCTGATAAGACCAACTGTTTGGATCACAGAACCATGGACCCCACCTGCTCAAACCAAACAACCCAAACACTACTGTAGCAATAACATTCCGGGACGAGCATTGTGTAATTAATATCTCATAAACGAGAATCTTTATATATCCTTTCCAAAAATTGAACTTAATCATCCAAAATTCAAAGCTTCTTTGAATTCTAATTACCAAGTAATTGACATTCAACAGAGAATTCAAAACTCAGAAAGTGGTATTTTATAAAGAAATAAAGAAATGTTACCTCCGAATCGCTGCACTGATACCGTGCGACAGAGACAGACCGTCTCCTCCTCGAGCTATTATCGTAAACGCCATTGCTCAGAGAATTATTACCTAAACTGCCCTTCCCATGGCTCCTCGAGACCGACCTACTCCCTGAATTATTCCCCAAACTACCCTTCCCGTGGCTCCTCGAGACTGACCTACTCGCTGAATTATTCCCCAAACTGCCCTTCCCATGGCTCCTCGATACCGACCTGCCCCGCCTCTGGCTCGCATCCGCGGACCCCACCGCAGTCTTAGCACCAATCGCAGAAGCCCGTCGATCCAACCGCCCCCTCGCGCTCTCCCTCTCCACTCTTCCTCCATCGTCCCTCGACGGAAAGAACTCGTTGGCGAGATCATCAAGGCTTATTTCAGGAAAGCCCGATCCTCTAACTGTATTTACGAACCTGCCATTGGGGAGGAGCTCGTCAGGGTCGGATGGAGGAAACCGGCCAGAGAACTGGCTCAGGCTCCGGGACCGGCGGTGGGACCCGGTCCGGTTCGAAGAACCGGTGTCTTCTGCTCCGGTCGAGCCGATCGTAGTGCGCTTCGTCGTGGATTTGAAAGACGAAGTCGCCATTTTCGAAGGAGGGAAGGAGAAATTAGGGCTAGAAAATTTCGAAATCTGACATTTTTAGGGTTTTTGTGAGAAAGAAAGCGGAAAAACGGATTTTGGAGCCTGCAAGAATGGCGGAGAAATCTAGCATTTTGGATTTTTAATTTTCGAAGAAGGGAGCTGTCCATTAACATAAGAGGCTTCACTTTTTGTAAAATTACGAAGATGCCACCGCCGTTGGTACGTTAGGTAGGACTCCACGGAACGCGGATTGGGTACTAACCCTGATCATCCTTAGCTGGTAACGGACAGCGGCTCTGAGGGTCCATCTTGATATATCTATTTCATCCACACCGTAAATCTACTTTTATATATTATTTTATCAAATAAAATAAAAAATTAGACTAATATAAGTTTTACGTTTACCACACCGAAGGAATCAGTAGTGATAATGACATCCACAGTTGATACGTTCCTAGGGCCCATCGTGATAGTTAATTTCCATCCAACCTATTGATAAGGTCACATAGACCTAGATGAAGTAAAAATAAAATAGAAGCTTTATCAAAAACTTCTGTTACCCCTAAAATGTTTTCAATGGTAGATGTTTAATCCAAAATGCGTGATCCACTTGTTTCTTGGGTTTGTCTACTTTTGAGGATTTTAACATAAAATGATATGGAAAAATGGATGGACGGTGTGGATAGAACATATACATCATGGTGGCCCCTCAGAGACCCTGTCCGTTCCTAGCTAGGTATGGGTGGGGGTATTACCCCAATCCGTGTACGGCGGGAAAAGCACGGAAAAGGAAGTTGAGAAATATTTAAGAGAGGGCCTTAAGTTCAACCGTTTGGACCATAATTTTCTGTCCACCAGAAATTAAATTCTAATATTTATCGTTAGTAAAAAAATCCAAACTGTCCAATAGGTTGAATTTATCACGATAATTATATCTTGAGAAAATTAGACATTTTACTAACTTATTATACAAAATTTTGTATGTTTCTATTTATCAGTGGATAATTATTTTTTCTATGGTGTAGCATACTTAATAAGTATATGGTTGTAATTTTTATTAATGAATTACCATTCTGGAAAAAAAAAAGATATTTAAACGGTTGGATTTTGCATGAACTTAATATATTTTAATTTAATGGTACCTGGACCATTCCTTGTTGACCGACCGGTTGGACTGGAAACACTTTGGAAGTTATTTGATACTCCGAGTGCGCATGACGCTCGATACTCTGTACCTTAGAAATGGTAAACGAGTTGAAATAAGACTATTGGATAATTTTCATTCAACCGTCTAATGAATGTCCACCAGCAGAGCTGACAGGGACTAGTGTTGCATTTGAATTAAGCGCCTGTTTATTACCACCGCCCTCTGCCAGAGTATCAAAAATTTTCTAAAAAAGGAGAAAAAGATACGGTGCTCTAAGAGCACCAGATAATTTATAGTGCTATTAGTTGTATTGGGACATTTAGATGGTCCAATCTATCAATATTAACCGTTCATTTGGTGGAGAATAGATTTCATGGGAGAGTCTTTAAATAAATCACCAACCGCATAATTTTAAGCATCCATCAAAGGACCATGGAATCGGACGGTCAAAATAAAAAAGAAGATCCCATCAGTAATTTGAACCTTCTATTTATTGGGGCATGTCGTGGATGCGTTATGTTTCCAAGGAATCACATCTAAGCGGACCATCCTGATTTCAAACCGGACCTTCCATGGCTTTGAAAATGAATGGATATAAATAAAGATAACTTAAAGGTGCACAGGATCATCCTAACCGTATAAAATCTTCTTGCTAGCCGATCAAGTGTTTTCTCATCTAGTGAACGGCTTGGATCGACCCGATGAAGTGCCCAACTGTTCAAATATAATCAGTACCATTATAACTTATACGCCCGAAGGGCACTGGATCATTTCCGCATTTAAAGTTTCAAAATCGATTTGTGGGGCTGGAATCCATGAGAGTTTGGAAACTGATCGCATGCAGGTAAGGTACCACAACTTGTGGTACAGGCCATATTTTCAGATAATCTGAAATTTATAAAGAAAATCAGTACCGTGAAAACAGTAATCCCATCATTAAAGTGACCTAAAAAATAATTTTTAGCCACATCCGATAATCATATAATCAACACCGTAAGAAACAACGGGAAAACGATTATTTCACTCAACTAAAAATTGTGGCCCAGTACGGTAAATTATAAGTCTCATTTTTTATATATACGATATTTACGGTTTTTTCTACTGTATGAAAGGTACTGATTTTTTATGAAATTATCAATTTTTCGGAAAAGTAGTACTATACCACAACTTATGGTGCAGTTGCCTGTATGGATCAGTTCTCCGTTAGTTTTGCAATGACTCGCGGTCTGGTTGGTGTTTGTCCGTCGTCCACATTATCAAATGATGGCAGCTCGTACCTTATGCATTTGGCTCGCAAAATTCAATCCAGACCGTCCAAATAGTGAGATACATAGTCGATGGAGCATGCATTGAAAATTAAATTATTTGGATGATGTCTAACCATTCATCTGCTGACATCAGACGGGCAGTTAAAATGAAAATGTCAATGTTTCAAATTCAACGGGTGAAAACACACGCGTAGCTCAATCCAGGCCGTCCAAATTGCGGGCCAATACTGGATGAAACATAGTCCAAAATTGAAAAAGACCAACGGTGTAGATTTAACAGGTGGCACCAAAATAGTCCGTCCAAAATTGAATGATAACCGTCCAAATTGCGGACAGAGCATTTGAGGACGAAAATACCCCTACGTTTTAAATTATTTTTCGTTTCCATAGACCTATAGCTACGGATTGTCACCGTTGCCATAGATAGCATCTCAGGGGTATTTTCGTCTTCAAATGCTCTGTCCGTACGTGAAAGGTCTAAGTTGGGAAGATAAGTTTTGGTTTTTCCAAAAAGATGCTGGATAAAAGGTAGAGTTTACAGTGGTCTTTTTCTTACCCACAGGTGCAGCGACCCCCTCTCGCTTTTCACGTGCCTCTTGCCGTTCAAGGGTAGGGTACCATACAATGATGGTGCATTCAATGATCCAGACAAGTGCGGCCCATTTTTAAATGATCGAAACCGTTGATACTATTCCACCCGTTGTCTATGTTTTATATGTCAAAATTCTCTCGGATGTATTTAAAAAAAGTACGGTTATCATTCAACCAACAAAACACCAAACATTCTACGGCTAGGATCTTCAATACAGACGATTTGGGTGCGTAGGCCATCCATTGTGGGTCCCACCACATCAACCTCTTGGATCACTTAGAGCCCGTTTGTACTGCACGGACCTTGCGCCGGTGCACTGTACAACCTCTCTTTAAGGTGGTGGTTTTACACTTGAAAGAAAGATTCAGTCGCATCTGATCCTAACCGTCCAAATTACGGCCATCAAATGGACGGTAAAGAAGAAACCAACTTCAATCTATAGTAAATGGAAAGAATCGAATGGTCAAGATCATCTGATTAGTGCACTTTTCTGGGAGTTCTCGTTCAAAATGGAGCACGAAATTTGGATGGTTTGTATTGTAGTACACCGATGAGAGTGACGGTGAATGGTGGCAAATACCACACTCTAGAACCATGCACATGAAAGTGTCCCACATAATTTCAATCCAACCGTCCAAATTGTGAGATCTGCTATTTCTAATTGAATTGTCGCTAGATGTCTATTGATCAGCTAGATATAAATGCTTTTAAATGCCCTTATGGTTTATCAACCATCTAGTTTCCCTTTTGATTATTTTTATTTTATCTTTCTTAATTCAATATTAAAATTTAAATTCAATGGCAATATTATTGAGAAGGTAGAGAGATTAGATTATATGGATAACTCCTTCATTCAAACTCTCTCCATTCCTCTCTTATAAAAAGAGTAAGAATCTATGTTCCTTTCATTTCTAGATGAGAAAAATATTTAGAGAGAATAATGACCATCCATATTAGTCAATTAAGCTTGCTTTTGAATGATCTAAGCCATTGATCGTAGTCCATGACAATATAGAATTAAGAGAATGATAAGATCCTCTTTACTCTCATAGTGGTCAAGTTTGCATGAAGGTTCTAAGATTGTGTAGAGACCAACCAGATCCAAAAGGCTCATCCATTTGGGTTGTCTTTCACTACTAGGTATGCCATTTGGGTTATCTTTCACCACTAAAGTCAAGTATGTGGCTTTTAAGTACTTTTTGTTTCACACATACACATGCACCACAGGCTCACGCCATAGTGGGATTTCACCACTTACGAGTACTTGAACCCTTGACTTAAGGTTTAAGTATTTTTTGTTTTTTTTACACACACACCTCACATACTCATGCCTTAGTGGGATTTCACCACTTATGGATACTCAAACCTTTGACTGGGTGTTGAAACTCCCGAGAGTCTACCACCAGAGCAAGAGTAAGGATCTAAAGGTTTAGGTACTTGAGTAAGATCCATGGCACTCTAGCTAGGGCCAGCCAACCAATTCATTTATGATTTTGGGCACCACTTAAAAGGGGCTCATTATAGATTGAGTGTGGCTCAATACAACCTTCTTTGAAAAAATTAATAATAATTTTAGGTTAGCTTGTTAATACATCCCCAACCTTTAGCCACCCCCACTGAGAATTGATACCAAAACCTCAGTTTAGGAACGAGGTATCTTCAGTTAATCTCCCACTTATGCAACCTAATCAAATTACAAAATCATTAAATTAAAGTTGAGATAATAATAACCACCTCACTTATTTAATGACATAAATTGTTGAAACTTTTCTAAGGCCCATGGTAGTGTTTATTTGTCATCTAACCTATGAATTAGGTCACAAAGAATTGGACAATAAATATCATCTTAATCCAAAACTTTGGAAGCAGATTATGTCCTATCCACATTACCATCTAGTCAGAGGGTTGTGGGGCCTAATGCGATGTATGGTTTCTTTTAATCTCCATCGTCTATTTATTTTTTAATTCATTTTATAGTATAAGTATAAAAATTAAACAGATCTAAAGCTCAAGATGATCATACTAACAAAAGCAACCGTGATAATGATGACACCCACATTGCTTTTTATTTGCCATCCAACTTATTGATATGGTCATTTATATCTGAATAGAGGTAAAACACGAATATCAGCTTGATCAAAAAGCTCTCGGAGCTCTCAGAAAGTTTTTAATGATAGATCTTCAATCACCACTATGTGGTGTCATGGACGGACACGATACGCTTCTCAAAACTTTTGTGGTCTTTGGAAGTTTTTAATCACCATTGTATCTTATGGTGTGGTCCACTTAAGCTTTGGATATGCTTCAATTTTGGGCTCATCTGTTCAAATAAGTTTAAAAAACATATGAACGGCCTGGATAAAACACATGCATCATAGTGGGTCCCACAGAGTCCTGATACCCCGAGGTGGGGAAAGCACGCAGCATGCAAAGGCCGGCAGGCTCGAATGCTAGTTTAGCACCGTTTTAAAAATGGTCATCAGCCGTCCAGCAATCATAACCATCCAATTAATTAGTATCAAAGGTATGTTTGAAAGTAAAAAATGAGTGGTCCTAATTAGAAAGGGAAAAAATCAAAGGTTAAAATTTATCTTCTCCGTGCAATTTTTCCTTCGTACGCCATCCGCACTTGGATAAGAGAATTGAGTGGTCTGGATTTCTGTTAAACTATACACGCGTACGGTTAAAAAGTCCCAACCATTTTTAAATGGTGTAAAACTAACATAGGAATATTGCCAGAGTGGTTAGATAAAAAGGGCATTCTGTAATATCATCGGAAACGAGGGGCTTTTGTAGCACACTTAGCTGGCGGAAGTTTTGAAATTCATATCCTCAATTTCTGTCCTTATTTGTAGCCGTGAATTCAAATCAATGGACAAAACTGTCCCCACGAGATGGTGTAAAATATTCCTCAGCCAAGGGTATTTCCGTCATTACGTGAATATTTCAAAATTCAACTACGTAGGCCGTCGATCTGGTGGACCCCACCCGCTGCTGATGGATGCTCAAAAGGGGAATGCACCGTACTCCTCACTTACAATATAGAAGGAGCAAACATGTATGCGTTTGTTAGGTAAAAGACATTATCAAGTGAGGGTATGTTCTACCCAATTTCTAGCCTTTTATAGGATAATAGATTAGAAGTGACATGCGTTGTTTTATCCCAAGTAATAAAACATGTAAAAATATCTTTAAAGATATTTAGAACACTTTTTACGAACCTATAATTATTATTAAGTTGGTCGAAGAATCTCAAGGACTGAGTGATAGTAATTCAACTAAGTCTTAAGTGAAGACGAGAAGCAGGGTCATATATAGAGGTATACATCAAGTCGAACCGAGTCGAGCTGGCCTTAGCTTAACTCAGCTCGGTCACTGGCTAACCTCAGCTCGAACTCGGCTCGGCTCGGTCCTCGAGCCTGACTAGCCAACTCGGCTCAGTTTGATCAGCAGCTTGGGACAGCTCGGGCCAAGTTTGGGCTAAGTTTGAGCCGACTTCGTCATTGAAGCATTTCCACAAACACCTGAACTACAACTTCAAAACTTCCCTGTTTTACAAACAGAAGCAATGGTTTTATAGGTGTTTTATCAAACACCTTTGAAGCAACAAAAACCAAGAAAAATAAAGAGAAAAAAGGTATTTGTTTTATGTACATACCTTCCTTGCCACCAGCTACATTTTGTTGAGTCATTTTATCAAACAGTTGGTGAGCAACATCAATGGCAAAGTAACCGAGTCACAGAACTGGTTCGATCTGAGTTCAATTCGAGTTGGATTTGATCTGAGTCGAGTCGAGCTGTGGCTTGCTTGAACTCGGCTCGAACTCATTTTAAAGCTCAAAAAATCAGCTCGAACTCAACTTCAAACCGAGTTGAATCGAGCTTTTTCGAGTCGAGTCGAGTGAGCTATCCGAGCTAGCTCGGTTCATGTACACCCCTAGTCATATATCGCCACGTACTCATATCTAACTAGAGGTGTGCACGAGTCAAATCGACTCGAGCTTGGCATAGCTCAACTCGACTCGGCCACTAGTCGACGTCAGCTCGAACTTGGCTTAGCTTGGTCCTTGGGCCTGACTGGCCAGCTCAGCTTGGTTCAGTCAGTAGCTCGAGCAGTTCAAGCCGAGTTCGAACCAAGATCGAGCCGAGTTTGCATGTGCAGCATTTTCACAAACACATGGACTGCACCTTCAAATTCTCACTATATGTAAAACACCAAAAATGGTTTTACAGGTATTTCATCAAACACCTTGTAGGTAATATCAAAATCAAGAAAAAAGAATTTGTTTTATGAAACATACCTTCCTTACCACCAGCCGACACTTTGTTGAGTCATTTCATCAAACACTTGGTGAGCAACATCAATATCAAAGTAACCGAGTCACTGAACTGGTTCAATCCGAGTTTGATTTAAGTTGGGTTCAATCCGAGTTGAGTCGAGCTCGAGCAAACTCGAACTCGATTCAAAAATTTTTTCGAGCTCTAAAATTCAACTCAACTCAATTCGAACCAAGTTGAATCGAGCGAGGTAACGGAGCTAACTCAATTCGTGTACAACCCTATATCTACATATAATCACACTTGGGGTTAAGTTGTTCATTTGGAATGGAACTTCATAGTTAGTTATAACGCATCCGCACGCACCACACGTGACCACAAAGATCCAAACAAAAAAAGTGCCAAACATGGTCCACTGGAGCAGCCATAAACAATGATCACATGATCCACTCTTCAAGCAAGCCACACTTCTTTGGGAAAATTGGATGATAGATTCAACGTACACATGTGGCTTGGTTGAGCTAGGGCATGTTTAGAATGTGGCCTATTGCAGGATTAAACCTATATGTTGAACGCCCCGGATCTTTCACACATGGTCCACGTTGGTAGATTTTATTGTTCATTCCTAAGATATCCATCTTCAACACTTTCTTCTCAAATATGGGGCATTGGAAGACCTTTTTTTTTTTAGTCTTCAATTTGTAGGCCCATGATCTAGGATCGTTGAACTATGGGCGACGTATGCGGATGGGAAGCCTCAGTAGATATCCACAAGGGAGCCGATCAAGGGTTACCGGAGCAACACATTAGTGGTTATTTCACTAAAACACTGGGCCCCACCTTGATCAATGTGTTGTATATATCCACATCATCCACCCATAAGTTTTTCCAACTCTTTCTAGGGCATGTTCCCAAAAATGTTCATCGAAAGCTCAGGAAATAATATTTGTTAAAAACCCACCATTGAAAATTCCCTAAGGCCCACCATAATATTTATTTGCCCAACAATCCATTGATAAGGTCAAAAACTTTAATAGGCTCATAAAGCTTTCAATAGTGGGCATTCAATCCTTACTATGTGGACCACTTGAGCCCTAAAATGAACTGGGAAAAGAAAAAAAGAAAAAAGAATGGTGATTTGTGTTTTCACTCCGTCTAAGTCTATGTGACCTTGTATGGCAAATAAATACTATGGTGGGTCCTAAAAAGTTTATAATAGTGGGCTTTCTATGAACATTATCTCATGGGCTTTTAATGAACATTTTGGAGACCATGTCTTAAAATGAGCTGAAAAAATAGATAGATGGCATAAATATACAACACATACATTAAAGTGAGCCCTACAGTCATGGAACCATCCACTAATGTGTTTACCTTGGTAACACCGAATCCTCATGGTAGAGACTCTTCACCACTCAAGTCAGGTATGTGGCTTTTAAGTGTGTGTGTGTCTATATATATATATATATATTCACGTGCATGCACACACCACACACTCATGCCATGGTGGGTTTTCACCACCTATGGGTACTCGAACCCCTGACCTGGGGTTTAAGTACTTAAGTAAGAACCATAGCACTATAATTAGGGCCAACCAGCCCATCTATGATTTTGGGGACCGCATAAAAGGGGCTCATGATCAGATTACAAAATCATTAAATTAAGGTTGATAATGACCACCTCACCTATTTAATGATATAAAATGTTAAAACCTTTATAGGGCGCACGGTGATTTTTATTTGTCATCCAACCTATGAATAAGGTCACAAAGAATTGGACAATAAATATCATCTTGATCCAAAACTTTGGAAGCAGATTGTGTCCTATCCACACTACCATCTAGGCAGAGGGTTGTGGGACCTAGTGTGATGTATGGTTTTTATCTCTGTTGTCCATTCATTTTTTTAAAGATAATTTTATGGTATGAGTATGAAAATTAGACAGATCTAAAGCTCAAGTGGATCATACCAATAGAAGCAGCAGTGATAATGACACTCACCTTGATTTGTATTTGCCATCCAACCTATTGATAAGGTCATATAAATCTGAAGGAAGGTAAAACACAAATATCAGCTTGATCAAAAAGCTTTTGGGAGCACTTTTGTGGTCCACGGAAGTTTTCAATCACCATTGTATCTTGTGGTGTGGTCCATGTAAGTTTTGGATATGCTTCAATTTTGGGCTCATGCACTAAAATAAGCTGAAAAAACATATGGACGGTCTGGATAAAATATATGCATCATGGTGTGTCCCACAGAGTCCTGATACCACGGAGGTGGGGAAACCACACAGTATGCAAAGGTGGACGGGCTCGAATGCTAGTTTAGCACCGTTTTAAAAATGGTAATCAGCTCTCCAGCAATCCTAACCATCCAATTAATTATTATCGAAGGTATGTTTGAAAGTAAAAAATGAGTGGTCCTAATTAGAAAGGGAAAAAATCAAAGTTTAAAATTTATCTTCTCATAAAAATTTTCATTTATGCACCACCTGCACTTGGATAAGAGATTTGAGTGGCCTGGATTTCTGTCAAACTTTACACGTGTACAGTTAAAAAGTTGCAACCAGTTTTAAATGGTGTAAAACTAACATAGGAATCTTGCTAGAGGGTATGTCCTACCCAATTTCTAGTCATTTCTAGGATAATAGATTTGGAGTGACATGAGTGGTTTTACTCATATAATATAGCATGTAAAAAGATTTTTAAAGATATTTTGAGCACTTTTTACAAAACGAACAACTAGAGGTGGGCATCGAGTCAGACCAAATTAGGTCCAACTTGATTCAATCTGGTTTTTGCAAATACTTAACTCGAACTCGATCCGATTCGGGACTGAGTCCAACAAGGTTGACTCGATCCGAACCGATTCCGTGTTGGCCCGACCTGAACCAAGTCCAACTCGGTTAGGGAAACCGAGTCAGATCGAGTTGATTCTATTCGGTCGATTCGGACTAGGCTGAGTCAAGTTGAGCCAAAGGCTCTAGTGATAGGAAGGAAACAGGAGAGAAATCGGGAGAGAAAGAGGGAGATAAAGGAGGAGAGAAAGAAGGAGATGAAGGAAATCGGGAGAGAAAGGAGGAGAGAAAGAAGGAGGGAATGAGAGGAAGTTGGCTTGAGCTGCGGTGCCGCACCACGCTAAGCTGTATCGGATCATACCGGATCAGATTCCGGATCGGATCGGATCGAGTTGCCACATGACCCGAATTCGACTCAGTTTGGCATCAGATCCGAGTGGGTCTACTCGACCGACCTGACCCTAACTTTAGGTTCGGGTTGGATTGGATCCGACGATTCAAGTCGGATCCTGCCCACCTCTACGTACGACTATTATTAAGTTGGTAGAAGAATTTGAAAGACTGAGTGACAATAATTCAACTAAGTCTTAAGTGAAGAAGAGAAGCGGGGTCATATACAGCCACAGTACTCATATCTACCAATATTGGCGCTTGGGGTTAAATTGTTCATTTCGAATGGAACTGCATAATTACTTATAACACACCTGCACGTAAAGTTGGGCATCTAGTCGAGTCGGACTGATTTAGCGCTGACTCGACTCAATCCGGTTTTGAAATAGACCTGACCCAAACTCAATCCGACTCGATACCAAGTCCAACATGCCTGACTCGATCCGAGTTTGGTCTGGCCTGGATTGATCCGGACCAAGTCTGATTCGGTCAGAAGTACCGAGTCAGCTCGAGTTGGCACTGAGTCGGATTGAGAGATGAGGGAGGGAGGGGGTGGAGAGGAGAGAGAGGAGGAGGGTGATGGGGTGGCTGGTTGCCGAGCTTGGAAGAGGATGAGAAAGAGGAAGAGGAAGAGGAAGAGGAGGATAAGGGAGGGAGGGAGGGAGGGAGTTGAGAGGAGAGGAGGAGAAGGAGGAGGGTGATGGTGGTGGCTGGTTGTTAGGCTTGGAAGAGGAGGAGGATGAGAGAGAGAGAGATAGAGAGAGAGAGAGAGAGAGGTTGGGTTCGGGTCGGGGTAGGGTTAGAGAGTCTGGTTGAGTCGGGTAGGATTGAGTCGAGTCTAATCGGATCGAGTTTTGAGTCGGGTCGGGACAAATTATTGGGTAACTCAAACTCAATTCGGTTTGAGTTCGACCGACTCACCCATTCGATTTGGGTCGAGTCAAACAAGTCGAGTTAACCGGATCGAGTCGTCCCATGCCCACCTCTACCCGCACACACTACACGTGACCACAAAGATCCAAACAAAAAAAGTGTCAAACATGGTCCACTAGAGCAGCCATAAACAAAGATCACATGGTCCACTCTTCAAGCAAACCACGCTTCTATGGGAAAATTGGATGATAGATTCAACGTACACGTGTGGCTTGGTTGAGGTAGGGCATGATTAGTATGTGGGCCATTACAAGATTAAACCTATATGTTGAACGCCCGGATCTTTCACACATGGTCCATGTTGGTAGATCTTGTTGTTCATTCCTAACATATCCATCTTCAACACTTTCTTCTCAAATGTCGAGCATTGGAAGACTTTTTCTTAGCCATCAATTTGCAAGCCCCATGATCTAGGATCATTAAACTATGACCTACATATGCAGATGGGAAGCCTCGATAGATACCTAGAAGGGAGCCGATCAAGGGTTACTGAGCAACACATTAGTGGTTGTTTCACTAAAATAGTAGGGCCCACCTTGATCAATGTATTATATATATCCGCATCATCCATCCATCAATTTTTCCAACTCCTTTTAGGGCATGTTCCCAAAAATGTTCAGAAGGCTCCGGAAATAATATTTGTTAAAAACCCACCATTGAAAATTCCCTAAGGCCCACCATAGTATTTATTTGCCCTACAATCCATTGGTAAGGTCAAAAACTTTAAATGGCTCATAAAGCTTTTAATAGTGTACATTCAATCCTTACTATGTGGACCACTTCAGCCCTAAAATGAAACTAAAAAAATAAATAAATAAATAAAAATGGTGATTTATGTTTTCACTCCATCTAAGTCTATGCGACCTTGCGAAAGGGTTGTATGGAAAATAAATATTAGGGTAGGTCCTAGAAAGTTTATAATGGTGGGCTTTCTATGAACATTATCCCCTAGGGTTTTAATAAACATTTTGGAGACCATGTCTTAAAATGAGCTGAAAAAACCGATAGATGACATAAATATACAACACATACATTAAAGTGGGCTGACAGTCATGGAATCATCTACTAATGTTTTTACCTGGGTAACACCTAATCCTCATGGTGGAGACTCTTCAACCACAAACATGAGATTGTTGTATGGCAATCCAGACCATCCAAATTGCTGACCCATCTAACAATTCCATGATCTAAACTTTCACTTAGGGGCTATTTGAATAAGGTGAAACATTGGAAAAGAAAAGGAGTTTAGAGAGAAATATCTTTTCCTTTAAAAAAAAAATTTATTATTATTATTTAAGGCAGAAGGGATCCAGAAGGTTAAGAAATTATATTTCCATTCTTGAAAATTTCCTTCCAAATTTCTAATTTGTTTTCTTACTAACACTCCTTCATAAATAGGGTGTTGACATCACCAAGTTCTGTAGGCCCTATCATGATATATGTGTTACATCTACATCGTCTATCCATTTTATGATATAATGTTAGGGCATTAGGCCAAAAATGATGTAGATCCAAAACTCAAGCCGCATTGATATCCATCTTTGAAACTTTCCTAGGGCCCACCATGATGTTTATTTGCCATCTAACCCGTTCAAAAGGTCACACGGACCTAGATGAAGGTGAAACATAAATATAATCTTCATCCAAGACTTCCACATCCTCCAAGAAGTTTCTACGGTAGGTGTTCAATCCCCACAACTTTTTGTGGTGTGGTCCACATGAGCTTTGGATTTGCCTTATTTTTTGGTCAACAATCTAAAATAATCTCACAAAATGGATGGATGGTGTGGATATAATATATACATCATGGTAGGGCCCACAAAACTTGGTGACATCATAGTAATTGATTATCTAATATACGTATACCATTTTATATAAAATATGAAAGTAAAAATTCTTCTGGTTTGATTATCTACCTACCATGTTGTTGGACATTTATTGGACGGTTGACAATAAAGTGTCCTACGATCTTATTTAAAAGAAAAAGTGTCCACGGATCAAAGGTTAGGATTGTTCAGCTAATCTAGTTTTAAAATTGTAACATAGTAATGAGTGGTCCTATAATTTAGTCGGTTTAATTTCGTTATCACATGCCATGTGTACCATTTCCAAGTGCCTGTGTATCAAGAATCATATAACGCGAGAGTATTAAATAAATCCCCTTTTCAAAAAGGCATTCTTAGGTAGCGACCTGCTAACTTTCGCTGACTAGGTGTGGGCACAACCGTGCTTTGTATAGAAAATCCACTTCGGGGGTTTAAAATGGGACCGACTTTGGTAGATCCGGAAAACCACCGAGTTGGGTGGTTCTCGGACTGTGGGGTCCACTGTGATGTATATGTTTTATATTTATACCGTCCATTCATTTTGTCAGTTCATTTAGTGCATTAGCCTAAAAATGAAGCAGATCTAAATCTCAGGTGGACCACACTATGGTAAAAATGATGATTGAATGCCTACCATTTAAAACTTCCTATGGCCCACCATAACATTTATTTGCTATCTAACTTGGATGAAATGAAAACACAAATATTAGCTTGACCCAAAACTTTCGTGGCCCCCAAAAAGTTTTTAATGGTGATAGTTGAATTACTATTATTTCTTGTAGTGTGGTCCATACGAGAATTGAATCTACTTCATTTTTGTAGGAAGAATGAAAGGATGACACGGATATAAAACACATATATTATAGTGGGCCCACAGTCATTGAACTACTGAAAGCTATTTCATTTTTGTGCTCATGCCCTAAAATGAACTAGAAAAATGGAAGGATGGCATGGATATAAAACACATACATTATAGCGGGGCCCATGGTCACTGAACCACTGAAAGCTACTTCATTTTTGTGCTCATACCCTAAAATGAACTGGAAAAAGGATGAAATGGATATAAAACAAATACATTATAGTGGGCCCCACAATCATTGAACCACTTAAAGCTACTTCATTTCTGTGCTCATGCCCTAAAATGAACCAGAAAAATGGAAAGATGATATGGATATAACATACATACATTATAGTGGGCCCCACGGTCACAAAACCACCGAAAGCTACTTCCTTTTTGTGCTCATGCCCTAAAATGATCTGAAAAAAATGAAAGGATGATATGGATATAAAACACATACATTATAGTGGGCCCCACAGTCACAAAACCACCGGAAACTGTGCCCAAGAAAATGAGCCCCGATATAAAACTCAAGTGGCCCACACTACATACACAACGGAGAGAAAATGCTTTTCATGGGTTTGTGTTGGGCCTACCATAGTGTCTATATTTCATCCAAACCTTTCAAGCGATGCCCATCATCAAGATGATCGGTCATTCTACAAGTTAGCGCTATTAATTTAGGTGTGATTTTGAATTGTCTAAGATGACGTGGCCTACTTGAGTTTTAGATAAACCTCAATTTTTAGTTGTATAATAAACATTGGTAGCCACACCAGATGGACAGAGTGGATGAAGCAATCTAGAAAACATTACTTTAGCAATTTATTTAGAAACATACCCAAATTTCTTAAGAAAATCTTATTAATAAACTAACATTAGAAAGAGTGTTTACTTTTCATTTCCATGCTTTCATGAAAACAAACTTTTCCAGGAAACAATCTTTTCCCATACTTTTGAATTTTGGACCAATCACTTTTTGTACCCTTAACCATTGATTTGATGGCCATTATGGTGTGAATATGAAACACACATCATGTGGGCCCCACAGAGGTTCGCTTCCCCGTTTTACACATAAGCATTTATGTGGTATCTCCACATGGGTGCCCTAAAGACAAAAGCAAGGGGGAGTTATTTAATACTCTGGCAAAAGATGACCCTTGATATTCTGGCACTTCAACCTGTTGAGTTGTGGGACCCAATGTATTCAACTCAAAATCCCAAAATCAAATTGGTTTAGCAATTCTGACCTCTGATTTGTGGTCACTTGTTCATTGAATTGAGACCGTTGGGTATTTTTCATCTTTAAATCCAATAAATGTCCACCAATCCAATATTTATATAATAGAATAAGTGTATTTTAATTTTTTTTCGTTCATGATACATCTAAACTGGTATCTATTATCTGGACAGGTTAGTTTGAATTAATTAAAAGCCATGAATAATAAAATATCCTTACTTCCTCTTGAAAGGTTGTTATGTTGCTCATTTTGAGATCCAAACCGTTTATCTGACAGGCTCAATACTGGATGGGATTGGGCCAAAAGGTATCTTAGATTGAAATATTCTGACCCTTTGATCAGCTGCCTACAAAATGGACGGTTGAGGAAGAAGCACAACCACCATTAGCATTTAGTCAAAGATCAATGAGCTAGTGGGACCATGGTTTCACAAACTGGACATAGATCTTTCATGCTTCTTAGATGGACCACACCCAAATGATGGATGGATAGGTTCTTTCAATCTTGGAGATTTTCAAGCATGGTCCATTTATAGTGGGCCCCACTAGATCAAGGCTTTGTGACCAATCAAATCTACTTCTGTGTTATGAGTCTTTTTAATAAAATTCAACCCTTTTGATAATTCTCATGTCCTAATCTTAATTAATAGACTTGCATTTTTTGTGAATATTTTGCAAAGCAGGTATGTTGATTTTGTCAATACTGTTTTAAAAAAAATCAGATCCATTGATCAAAAGGTCTTGTACGCAATTTGGAATCTTCTGCTGGTAATGCGTAACATAGGGTTGGATTTTCTGTAGTCAGTTTCCTAACAGACACCTAATCTAAATTGTCATAAGCTTATCAAAACTCAAAAAAATCAAACTAAATCCAATGAAAGAACAGAAAATTTGCAATTTCCGGAAGTGCCAAACGCGTTTTGAATTCAACCATTCTATTTAGTCAAGAGAATGACAAAGCTAAAGAAATTTAGAAAGTAATGTATTTTAAATTTCAGCATATTTTGAATGAGAAATGAATAATTATCGTGGTTGATGTTATTGGTCGAATCTAGTTGACCCCGCATCACATCCGAAGGTACTGCACTTCAATGGGAAGAGGAATGACACTGGGTACACCGGTTGTGGCCGGGACCCCCCGATGCACTGTCTCATATATGGGATATTTTTTTTTTTTTTTTTTCCGGTTAGCTTGTTAGTAAACGCCCATGTCGGTACACACACTCGTGTTAGCTACCCCCGCTAGGGATCGATACCAAGACCTCAAGTGTTGAAACGAGGTATCTCCACTCAGTCTGCCATATATGGGATGCCTGACTAACGAAAAGGTGGGCCACAAACCATGATGATCGCATGGTCCAAAAATTAGGCTGATCTACTTACTGAGTGGGACCCAACATCAAATCAATGGAAAATAGATAGTTTGAGTCATTGTACTGGTCCCACCACCCAATGAGTGGATCAGACTAATTTGCATTTTAGGTGATTATCATGGTGTGGCCCATCTTTTTCATGGATTAAATACTCCGTACTTGTGATATGTTAGTAGGAAAAGAATAGATAGATGTGAAGTTCACATATAGCCATTGCATGTGATCATTTCTCATTTTGAACTCCCATGTAATCAATTATATAAAAGACTAATATCTTGTTGTTTCATAAATATCACTGATATATTTAAGATCTTTCGATATTTCACTGAACATGAATCAAATGATACTATTGCAAATTTGCAATAAGATTGTGAGATTAAAAAAAAGAAAAAGAAAAGAAGAAGCATTTTTTTTGTTTTCTTGTCATTTTAATACAAATATTATTTTAAAGTTAAAATAAATCATTTATCTATATGTTTAATGGGTTATACTAATGTCTCCACCTTCATGGGATTGTTGCTTAAGTGACATGTAGGTTTCCCGATCATCAATCCAGACTAAACATTCTTTTGTATGATTAGGAAAAACAATGGTATAAAAATCATGCCAATCAGATAATCTAAGCATATGATCAATAGCATGGAAAATGGACGGAGCAATATTTAATATAAAAAATAGGTTCAATTATTATCTTGAGCTGTTTATTTGATAAATCCCACTTTATATTACTTATGATTCTAAAATAGAAGTTTGGTTCCATAATTCTAACCACGCCATCCATCATGGTAGTTGCAACTGGCAACTAGTAACCTTTCTCCTCTCTTTGGACGTTAAAGATTTATGAGCCATTTTAAACTAGGTAAGACGGGTATTTGATTCTTACATGGCTTTTAGGGTCAGAAACTAATTCATGTTAGGTTATATATTTGGATGTACTTTAACAAATCTCATCTTATCTTCCGCTAGATAAAAAAGATGCTCTATCATCCTTTGGAAGAAAACATTTGAATTATATATTTTTATGAAGTCAATGCATGAAAATCCCTTCTCTTTGAAAACTTTCTTGCATAAATATGTCCAAACATGCCCTTTATGATGTATATAACCAACGGGGGTCATGATCTAGGTCATTCACTAGATTGGTCCCACCATGGATAGAGTATGCTCAAAACAAAATAGATAGGAAGATTATCTATCAATGATGGCTGATATCCTCTTCTATAGTACTCCATTTGAATGTTTGTGAGCAAATAGATAGGATTGTCTAATTATTACAATTTCACCTAATGAATAGTCAAATAACTACATTTTTATGAATAGGGTGTCGATGAATCAAGCTAGGGCAAGGCTCAAAAAAGGCTAGGCCAATGCTAAGATAGAGTGAGTTAGATTAAGTCTGTCTAAAGCCGACCCTACAAGTTAGAAATAAATTACATACATGCTAGATATACAAGTAGTTTGGTTTATGATTAGTATCATGCCCTTTTAAAATAAGTTTATTTATCAACCAATCATATATATCATTCAATTATCTAATATATGTCTGGACTTAAATCAGTGCATTGATATATCATTAACTAATTTAAAATGGGATCCATTATATCATATTATAATAATAACTTTCTTAAATATTAGTATATAATTTTATAATCTACTTACTAATACCTGTCTCATGAAACATGCGCCGGAGCAATGGACTGGGCTTTATTCACTAAGTTATTAATTACTGGCCCTTGATCAAGTTCTAAATGTAGATTTCAAGCTCAAGCCCAGCCCTCGGATCAAGTTTAATAGCGTAAAGTAAAGCCAAAGGCTAAACCTGCACATGCAACACATCTAGACGTGCAAGATCTATCATCCAAGCCATCCATCAGGTGGGCCTCACCGTGTAGATTCCATCCCCTATCAATTGGGCAGTCCCACTCATCACTGGGACTACACTTTATGTGAAAAGGAACAAAGGTCAATTTTTTCTAAGCCGTTCATTGATATCTAATATTGTGGCCCACATGATGGATAGCTTGAATTTTGCACACTTGTTCCACTCTGGCACACGTAGAGGCGTGTACATGGGCTGCATTTTACACACATGAATTGCGTATTCTTTACAGATGGTGGCAACCACTTATTGGACGGATCAGATCTCACACACGTGTGCCACATTTGCAGATTCGTGGAGTGCATGGCCTACCTGCCACACCGTGAGGGCTCACCAAACCTCCAATAAGAATTGAAGGGAAGTATTGTAAACTCGGCTGTACGTAACACACGCTACCCTCAGGCTTTAGTTTACACTTGTGGAGTCCACATTTAAATGATCTGGACCGTTGATATATTCGGACCCATATTATATTAACTATTCCTTAAGAATCTCCAAAATCAGATGATCGTAACCACATATCTTGGGCTTTTCCTCAATGCAATAGGGAACGTTGTCTTTCAATTCTTACTGGTAAAGTAAATGAATGAAGGGTTAGGATCAGTGGCCCAAAGATGTATTGAAAGTATAGATCACTTGATCATGGGACCCACTTGGATAAAACTGAAAACGGGAGTATGATGAGGCTATACATGGGCGTGGGATGTGTACCGGAAGTTAGAGATGCGGCATGAGAAAGGTGAAAAATGGATAAAAAGTCAAATGATTCGTACAAGCATTGCTTTCAAGAGCTCACGAGAAGATGTCAACATACATTTATAAGGTGGGGATGATAAGGTAGATCGCGGAGCACTGGATTATGGTAGATCTATCTCTCTGAAGTGCACTCATTGGGAAGATGATGCATCAATCAGATCCGTCCATCTTTATGGACCTGTGATGGATGATCTGTGATTAAGATCCAATTTTTCTTACCCATCATGTAGTTTAAAATATTTCTTCAGGACCATCAATTTTAGGGGAAGTTATGGACGGATGGGATAATCGTAATTAACTTTAGTTTGATTTATTTTTCATCTGAAGTATGGGGAACTAGATGGACGGTCCAGATTGATTATCCATCCTGCCATGCTTGCTCTGGAGAGATGGGTGTACCTTACCCTGGCACATGTATGATGAGCTGTTTTAAGCTGATAGGCTGATCTACATAGCCATCCAAACCGTTCATTCCGTGGGCCTGAGTGTGTAGATTGTCCATTGCTCAATTAATTGGTAATTTCTACTGAAATATTCACCAGATCGAATCAGATCAAACCGACGAGTCTGGGTGATTCCTACACCGTTTATCTTTTCTCCAGGTCATCTACAAGGTGGGACCCACCTCATGCACGACTTGAATGTTAAGCACGTGTGCCAGATGCTGTAGGTTTGGATGTGGTCGACTCGGTGATGGGATTGTGAGTGACTCAGTCTGTCACTACCGAGTGACTCGGAAATATTTCCTTTTGTATGCACATGAAATGCTTGTACACCTGCAAGCAGTTGTATGGGAAATTAACCTACAACCAGTTTTTAGTAGCATTGTACGTTCTAAGATTACCATATTTTCAAGTACAATCTGAAAGAAAACATTCTGAAGGCATGTTGTGGGCCCCACGTCAACCGTACATCAGATCCTTCCCGTCCGTCCATCTTGTTCCCCCTTCCTCATGCTCACCTTTATGCAATTTTGGGACCCAAGATAACTATTCATCTGATCCACTCCGTCCATTGTGTTCTCCCCATCAAGATCACATTAGAAACCAAAATTCAGGCTGATAAAAAACTTAGGTGGGCCACAAGATAGAGAACATTATAAAGTCATGGCTAAGATCTATGAATTCACATGGTGTGGCCCACGTGGGTATTGAAATGGCCTGATATTTTGGTTTGCCCCTTCATCCTAATGGTACACACCTGATGGATGGATTAGATTCGATATATACATTAGGGAAGATTTTATTGGTGTGGCGTCGCCTCCCAACTGCTCCTTGTGGTGTGGCCCACCTGAACTATAGGTATTCACGTGATTTTGCTCCACCTGAGCTTTGGAGTGGTCCAAGTCTCAGTTCGTCCCTTTATCCTTGTGGGACCCACCTGATGAGTGGGTTGGTGGCGTATACGCAGCACGGTGGACCACAGCTTCCATCTGGAATTTATTTATATTGGTGGTCCCTCTCCCCAATATCCCCACATTTCCCTTTGGTGTGGCCCACCTGAGTAATAGATCAGGATGATTTTTGGAACCCAAGCCTAAAATGTGGGGACCCATCTAATAGACGGGTTGGATGGTGGTCCAATATCACGGTGTCCCCTTTTATAGTAACCACCAAACAGACGGTCAGAATCGTTTGAATCAACGTGATTTTCGAGCTACACTCCATTGATCAGTGGGCCCCACCGTAGACAATGCAACCCTAATTAACTCAGGCTCGAGTCGTCTGATCTTGAAAGTTTTCCAAAGACTTTCCCGGACTTTGAAAAGAATGCGTGTGATTCTCATGCGTTGACCTTGACTTTACTGGGTCAACTCGTTTTACAACTCGTTTGACTGACTCGGCCGAGTCATCAAAGACTCTATGAATACTCACGTAAGTCGGACAGATACAATCTTTCTAAATCTCAGCTGGCATGCACTAATGGTTGAATGATCAGAACCGTTCATCTTACGGGAACTGTTACGGATGGGCCACTGTTCAAAAGAGTACACCAAAAGCCCATCCATGGTAGTGCTGAGCAGATGGACGGTTACCATCATTCCATCATCTCTTCCTGTGGGTTCCGTAGAGCGATCACATCCAACTACATTTGGCGAGATCCAAGCCTTCTATTCCGTGGCCCATCCTATCCAGATCATCTGGCCGAAAATAGGGCCGGTTGACTCCTAAGGTATACCACATAACACCGGAAAAAGATTGAACGGTTACAAGAAAGATTTAGTATAATCAATGCTATCACGCATGTGAGATATCAGCACGTGTGGTCGCATGCATGTAGCTGAGTCCTATAAGTCAGTGGATTTAGTAAATCTCGGTTTCCAAATACCAAAGAGATTCAATCCCACTAATACAGGAATTCTACCGGATCAGTACACACACGTGCACCCTATCTACACGCAACTGCATCTGGTAAGATAAGAAATCAGAAACATGTGGAAGATCCAAACAGTCAATCAGGTGGGCCATATCGTGTAAATGTTATCATCCAAAAAAATGACCACTTTACTAAATAAATGTGCCACAAATGAAAGGATAAAATATAATTTTTCTTACCATTCATTTATTTTATTTCTCTGTGGCGTATCTGATGAGCGAAACTTCCAGAGTTTCCGTATAGGAAATCTATTGAGTGTGGCCCACTTGATGGATTGCTCAGATCTTGCATATTTCACCTACAGTAGCATCTACTTGGCAAAGTATTACACAGTACTACAAACACCATCCTTCTCAGTATCACACAGTATTACAAACACCATCCATCTCCGTAAATAGAAGTTGCTGTAGACAAGCAACGTGTGGCCCACCAAGATGATGTCAGTGAGAAATCTACACCATCCATCTGTTTCTACAGCTTAATTTAAGCACACCATTCAAAAAACGAGGCAGATTTAAAACCTAAGTAGACCACACGCGCTCCCACCATGATGCTTATATGCCATCCAAACCATTTATTAGATCAAATATTAATTAGATTGAAAACTTCCATGGCCTATGAATGTTTCAAGGGTAGATGATCTATCTCAATTGAACATGAATTGTTTGGAAGCGTGCATTTGATATGCATGGGAATCCATGCAAATTGAAATGGATGTGATTTTGGTGTGAATCCGATTCTAATTCACACCAAATACACTATCTTAAATGCACTAACTTTACTGATTCACACTAATTACCATTGAATACATGCTCCCAAATGATCTTAATATGTTACACTTAAATGGTTCGAATTCTACCATATATTTTGATGGGCCCCACATATCTTCCTCCTACAGTAATTTCCTGTTGGTGGGGGCATAGCCATACAAATGCCATCAAATCACCCCTAATCTCATCACAAAACTCCTGGAAAGGAAAGGACACTTTCAAGAAAAGTAGGAAACTGCTTGGTGGGCAGTTCTTGACCTTACCCTCATATCTTCTTCTTTTGGGAACCTCCACCACACATGTGCAATGTTCACACACTTAATTGTGATTAGGGATTTGTAACTTTTGGCCCACTAAAAATGGTCAGGTGGGCCCACTCCAAAGGGGCAAATTGGCCATTACAAAAAAAAATTTAGGACCTCAATGCTCCACCACTACATGTGTGCAATGTTCCTACAAGAAAAAATCTAGGCTATGTGTATCTAAGCTTTTCCACTCACCTAGTTGATTTTGTAAATGTTATCATCAACATCATCAATCTGGACCGTCCATTAGGTTGATCCTACTCTTCTTATGCAACCTTCCAAAAATCACAATGATCGGATCATCGTAACCATCCATTTAGTGGAATCAATCATTTGACGGACAATATTGTTCTTTATGGATAGGTCTCTAGGACCATCCGATTGCTGTGATTTTTATTGAATAGTTAGAGAAGAGTAGACTGGACATTATGGACGGTTCAGATAGATGATGTGGATGCAAACTAGTCCAAATGCAACTAGGTGCATTGCAAGGTTTCCATACATGTCCTCATTAAGATCAGAGAATTGTTACTTTTGGCCCACTAACATGGCTAGATGAGCCCAACCTATAGGGGTAAATTGGGCATTATAAAAAACCCAAGTGGGGTTTGACCCTAGGGAATTGTTACCTTTCACCCCCCAAAAGTGGTTAGACGGGCCCACCCCACAAGGGTAATTTGGTCAATTACAAGATACCCATATCCTGATTTTCTACCTCCACCACATTGGTATTTGCTGATACACTGAATTGTTAATGTCTATCCCCTTACAAGGGCAATTTGGTCATTGGGTGATTCTCTGTTCTTAGGCCCACAAGCTGAGTGATCCAAACCGTTGATGATGAGATACATAGCTGAATTGTTAATGTCTATTCCCTTACAAAGGCAATTTGGTCATCCTGTGTGATTATCTGTTCTTAGGCCCACTAGCTGAGTGATCTAAACCATTGATGATGAGATACATAGCTGCTGGAGGATGACTTTGAAGTTTTCAACGAATGGAAAATCGTCCGGAAATTGACTGCTATGGAGCGGTCCATATTCAAAGCAACATATTCAATGACAGAAAAAAAGAAGAAAAAAGAAGATGTACTGTGATAGGATACCACATGAATACAGCCACTGAATCTAGGGTCACTTTCAGGTGATCCAAACCATTGATCTTGAGTAGATAGACGGCTGATGGTGGCTGCATAAATTTTTTTCGAGATGGTAAGATCTCGTACTTTCAATCAGTGGCCCAAGAAACAACAGTTAAGGAGATTATCCATATTCATAAATGATCAATGGGTGAAATACTCTTTTTTGATATCCATCATCAGAACAATGAGGCCCATGAAATCAACGGTTTGGATCACTCAAACATGCCCCGAGATATATCTTATAACAAATATAGGTGGGAATGTATGGTGGCAAACCATAAGATAAGCTTTCCAAGACTTACACTAGTCAGGGAAGCTCCTTCCACCCCTTTGAAATTCTCAAGTGGGCCCCACCCAGATAAGGGAAATCTAGTCATTCAAGAAACTGAGAAAAGAGGGTTGGAATCTTCAACTTTATGTGGGTGAAATATCAATTCCCCAAATTAAAAATTATATTATCAAAGAGATATGCTCCAGTGGTCCAGAGCAATACAAGTTACAGTGCTCCTTGTTGCATTGGAACCAACAGACAGTCAAATCCATTCATTCAGAGTCTTCAATAGGTCCAACCCAAATTTCAATGGCTACCATGCAAACTTCACATCAATCCGACAGATATTAGCCATTGATCAATGGATGGAAGGTCAAGATTGTTTAAACCAAAGTAGGCCCCACCAACAATTTTGCTATGCCATATCATGGATTGCTTATGATTTTAAAGAATCACTTTTCTTAGGCACTTGTAGCTATCCCATCCATGGCTTGGATCAGATCATCCAATTGGTGAAAATTTTAAATGGTAGTTCAGGAAATGTATTCTGGATTTAATAGACGGTTCAGATTCATCGATCTGATAATTAGAGTGGACCAAATCAACTTAGGAGCACCATAACTTAGGGTGCACTTGAGAGTGCTGAAGCATTTATCATAAAATGCTATATTTTCAACTTCCAATTCATAGCAAAGCCAAAAGTCTATGTACATAGAGCTTCTTTACAATATCCTGTCCACCTTTCAGAGCCGTTGGATCTTCTTTTCATCACACAGCTGCTGAATGACAAAATGACAAGAATACCCTCCAAATAAAGGACTTCAAAAAAAAAAACAGAGAAATTGTTTCACACTGCTATTGAACTGCACCCCTACACACACTCATATTTGTAATTAGAACAGAGAAAACAGAACTCAAAACCCAAAATTAGGATTTTTCAGACCCAAATTACTCAATTCTAGTAATGAATTTCACTTACTGAATTGTGTTAGTGAGATACATACTCCTGATCAAGGCCCATTGTCTGATCATCATCATCTGTGATCATCGGCGGCAGCTCATTGAGGTCGAATTCAAGAATCCGGTGGCCTGATTTCGTTCCATCGTCCTGTAATGCAGCCGATCGGCGGCCTGCCTTCGTTTCATCATCCTGTGACGTGATCGAGCTCGCCGGCGGCTCGGGGTGGCCACTCCAATGGCACCTCTGGTGGCCACCGAGGGCCTGACCTGAGGGGAAGGACTTATCACAGATCTTGCACTGGTGAAGTGATGCAGCTGGCTTTGGCAATTGATCATGGGACCGCGGCGAGCCACCTGAGTAATCGGCAGCTATGATCGTATTGCCGTCGTATTCGAGATCGCCGCCGACGTCGTTCTTCCCTTTCTTGTGGCTGGCTCTGTGCCCACCCAATGCTTGATGAGTAGAGAAGCTCTTGTTACAAGTGCTGCAATAGTATCGCCGTGCTGCTGCCAGTTTCTTCTTCGATTCGGTCAGAAGCTCGTCGGGAACTGTCTTCAAAGCTCTGATCTTTCTCTGCTTCTTCATTATCTTCTTCTTAATTACATTCGACCCATAATTCAGCTTCTTCATTGGTCTGTTGTAGTTCATGTTCTTACTCTCTGATTCCTCACTGTTCTGGTCTTCATCACAGAACCCATCTGAATTTTCCAACTTAGAATCCAAATTCATCAATTTAGGATCACACCCATCTCTCAAAACATCGATTTCTGTCTTCTTCAACAAGAATTCTCTGTTTTCAGCTCTGAATTCCTCATCTCCCACCTTCCTTTTCTTCTTCTTAACTGAGGACAATTCAAGAGGATCTCCCTTTGAAAGCATCAGCAGATTATATACAGCGTCGGCGATTGATTCCTGCAGTTCTTCATTTAAATTCGGATTCTCTGCAGCTGCGACAGGGACTGTAACTTTCCTCGGTCTTCTTGCAGTCACAGGCCAGCTGGACAGTGATCGTAAGTGATCGGAAGCAGAGCTCTCCGTCATCGTATCTGAATCGACCTGATCATCCAAATTCCTGCCTGCAGAATCGGATCCTGCTGGAGATGAGCTGTTTTTAAAGATCAACGGCGGGTGAATTCCTCTCCATGGCCTATCTGGATGGCATCTCATGTGACCGGAGAGCGATTTCATAGACATGAACTTCTTCTCGCAGACCGAACATATGAATTTTTTCTCAGTGGACGACATTAACTGATCGTTCTCTCTTTCATCGAGCTTTTCATCGGCTACATTGTCAGCATCATCTGCAAAATCATTATCTCGATCATTCTTGAGCTGGAAATTGTCTACTCGATCAGAACCGCCAGCTCTCACACGACAATCCAAATCCTTTCTGGCGAAGCCGACATCGTCATCACATCCATGCCGCTGATAGGATTTCAGATTCTTAATCTTGAGCACGAACTTTGCATTCTTTTGCTTTCTCTTCTCAGGAAGAGATCTCTCATCCGAACCCGATGCCGTTTCCAACTCTTCTTCCATCTGATCACCAAAAAATTATGATATTTTCCTTTCAGATTACGAAATCTCTAGGGATTTGAAACAAAAACCAAAATTCCAGACGACCCAATTCAGAAAAACAGCTTGGGTTTTGAAATTTCAGAGATCAGTGATCGAAAGAATAGAGGAAAAAACAGCAACCCAGCTGGAAAAAACCTCAAAAACAGCTAGTCTTTTAATCTGAGAGATCTGTAAGAAGGAAGCCCAAAAAGAAAAAACAAAACAAGAGCCCAGCTGAAGAGAATACCTTCTTGTTGAGTGATAGAGACGTATGAATCGAGATGAGAGAAAATCTCAGCTACCAAGATCAGAAAACAGCTCCTTCCTGCAGATTTCTTCCTCAGAAAGATCTGAAAAACAGCTTAATACGATCAAAGACTGAGAAAATACAAAAACCCCAGTTAGGAAAAAAGCTCCAAGAGAAACCCAATGACTCAAATCCCTTAAAACCGACCTCTCTCTCTCTCTCTCTCTCTCTCTGTTGTGAAGCTTGCCTGTCACGTTCTAAAGCCTCATTGTATTTCTATTCTTGTTCTTGGTGTTCCAACATTCTGCGGACTACTGAAGCTAATTCATACTCAGCTGGTTTGGGCATGCTAAAGGAAGATCTGAACCGTTCAATAGATAATCCGTACTAATATTAGTGACCCATTTACTCTAGTTTCCAGTCATTGGGTAATGAACGGTCTAGATTGTAAGTCATCTTTTGAATGGTTAGGATTATCTTTACATAAAAGGAAAACCGTTCATGGTTTATACATGTGGAGGATGTGCTTTTGAAGGTGGGTGTTGTGCTGACCGACGTGGCTTACCTTGCGGACTACAATTTCACTTCAATAGAGCAGTTCAAGAGGTGGGGCCCACCTAGATTAGATAAGGGTACAATGTACGTTACTTTACAGTCGTTGGATAGTGAACGGTTTGGTTTGAGGCAATCTTTTCAACGGTTAGGATCATTTTTATATAAAAGGAGGGCCGTCGATGGGCTTCTATGGTGGAGGCACGAGGTTTTGAAGGTGGGGGTCGTGCCGATCGACGTGGCTTACCTTGCGGAGTACGGCTTCACTTCTGTAGTCCGCAGGACTACCTATCATTTTAGATTTTACCTTTTTAATAAATTTCCTTTCCTATTTTGCAGGGGAATTTTCCTTCTTCGTAGCGAGGCGGTTCCTCTGCAACTGCTTCGAGAGTAAGCTTCCCCCACAATGTGCTACGGTGGGACCCACCTGAGCTTACGTATGTCATCTAATCCGTCCATCAGGGTAATCCCACTACTAGATTTCGAGGGCCCACAAAATCAGACCGATCCAACCATCATGATTTCCACCATAAGAATTTGGAAGTTTTTGGACGGTTGTCAATTGTTTTATTTGGTGGGACCAATGTGTTGTTTAAAATCCATCCAATCCATGAATTACGTGAAAAATATCGTGATAAACCTATTCCCAAAAAATCATCACATAAAATAAATATTTGGACCACACCATAAAAAAAAATGGAAAACCATCCAAAGGCATACAAATTCATGTAGAGGCCTACTTGATGGTTGGATCATACTGATTTTTTATTTATAAAGATTTCACGGTGGATATATCCTGATGGACTGTTTTGATCATATCAAACATCTATCTGGGCCCCACTTGTAGAACTTTTAGAGTAAGCTTGATCTCATGTACTGTACACCAAGTTACTTCAGTAGGGCGAAACTACGGATACCGACTTCGGATTTTGTTAGGGAGTAGAGGCGATATAACCGGAATATGGTATAGCAATCGATCTACCGTACAAAAGATATGGTGAGATTTAAATCCGTACCGTCAATCTAGTGGGGTATATCATGGATGATACGATTGTTCAAAATGCACCAATCAGAAAGTATACTCCGAGTTTTTTTACTTACACGTAATGAATGTCGACCGTTAACTGATTTTGTTACAGACGGCTACGATCATTTGATCTTTATGTATGTCAGTGAAATTTCCATCTAACGGTGTAGAATCTAGATGGACGGTATCAAATGATACGCTACTCTACCATGTGTACAGCTGTACTGTAGAGATAGAAGATCTACCGTATTTCAGTTCTATCGGCTCTATCGTATCTTCTCCGTACGTGGCTATGAAAAGTCTTGGGTCCCTGTAGCGTGTACGGCAGGGAGACCGTACAAGTAGAGGGGTCCACCACCCTGCCTCTATATTAAAGCCATCCTAGCCGTTCAGTTCTTGATCGTAGCCGTTCAATAGGTGGGCCATGAACAAAATCTACCTCCCTACAAAATATCTCTTGATTGACTTTCTCACACGCACCAACTGAAGAGAGGCGTGTCTTAGGAGGATCCAAACACTTCAAGATGTGGGTCCCATTGCAAACTACTTCACCCCATTAACGATCCTAGCCATTGGATCACCAAGCTTGAAATTGTACAGTTGTTTCCAGCTCTAGAATATGGGAAGGAGACATTTCAATCGAGACCGTCCGTTTTATTACCCATACTCCAGATAACAAAGGGTTGAAAGAAAACAAACAAATCATAATCCTATCCATCTAATCACTATCTTCAAAACCAATGGTAAGATTAACGTTGACTACAGCTCAGATGGAAGACCCAATCGATACATCCCCAATAACCACGTGTCTAACATATCGTTTGATATATTTCACGGTGGGACACTTTTGAACGGTTACGATCAACGTTACACATGCGCGGATCACAAATATTTGAAGATCCCGCAGAGCACGGTAGTGCATTGATTTCCTAATTTAGTGGGGTTTGAGATATGGGAAGAAGAAAATTCGCTTGAGTTTCCAAAAAAAATAAAAACCGATTTTAGTGCTAATCTGTCTTAATTGAATTAAAAGCTAAGGAAGGTTTGCGAAGAAAATGCATTACTTTTCGGTTTTCAAAGCTGCATTTATCTTCGTCCGCCCTTGCGTAACTCGCGCTTGGTGACTCGCGCATTAAGAGCTGTATTATGTGAATTTTTGTTTGATCTACACCGTCCATTAGATAGGCTGAGTCATTCTCGCCTTGGGAGAGTAAAATCAGGACCATCTAGCCATCAGAGATTCCACACCGTTGGAAAAGTTAAAATGGAATGTTTACTGTTAGTTTTGTGTAGGGCCAAACGGGAGCGGATTGGGTATTACCTGGGGTAATACGTTAGTGGATGTTGCCCTGAACGTAGGACCCACCTTGATGCAAGTGTTGTATATCTACACCGTACATTATTTTTTCCGGTTTATTTTTGGGAATGTTTTAAAAAATAAAGCATATCCAAATATCAAGTGGACCACACCACAGGAAACAATGGTCAGTGAACACCCATCATTAAAAACTTCCTAAGGCCCACTGTAATGTTTATTTCCCATCGTTGATCTATGCCACACAGACCTAGATAAAAGTAAAACACAAATGGAAGTTTTTAATCGTGGCCGTTGATTTCTATGGTGTGGTCCACTTGAGACTTGGATCTGCTTTATTTTTATGAATGTCCACTAAAATTGAGCTGAAAAAACTGATGGACAGTGTCGATATACAACACAAACATCTTACCTGGTCTCACCTAACCCCCTCCCAGGCCAAACCTGGTGTTTCCATGCAATCCAATCCATTCATCTGCCCAGCCTCATCCGGATGAAAGAATAATCCAGAAATTCAAGTATTTTAGAAAAATCAGGTGGGCCATACCACGTGAATATACATGTTTTTAAATATAATTTTAAAGTATGGCCCACGTAAGTGTTTTATCACCTGAATTTTACGATCAAGATTAAATAATAGATGATGCACCTGATGAACGGTTGGATTTTATACACGTTACGTCATTTCTCTCAAGTTAGTGAAACTCACCCCGATAGGTACGTACGCGATGTAAGCAGGAGTCTTCCTTTATCTTTCGTACGCTCTCTCTCCCTTTCTCGTCTACGCTTCCGGCTTCTCCCACACGGTGTTCTCACTTTCGTGGTTTTTTACGATTTTGCCACCTCACAGTACTCGGGCTTTCCGTTTGTGCAACTTGGGCCAGTGATTTATTAATCCTAACCGTTGGTTCGCTTCGAGCTATCATGGATGGACCATCCGCAAAATTTTCCCAAATTAAGAGGCCTAATACATGAATTCTTCCTTTTATTGTATTTCTCTTTTCAACCGTTAACTTACATGACACGAAAAAAAAAGGTTATGGTATTGAGGAAATTTCTTGTGTGGGAAAAGTGACGGTCTTGATCAACGAATGGTGGGCCCGGCTAGTTCAAACTAAAAACCGTGTATTACTACAGGTCCTTGGGACCGAGGATCATGGCACGCTTGATTCACGGGCGCTCAGAAATTTTACACGTGGCATGCGTTACTGAAATTAAACCGGCTGAATCGCTGGGCCCACAAAGTAAAAAATCCAGATTGGTTGGGTAATAGTAACCCTTGATTCATCAACACGTGTTTGTAGAAAAAGCTTTTCATTTCTGACCGTTGAAAAGATATCAACCAATCAGCTAGTGAGATGATCAGAAAAGCATACTTTCGGGTGCCCCGCCACGTATGCATTTTCTAAGTAATTTTCACGTGCCTGCGTATCATCCATCACACTCTGCCAGAGCAACAGATCTTTCATCTTTCCGCAATTAATTGTGCAGGTGCAGTGCATGCAATAACGATGGACGCGGTTCCTGAGCAAGGATGGTGGGTGGGGCCCACTGAAATGTATGCAAGAAATCCATTCCGTCCATCCGTTTTTCGAGCTCGTGCAACTAAAAATGAGATGGTTACAAGACTCAAGTGGGTCACACGAGATGGAATTTGGGGAAAGAAATTTCTACTGTTTAAACCTTCCAGGGCTCCATCTTGATGTTTATATGCTATCCAAACCGTTTATAAGATCATTCCCAATGGGATGAAGTGAAAAAACCAAAAAATAGCCTGATAGAGAATTTTTATGATCATAAGAATACTTCAACGGTGCTCACTGAATTCCCACTGTGGCCCACTTGAGTTTTGGGTACACCTCATTGTTGGTCACACGTCTTAAAATGAGCTCTAAAAACGGATGGACGGTGTGGATTTCTCACAAAACTATCGGTGGGCCCCATCCAACGTCCTTGTGCAAATCAAACGTAGATAGCAACATGCTATCAAATAGAGAGGAATAAAGGAATAATCTGACAGTCAAAATCATCCAATCGTTGTGATTTTCTGACTGAGTGGGACCCACGATCTGAGTGGTTGGGATTAACCTGCATGTCGGCATGTCATAAAGTAGAAATTAAAAATAAAAAAATTAAAATTAAAATTAAAAAAAACGTCGCTCGCATGGAATACTTCTTTCGTAAGGATTATCACACGACGCGGTCACACGCTACGTACGCGGAAGATGTAAACAACATCTCGACCGTTCATCTAGGGGTCCTCACTATTAGCCGTCCATTACCAAAATAATAAGGTTAGGAGAATATCAGTGGCTTGACTCGAGTAAGAAATGAGAACCACCCGTTTTAGGGTGGGCGATGGATGATCCATGGTGGGTCCAGCTAGAAAAAGTGAAGAGATTTTCTATGCATTCAACGTCAACGTCCAACTCGCGTATTCCCACGCGATCTTACGCTGGAAGGTTTTGTTGTTTTTAGAGCTGCGTTAGTACGTTTCAGATCAAATGGCAGAGGACAGGTGATCCCACATCCACTAGAACCGTACACGTGTCAATAGTCTACGTGGTGGGTCCCACTTGAGAGACGGGGTGGCCCAGGTGGTCCAAAAAATCAATGGTTTTGAATGTGTTGTCAATATGAATAATACCGGCCCATATTATCGATATTGCAGCTATAAATTACAATGAAAATATTAAAAATTTCTTTAGATATAGTTGATAATATGATACTATATCAATAATATCATGCAATGGTTCGAAGTATTACAAGTTATTGTGAGGATTTCTTTATAAAATTCTCCCAATACTTTCAATACATACATATAATACATGTCTGCAATATCCTGGCAAGGCATGGTAGGTAAAAAAAAATTTTTAAAAAATCAAAAATAAAATATAAAAGACATTATTTATTTATTTTTATTTTTAAAGATATCTTGGCAAGGCATGGTGAAATGTAGTGGGTATAAATGTTTTTTGTTTTTTTTTGGTTTTTTGTTTTTTTTAATGCATTGTTAGTGTTTTAGTACTTATATTGTATGGTTTATTTATTATATGAAGTTTTTAAATATAATTGTATATAACTTTAGTCATACAATTCATTCTTTGAGAGTGGATTTGGAGTTTCCCTACTGTGAGGGCCCACTTTGTTATTTTTATTTTTATTTTTAATTTTTTGTATATTTACAATATTGTTCCTCTATTTTTTAATATTATTTTAAAATGTGATCTAAAAATTTAAGTAGATCTAAATCCCAGGTCGACCATACCATTGAAAATCGTAGTGAATGACCATTAAAAGCTTTTTATGGGCTATATAAGTTTTGGATTAAGCTAATCTTAATATTTTCCCTTCATTTAGGTATGATTGGCCTTATCAATAAATTGAATGAAAAAGAAACATTACAATAGGTATCACTATGTGTCTTCTTAATATATTTTTTAATATGCTTTTTTTTTTTGGTGTTGTCCACTTGAGATTTAAATCTATGTAGTCACCACCTTTTCCTGTAGTGTGGTCTTCCAAAGATTTGAATTTGCTTAATTTTTAAGAAAAAATCCCAAGTTAAGCTGAAAATATAAATAGAAAGCATAAATATACAACACATCATTGAGGTGGGCCCCACGGTAAGGTAACACCCACTAAAGTGTTACTTGGGTTACACTTAACCTGCTCCATTAATTTTGGACCCATACAAAGAAAACTTATCATGCATTTTTTTAATACTTTGAGTTTAAAGGGTATAATAATGTTTCTTTCAACATATATGATAATTTCATCATTTTTTAAATGTTTTCTTTGACGACTATACATTATCACACAGGCATTTTTTACACGTGAGAACCACGTGAAACCCATGTATTTTCATATTTTAAAATGTAAAATACATACATAGATACCTGTATTGAAAATGCTGGCTTCGATCACTCTCTATATACTTTCCACATGATAGAGATGGGTGAACAAGAACAATTAGTACGGAAAAGCAAGAGAAATGGACAATTACCCAAGTGGACCATCCACTATATTTGTGTGGCCCACCATTGTCACTAGTTCAAGTTAGCACTTGAAATTAAAAGGCTATTAATTCACAATCAAATATATAAAAAAAAATGATCCAACGGTTAAAATCACCTAATTAAGTGGGCTTTCACGCCAGGTCTAAGCAGCCAATTGAATGGCGTAATTTCCAAAGGTGGGGTCCATTGTATCTAGATGGCCCACTAGCTACAATTTTCAGTAGTCATGCGGAGTACTATAACCCAAAGCAATTTCTACCTCTTTTTCTCACCCTTTTCACCACTGTTTCGCTCTTTTCCTTTGACTCGTTGACCCGACTTTTGCATCGGTACTGGGACCGAATCTTCCTTGGTGGCCAAGACTCCAACATTTTCAAATGACAAAACTACCCCTGACCTCAATTTTGATAGTTGACACGTGTGGTTGGGTAATCCAGACCATTGATCTGTTGTGTCCCACTGTTGATGGACTATTGGATAAAGAAGAATTTTGATAAGGCATTCTTTACGTTTGGATTTTTGGTGTACAGATGGACGGTTGAGAACAGAAGTACAACATGGCGTCATATACTGTGACTGAAAAAGATCCGATCATAGATTGTTTGGATCTCCATCCCTGATGGAAATCAACGGCCTGGATTAGAGACCCATGTGCCCCACTTGTCAGAATTGAAATCACGTGTATAATAGGAAAAGATTTACGCAATGCATGAACTGACACCGTCCATCTAATGGACCTACCAACTAAGATACAAAAACGCACATCGAATTGGACAGATACAACCATCCAATAGATGGCCTCAAAACCAACGGTAGGAAACAAATATGATGATGATCAACGGTTGATATTCAATAAGGAAGGTTGAAAAAAAAAGTAATGCAAAAGGTCATCAACTAGTTTGGTTTTTGAGCCAGTGGCCATACACAGCCAGTAAATGAATGGTCCGAATTCACTCTTCCCAGCCACGTGTACGGTCATGAGGCTCTGCCACTTTCCACCTACAGTCCGGGAAAAATCTAGTGACAACGACCATTAAGATCCATAAGGGGCACTTTCGTCCTAAAAAAAATCTCCTTTATTTTCAGTCATGACAAGTCAAAACAGAAACCAATGCCTTCCAACGTTGAGGTCTCGTAGTTAGCTAGCTGGGCCATACGTGTGGATGATGTGAACCGTTCAAGACGTGGGTCCCAACATGAATATGAATCATTACATTCGGTCTATGGATTACCATTTCTTTAATGGAAGGACCACATGCTAGCATTCCATACTTGAGAACTTTTGTGGGGCCCACTATGATACGTGTGTAGCATTCAAACCGTTCATTGAGCCTAAAAATCAAAGGAATAATGTAAAAATCAACACCTAAAACCTCCAGAATCATTTGGGGTGGCCCACCTGAGTTTTGGACGGACCTGATTTTTGGGGTATGTTTTCGTATGGTGGGCTCCACATACAATCTGGAATTTTCTATGGTTAGTTGAGTTTTGGATGGATTGATTTTTGCACTATAGGACTCTCATGATGGAATACACACATTGCAGTGGACCCCACATCATTGGGGGTCACCTATATTGGACCATAATCCTTCATGAAAAACCATTTTCTCAAGCTGCTAAGACAGATCAAACACGCATGTTTCAAAGATTTAGTAGAAATGAGCCATGTGAATGACTAGGTCTCAAATCAAAGTTGTGATCACCCGAGTCGAAGGCACGACTCATGGTATTGAATTAGATCGGGTAGTATCAACACAGAGTCGACTCAAACTTGTTGAATTAGACTCATCCAAGTCTTAAAACCACACCATGCATTGTACCATTCTAGTAAGTTCAAAGATTACCTGATTATATGGAAGGGTGGGGAGTAGACCATCCAATCTTGACTCCAAAGGTCTAATTGGATATGATCATATGCTTTGTCCGTGTCCAGCTAGAAAACATGCATCCTTCAACCTTTTCTCCCGTATAAAAGATGATTGGAATATGTTCCTGGTTTCAAAGATGAGAATGAAGTAGGTGTGATTGATTTTCTTGGGGACTTGAGTGGTTTTGAAGAAGTTATGGATGAAGATGGCTATATATAAGCATAGAATCTCCTAGTACTCTTGGAAATAGGTTAGAAAATCTTCTAACACAACCCATTTGGGTTTTTCTTTTAAATGAAACCAGAGAAAACTGGGTTTGGAGGTAACACACACAGCCCATTTGGGTGTTTCAAAATGAGGGGAATGGGTTTGGAAGTACCCCAAATTGAATTTCATCGAATTAACTCATAAGGTGTTTTTCAGTTTTTAGTTTTGGTAATAGGTTAGAAAACCACATGGACCAGGAACCTTGAGCAAGCTAATTTGGTGGAGAGTTGTTTTAGTAGGAAATCCTAAAACAACATTGCTAGGCTTTTATTTTCCTCCTTACACAAAGTCATCTAACACAACCCATTTGGGTTTTTGAAATTGAAATCAAAGGAAGTGGGTTTTGAAGTACAACCAAATTGAATTTCATCGAATTAACTCATTTAGGCGTGCCATGCCACAATGGTAGACACTGTGAAGATTCAACACGAGCTCACAGGTTCAAGCACCCCTTGTGGTGTAAGTGCATGAGTGTGTGTGGGGTGGGTGTGCGTCCTGCATGTAAAAAAAGAAAAAGAAAAAAAAAGAGAAAGAAATGAAAAGAGACGCTTTTCATGTTTACTTTTAGTAAGTTTAGAAATTGTTTTAGTTTGAAATTCTAAAGGGGTATTTGTTTTTTCAATTTTCATAGTAGATGGTGAGGAAAAATAGGGGGACATGTGTCTTGAAGATTGTGTACACTCCAATGAGCTTAAGTGAGGATAATTAGTGGGTCCCAACCTGATGTTTGTATTGTGTCCATGCCATCCATCTATTTTACCAACTTATTTTAGAGCATCAGTCAGGAAATGAAGCAGATTTAAGGGTCATGTGAACTATACCACAAGAAACAGAGGGTAATGACATCGACTGTTGAAAGCTTAAACCTTAAAGGGCTCACACTAACGTAGATCTTTCGTCCAATCTATTTGTACGGTTCTAAAGACATGGATGACCAAAAAACATAAATATCGACTTAGTTCAAAACTTCTATGTCTCACAAGAAGTTTTCAACCGTAGGTGTTTAACTACCCTTATTTCTTATAGTGTGTTGTCAACTTGTGCTATGGATCTGTCCAAATTTTTGGCTCATGCCCTAAAATGAGCTAGAAAAATGGATGGACGGTGTACTTGATACATACATCACAGCTAGCCCTATGAATTTTACTATTTTTTCTCCATATTAACATCAAAGCCATTTCAAAAGTCATAACTCTCAACATCATATGACAGGGCTGGCTATAACTACTACTATAAATAGTGATGGCATATTTACCATCATTTATAATGATAAATGGAAAAACAAACAGCCCCTAAAACAACCTTGTCCGGCTTCTGTTTTCCTCCTTACACAAGGTCATCTAACATTACATAATTCATTTGGGTTTTCGAAACTAAAACCAAAGGGAATGCGTTTGGAGTTAACACAATCCATTTGGGTATTTGAAAATGAAACTGGAGAGGAATGGCTTTGGAAGTACCCGAAATCAAATTCTATAAAATTAACTCATTAAAGTGTTTTTCATTTTTCCTTTTGGTAATAGGTTAGAAAACCATCAAGACCATAAATCTTAAGAAAATCAATTTGATGGAGAGCTAGGAAATCCTAAAATAACATTTCTAAGCTTCTATTTCCCTCCTTACACAAAGTCACCTAACACAACCCATTTGGGTTTTTGAAAATAAAGAGAGCAGATTTGAAAGTACCCCAAAACAAATTTCATCGAATGAACTCATGGTTTTTTTCATCTTCACCACATGCGGTATTCGAAAACAAGACCCAATTGGGTAGATTTCCGTTTCTCCACGTCAAACTCAGCTCATCTTGACTAGTTGAAACTAGCACGAGTGTGGTTTGTTGGGGGTGCATGAACCTGAACAGGGATGAAATTTCTACGAAGAAAGCTTTCTAAATGGCATCTTTATTTCTCAAAAAATAATAATAATAATAAATTCATGAAATAGCCAAAATACCCTCATGAGTATGCATACAAGAGGAAATGGTACCATCACATTACTTCAATCAAGTACCCAAACTTCTAATTTGAGAGAAGCCCTATTTGACCGTTCGTTATGTTTTAGTGAGCCCCACATATAATCACGCTCAGATTAACGTGCGCATCACAATCAAATTTCATCGAATTAATTCATTCAGAGTATTTTCATCTTCACCACGTGTGGCATTCAAAAACAAAACCCATTTGGGTAGATTTCCGTTTCTTCTCCTCAAACCCAGCTCATTTTAACTAGTTGAAACTGGCATGAGTGCAAGTTGTTGGGGTGCATAGAACCTGAACATGGATGAAATTTCTATAAAGAAAGCTTTCTAAATGGCGTCTTTATTTCTCAAAAATATAAAAATAAAAATAAAAATTCATGAAATAGCCAAAATACCCTCATGAGTATGCATACAAGAGGAAATGGTACCATCACATTACTTCAATCAAGTACCCAAACTTCTAATTCGAGAGGAGCCCAATTTGACAATTTGTTATGTTTTAGTGGGCCCACATATAATCACACTCAGACTAACATGCGCATCACAATCAAATTTCATCGAATTAATTCATTCAGAGTGTTTTCATCTTCACCATGTGTGGCGTTCAAAAACAAAACCTAATTGGGTAGATTTCCATTTCTTCACCTCGAATTAATTCATTCAAAGTGTTTTCATCTTCACCACGTGTGGCGTTCAAAAACAAAACCTAATTGGGTAGATTTCCATTTCTTCACCTCAAACCCAGCTCATTTTGATTAGTTGAAACTGGCACGAGTGCAGGTTGTTGGGGTGCATAGAACTTGAACATGGATGAAATTTCTACGAAAAAAGCTTTCCAAATGGCATCTTTATTTCTCAAAAAATAATAATAATAATAAATTCATGAAATAGCCAAAATACCCTCATGAGTATGCAAACAAGAGGAAATGGTACCATCACATTCCTTCAATCAAGTACCCAAACTTCTAATTCGAGAGGAGCCTTAGCTGACTGTTGGTTATGTTTTAGTGGGCCCCACATATAATCACGCTCAGACTAACGTGCGCATCACAATCAATAAGCACCAACATTCAAACCCACTCAATATTCAAAGTCTATGCCTAGATTTCGTTAGAAGAAAAAAAAACAAAGAAGTTGGTCTGTTTGGGAATATCTTGGTCAATATAAAATCCAACCTAATAATCAGACATTCTTAGCCACTGTCTGAAGATTCGGACCGTCCATCCAATGAGTCCCACTTGGGATGGGCTGAGGTGCAAAAACAATTCAGCCAGACTAATGTGATGGTTCAAGGTCATTTTTAAATGGTGGTGAATTTTCATCCAAAAGTGGTGGGCCCCATTGTAAAGGAAGCATACCAATATCAGGCGCCATTGAGTTTAGCTGTTGACTTTTTTTGACCGTTCATTCAATTGACATCTATTGAAGGGTTATGATTTAATTATTACCATCCGTTCGGTTTCATTTTCTGCTATATGATCCCTCCACAAGGTGGCACAGGTTTTGGACAGCTGGATTGGAATGGTAGATGCGAAAGGTGGGGTCGATGGTAGACGCGTAACTGCCATTTTGAAATGGTGGTGAATTATCGTCATTGCACTATCACCCATATCTTAAAATACACAAGTGAAGTTGATTTTGAGATAACTGTCTGGATATTATTTCTATCAATCTTCTCCTTTAATTTTTTATTTTTTTTTTTCAATTTTCAAAATTTTATCTTATTTTAGTCTAGAGGGTATATTCAATTATTGTTTTAGTGAAGCATGGAACTAATACTCAATTTTTTAGGATCTGTGGCCGTGGACAATTTCATAATTTAATATGGAGTTATATATATATATAATGAGATAAAAGAGCCCCCATTATATTAAGAATTATTAAGAGTTGCTTCTTTACATTTTTACTTTTAAGTACAGTGGGTCGATGTGAATTAGTGGATATACCAAAAGAAAACCATATAAATTTATGTGTTGTGATTGTAGTTGTATTTTCTGATTTTTTTTATTTTTATTTTTTTAATATTATTCTATCCGTAGACACGAAAGGATAATTTCCCAACATAATAGAGAAAATGAAGAAACTTAAAGTTAAAATATTAGATTCAGAAGTTAAAATCTTGACTTGTAAGGCTAATATCTTAAAATATATATGTTTCAACAAATGTAAATGAAAAAAGATAACAATTTGTCTTCAAGATATAATAAACTCATAGTTGTAATTTGATCCATAGATTTGTATTTCTAAGTGTTGAACAAATCAATAACAATTGACATTGATATGCCTCACATAAATGATTTCAAAAGAATAAACCTCATAAAAATAATTTTAAAAAAAAAAAAAAAGAAGAAGAAGCAAAAGGATAGAGATAACAATAGAAGGCTAAGGATGACTTGATCAAGAACACACACTTTATGGACAATGCTATTAGGTATATATGGAATTTGAAGAGACCAGTGGTGAATTAGGTACTAGTCGGGTGACATTAACTAAGGTGTTATCCCAACGTGGCGACATTTCATTCGCATGCAGAAGCCACTAGAGTAGGCCATCAACTTATATAGGTTGAATGCCTACTCAACCCTTCTCTTGTAAGCATTGTATGCGAATGAAGTATTCTTGCACCCAAGCAACCCCACAGCTCATGCCTAAATGTGCGAGTGACTCTTACCAGTGTTCATGTAGAAATATGAACTCGAGGCCAAAACCGTTTATATGGCATATGAAAACTTTTTAAAAAGTCTTCAAATATGAAGTATTTATTTATTTTCCAAAAAAAAAAAATTTATTTTTAAGTTTTATATTTCTTAAGAATACAACAAGAATATGATATTTGTAAGCAATTCAATGAATCACTTAAAGGTAACATATACTAGTTATGTGGGGCCCACCACCTTGTAAATATGAATAACACTCCATTAATAATCTGATGGGCCTTCTTATACTCAATGTATAGCCCCAAACGCATCTTGATCAAAAGCTAATGTGGGCCAAACCATAGCAAAAAATGTAAAATTGTGCATAACCCACTTAGTTTACATGATGTGGCCCATTTCAATATGATTTGTTACATGTCTTTTAATCTCTGCGAGGAACAACTGATGAACGGCTTAGATTAAATGCACAGACCATTGAGAGGCACAACTGATGAATAGGTTAGCTGAAGATATATACACCATGGTGGTCCACAAAATATGGTAGAGAAATACATGTATGCTTCTCTCCATTCCTTAGAAGTATTCAACAACCGTTATTGTATGCATGGGATATAAAACCAGATCGTGGGCCCACTAGTCTATGTTGTACATACGACATCAGGTCCGTCCATCTAGTGGGCCAATAAATGTCACACTCTGGGGCCAAAATTGAGTTAGATCTACAGCTCAGGGGAACAAAAAATGTAGTTGGCCTCCATCTCTAATGGTTGCCGTTGGGTGGTCCACCTCAGCTCTAGATCAGGATGGATGATTTTTCGCCATCTGTATTTCGGATCATGACAATAGAAGGGCTGATGGTCAAAATGGCATATCTTTAATGGGGCTGGTGGACCCGACTTGCCAGTGCCCGGGCCACAGGAAGTTCCAGTGGTTGGAAGCTATGTAGGGCCCACAGAGATGCTCACGACAGATCCACTCCGTCCATCAGTTTCGCAAGACCAAAATAGGATAGGATTCTAAAAATCAGGCAGATAAAATAAAATTTAAAAAAAGAAAAAAAGAAAAAAAAAAAAAACCTTCATGGGACCACAAAAGTCTTGTATCCGGATGATATTTCTACCTACAGTTTATCTAAGTAGCAATAACCTTATGAGCAGTTTAGATGGGCATATAAACATCATGGTCAGCTCGGTAAGGTTTCAACGGTGGATGTTTTCATTTTAACAGGCAAGTCGGGTCTGGGCGGATACCTTTGGAGTTAAAAAGCTTTTCATGAATGGGCCCACCTAAAAGTTCTAATTTCTATATTTTCTAATAATAACTTCTTGGTTTATTTATGCGTTTGTTTGTAATCAATAAAATATTTAATTAAATGCTATGTTTGCTGTTGTTGTTGTTGTTTTTTTTTCCCCTATTTCTTTGATATGTTTATGAAATCACCCGTTGAAGACCGTTGATTTGATGTGGACAGGGGATTCATGAAATGTCTTCCTAATCCAACAATCCAAACCATCGATTGTTAACAAAGAAATAAGACAATGGTAAATGATAAACTAATTTAGATGGTTTTAGGTTGAATATCGACAATTTGATCTTCAAACATCGCGTGTGGAAAAAATATAATTTGAAAAGAGAACTTCTTATAAATAAAGTGACAATCTACCTCAATATACTTTATTTCCTCATAAAAGACAATATAAAAAGCAATCTGAATAGCACTAACCTTTTCCACCTGAAGAAAAGTCATAGTAGTAAAGCAAATCCCAAAATCATCAGATGTTACTAGGATTGATATGGGGAAGTGAGGAAGATGATCCACATGTGGCAATGGGAACGATGAGGATAGGAATTTGGTGATGGGTTTCGACCATGGAAGTTGGTGTTTCGCCATGACGGTGGACGGTTAGGGTTTTGCAAACCATTGTGCGTGATGATGGTGGTTATGGTGGAGATGCTAACTAGGGTTGGGGATTGTTGGATCCATGAGAATCATAGATTTGAGTGAGCTAGGCTGGTGGTGACAAAACATGGTGGGGACGGAAGGAGACAGCTACCAACTATCGTAAGGAACAATGGATTTATTGATCAATGGATTAAAAGAAATTCTCTGGAGTTATGACTCTAATACCATGATAATTTTAAAAGATTTAGAAAATTCTTTGATAGTTATGCATATTGCCTTATCTCAAATATAGTTTAAATATAAGAATACAATGCTATATGTGAAAAAAAATTTAATTGGTATAGAAGTAAAGTAAATTAATTAAAATATTTAGAGGAATAGATTGATTCTCCTCTCTAAAAATGATAAAATTACACAAGTTACAACCATCACATTGTACAATATGTATAGAAGATTGGACAGTTATAAGAATTTGACCAACAATCCAAATTCAATGACACCTAAGAAACCTACGACCTAGAATCCAATTGAAAGAGAATAAAGTCTAATGAAAAGGTGGTGAAATAGGCCAATATTTTTCTTTTTTCAATCTAACCATATATTTTATTTTCTGGATGACATGACCTACTTGGTGAGTGGCCCACCTCATTTCTTGGCCTGGGCATGGTGGGCTCCTCTCGATGAACGGCACATTAGGTTTAAAAGTCGGGCACACCTCTCTCTCTTTCTAAATATCAGATCTGACATGTGGGGCCATGCTTTGATAATCCAGACCATTGGTTGTCTTGAGCCACACCGTGGATGGACCATGACACAAAAAGTCTCCCAGATCAGAAGATCACAAGGACCCATCTTGGGATTTTTCACTTGAATGTAGACCATTTATTTTATTTATCTGCTTAACCATCTACCTTCAGGCCATAAATCAAAACCCTATGATTGTCGTACCGTTGAGATTTTTTGGGGAATAGTCCATCCACAGTGGGAAACAACAAACCAATGGTCTGGATTAAAAACCCGTGTATACCGTGCAAAGCCGCGTCCTTGTGGAAAAAGTTATTGTAAGTTATTCAACAGCGTGTGAAGGTTATTCATATTGTTGTTCCCGTTCTTATTCGCCACTTACTCACCAGCTTATACACTAGTGCCTTTGTGGGTCCAACTGTGTTTATTTATGCCATCCAATCCATCCATTAAGTGGGGCCCACCACGATGATGGAATTCCCTAATCCTCAGGAACATTCAATAACTAGGTGGACCACCCCACAGAAAACAATAAACAACCACCCAAAAATTTCCAAATTCATTTAACAACCCTAGCCGACCTGATGGTTGGATTTCCCTTATTTTAAAGGCTTCCAAATTTCATTGTGGGTGGAACCTGATGGACGGGTTGGATTCGATATACATGCCACGGTGGGCCCTTCTACAAGGACTTATAGAGAAAACATGCAAAGAGCAAGTGACCATAACCAAAAGCATCCTCCATGCGACAACCGTTGATCGAAATCGAGATTCGTGGCACGTATCCCGATGCAAACACATATACATACATATACACTATGAGGTCCGTGTGGGCCCATAGTGATGTGTATCAGACATCCACCCCATCAATCAGATGCACCATTCCATGGTAGACCACGGGCCTAAATATCAGTTCAATCCATGACTTAGGTGGACCACACCACATACAACAGCTGAGAGTGGTTACCCACCCATTGAAACCTTCATAATTGTATATAGAGTCCAAATATCCAGACCATCCATTGTGTGTATACCACTTGGATGAGGAGTCACACCAATTTTCAGCCGTATCCAAAACTCGAGTGGGCCCCACAAAGTTCTTTTAGATGTTTTAGCATATTAAACTCACACGGTTTTAGATGATACGACCCACCTAAGTTCCATATACGGCTGATTCTCGGGAAATCCCGTAACCTAGAGGGGACCTGCCAAATGCACGGTGTGGATGTCCGACATACATCACGGTGGGACCCACACAGCTCTCTCTCTCTCTCTCTCTCTCTCTCTCTCTCTCTCTCTCTCTCTCTCTCTCTCTCTATGTGTGTGTGTGTGTGTGTGTGGCTGTGTAGCCAATAACCTAGAGGGGATGCCAAATGCACGGTGTGGATGTCCTACATACATCATGGTGGGGCCCACACAGATCAACCTCACACTACCATTTCCTCTCTCTCTCTCTCTCTCTCTCTCTCTCTCTCTGTATGTGTGTGGGTGGGTGTATCATAACCCAACATGATTTATACCTAAAAACAAAATAGAAAAAACAGATCATACAGTCCAAGGAATTACCACATATTACACTGAAACTGAATTACTGAATTATATCCTTCCAACTGTACACATACGACCGTCGCCGGCCACCGTTGGATCGCACCCAATTCATTCAAAGAACTTAGGATCGTAGCCATTGCTCGACGTGGCCAGGATGTAGTAGGCCACTATATGACCGATCGAGCCCCACGCGAGCACATCGACGATGTTGAACCCGGCCGGATCATTGGACTTTAGCAGCCCAACATACTCTTTGGCCCGCGTATCCCCCGCCTCGAAATGGGTCACACCATTTTGCCCTGGCACCTGTTTCGCCACATTCTCACGTTGGAAGTTCAAGAACACGAACCGGCCCAAGAAGAGCGATACGGCCGTGCTGAGGCTGATCACCAATGACGCATTCAATTCGGCTCTCGGGCTTCCAATCTTAGCTATGGACCGCCTAGATGTCGTAGATGATGACCGATGAACGGTGAATTTTGAGTAGAAAGCATCAGTGGGCCTAATGGGCCTGAGCCCATGGAAGGATTGATGAGGTGTGGTGGTTGATTGGGAGTGTTTTGGTATGGTTGGTGTGAAGGTTGGGGTGGTGAATAAGGTGGATGCCATTGGGTTTGGTTATGGGCTTGGGCTTGGGCTTGGAGTTGGGCTTTGGACGATTGGAAATGAAGGGTTTTTGAGGGGGTGTGTGGATTGTATAGGAAGGGAGAGAGAGAAAGGGAAGAGGGATTGGTGAGTTGTGAGGAGAAGAGGATCTGATTTTGGTGGTTTTGATTGGTTGGATTTTGATAAGGAATCTTTGGTCTGAGAGTGGATTAGATGTGGCTAAGGTCTTACTCGAGACAGAACGGAACTAATCATGGGGCCCCACTTGATTTATTTATTCTACATCTACACCATCCATTGGATTTGCAAGATCATTTTAGCGTATAAGACAAAAAACTAATGAGATTAAAATCTCAGGTGGACCATGATATAAGAAAGAGTGGTGATTGAATGTCCCACCATTAAAAACTTGTAGGGCCCAACATAGTGTTTTTATGAAGTTTATTTTCCATCCAACCTGTTGATAAGGTCATAATAACATGTATGAAGGGAAAAAAATATATAAAATTGATAAAAAAAACTACTTGGCCCACAAAAAAATTTTAATGGTGAAAAATAACTATTTCCTATGGTATGGTCCACCTGAGATTTGAATCTACTTAAATTCTGGGATCCTGCCATAAAATGGTCTGAAAAAACGGATGTGCGGAATGGATATAGAATACACACATCAAGGTGGGCCCCAAGGAAGGGACGCACCGTATTGGGTAAGGCCAGGGGCGTACCTAATCCGCTCCCCTTTGGTCCAGATTAAGAGGATGAGTAGAGCTGGAAGAACTGGAGTACGGTGGTTTGGTCACTCCACATTACAACTGTCAGGATTTTGTGTCAATCAGATCCGTTCATCTAGTAGTTCCTATCATTGATTGTTTATTTCTAAAAAATGACAGATTTTCAGTAATAATTATTTTGGATATAAACTGAATATTTGACCGTTAAATATTATTATTTCTTCCGTCGACTTGGAGTCCATTAATCTGATGGATAGGATCATCCATTATCAATCTATCAAAAACCATATTCCATCCAAAACACAAATAGCTATATCAACGGTCTGAAATTAGTAATTATATTTACATGTATGCTATAATAGAGATAGTATAGAGATAGTTCTACCATACTTCAGTTCTTTCAGGCTCTACTGTACCATCTCATTGATGTGAGAGGGAGATATTTTTTGTTTGAGTACGTTTTGTGTCTGTCGCGACTCAGAATCTAGCATACGTCGCGACCCGAGAGGCCCACATGCTTAGATGACCCAAGCATGTAAACGGTTCATATTTTATCCATTATCATAAATAATATATTTTCATGTAATAACAGAATAAAGATAATCCTGACCTTTGATTTTTAGATTTGAATCCTATCCATTGAAGATTTTCTTTTCAGTTTCCAAAATTCATCTTCGATAGTGATGTCCAAAACCATCCATTGAAAGATTCCGTAGAGCATAGATTGCACCTCCATGCTATTTTCGCACAATAGTACTAATATAGGATGGGTCTGATACAATCAGAGCGGTTCAACCAGTAGTATCAACTCATGATGTCTAGTGTTGCAAAAACATGATGTTTATATGCCCATCTAAACTGCCATCTGATAAAACGCATTTGAACGGTGATGGTGTGAAAAACCCCACGCGTTAATCCAGTGAGCCCAACCGATGATCAAAACCGAAAAGGAAACCAATGGTTGGGATTCAAGTAGTTAAGGAAAACTGATATAAATAATTAAAGGCAATCTTTTAACCAGAGGGATCCGTGGCGCAATGGTAGCGCGTCTGACTCCAGATCAGAAGGTTGCGTGTTCGATTCACGTCGGGTTCATTAAGGAATCGTTTATCATATTCCCATAAATGATAAACCATTCCCTTTTTTAAATTTTTATTTATTTATTTATTTTATCTATATTAGTATGTTTTTTTCACATGGATCGTCCATCATGTAGGGCCCATTTTTTGATTTACCAACTTGAAACTACGTTTAGATGAGGGAATTGATCTTTATGGAACTGGTGATGCAGTCCAATTATCGATATGGACAAACCCATCAAGTTAGCCTAATGACAATGGTCATGGAATGGTGACGCGACCGAGTCATATCCGAGTCAACTCAGTCTTGGTAGCTGCCAACGGCCTGTCCTAGGGTTAGTCTCGGCTTAGATTTTGAACTGTTTCAGGTTGGGCTGTCACGCCAGCCTGATTCAAAATTCTAATTTTCCAGGCTCAAACTCAGCCCATTGACAGCCATATCCACATGCCCTCCTTACTGAGTGAAATCTTGAAAACTCCGCCAACTCGATGTGACTTAAGTCACTCATGAGTTGATAGTCTTAATAAAAAACATGACTGGACTCATCACTCAATGCATGGGTTTTTATTAGTCCAAATGACCATGTGGTATGATGTGGTGGTGCTGTTGGCTTCTCATTTTCTAAGTCATGGTTTATTAGCCACATGCTTCTTCATTTTTATGAGGGCGAAAATAGCCCTTTACCGCATTTGATTGTATAGGGTTAGCTTGTCTGGAAATGAGAAATGTATTTTGAAAAAGGAGCGCTGGGCCCACCAAAAATAAGGATTCGATCCACCCTTGGCAGTCTCATTCATTTTAATTAGACAACCATGAACCCATAAAATGATTTTATTTTATTTATTTATTTTTCAGTTTTCTATTTAAAGCTCTTTGTCGTCCACCATTACACTAACGTTATGAACTAATTTTAAATCGTTTTCTCCGGTATAATTCATTTGTGAGAAGTTTTGCTCTCAAACTTTTGTAAATAACATGAAATTAAAACCCCTCATAATTGGATGGATTAGATTTACTTCACGACCACCCAATGTGCCCCATATAAGATATAGATGGATTCAAAACGTGAGGCCCTTGCCACACAAGGGTCATTTGGTTGTTTCCTTCTTCCTTCATTTCTTTCATGGGAAAAGAGGGTGTGAAAGAGAGGATAATATTATTATTTTTTGTTCTCTTCCTTCTTCTTTCCTTGGTTTCCTTTACAATTATTTTTCAATTTTTTTTAAAATAAATAATAGGCGTTAGTAAAAGAGATGAAGGTGTGATGGTTTCCTTCATTTTTTTTTATTTTTATTTTTTGGTTATGAATGATTGGAGTTTGTGAAATAGGAAAGAGTGAGTAAGAACGTTGTAATAAATAAATTTTATAACAGAAGAATATTGTAATCATCAATTTTCAATGGCCTATTGATATTAATTGTGAATTGCTAATATAAATTGTAGACCAATGACATTAACAGTGGACTACTGATGTTCACCATAAATCATTGATATTAACAATAGAACGTTGATATTAATAGTTGACCGTTGATATTTACCATGGACCACTGATATTAATAGTGGAGAGTTGATATTCACCATGGACCGCTAATATTATCCACGGCTTGCCGATATTTTCACTTTGGATCGTCGATAATCATTATGGGTCATCAATCCCGTAAAAATGATGATAACTCACTTGTTATATATATAATTTACGTAATATCATATTTATTAGAAAGATAATTTGAAGAACTTTCAAATGAATTTAGAATCATTTCATTTAACACAATTTAAGTACCTTAAAGTGAGCCCAAAGTTGATCATTCACTATAAAAATGGTATTCCTCAAAAATCAAGCCGATACAAAATATCAATTTTAAGTTTGGGAGACATTTGAGTGAGAACGTAAAATTCACAACAGCTCCCAACAACGATTACCAAAAGGAACAAAGGAAACTACAGAAAAGAAACAACACACAACAATCAGTTGTGTAATAAGATTAAAGAAACAAACTATCCCACAAAAGATCAAGTCTGCAAAGTCCATGCACTGTGAGAAGGAACCCCATTTTTGAAATTTCTTTCTTTCACCTCATCAATGCATTTTTTTTCCCCTACCCTCTCTGTACATCATCATCCCCTCCTTTTATACAAGCCCTAATATCAGCATACCCGACAGCAGTAGTGAATATCCAACATTATTGAGAAAGAAAACAGATGGCCCGCTTACAACATTTTTCCTTCTTTTTTTTCCCATCCTTCTACACTTCTAACATGAGGCATGTTGCACCGAACACTGCGGACTCAGAATGGAGATTGGATGCTAAGCGATGGGGAGCCATACCACGTCACAGCAGGATTACCTCAACAAGAGTGGTGCTGTTAGAATCCTACTCTGCCTGTATGTGCTGCCATAGCACACGAGCAAGACCGGGGCTGTCCATCGGGTTAGCCCCCACAGCATGTGGTGTGGCTGAAATATCGGGCTGCTCCTGTCATCATATGAATGACACATAAATGGGAAGTTGAAAATAAAATTAACAAATGGTCCATGTGCGGTCCACCTGATGACTACTGCACAAGCTTTGGGCCACAACAACATACACTGCACAACCCAACAGACAAACAGCCCCAATCTCTTGCACACGCCACATTGGCACACATGGAAGGGTAAGATCCGGATGGCTACTCTCGCAAGCAGCCAGAGGGGTCCTCTTCAAACTAGAAAGAGTTGAGGTATGAAAAGTTCCGGCTCCGGCTGTACTGGAGGAGACTACCATATGTGCGGTCCCAAACACCAATGAAGAGGGACTCCGTGTCAGGGCTGAAGGACATGCCTGATATCTCACCAAAGAAATCGATTTCCTGCTGCCTTTCATACCCGTTCCTTGCATCGTAGACATGCACGAAGTCTGCAGGCTCTGCCATTGCCATGAACTGGCCGTCAGATGTGAAACGTATAGAGCGGATGGCCCCAAGGTTGCCCTTGAGGACTGTGACTGACTTGGAGAGGTTACGGGCATCCCAGATCCGGCAGGTCTTGTCCTGGTTTCCAGTGGCAAAGGTGCGGCCATCAGGGTGCCATGCTGATGCAAACGAATAGTCCAAGTGACCGCACATAGATGTGATGGTCTGCAAATGAATGGATGAGATTAGCAGCCCGTTTCATTCCTTTTGGATTGGAGAGGATTGAGCTATTGTCTGCCTTAACATTGTTTAACTTAAAACTACTTGGACGTTGATGTTTCATTCTGAGCCAAGTTGAAAAACTCACTGAATTCTAAAAATTTATAAAACAAATCAGCAATGCAAAACCAAATCAACCTAGCCAGTAGCCATTACAGAATAAGGGTGGCAAAACTAGACCCGACATGCCAACTCAACCCAACCCAAAATGTCAGGGTTCCAGTTGACCTATTTCCCATATAGGTTGGGTTCAAGTCATATTTCGGCAACCCGATAGTTAAACAGGTTGGTTTCAGGTTTATCTAGCCATCAAACCCTCAGGCAGTGTCGGGTCATGAAGGAATAGAATAAAGTGGCTGCATAGGACGAAATGCTCACCTGCGCACCATTTCTCACAATAACTTGTGAGAACTTTTTGAGAACTCATCTCACGTGATATGAGCCTAAAATCCGAAAGGTCCACGTGATGCAATACCCTATGAAACCCCCGGGGCCCAAATTTTACCCTGATCCAAAACTTTGGCGGGCCATGGCAAAAGTAAACAATTTCCTCCCTTGATTTGCCTCTCTTTGCTACAGACCACCAGAGTTTTCGATCAGGTTAAAAGTTGGCCCCTAAGGGTTTCATGGGGAGCCACATCACATGGACCATTCGGATTTTGGGCCCATGACACGTGGAAAGTGGTGCAGGTGAGCATGGATGATTGGGTGTTACACCATGTTACTTTTCTGCACCTTATGAGATAGGTGATTGTGAACCTGGTGAATTAGATTATATTAATGCTTGTGAACTTGTGTGTGATAGTTGTAATTTGGATTAATAGTAAGGATTTGATTTTATATTAATTAAGATTTCTAAACATATTATTAACATTTTTATATAAAATGGCAATATCTTTTTTGTAATTTATTTTTGATATTTTTTAACGAATGGGTGAGCTGGATTAGGTTTGGATTGACCTATTTAAAAATGGGTTGGGCTGGGGTTGAGATTTTCAACCGTTTAACAAATGGGTTGTTAGATTTCAGTTAGACCCATCCTTGTCATGACTTGAGCCCAACCTGACCCAAACCCAACCCATTGCCACCCCTACCATAGAAGGAAATTAGCGACATGGTAGATACAGATCACATGAAGTTTTAGGAACTGGTTTTAGTGAAGTTTTCATCAGTCTTGTCACAACAAAAGACTTTCAATTATCAGCATAAAGCGAAGAATAAGAGGAAGAAGGGAGAAAAGCCAACCACTTCACAAAATCGAAAAATTAAGTACCTTTCCAGTATTAGAGTCCACAAGCAACCCCTCAGGGTTGTCTCCAACTATGACAAGCAGCTTGCCATCAGGGCTCAATGAGGTATGCTGCAAAATAGAAGGAATCCAGTTGAAAAACAACACCAGAAATCCATTCATACAGTATAATGAAACCCTTGTTTACATCATTGCATGGACTTGAAATACACGGCTGAGTTGATTAATTCAACCAGGATCTGAAAATTGAGTGTTAAAAAATCAGTGCATTTATGCAATTACTTTTAAAAAATAAAAAATAAAAATTAACGTGTCCTATTTTATCTCCTCCATCTTCATTCAAAATAGCCACAATATAAACTGAATACCAACCACCAAGTGTCTGTTTTTCTCCTGGCCCCAATGTCTAATTTCCAACATAAGTGCCAAACCCGCCAATCTAAACATAAAATTCAGGCATTCTTAGACCCCATATCCTCCCTCCCTCCTAGAATTCCCAGTTGATTTTGATTTTTCGACATGGATTAACTGTCTTGAACTCAGAATGATGCCAGAAACCAACTTGACATAAAAAGCTAAGCAACAGATGATGCAGTATCAAGGTCTTACATTTACTGGCCAAGTAAAGCGGAAATGCTTAGAAAGCTGAAACTTCTCCATGTCAAAATCTCTAACTCCACAGTCGTTATTTGAGGCCATGAAGTGAACAGCTCCACTGTGTAAAATTTCAAGTTTTGAGTTAGCCACCGCACATTGCAAAGAAAGGTACAGGATAAGGCATCCCAAAAAAGAAGAAGAACAAGAAGAAGTGTACCTCGAACTGTTATAAATCTCAACAGCATTTGTGATTGCATTATCATCATAAGTTGTCCTGGAGCAGAAACTGACTCCAGGTCGATCCAAATACTGCAGTTTGTGTGAGAGAAGTCGAAAATGTCAGCACATCCTAGACAATCCCCAAACTGATAAGATACAGAGATATCCATCATCTTTCAACAGTTCAGTAATTGTGCCGGCTCCACGATACACGTTCCTTTGACAATAAAATGAAACATCCTGTTCTGTTCTTTTGATATATTAAGCTATTAACATTTAAAAAAAAAAAAAAAAAATCCTTTTTAAGTCCATAAAAAAATGTATTTAGGCATGATACAAAAGACAATTTGATTATGCCAAAAATCTAGCAAACTAGCATAAATAGCAGAGGTAGCTGCGATAGCAAGTAGTTATGGTTAAATCCAAACAAAGAGCAATGCTTCCCTAATAAATAATAGAATTCCTTATAATGTTTCCTAAACATACACTTTCACATTGCAAGAAAATAAAACTTCAGAAGAACAACCATACATGTTCATGCAAACACAGCATGTTGCGTAAAGAAAACATGCATCTCATACGTGCAAGAAAAAGAGGGTAGAAGAATGAACTTACAAACCCACCCATTTCCCTCTGGTAAGTGGTTACACAGTGGAGCATTGGAGTAACAAGGCAAGTGAGTGCATGTGTCCAAGGCATACAACATGGCATAACATGTATGATGTATCACATGCATGCAGTAAAATGAATGTGAACAGGGATGCATATTTCCTTTGTTTTGCATCTTGAAAGCATTACCTTACAAATAAGCTCGCCTTGAAATCCACCAGCCACAAGTAACTTGTCCTTGACAGCCAATGTACTAACTTGGGTCTGAGTGAATCCTTCTAATAGACTTCCCGGGTGTTTCTATATTGGAAAAGAACAAATACGAGTAGCAGGTACACAAGAATCAACATGATAAAAGAAATATCACTATAGTTCCTTATTGAAGATAATTCAACTTCAGATGTATAAACAAATATTTTTTCTCCATATTATGAGAAAAAATGCACCTCGCGTGGTGCAACATGTCCTGAAACATTGAGAACTTCCGACTTGTTGCAAGTAATTGTGGACCAATGAATGACAGAAAAGTGCGACATGAGATACACATCGTGTTTTGATGTAGCCCAGACCAAATTCCTCAACTGCAAAGACATAATAAATATAGGGCGTCAGTCACATTACCAAAAGAACCTCAACCACATATACCAATTACCAGCAAATACCATACATAAATGAGAAGCACAACTCCCAATGCTCTCTTGTTGGGACAAAAATATACAAAATTAATGTCCATATACTATTTCATTTTTTTTGAAAAATACTATTTCATTGTTACAAAGAGGAAAAGAGAGTACATACCACACATGTTTTTTTAATCAATAGCATGCACTTTGATGACAGCTCATTACATGGATATTCATAGTTTATCTAACCACCATTTATCAAAAACATTTTCAGTATTCAGATGATATTTTCAACCTAGTCAATTCCAGTTATAAAGTTATAGATTGTTCAATTTCAGGAAACCTGAGAGCATTTTTCTTTAAAAGGCTCAAATTGGAACCAAACATTGACCTTGATGCTACAATACTTTTGCTCTATCACTCTTCGAACAAACTAAACACCTGTCCTTCGCTCTATAATTGAGGGCATGAAGATCAACTACAACATAAATTGCAATGGAAATTTTGAGTTTTAGATTGGGTTGACAATGTCCCCACTCAATCCCCCAAAAGAACAGAAGTAGAGCACCTAAGGAAATCTGGCCCTGCCTGAAAGTGCCAAATTAATGATCATATCATATTTGTATTTTTAAAGATTTCCCCTAGTGTGATTTTATCATTAACCAATAAAAAAAAATCCTACACCAATAAAAAAAAATCCTACAAACCCCCCCCCCAAAAAAAAGTATCCCAGAAAAACACCAACTCCCATAAGGGGCCATTTGGATGGGAGTAAATGGAGGTAAATAGAGGGAATTGGAAGTAAATGGAGATAAATGATATTTGAGGTGTGTTTGGATGTAAGTAAATGCATAGAAATGAAGTGAAATGGGAGTAAATGGGCATTGTAAATGAAATCCTCTCTACGAGAGAGGATTTGTAAGTAAATGGGGTGAAATGCCTTTTTGAGCTCCCTTGGACAGTCACACAAGTGAACAAAAGTGGCGCCATGCACGTCCACCATACGCATGGCATACTACTGATACTCCAAAATAATTCAATTACCGGCTACATCACTAAAATCATACCAATAGAATGATCCAAATCATCCAAAGGTTAGCCATCTAAATGGACAGTTAAAAAGCATTGGCAAGTTGCTTGTTTGTGATCCTTACATTTGTGGTCCACCCAAGGCTCAAAATATTCAGATTTTTGGTTAAAGTATATATTTCAATGTGCTTATTATAATTCATCTGTTAAATATCACATCTATGTCAAAGTCATAGATGTCAACCTCGGCTTCATGCAGCTCTTCATATGAGTCTGGCACTCTATTGCATGTGGTTTTTGAAAAGTTTTCTGATTTTTTGGTATTTTGAAATTTTTTTGATGTTTTTGGTTTTTTATATATATCCAAATCATCAAGCAAAGACTCTGGGTTCAATTCCCAATGGAGTCAACATTCTATGAAGACCTCCCCCCAAACACATGCACGAACGTGACGGCAGTGTCCTCACTTCTTTGGTTTTTATGTTGATTTGTTACTGTAAGCAAAGTATGTTATTGACTCAAATGTGAAAATGCAATTGATTCAGAGTCGCCACTAGCCAAATGAAGCTTAAAATTTACAGTCGGCTAAAAACCGTAGAATCGCTTAGAAGTAGGGGAATCTAACGATTCCCTAACTCAAGTGACTCCTGCGATTGATCTGTAACCATAGATTCTGAGTAAAGGCCTCGGTGACGGAAAACGAAGAGACCATTTTCCGCCCACACAATGTGTAGTCTCTACTTCACAAGATTTGCAATTTTTGAAAATTCAACGTAGTTTCGCCATTTTATATTTGGTCGTGCTTCACATAACCCATAAGGGCTGACGGTCCGCAGGTTGGAGTTCACCTGGAAGTGCTGCCCAAGATGTCTTAAAGATTTCGAACATACCGCCATGCTGCCCAACATAAGAGACAAAAACGGCCATCAAAGTAGCTGGATGTTATTTTGTCCTTGGGAGTGAAATGGTGTCGAATCCAGAATGTAAAAGAAATCTCAATGACCATGAGGTTCAAGAATATGTAGCACTTCTTAACCGCATCCAAGACGTCAAACCGGATCCGTCTACTATGGACAGAATAGTTTGGAAAATTGACAAATTTAGAGAATTCTCAGTTAAATCATTCTATAGGAGCATTGATAGGGTCCCCTCAATAGGAGAAGAGATCCAGACTAATCATGTCTAGAAATACAAAGCTTCCCCCAAGATAGTGGGTTTCGGTTGGTTGGTTGGTAAAAAGAAGGTCCTTATAGTTGATAATTTGAGAAAAAAGGGGTATGATTATCACAAACGTGTGCCTATGCTGCATGGCGAGCGAAGAAACGGTGGACCATCTCTTCATTCAATGTCCCTTCATCAGTTGAATCTGGCCAGATCTTCTTTCCCGTTTTGATATCCGCTGGTCCTCCCCAAATTCGACAAGCAGTCTCCTTTAGGCCTGACATGGTCTAAGATTGGGCAAACAGAAGACCGATCTATGGAGAATGTCCCTCCTTGCTCTCTGGAAGATAGTGTGGGAAGAAATGGAAGATGTTTCAATGGTGTCTCAAACTCCCCGGAATCCATAGCGTTTAGAGCGAGGCGGTTTGTGGTCGAGTGGGCTTCTAATGTAGAAAAATTAAAGGGCAATAATCTTCAATTTATAGGAGTGTAGTTGTCCTGCTACCTCAACGGTTAAGCTATCCTTGTATTCCTCTTTATCTTTTAATATAATTTGTGACTTTTCAAAAAACAAAAATGGCTAAGAGTTTGTCCATCTTTATTTTATTTGCATTACACTCCACATATTTCAATTGCATTAAATATATCCTCATTTCCTTATATCTCATTTTGCAGTATTCTCCCATTTTTCTTATTTTATTTTGCCTACTCAGGATCTAAAACCCCGTGAATCAAGGCTAGTTGACATTTTATTATATTCACTGCATTTTTACTTTATTTGCTCACCCAGGGCCATTTGGCTCTGTGATGCAAGGCTAGATATTTTTTCTTATTTCGGCCCATCCGGCCCTTATTGGTTATGCGAAGCACGACCAAATATAAAATGCCAAAACTCAGTTAAATCCTCAAAATTGCAAATCTTGTGAAATAGAGACCGCCCATTGTATGGGCGAAAAAGGGTATTCAATCCCTTCATTTTCCATCACCGAGACCCTTACTCAAAATCTACAGTTGCAGACCAACCGCGGGAGTCACTTGAGTTAGGGAATCGTGAGATTCCGCAACTCCTAAGCGATTCTACGATTTCTAGCTAACCGTAGATTTTAAGCTTTATTTGGCTAGTGGCGACTCCGAATCAAATGCATTTTTCACACCCTAGTTAATAACATACTTCGCCTACGGTAACAAATCAATATCAAAACCAAGGAAGTAAGGGCACTGCCGTCACGCTCGTGCACACGTGTGGAGGGAGGCGTTCACACATATGTACACTAATTTAACATATTAAAGCTAATTTGGGATATCACTTATGTTCTTTTGAATGTATTGAAAGTTTCCAATCCCATCCAATACCCTTCATTTACTCTCATCCAAACAAAACATTTGGATTTCAAATGCATTTCATTTACTCCCATCCAAAGACAACTAAATAAATCATTTACTTCCAATTCATTTAACTCCAATTCCATTTCCCATTTACCTCCATTTACAAGCTCCCAATAGAGCCCTAAAGTACTCTTGTGACCTCAAAAAGCTCCACATTGCCATTATAGCAAAAGCACCTCCAACAGATACATTGAAAGACCAAGGTGTCCCAAACTGCACCAAGATGAAAGCCCAAATCTCTCTTGCCACCATGCAACAAACAAACAGGTTGTCAACCATTTCATCTTGCATATTACACACAATGCACCTATTTAGAAACATGCTATTCCGCTTTTTGAAGTTATATCCAAGGTTAAGATTTGGTTTGCCGCCACAATCTAGACGAACAGCTCATTCATGGGAGCGCCAGCGATTACCAAACTTTGGTACAATGACGAGAAACATTAGTCCAACCCAACAGCCATGAGAATAGAGGGGACATAAGTGATATGATGTTTGGAAGGACAGATCAACCAATCAGGCAACTTCGTCCCTTCTATTTTCCCGTCCTTTTTCCTCAACTGATCTCCATCCTTTCTAGACATAGCCACTGCTTGAATTCAGTACCCAACTTCTCTAGGAGACACTTCTAGCCTTTTTATTCTCAATATTCGCCACATTCGTAGTTACAGGCCATCCCCTAACTTCACAGTTGCCCCGCATCTCCACAGCTTCCCTTTCTTCGTCAAGAAACAGGTTCCCTTTCTTTGTCAAGATACAGGAATTTAATGAAGATGTACCTTCTTAGCTTGCCTAAATTTGTTGCCTGGAATCACCAATTCCCCAAACTTCTGAACTATGCTACTACAAAAGAGTTCCATTACGGATCAAAACCCGCAACAAACACCATGAATGGGCCACTTTTCGCTCTTGCTGATGATATCATCTCTCCACTAAAATCCGCACTACTCTCTCACTAATACTGTATTCTCCCTTTCCAATCTGCCTTCTGTACGATTCTCAGGCTGCATTCAGCAGGATTTACAGGTCCTAAAGAAGCCTACTAAGATCTTAATCCAAACTCAATTCCTCACCTAAGAATAACCATTAAACAGGAACAAAACTAACAGAATTGGCATATAAACCATACTGAAAATGGCCTCACATCTCTAAAAGGTGTTTTTCACGTTCAATTGTTGTAATCTTTTATTTTGGGAGAGTTTGTTACGTGTTTCAAGGTTATTGTTGTTCTAGAATATTTTACATATAAATAATTAGAATGTAGAATACAAGTTCAACATATAACTAGGATCATTTACCCTGGGATCCTATTTTAATCTAGCAGTTTTTAAGTCTTCCAGCTTTCTTTCTTTTTCCTTTCAAAAAACGAAAAAACAAAAAACAAAACAACGCTAGAAGCCTTAAAATTTGCTATTCTACTTTCAACATCCTACGATGCCAAAAATTCAGTCCCTTTGCATCAAGGTGTTCTGTAACGATAACGGTGGCCGTAATGGCCACCACCGTTACCTTTACGATACGGGGCATAACAGCTGTTACGGCCCCGTAATGGCCGTTACAGTCTTTCTTTTTTATTTTTTTATTTATTAAAAAAACCCCTGAAAAACATTTATCTACCCCGTAATGTTGATTAAAAAGTATGAAAAACATGTCCCATAATAGACCATTACGGGGCTATTATGGCCTTTAAAGGAGATGTAACGTGCTGTTAACGGCAATTACGGGTCATTTTTTTCCATAACAGCTGTTACGGCCGTTACGACCCCGTAACGTGTAACGGTTGCCACCGTTACCTTTACGTAATGGCCTTTACGGCACACCATGCTTTGCATGGACTTAGTAGCGGGATATAAGAATATCACTATACAAATACTAAACATCTGAAGTGTTCCATAAGGAACCAGATGGTAAAATTTAATAACCATACTACAGCAACAGCACAACCAGCCAGAATTGCTTTTGAATCCAGCAATCAAATATGGTGAAACAAGAAAGGGTACATGGTGAGAACCTCATCTTTCCTTACCTGGAAATGAAGAATTGTAGACTTCACAGATCGAGTATTGCGCCGAAACTCATAATACATGCCACCTTTCTTTGTTGGTTTGCATTCCTAAATACAAGTAAAAGAAGAGGATAAGATGGAAAGAAAACATAAATCAAGTTATTGTTTAAAGTCCATGATAAAAATTAAACAAAAACAAAACTATACCTTCTCTGATCCCTCTCCAGATTGAGGGATGTTCTCGTAATTCTTGTATTGTTCTAGCCTGGTCTGTCTGTATTTCTCCCTTGTGATGCTTAGCCTCTCCCATGGAATCCCTTGGATATCCTTGCCTCTCCTAGCTTGTGCTGAGGAAGTATCAGTTATCTTATTATCCTGCAAAGAATCCGATATACTTCTTAATTTGATGTGATAACTGCTAAGCATTCCTGTTTACTGAGAATACAATTAAGAGGGAAGGGAGAATATACTTGAGCTCTAAGCAAAACAGCCCAATGTAATAATAGCATGATGTTGAATCAAATAGAAACTAGAATAAATGGCTCTCTAAAGTTGAACAGCAAACAGAGTTCATATACCATGCACTGCAACAGAAAAGGACACATTACAACTCTCCAGTGCTCTGGACCATTCCATAGATGGGTCCCATTCCCACAGTGGGTGGACCACAGTAAAAAACTTGCAAAGACTGGACAAACCTACCTGTCCAACTGGTAGAAAAATTTCCAGTTAATTCTGCTGAGCATTGTCAAGTTTCTTTCTGACCATCCATAGTAGGCCAACATCGGATCAGTAACATCATCCAATCATCAGGTTTTCTACTGTTTGTCCATTTATGGAGGGGCCCAAAAAAATGAATGTTTTGGATCATGCATTGTACTCCAATATTTTGGAGCACAGACGATAATTAAACATGTTCCTTGTGCACAGGTTATTTAATGAACTATACTTGAACAGAATGTATAATTAGAAAGCATGAAATAAAACCAACCAGGTGATCATATTCATCGTCATCGGACTCCGAGTCACCCATCCCTCTACCACGGAACTCTTCATCCATGTCATCATCTGCATCTGCCATTTCGTAATCATCTGCCATGTAGTCGATGTCATCCTCTTGGTTCTGGGACATATTCTACTCCACAAGTATATACCTCTGTCACAAACATTTCAAATGAAATAAGCCACTAACACTCATATAACAAAAGAAAACGTAAGAGTAAAAAGATGTCAGCCACAACAAAAACCCAAACTAATTAAGAAAGAGGACTTCAACTGTATCCAAAAAAAAATGATATTTTCCGTTGAAAAATGACTATTAAACAAGGAAATGAATCTTGTGTTCATTGGAGAAGTATAAATTTTTTATTTTTGGGAAGAGTAACAATGATTTTATTAAAGAAGCACTATGAGATGGCAGAAAGGCTTCAACCAAAGAAACAAAAGAAAAATTACAATCTTCCACAGATTTAATACAAGATGCCCACTCCACCATAAGAAGATGAGCACTTAAGAAAACCTCCTGCGCCTTAAGGGATACACTGCAGAAGCACCATCCATTTCTCACCCAAATAGCCCATAAGAAAGCTAGAAGAGCCAATCTCCAAACAGCTGTTACATTTCTTCCTATCCCCTTCCCATGTCATATCAAGAATAGCTCCCCGACCGATTTGGGCATCACCCATGATATGTTGAAGATTCTGAAGAAACAACTCCACACTTGCCTAGCAAACTCCCGTCTTGACATCTGCCCTACACATTGCCCACACATTGGGTAGCACCATTGAGCATCTTTGGAGACTTGTCAATAGTAAGGACTCTCTCTCTTCCAACTGGCCATCCAAAGACCGCAACTTTTGGGGGAGCCCCGTATTGCCTCACCACAGCCGTGAACACTCGAGCCATCCCCATCTAAGTGCCTCAAGAGACCGTAGAAGGATCGAACAGAAAAGCAACCAAAATTTTCCTTTAGCCAAAAACATTTTGTCCCCTTCTCTCACCAACATATAAAGGTGAAGACAATCAAGGAGCCCTCACAAACTCCACTTCGTCATCTATCATGTTCCTTTAGCATAATGGAGACCAAACCACAACATTGCCTAAGTAAGAGTAGCAACTGGATACCATGATGTTCCTTCCGAGGACAAAGGAGCTATTCTAGAAAACGCTTGTTGTAAGAAGGATTCTCTAATCTACACGTCTTCCCAAAAATGAACTCTCTCCCAGTCGCCAATAAAGAAGCCAATCCCCGTGTTAAACATATGCTTAAGCCTAGATATCCCCTTCCAGACCCATGAGACTCTATAGAGACGTGTCCTTAACCCCCTACCCCCCTTTCTTGGCATCCATACTTTCCTACCATGACTCTATGCCAAAGGGAGTCTTCCTCGGTACCGAATCACCAAAGCCATGTTTCCAGAAGAGCCAAATTCATCTTTTCCAAATCCCTTATACCAGGAACGAACTCCTACATTCCAATGCTTCACTTAGCAGTATGCATATTGAACACTTGTTCATATGACTAAATAGGAGGGTGATACAATGCAACCGTGATAATTTATAATAATAATAATAATAAGGTCATATAAAAAGCTGTGTGAGAAACATTTTGACAGTATTATCTCATTGCAAATTTTCCCCCACCAATGATAGATTTGGTTTCTAGTAACTGTTTCAAGTAGAAAAACACATCTATGCTAGAAAATGATGATATAAAATGTAACAACTAAAGTTGGGGCATCAAGATATGCCAAGTACTTTTTAAACTGCGTTAAGTTAAACTCCGCATGTAATTGTTGTTCGAAAGGTAGGCCTAGAAATGCAGGCCCTTACGCCTTCTAGATGTCGAGCAGCTTCCATCCATGACCCTCCTTTGCTTGCTTACCCTTTGTGGTGTGGATGTATTAGTTGGAATGGGGATTATTAGAACCAGGTGGGATTGTGTTGGCATGCAAGTGCTGTAAAGTGGGGCCTCTGCAATGACCAGCCCCAGAGCCCCATACAAGAAAAAGGTTGATGATGCCCAAAGGGCAGCAGATCCTAAAACTTCACCAACATACCATTTAAAAGTCGATCCCAACTGGTTGGGAGAAAGGCCAACATAATGACGACAAATGCATGGGTGCCTGAACATATCATTCATAGACTAAATTAATTGTATAACTCCACCAATATCAAAACCACCACACACGCCAGACACATGGATGAGATCCACACCATTCATATGGGGGGCCAAAACATGAAAGTTCCATCAACCAAAAACTAATGTTATTAACTTATCATACCGTCTGATGTCTGGAATAAAATGGATGGTGAAGGAAACAATTAGCAATGATTCACATTCCATGAGCACATGCTCACCAAGTGGACAGTTAAGATTGACAACTTCGGTTAGTCTCCAGTCCATGACCAACGGTTCCGATCATCATTAACATGTTTCTACGCATTAGGTACATAATAAAGGAGGACAGTACGTCATGCACTACCAGCAGAAGAAAGTTACTATCCTATACATACATATATACATACCTACACACACACCTGAATTCATATAAACCTAGCAGAATATAGACGGAACGGTAAATGAATTATGTGTATAAACAAATAAATTAATGATGAATTATCAGAAAATACAAAATAGCCCTAAAAAATCAAGAAACCAAAGAAAAACCTAAAAATTATTAATCTGTATACAGTTTCTATTGTAATTATATCAACTCATCTTGTTTTCTCCGCATCTTCAAAAAAAAAAAATTTTTTTTTTTAAAAGGAAAAATAATTTTGAAGCAAGCATAAAAGCCAAAGATTAATAAAAATAAAGAAAATACAGAAAACAAAACCCTAAGATTACAGATAAAATAAAATAAAATAAAAACATATAGAAATTACCCGCTTAGGAAATTAAAATAAAAAAGAATCTTCTTTAATGTTTGGCCCAACCTAACCCTAAACTTACAATTACATATATGAAAAAACAGGAATTTCACACCATTAATAACAGAAAAAACAGAAACCCTAGAATTAAAACCACAGATCGAATAATATCGATTTTTATATGAGAAAGATGAGATCTTTGCACCTTTTTCTTGCCTTCTTTTTATTATTGGACAGGAGACGAAGTTCGGCGAACGGATTGTACGGCCCTCGTCGTTTTCTTCAGATCTGCATCTGCGAGGGATCTGAATCGGGTATATCGATGTAGAATCGACCGGTTTTCGGACGAGAATCGTGAATTTTATGTATCGATTTTTGGAAATTGGGGAAGGGGTCTCTCTCTCTCTCTCAATGCCCCGACCGAAGAAATGAAAGGGAAAGAGAAAAGACGATATGGTTTTTATAAGTGCCCTTTATAGTCGCCGTAATTACTAAAACTGCCATTTTCTGGTGAGCAAGACTATCTTCTTCCAGGGGTTATTTGATATACTCCGGCTGCGTGTAGCACTTGATATGCATGCAGTCAGAAATTGTAGATGTCAAATATAATACTTAAATTAAACGGTCTAAATTGTGTATATAACTATATTTAATGAATATAAAAAATAAAATAAAATATTTTAAAGAATCTAAACCTTTGATGCGTGGAAATTTGTTTATTAAAAAAGGTACGTTGGATATCTTACTCCGACTGTCCAATATTTGTCCACCAATCTGATAGTTAGATAATATCATAACTGTAATTTCTTCTTTCAAAAAAAATCTAAACTGATACTCATAATTTGGACATTTTAATGAATTTATTTATGACAAATCAGCAATTTATAGATAATTTACAAGTGCTGTGTATCATCCATCACACTTTGCCAGAGTATCAAAGCTTTTCTTATCATACTCTTTCTGTCGGTTTGAGCCCCACACTCGCACTTTCCACAAGCACTTCCAAATGCAGGCAGCCAATCCACCGATTTTGTGAAGAATCTGAACCATGAATAATATAAGCCCGTCTTGAAGATGAATTTTTCAGTGATAAGGATGTCCATTCGTCATGTGGACCACCCTTAGATAAAAAGTACTAGTTTAAAATTTTCAACGGTCTGTATTCAATGGAAAATTCATTCAGTCTATTATGAGTGGAATGTTCTGATTTCTACGTATTTCTGTCTTACTCGTTGAAATAGATCTTATTCACCGCTCAGATGGCCCACAAGCTTTCAATGTGGAGATGTCCCCTGCGTGAAAAGATGCGTGTAGAGAGGCCTGCGTAAACCTCTTCTTTCCCAGGTAGCGGGTTAGGTGCGGGCCCGGCCTCACCGAAGATGGTGCAGACCTTACAGTGGGGCCCACCTTGATGTATTTTATTCTATATCCACTCCGTCCATCCGTTTTTTTAAGATCATTTTACGGCATGAGCCCAAGAATTATGTAGATTCAAATATAAGGTGGACCATACCATAGGAAACAGTGGTGATTGACCACTAATGTGCCATAAAAGATTTGGATCAAGCTGATATTTTTGTTTTTTCCCTTTATCCAGCTATATGTGACCTTATCAACAGGTTAGATGGCAAATAAATATTAAGGTGGGCCTAGGAAAATTTTAACGGTAGGGCGTTCATCACCAGCTTTTTTCCTATACTGTGGTCCACCTAACATCCGAATCTTCTTCATTTTTTAGGCTTACGACCTAAAATCATCTGAAAAAAAAACGGAAGCGGCGTGGATATGGCTTAAATACATCAAGGTGGGCCCCACTGTAAGTGCCACACCTAATCCGCTCTCTATGTCGAGGCATTGTACTCTATACTCGGGTATTCAGTTTTGACAACTGGGCCCACGCTTAAAATGATCCAAACCGTTGGTCTGTTGGTTCTTACCATTGATGGATTATATGAAAAAAAAAAAATTAATGATGTGACAGTTATAACTTTTTTATTTGTGGCCTGCGAGTAAACGGTTGAAAAGGGATATAAAGCAGCTGTCTGCGGTCAACTAAAAAGGACCATAATGAGAGGAGGAAATCGGATTGCGTAGTGAGTTACTCAGTACGCTCTCATCGTACTGAGTAAACTCATTTGGGCCCACCTTGAATTCGTATGGAATATCCACGCCGTCCATCCATTTATCAAGTGGATCATAACGTAAGAAATAGTGGGTATAATGATTTTCACCGTTGAAACCTTAATAGGCCCCACAGTGATGTTTATTTGTCATCCAACCTGTTCATGAGATCATTAAGACATGGATGAACTGTAAAGACAAATATAAGCTTGATCCAAAACTTCCATGGCCCCTAAGAAATTTTTAGCGGTAGACGTTCAAATCAACTGTTTCCTGTGATGTGGTCCGTTTGAAAATTTTATATGATTTATTTTTGGACTCAGGGGCTAAAATTATCTTATAAAATGGATGGACAGATCGGATAAAATAAATAAATCAAGGTGGACCTCACAGAGTTTACTCAGTACGGAAGGAAGAAACCCGATGAATGGTGGCCCCACGGAGCTTCTAGTATACGGAAAAGTGACGCGGATTGGATACTGACAAGGTAAGTAGCCAAATAGCTACTGAAGTGACGTCACCAAGCTCTGTGGACCACACCATGATGCATGTGTTGTATCCATCTCTTCCAACACGTAGAAATAGTTTTATGGCATTACAAAGAAAATGAGATAAATCTAAATTTCAAGGGGGCCTACTACAGAAAACCGTGGGAGCAGTCACACCCACCATTGAAACATTTATAAGGCTGACAGTGATGTATTTTTAAAAAATATCAGTTTGATCGGAAACTATTGTGGCCCCTAAGAAGTTTTGAACGGTGGATGTCACTCTCCCCACTATTTTCTACGGTGGGGTCCACTTGAACTTTAGATCTATCTCATTCTCTTTGTAATATCATAAAACAATCTCTACAAATGGTTGAATGGTATGGATACAAGACATGCATCATGGTAGGGTCCACAGAGCTTGGTAACGTCACTCCAGTGCAGATTTAGCTACGGACCTTGTCAGTATCCAATCCACGCCCGTTCGTGGGTTTGCGTGTGACCCCGGGCACAGAGATGTTCCTGTGCCAGGGTCTGTGGGGCCCACGGAGATGTCTTTGACAAATCCACTCCGTCCATCTGTTTTTGGAAGACGACAGTATGACAAGAATAAAAAAGGTCAAGCAGATTCAAAATTTACGTGGTCCATACCAAACAGTAGAGATTAAACACTTGGTGGTGAGAGAAGTTTTTTTATGAGATTTTTATTCCTGCCGACTACTAGAGTTCTGGATCAACAAACTTTTTAGATTCACGTTCTGTCGTAGTCTTTTAAAACAGATGAACAGAGACACAGGCAATCCCCTTCCGTCAGGAAAACGGATTGGCTACTCCCCTGACATCAGCCAATGGTTGGTTGTCGGTGCTATGTGGACCCCACCATGTATGTGTTTCATCCATGCCGTTCATATATTTTTCTACATCATTTTATGGCATAAGACCATAAATAAGGTATATCCCAATCTCAAGTGGACCACATTACAAGAAACAGTGTTGAATGAACCTCGTAAACTTTCTGGGGGTCATAAAAGTTTTTGGATCAATTTGATCTTTGTTTTTTCCCTTCATTTGGGTTTGTATGACCTAATCAATAGATTGGGTGTCAAATAAATATAAAGTGGGCCTTAGGATGATTTTAATGGTGGATATCTAATCAATATTGTTTTCCTGTGGTGGGGTCCACCTAAGATTTATATATTTCTCATTTTTGGGATCAAGCCCTAAAATAATCTGTAAAAATGGATGAACGGAATGGATGAAACACGTACATCATGATGGGGCCCACAGAGCACCGTCCACCAACCACCAGGCTGGTGGCGAGGGAGTAGCCAATCTGTTTCCTTCCATCAGGGAGTGAGGTGGCAGTATGTGGATTAGGTGCGGCCTGGCCTCACCATGGATGGTGCAGCCCTCGCTATACATACCATCTTAACGTATGTATTTTGAATCTATACTGTCCATTCATTTTAATGTAGAGCAGGTCGCGGACACTTTCAAGTCCAAGATGGACCAAAAAAGACCCGATCATAGGCATAAGTTATTAAGATTGTCAAAACCTTAAAACATGCATATCTCGCAAAGAGTTACTGGACATATTGTATATGATTTTGGGGTAGGACGAGCTACTTTAGCCAACCAACCCGACATAGGTAGGTTGTCATGCCGAATTTGCAAGACTCCATTCTATTGATGGCTAAATTCCATATTTAGTTCCATATTTACTATGAATAGTAAGTTTTAGTTTGATTATAACTCTTAGAAGTTATGTCCAACATGAAAAGTGCTTAGAATAATTAGGAGAATAACGTGGTTAAGCCACTTACTATAAAAGTAAATTTATTATTTATAGTAAGTTATAAATTTTAGGGAGTTTTAGCTATAGTTTGTTTATAATCTCTCTAATTGCTTGGTATCCCTATTTAAAGGGTTGTGAGGTCATTTATTTGAATCAATAAATAAATTTCAAATTTATTAGAATTTATTTATATTTTTTTGTTTTCTTTCCTTGTGATTCGAGAAATCTTTGTGAGGACTCTAGAGAAGCCCCATGGATTCGGAGTAGTTATCCTTGAGAAAGATGGTGATTGGCCTCATCACGTTCATCCCTGCATCACATTTCCCCATCATTTTAGGGCATGAGGTTAAAATAGAGAATATTTAAATCTCAGAAAGACCCTGTCGAAAGAAATAGTAGTGATTGAATACCCTACAATTAAAAAACTTCACAAAGCCCATCATAATGTTTTCATAATGTTTATTTTCTAACTTATTAATAAAGTCTTATAAAAATTGATTAAGGGAATATATATATATATATATATATATAAAGCCTCTTTTTTTTAGTCCATTAATGATCAATAGGAAATTATTTCTTATGGCATGGTCCACACGAGAATTGGATATAATTCATTTTTGGACTTATGCCATAAAATAATATTTGCAAAATAGATAAACAATATTAATATAGAACATATGTTGGGGGATGCGTTGAAGCAATAATGAATTATAATAAAATAATAAGAAATCAATCAAGCCAAGTACAACCAAAACACAAGGTTTTACATCAAAAAATCTTAACTTTGAACTCCATTTACTCCCTAAAAGAGTTAAGTACTTTCTTCTATCTATAATCGTCGATTACAAACCCTTTAATACATTAAAAATTAAAATAGGAAACAAAACCTACAATTTTACAAAATTGTGGAAGTTAGTCGATGGAGCTTCGATCGTATTGAGTATCATCGATAGAATCGAAGTTACCTTCGATCCTATTGATTAAAAACTATCCAGCAAACAATGTCAAAAATTAGGATTTTGTTGATAGGATAAAGTGAGCTATCAATGGAATCAACAGCTGCTCAATGAAATCAAGTGGTCTCTCGATGCCATCAACAGACCTAATTATAAACAAATTTAAAACAACAAACAACAACACATCCATCAAGGTAGGGCCCACAATAAAAGTTGCGATGTTTTAAGTGAGCCCACCTAACTTGCTAAGTTTTGTTGAGCCATAACATGGTGTCATTTTATTAGCCCGACCAAACAAGTCAAGCGTAGACTCGAACCAACAACCTCTTAGAAGTTGACAGCTCCTCTTAAACAAGCATCCTCGGAGCACATGAAATAGCACCATATCACAACCTAACAAACTCGGTGTCACCTCTCTCTGAAAAGGTCCTACGGATCCCCGTCAAACAATCGTGGCCATCCAGTTAATGAGTTATTCATCATCGTAGTCCTACGGATCCCCGTCAAACAATCGTGGCCATCCAGTTAATGAGTTATTCATCATCGTACAATTTTAATGGTTCATCTGCAGTCCAGTGTGGGCTGATTGTATCATCAGATCCATTGGATTGTTGCACCATATACAATCCATGTTGTGTCTGACAGCATGAACGGTTCTGATCATGTGGAGTGGGCCCTGTGTATGGTGGGGCCAGCAGACTACAAATGCGGTACTACAGTTTACCTTTGTCATCCAGCTGGATCCCGTTACTTTTATAATGTCCCGCGGCACTAACCAAAAAGGCTACAACAAGGACCATGGTTGACCATCTTACGTTGATCTGAACCATTGATCTAATGGGCCTAAGATGTGATTGAGAGCCATTGTCTTTAGAGGATCGGATGATCCACAAGGACCCAAGTTCCTGCAGTCAAAAGCTAGGTGGGCCACCATGATATTTGTGAGAAATCGATCACGTCCATCCGTTTTGTTAGTAAATGCTAGATTAACTCACCATGCTATAGCATTTTGAATACAGTCTGTAGGGCAAGCGTGGATGTATGGATCTTATCCACACCGTCCGTTCGTTTTTTTAGCTCATTTTAGGGAATGAGCTTGCAATTAAAATACATCTAAAGCTCAAGTTGGCCGAAAACAGTAGAGATAATGACATCCACCGTTGAACCTTCTTAGATCCACAGTGATGTTTGTTTGCCATCCAAACCGTTCATACGGTCACACAGACCTTGATGAAGGGAAGATTCAATGGTAGGGATTCAATTTCCCCTTTTTCATGTAGTGTGGTCCACCTTGCCTGAAAACGAGCTGAAAAAAAACGGATGGACAGCACGGAGAATTCACATATATGAAGGTGGGCCCCACATAGAACACACATATATTATGTAGCCCACTTGAGTTGGTGGATTTCTCACAAACATCGCAGTGGGACCCACCTAAGAACTGAGTCACAGCCAATCCGCGTCCACCCTTTTCATATGGTACGGTACCACACCTTGCGGCATCAATTTCTCCTTTGTACGGAGGTGGACGAATGAGGGCATTTTTGGAAATGTCTTTAAGAACCCTTTCATGCAGTTGGGTGCAAGAACAAAACGAAAGGTTTTCTGGAATGCGTTCCCACTTATTACAGTACTATCTCAAGACCATATCCGTTGGATCTGAGCCGTGTCTGATGATCTAAACCGTTTACAAGATTGGCCAAAACATAGATGGAGGATTAGTAATAAAGGAACTCTTTTTTGTGAATAATTTTATTATTAAAAATTTTCGGATGAATGTGGACCGTCCTATGACAATTGTTTTATATGCCTTTGATTTTCCAATTCAAGGCCCCGATCTTTAGTATTTTTTAGACAGCCATGTTGAACATTGTATACGATCAGATCAACGGCTTGGATCACAGATAAAGCTGTAAATCCAATGGATATGCACCATACATGGGAATGCATTCAAGAAAACCTCACAAAATAAAAGTTCCAAATGGCAACAAATTGGAGGAGACTGATAAAGCATCAAATGGTTCAGAGAAAAAGGTCGTCTCTTTTGGACCCATGCATCTAAGGTGCGACCATTTGATTGCCAGCTAAGAAAATGGACGACTCCTGCCTAATTATTTTTCATCATGTGAGCCCAGCTTTGAATTATCCATCCCTCTTGTATCTCTTATAGGTGATATGGAATGTTCATCACGTGGAAACCACCGTTTATTTTTAATCCTTCTTAAAAGGCACTTTGACCGGAATTATGACCGGAATTACGAACCATTTGATCGATGTAATAAAGACATTTTGACCAATGATCTAGACCATCCATCATGGTGGGTCCACCTTTGATTGCTAGTCCCTCTCAAAAGTTACTTTTATTTGATGATCTTAATCATCCTAACCATCCTATCAATGGTTGGAAAGATGGAAAGCTTAGATATTATACATGTGTGCCACATTAACACATACGATTTAATGAGGATGGACTCTATATCAATGGCGGCCTAAAAATTAGGGCTGAAAGTCGGGCAAGTTGAGCTGGGTTGGTGCACAACCCTTGCCTAACCCAAGGTTCCAATTAGATACTGACAAGGTCAGTAGCAAAACTGCTACTGAAGTGACGTCATCAGACTCTGTGGAGCCTACCATGATGCATGTTTAGTATCCATACCGTCCATCCATTTGGAGAGATCGTTTTATGGCATGAGAAAAAGAATGAGATATATCTAAAGTTCAAGTGGATCCCACCAAAGAAAACAGTGGGGACAGTGACATCCACCGTTCAAAACTTTTTAGGGGCTCAATCCAGGGAGGCTCACTTTGGGCCCACCATGATGTATCGGTTTTATCCAAGCCGTCCATCCATTTTCCGGATTATTTTAGGGTACAAGACCAAAAATTAGACAGATAAAAGGCTTAATTAGACCACACGATGGTGATTGAACGTACACCGTTAAAAACTTCTTGGTAGTCGCAGAAGTTTTGATCAAGCTCATATTTTTTTTTTCCCTTCATCCAAGACTATTTGACGTTATGAAAAGGTTGGATGGACGATAAACATCATGGTGGGTCATAGGAAGGTTTCAACGGTGGGCATCATTATCACCACTTCTTAATGTGATGTGGTTCACTTGAGTCTTGGATCTGCTTCAGTTATGGGCTGATATCCATAACTGATCTGGAAAAATGGATGGACGGCGTGGATGAAACCCATATATCATGATGGCCCCATATAGCCCCTGATTGGACCGAATCGGTACAGTCAGGGGCAGGACGCAATCCGGTTCCGGCAGAGCGTTGAAAACGGACTCTTCACATCTTCACCCAGGTCCGCGTGATAAAAAGTGAAACGTGTGAAGTATCTGAGCCTTCCATCAGGTGGGATAATAAGTTTAGATCTTCCATCCTGAAAATAAGGCCATTTAATGCCTTAGGTGGGTCATGGAAGATTAAAACAAATCAATGGCTAGAAAATAATTTTTAACCATCAATTTACTTTGTTTGTGCACTGTGCTGAAGAGTGAAACGGTCTGATTTTTTAGGCAGGGGACCTAAGCATTATTCCAACCTCATGAAAAGTTCAGATCTCACACACGCATTCCATAATTGCACGTGTGCCTGTTTGTACGGCTCCACGGGCATGTGTGACCATAGGCCCACTATGATGTATATAATGTATATCCACACCGTCCATCTGTTTTTCCAACTTATTTTAATTTAGTATACTAAAAATGAAGCATATCAAAATCTCATGTGGACCACACCACAGGAAACAGTGGTGATTGACCGTTAAAAACTTCTTGTGCACCATGAAAGTTTTAGATCAAGCTGATATTTTTTTCCCTTCATACTTGTCGGTGTGATATTATAAATAGTTTGGATGGCAGATAAATCTTACGGAGGCCCTAGGAAGGTTTTGATGGTGAGCGTTCGGTCACCATTGTTTCCTATGGTGTGGTCCACCTGAGATTTTTAACTGCTTCATTTTTTGCCCAAAAATGAGCTATGAAAGCGGATGGACGGAGTGGATATACAAAATATATATATCAAGGTGGGCCCCACGGTCGCGGACTGACCGAGCTGGGTGTTACCCCGACCTAGGGGGTGTACACAAACAGCTAGCTCGGTTTGCTTGCTCAATTCGACTCAATTCGAAGCTGAGTTCAATCTGAGTCGAGCTGATTTTTTTAGCTCGGAAATGAGTTCGAGCCAAGTTCAAGCATGCCCTAACTCGACTCGACTCGGATCGAATCCAGCTCAAATTGAACTTGTATCCTGCAGCCATTTCTCTGCCTTGTGGGTAGTTTCGTCATTCATCATCCTCATGTGCATCAACTCTTAGTCAGAGTTAGCAACTCAATTGGGAAATGAAACTGATTGACTCGTCTTCAAATCTCTCATAACCAATGACCCAGTTTGAGTCTTGAGCTCATGGAACAATTCTCTCCATTTCTACAACTAGCAAGGAGTAACATGCAGTTCCAGGCACCAAAGAATCATAGCCTTAAATCTAGGGTCTAAGAGCTTGGTGGGCTCCATATCTCCCCACATAGCAAACCTCACCTTCCTTCGTGCAATTCATCTCTCTAACAACAGTTTTCGTAGCACAATCCCCCAAGACATCCTAACTAGCAAATCAGGCGTCCTCCTCTCCATATAAATCTCACGGCAGCTTTTCTCTTTGTTTTTCTTGGTTTTTATGTTGCTTAGAAGGTGTTTTATCAAACACCTGTAAAACCATTGCCTCTGTTTGTAAAACAGTGAGATTTTAAAGTTGCAATTCAGGTGTTTGTGGAAATGCCTTAATGGCAAACTCAGCTTGATCTTGGCTCGAACTTAGCCCGAGCTGCTGACTGAACCGAGCCGAGTTGGCCAGTCAGGCTCGAGGACCGAGCCGAGTTCAAGCTGAGGTCAGCCACTGACCAAGCCGAGTCGAGTTGAACTCAGTTCAACTCAATGTACCCCCTACCCCGACCTGATGGAATCCTCTCTCTAAAGCAAAAGGCACCGTACAATGGCAGAGTTTTTACAGTATACTCCTGTCTCCTTTTCAGAGCACATGGAGCTTATAGTCCAGTTATCCAAACTGTTTATATGGCGAATCTAGTGTCGATGGCCCATACAACAAACATTTCCAATGTTAGACGATCACATCTGTTGAATCTTTGACTGTTCCTAAGATTTTATCCACAATCACACATTTTATGGTTCCGATATTTGAGAATATTTAGTTTATGGACCATCTAGATCGAGGCCAATCATATCAACGATTTAGATTGATGGAAAAGGGGCCCAAACTGTACAAAATGGAATTCAAAAATTCCCAGCCTACAATACTACCTATGGAAAGCAAAAGATACCTATGGCAACAGTGGAACCCACCGTTTAAAAGAAACAGAGTATTACATTTTACCCACCTTGACAAAATTTTGTCATCGAAATTTATATACCTAAAAGAGGTTAGGATACTTTTCTTGAATTTCTTGTTCTTGCTCCCACGATGCTTCTTCCTTGCTGTGATGACTCCACTGTACCTTCACAAGTGGTATAACCTTCGTCCGAAGTACTTGCTCCTTATGATCGAGAATGCGCACAGGTTGTTTTTCATAGTGACATTTTCTTGAATCTCTAGTGGCTCCCATTCGATGACATGAGAATCGTCTGGCTTGTACTTTCGAAGCATGGAGATGTGAAATACATTGTGGATATTAGATAACTGAGGCGGTAGGGCTAGCTTGTATGCTACAACTCATGAACACATGATCTCCCACACAAAACTCTAAGTCTCTGCGCCGATTATCTACATAGCTCTTTTGGCGAATCTGGGCGGCGCGCATACGTTCCCGAATGATATCAATCTTCTTGGGGGTCTCTTGAATAAGTTCTAGTCCCAATAATGTCCTTTCTCCTACTTCGGTCCAGCAGCTTGGTGATCTGCAGGGTCTTCTGTATAAAGCTTCAAATGGTGTCATACCAATGTTGGCTTGGTAGCTGTTATTATATGCGAATTCCACTATCGACAGATGATCGTCCTAATTGCCCTTGAAGTCGAGAATGTAGCTGCGTAACATATCTTCTAAAATCTGGTTTGTCTTTTCTGTTTGTCCATCGGTCTGTGGGTGAAATATTGTGCTATAATCGAGAGTAGTTCCCAAAGCTTCCTGTAGAATTGCCTAAAACCGGGATTTAAACCTTGGATCTCGGTCGAAGACGATGGATACTGGAGTACCATGAAATCGGACGATCTCCTTAATATAAATTTTACTCAACTCCACTGCAGATGCAGAAATCTTTATTGGGATGAAGTATGCGGATTTGGTTAACCTATCCACGATCACCCATACAGTGTCATGGTGTCAACCTGTCTTCGGAAATCCAACTACGAAATCCATGGATATATGCTCCCATTTCCACTTGGGGACCGGTAACGGCTACAAGAGTCCTGATGATCTTCGATAGTCTGCCTTCACTTATTGACATGTCGTACATTTAGATACGTACTCGGCGATTTCCAGCTTCATATTGTTCCACTAGTATTGGTGCTTGATATCGTGGTACATTTTAGTCTCCCCTGGATGGATGGTGAATCTTGATCTATGAGTCTCGTCCAAAATCTCTTGCTTCAAATCAGGTTCGTTTGGAACACATAGCCTTCCATGAAACCTAATCCCTTCATCAGTGCCAATTCGTTATTCTGCATTATCCTTCCCTATTATTTTCATTCATTTTTCTTGTAGCCAAACGTCTTCCTTCTGAGCTTCTAAAATACGCCGAATCCAAGAGAAAATTTTATCATGATCTAATCTCAATTCTAAAGTTTAAAAAAAAAACTAAATTTAGCTATTCAACTTAAGAAAATAAAAATAAAAAATACACACCAGGACAGGCTGTGCTACTAGGTTACTTAGATGCGCCTAAAGTTCTTCAAGCTGGAGTTGCAGATCGAAATTCTTGATAAAATTTAGCATCTCCTACTCTTTGATCATTAAGTTGGCTACGAATCTTCGTGTCTTTCTGCTTAGGGCATCGGCCACAATATTTGCTTTCCCTAGGTGATATGAAATATCGAAATGGTAGTCTTTCAAAAATTCCATTCATCTTCTTTGACATATATTCAATTCATTCTGATTAAAGAGATACTTTAAGCTCTGATAGTCTGAATATAAGTCGAATTGCTCCCCATAAAGGTAATGCCTCTAAATTTTCATAGTAAAAACCACTGCTGCTAACTCCAAATCATGCGTCGGGTAATTTCGATTGTGAGTCTTTAACTACCGTGATGCGAATGCGATAGCTTTGCCTCCTTGCATAAGAACATATCCTAATCCCTGATATGACGCATTTGTATAAACGACAAATCTTTCTCCTTCGGTCCGCAATGCTAGAACTGGGTTTGATGTCAACCGCTTCTTCAGTTCGGTAAATGCTTACTTACAATCTTAATCCCACTTAAAGTTCATATTCTTCTTAGTTAGATTAGTTAGGGGTCTTGATATATTGGAGAATCCTTCTATAAATCTTCGATAGTAACCAGCAAGGCCGAGAAAACTTCGTATTTCTGACATATTCAAGGGCTGCTCCCATTCTAATATTGCTTCAATTTTAGCTAGGTCCATAGATATCCCTTTCTCTAATACTACATGCCCCAAGAATTTTACTTCATGCTTTTAGAAGTCACATTTTGATAACTTGGCATACAATTGATTTTCCTTTAATGTTTGTAGAGCGGTCCTGAGATGTTCCTCATGCTCCTCACGAGTCTTGGAGTATATAAAAATACAATAACGAATAGATCTAAATAAAGTTTGAATACTTGATTCATAAGATCCATAAATACCGCTGGAACGTTTGTTAATCAAAATTACATTACCAAGAAAGAGTTCTAAAAGCCGTCTTGTGCACGTCTTCGTCCTTTATTCTCAACTGATGGTAACCTGACCTCAAATCTACTTGAGAAAAGAACCTTGCTCCCTTAAGCTGGTTAAATAAATCATCAATCCTATGAAGAGGATATTTGTTCTTGATTGTTACTTTATTCAATTGATGATAATCGATACATAATCTCACAGTTCCATCCTTCTTCCTTACAAATAAGACTGGTGCTCCTCATAGTGACGTGCTGGCTCTAATGAAATCCTGATCTAGCAACTGTTGGATCTGATCCTTTAATTCTTTTAATTCTACCGGAGGCATACGGTAAGGTGCTCTAGAGATAGGTGCAATTCCGGGCATTAGATCGATACCAAAGTCCACATCTCTCCTTGGAGATAACCTTGGAATGTCCTTAAAAACTTTTGGAAACTCCCTAACCATGGGTATTTGTTCAATTCTTTCTTCTGATTGTTCGATTCCCACAATAGTTGACAAACCAATCGGCATTTTCCTTCTTCGTATCCCACAAAATTTTAATGGAGATCGTCCTTCTGTACTCAGCGTAATTGTCTTCCTAAAACAATCTATCTTGGCATGATACTGGGACAACCAATCCATTCCTAAGATGACATCATATTCCCTCATAGGCATAATTATGAGATTTGCTGATAGTATTTTATTTTCAATTATGATGGGGCATTCTTCACATATTTGCTCTAAATTCATAGATTTACCGAGAGGGGTTGCTACGATAATTTCTTATCTAATCGTACGGGTGATATATCAAGTGAGCATACAAAATAAATAAGATATAAATGAATGTGTAGCTCCTGAATCGAATAATGCTATGGCAAGAGAGGTATAAGCCAAGATAAAACCTTCCACTACATCATTAGTAGCTTCAGCACCATGTCGAGGAGTGATATCTGCAGGTTGTGATGGGTCCTCATAAGTAGAAGCAGTAGTCTCATACATTTGTGCAGCATCATCTTAAGGTGGTGTTGGATCATCATAGCTTCGATTTGGATCCTCATACTCCTGAAGTTGGGCTGGATCATTTGTGAATGAAGATAGAGCGTAAACACGTCCTTGAGCTTGAGGTCGGGGCGCCTGACTTTCTGGCCTCAATTGCTGATATTGGGGAGGCTTAACCTATTGTTGTGATTGCTGAGGTGGTCTCGGATAAGCTTAAGGGAGTCCTGGTTGCTGGGATCGTGGATGTAGCTGTGCAGGCCTCTGAGGATAAGGTTGTGATGGTCTCGCAGTTGGCTGAATCTTTTGAGGGGGCAGCGGATGTCGTTGATACGAAGTAAATGGTGCATAATGAAGAGGCAGCCTGTAAAATGATCGTGGTGGTCCTTGATTTCCTGGATATTGATGACGAGGTGGTAGAAGACAATGACGGGCAGGATGACCCACATTTTCACAGTTATGGCAAGTCCCAGTGAATTGCGTTGAAAGTTGTATAGTGGCATGCCTGAGTACTGATGTTGGCATCATTTTCTGCCGCTTAGTTGCTTCATGTTGTGTGAGAGATGTATGGGGCGTGGTCCTGGCTCCACTTCTCATGTCCTTCCTCAGTCTGCGGTTCTTCCAATGCTCATTAAAGTCCTTTTCTATTGCGCTGGTGCGTTCCAGTGCTTCTGCATATGTTTTAATAAGAATGACACCAGTCGAGTACGGATAGAAGGTTTCAGTCCCTCAACAAACTCTGTGCTTTACGAAGCTCATCCGGTATGAGATATGTCACAAATCGTGCTAACTCTGTAAACTTTGCATCATATTGATGCACCGTTATATCTCCTTGTTCTAATTTCATGAATTCTATAACCTTTTGAGCACGCACATAAGATGGAAAATATTTATTCTCAAACTCTGTGCAGAATTGGTCCCATGTCCACCTTTCTATTCTTGGGTTCTCCCTGGTCGTAGATTCCTACCAATGATCGGCTTTTTCTTCCAACATATATATTGTTAATTCAGCCTTTTGTTGCTCGTTACATCTCATAGCTGAGAAACTTTTCTCCATCTGCCTTTTCCAACCCTTAGCTTCACTTGGGTCAGGCTCACCTTTAAACATAGGTGGTCTCTACCTCTTAAACATTTCCAACAAGGACCCCGTCCCTTCAGGGGCTACATGTGTTGCTTGAGTCTGCTATTGAGATTGAGTTATAAGTACTTGTGTTTTCATAAATGAGGCAAATCCTTCCATCGTCTGGAGGATCTTGTCAATAATTGTTCCTTACCTAGCTGCATCGGGTACTTGAGTCTCCGATGCGGCCCCGAGGTTCATACTCTGATCCGTCATAGCCTAGGATAAATAACGAAAATTATAAATTTTACTGATTAATTTTAAGATTATAAGAATTCAGATGGTTCAATGTAGGCATACATAAAGATCTAAGAAAAGTCGAACTAAGATATAGTTTAGAATTATGTGTAGAAATTTTTGGTCATAAGGGTGCTATTCTAATTGATATTTTTGATATTTCTAGACGCTATTTTAACGTAAAATTTTTTACATAGATATATCTATAAGTCTACTATAGCCTTATAAAATTTTCTAATATTTTGACGCCTGTAAAATTTTTAAAAATTCAAAGAGTATGCACTGTCCAGACGATTTTTGGACAGGTTTTTCTTAACCTCAAATACATATATCAAGGGTCAGTATTTTTAATTTTTACCTATTTTTTTTATAAAATTATACTTATCAAGCTTCAATTTTGTTTTTAAATCACCTCAATCGGAGTTTTACTTAAATAGTTATGATTTTTCAAAGTCAAACATTTTATATTGATTATTGCTGCCCAACCCAAGAAATAGTTAGAAAAATTCTCAGAAAATTCCTAACATCTAGATTTGATTTTGTATGTTAATATACAGCCTAAATGAGATCTAAGTATTATATTACAATAGATTAAAATATTTTACGTAAGTATTCTAAATTTCTCATCTCCTAGTTAAGGCCATTTATGAAGACTTAGAGCTAAATCTCTATTTTAGGTCCAATGTTTAAGATCAACTTGGCTTTGATACCAACTTTGTCATGCCCCAAAATTTAGGTACCCGAATAGGGTGTCCAGAACCCGAATTCCAGACTCGTAACCTATAAATAAATAAAAATATAAATATAAAGTATGACAGTTACATATGCATTTCATTTATCCCTTCATAGCCCACAATTTTAAAATCCAAATACATGCTAAGATAACTAATTACATAATCTGTTACTACATCGATGCATAATTATTTAACTTAACTTGAAGTAAGAAAATCTAGTCAAACATTACTACATTTAGAGTTCTAAAATAAAATAAAATTGATCCTATGTAGAATGATATGCCACGTGCATCCAACCACATTCAATACTCCACTACTAATAGTAGTACCCTGCATTTTCAAAATATTCATAACCTAAAACGGTTAAAACATAATGAGTTAACAACTCAATAGAATCACATCAATCCCGAGTTGAAAGCCTCACAAATATTACCAAATTTAACCTCGACATATTAATCAAAATAAGACGAACATTGGATTTAAAATCATAATTAATAATTTAACATACATGAATATAAAATGAATAAATTGTTTAACATATCTTTTCTAAACATACTAAGATTTGGAGTCGGCAAAACACTCATGTGTACTGATCCTTTGGATGACCCACGGCAGAGCACCGGTGTTTATCCTTTCAGAGTATGACCCTCGGCAGAGCATCGGTATAACTTTTTAGGGACAAAAGGCCAAGGCAGTACACCCGTGTGTACTGATCCTTTTAGGGAATCACCCAGGGCAGAGCACCCGTACCGATTCTTTTGGGAATGGCCTTGGGTAGAGCATCGTGTCGTGCTGATCATTTCAGAAATGACCCTGGGTAGAGCACCCGTAAGAATTATTGCATAAAAAAATAATTTTCACATAAGATGCATCTAACTTACAAGGAAACATGACAGATATAGTGTTTATATTAACATAATAAATATTCATTATCACCACTAGATAATATTAAATGAAAAAAAATATTTACATTGGTTCAGTTAAATAAAGAATATCTCAATGTCTAGATTATATAAGACAATTACTTATGAATTTTTCAATAGGGAATGATCACCCACCTGCTATGGAAAAAATAGTATGATGGGAGGAAAATAATTTGAAGTGATGCTAATTTCTACGTGTAGTAACTTGGATTGACCAACTCTGGACTCAACCCGAATTGGGAAGTAGAACTTCATATAAATGAGTCCATCTCCATAAAAAAAAAATCAGATGTTATAGAAGGATCTTCAGGTTAGTCCGTACTCGGCGAGCTGAGTTGCACTCGGCAGATTTAGTCAACTTGGTGGAACGGCTCGATATATGCTACCTCTACTCAGGATCTCTCTCTCTCTCTAGAATAGTTGTAAGGGATGCTGGAAAAACTGACAACGCATCATTGGGGATTGAGTCAGTGATTTATGAACTCGATTTTGAACCCTCACGGATACTCTCCCTTATTTAAATCTCTCTTTTTTTTCTCACAATCTTTCTTTTATGATTTTCTCTATGATTTTTTTATAGATAGCATGAGAAATAGGGTATAAAAATGTCAGGTGAGTTGGTGGTTTAGATTGAGGAGTGGGTCCCACCATGATGATGACATTCATGATGGATGAGTTCACATTTGCAACCGTATCGCGGAGAAGTGCGAAAGAGAGAGAGAGAGAGAGAGAGAGAGAGAGAGAGAGAGAGAGAGTTGTGGAGGAGAATTCATTTCATGGGGTGACGTGCGTCAACACGTCACTTTGTGATTTGATTTTTTAAGAGAATGAGCCCCACAGGAATCACGTGATAAATCCACACCGCTCATCAGTTTTGCCCATCAAAGTCAGGGCATGTGCCCAAAAATGAGGGCCATCTGCAGTTCAGGTGGGCCACACCAAAGGCAATAGTGGAACCCACCGTTTAAAAGAAACAGAGTATTACACAGTTTGTAAAATAGTGAGATTTTAAAGTTGCAATCAGGTGTTTGTGGAAATGCCTCAATGGCGAACTCAGCCCAAGCTCACCCGAGCTGCTGACTGAACTGAGCCGAGTTGGCCAGTCAGGCTTGAGGACCGAGCCGAGTTCGAGCTGAGGTCAACCAGTGACCGAACCAATTCGAGCTGAACTCGGTTCAACTCGATGTACCCCCCTACCCCGGCCTGACGAAATCCTCTCTCTAAAGCAAAAGGCACTCTACAATGGCAGAGTTTCTAAAGTATACTCCTGTCTCCTTTTCAGAGCACATAGGGCTTCTAGTCCAGTTGTCCAAACCGTTTATATGGCGAATCTAGTGCCGATGGCCCACACAACAAACATTTCCAATGTTAGACAATCACATCCGTTGAATCTTTGATTGTTCCTACGATTTTATCCACAATCACCCATTTTATGGTTCCAATATTTGAGAATATTTAGTTTATGGACCATCCAGATCAAGGCCAATCATATCAACGGTTTGGATTGATGGAAAACGGGCCCAAACTGTACAAAATGGAGTTAAAAAATTCCCAGCCTACAATAATACCTATGGAAAGCAAAAGATACCTATTGCAAGGATTTGACAGCACAAAGCCGTTGGATTGAGTAGAACAATCACTTATCTGGTCTATACTGATGAAAGCAGATGGACCAAATGGCCAGTGGGCCCAGATAATGTGAACCGGTCCATAGATGCATCATTAGATTATAGAATTGTGCAGAACAAAAATGGAATGCAAGTGACACATCATCACCAACAGAAAAGAGGTAGCCTATGCTGACGTGTATTAGACTACTCCCAACGGTAACCACACGAAGTGGGCCCAATTAAAGGAAATGCACCATGACATGGACCAATCAAGGGTCATTACCTCTTACACACGCAAGACGTGGATGGATAGATCATTCATCCTCTATATTAATGCCGGTGACAGACTGCTGATAGAAATGTGATTTGATCGAATAAATATTCCATTGAATAGCTTTATGTCATACTTTAGGTGGGCCCATCATTAGCAATAGCTTGTTGTCTAATCAAATCCTGTCATGTTGGGGATAGGAGAAACTTGGTACGGGGGAATAGGTATGTGGATTGCACTGCAACCTCCAACACACGTGGTAGAATTGGATTGTGCACACGCTCGACCAAACAACTTTCAATCATATTTTACTTGGGCCATCACTGATAGGTGGCACAGGATTCAATCAAATGCGGCCATGTCTCAACAATACGGAGTTAAATAGTGTTGGATGGTACTCATTAGTGTATTGAGTAAACTCTGTGGGGCTCACCATGATTTACATATTTTATCTACTCCGTCCATCCATTTTAATAGATAATTTTATGGCTTGAGACCAAAAATGAAATATATCCAAATCTCAAGTGGACCTCACCACGGGAAACATTGTGAATTGAAATTCTACCGTTGAAAATTTCTTGGGGACCATAGAATTTTTGGATCAAGCTGATATCTGTGGTTTCCATTCATCCATGTCTATGTGATTTTATGAACCGGTTGGATGACAAATAAACATCACTGTGGGCCCTAGCAAGGTTTCAACGGTGGAAGTCACTATTCCCACTGTTTCCTTTGGTGTGGTCCACTTGAACTTTGCGCATACTTGTATTTTGTACTCAACCGTTAAAATGATATGGAAAAATGGTGGACGACGTGGACAACCCACATACATTCATACTAGGCCCAACTGAGTTTACTAGTACGCAATCCTATTTCGTGTCGGAATCACCGTGCAGTCCGCATCCGCATCATAGGTGGGGGTCAATGCCCAATCTGTGTCCACTCCGGGTGCGGATTGGATACTGACAAGGTCAGTAGCCAAATCGCTACTGAAGTGACGTGGCCAAGCTTTGTGGACCCCAGATGCATGTGTTGTATCGATACCGTCCAATCATTTTTAGAGATCGTGTGATGGCATTTCAAAGAGAATAAGATAGATCAAAAGTTCAAGTGGACCCCACCATGGAAAATAGTGGGAACAGTGACATCCACCATTCAAAACTTCTCAGGGGCGACAGTAGTTTCCAATCAAGCTGATATTTTTGTTTTCACTTCATCTATCCCTATGTTAACTTATGAATAGGTCGGATCTCAAAAATACATCACGGTGGGCCCTATAAATGTTTCAACAGTGGGTGTGACTGCTCCTACGGTTTTCTGTGGTGGGTCCCCTTGAAATTTAGATCTATTTCATTGTCTTTTTAATGCCATAAAAGGATCTCTAAAAAAGGTTGGACGGTATAGATAGAACACATGCATCATGGTGGGAGTCCACGGAGCTTAGTGATGTCACTTCAGTAGCCAAATGGCTACTGACCTTGTCAGTATCCAATCCGCGGCCGTCCACTCCATACACAGCATCATGCATCGAGAGCACATGTATGCGTCTATGTACTCCAATCCAAACGGTTCAAAGACTGGGCCCAGTGTAGATAGTTATAATCCAAATTCCATGCTCTTAAGGACTTGTTAATATGGACCGATCAATGGCTGAAAAATCCATGGCTAATATAAAACATTTAATATGAAAATTTGATGCTTTTATATATAGTATTGGCTTTGATATCAATTGTTAAGAACCTCACCTATATAACAAAAGTTTAAAAATTGATTGAACCTATAAAGCTAGGCTATTAAACCCTTGGGATCATGACAATACCAAACTTGATAGCTGGATGCACTTGACTTTGGAGTGTCTTATTTTAACAGTGAGACAACCTTGCTAGATAGACAGATGTGGGCCCCACATGAAAAATAATTAGGTGTATAATGTGAGCATATATATATATATATATATATATATATGGAAAAGGTTCTATACGGTCAAGCTCATGGGAACTCCCCATGAGGTTGAGCTGTGTGGGCTCCACCATGATGTATGTTGAACATCAACACAGTGAATTTGATGGGTCCCCTTTAAATTATGGGATACCCCAAAAATCAGCCGTATGCAGAACTAAGGTGAGCCATACCATCAAAAATCATGCGAAGACATGCCTAAAACATATAAAAGCACTTGGTTTGACCCCTCATCCAAGTGGGACACACATAATGGATGGGCTGGATTTGTGAACCACATCTCGGTGGTCCCAAAAAAATGATTATGAATGTTTTAATGGAGGGTAATCCCTCTCAACTTTTGTATGTGGTGTGGCCCACACAAGTCACGGATTGACTTGATTTTTAAGCCCTAGGCCCACTATGGAATGGTGCATCTAACTAATGGGACATACATCATGGTGGGGCCCACACAGCTCGACCTCATGGGGAGTTCTCATGAGCTGGATGGTATAGAACCTTTTCCTATATATATATATATATATATCATTTAAATGGCCATTTGGCTATGGCTTTAAGACTGTGAAGAGTCCCATGGGACTTGGTTGGGACAGGAGTGACCTCCACTGATCAGGCGAACTCACATGCAACTCGAGCGAGCCTGGACAGTTTTTGTTTCTCCATTTCAATGGGAAAATCATGTAGTTGCTATCAAATTTTTAGTTTGATTTTTGGGTCACGCTAGATGCATAATAGCAACTCTGGAATTTGGATTGTCTACATTTGCTCATGCAATTAATTATTCTACCTGATATTAAATGAGATTTTTAACATATATGTATTTTTAGATTGGGTTGAAGACTTAGATTTTAGACGCATCAATGGACGGCTTGCATTTTACTTACTTTTCTTTTGGAAAATCTACAAATAGCCCGCTCCCACATCTCTTCATATTTATTTGTAATTAGCTCCCACAAACCTATCAAATAAAGGCTATATGGGGCTTAGCGTGTTAAATGTGCAATATTTATCGTACTACTTATGTTAGCAATCTCAACCCAAATAAGAGGTAGATTGAAAACTTGAGTGGGTTACAAAACAAGAAAAAGTGTGAATCACCTAACATTAGTGACCTTCTCTCCTTTTCTCTTTAGGAATGGATAAGCCTAAGAACCAATGATTTAGAGTAATTAGGATCGAATCATCATTTTTACTAATTACAAATAGGCAACACTATAAACCCTACCAAATTCATTTTAGAAATGCCATTATTATTTAAACAAACTTTATATCGTTCATTAATGGACCACTAAACTCGAAACTATATAAATACGTTCATATTAAAAACAACCGTAACAAGGTAGATCCCACCAGCATCATCAATGATTCCAAGGTCTCACCCAAGCCGTGTGCACGTTGCATAAAGGAGTGTAGGCTCATTTTCCAAAGTCGTGCCCACTTCATAAAGGAGTGTAGGCTCATTTTCAATCTCCACCACTCCTTGTGGCATGACCTACTCTAGTTTTGGAATAACCTCATTTTTAGGCCGACAGCCTAACATAAGCTAGTGAAATTAAGGGAAGGAGTGGGCACCCACGTGAAGGGAGTGTAGGCTCATTTTCAATCTCCACCCTTACTTGTGGCATGACCCACTCAAGTTTTGAATCGGCCTCATTTTTTAGCCCGTGGCCTAACATAGGCTGATGGAATGAGTGCATGTTTCATGCCTCGTCAGACAGTAAACAACAAGAATGAAAACGTCCACAGTTGGAACTTTCTAGGAGCCAATTATGATGTTTATATGCCCATCCAAACCGTTGATAAGGTTATTAGGCAAAAATATCATCTAGATCCAAAACTTCTGTGGCCCCCATAAAGTTTCCAATTGCAGGCATTCAATCTTTGTTATTTTGTATGGTGTGGTCCACCTGAGTTTTAGATCTGCCTGATTTTTGGTCTCCTGCTCTATCTTGAACTTAAGAAACTGATGTACAGAGTGGATTTCTCACTGGCATCTAAGTGAGCCCCTCATAGCTTCCGAAGGCCTGACGTCCTATCCACGGATTGGCTAGTGAACCTGCCAACAGGCAATGGCCAGTGGCCAGTGCTTAAGGATCACATCTTTGAGGCATGGATTAATAGGATATGTTGCTGACAAAATCTGGGTGTCTCTCCACTCGGATCACCGAGCTCCGAGCCACTCCGATGTCTTGAACCTGCACACTCACGAGGAGCAAGGGAGACCCTGGTCTAGTCAGGGGACCCTTCGATGCCTAAGTCAGGTTAAGGGAATCTGGGTGTAAGTTCTGATTGTAGAGGGAGAGTATCAGATCTTGCGTACCTGTTCATGTAGAAATGTCCTGTATTTATACCTGAGGGTTGCTTAGGACGTGTCCGATAACCTCGGCGTGATCGTAGCCACTTACCCCATCATGCGGGTGACTCAGCCACGCAGTCGTAGTGTCGTCGTGCTGAAGTGGGTGGTTGAATAACCGTCACTACTCATGGTAGTGGGACAACTTTTGAGCGGGACAACTTCTGAGTGCATCTGATTGCCTTGGCCTCGGATTACTCCGAATCGACAGCCCTGGCCCTAGCTCATCTACCTAAAGCCTCGAAGTAAGGTCATAACTAAGATCGAGCCAGAAATCTTTCCCTTCGACTGTCCTAGCTATTCCAGACTAGTTTGTGTATCTCCAATCGGCTCTGAACGACGTCGGATCTAGGAGTCGATAAGGCTCGGATCTTCCCATAACATAAGCCCCATACTCTCCGAGTTTGTGCATAGACTCAGAGAGTAAACTCATGTGGAAGATCAATAGTTTCCACTGTCGCACCCTACACGCGTGCAATCACAATTATGATTTCTATGTTCGAAGAGATATGTCCTCGAGGTTCTTCGTCCACGGGTTAACCTTTCTTGCCTTCAATTTTTTTTTTTGTTTCGTTGCGTCTGCATGCTCATTCTCCTATTTTTACACAGTCCGTCCCAACACTCCTTCTGCCCCGGGAGAGATTGAGGGAACTGGCGAAAAAGGATGCCGAGGTAGGGACCCTGCGAGACGAGGCCACCTTCCTCTGGATAGAGCAGTCGGAACTACGCCGGCAACTTGAGGATGGGAAGGCCCGAGAGCTGTAACTGAAGGGAATCGTGGACGATCTTGAAGCCCGATGCGCTGCCGCTAAAGCTGAACTGTTCCAGGCCAGGGCCTATGCTGACTCGCTCGCTAAGGAAAACGCCCGACTGGGGGGCGTGTTGGAGCGGACCAAAGTCGAGGCGGCAATAGAGCAGCACAGCGGTCACACTGGAGAAGGAGGCTCAACGGGCCGAAGACGAGGCCTCCCTGGCCTCGGTGGTGGCAGCTACGATAGATGCTTTCAAGTCTTCGGAGGAGAAGACCGCCGAAGCCACTAAGTTTTACAACTGCGATTTTGATGCTTGCATTGATGCAGTTCAGGAGCTCTATCTGGAACTCAACCTTGAGTCTTTGCTGCCTGAGGATGCAGGGGAGAAGCCCACTGGAGACGCTCATCCGGACCAAGCCCATGCCTCTCAAGCTCCTCCTCCCCCTCCGACTGAATAGTTCCCAACATTTCTCTCTTTATAGATTTTCTAAACTTATCTTTTGATGAATGATCCGATTGATGATATATTTTTTGACCATCCGAAGAGGGTGTGTGAATGATGATTTTTAGATGTTAAATTGCAATTGACTTTTTAGGTGATGATTGCTAGACGTAAATTGTCAATTACCGAACCGATTCCTTGGCGGGTCAGCTTATTTCAGGGCATTGCCGAGTCGATCTGTTGATTCAGCTCATTTCAATGTCGTTTCGTAGAACTTTATGGTATTGAAATTATAAGGGCCGACTCCTTGAGGGGTCAATTCCTCTCACGATTGGCGAACAGCTTTTAGTAGATCCGTTGCTGGGATGATGAGTCAACTCCTTCGTCGAGGAATTGAGTCATCCCCGAGCTTTTCCTTTGAATACGGGGGGATGCCCTGATGAGCTTTCGTGGGATAACGTACTAACCCATTCTTTAAAGGATCAGTCCGTTAAGTTGGCCCTTGCTTGTGAGAGGCAACTTTTTATCAGTAGATAATCCGTTCGGGTATATACGAGGAAACATGAATATTATTAAAAGCCTTAAAGGCTAGTCATTCGGAGATGTACACTTATTAGGGGCCTTTAACGGCCATTACATCAGGGGTAGTAGACCTTTAGGTGCTCGACGTTCCAAGGGTGAGGGAGCTGACAGCCTTCGAGATCTTCCAAGTTGTAGGAGCCAGGCTTGGTCGATCGGACCACGCGATATGGCCCCTCCCAGTTGGGTCCGAATGCCCCAACCCCTGGCTCTGCAGTGTTCTGAAAGACTCGACGAAGGACTAAATCTCCAGGATGGATTCACCTAGTCTTGACCTTAGAATTGTAGAAACGTGCTACCTGTTGATGTCTAGCAGCTACCCAGAGTCTGGAGATGTCTCAGGCTTCCTCAAGTAGGTCCAGGTTAACTGCAATCTGCTCGGTGTTCTGATCTTCCTGATAGTTCTTGACCTGAGTTGTCGGGAGACCAATTTCAACTGGCACCATCGCCTCCAAACCGTAGGAAAGCGAGAATGGGGTTTCCCTAGTGAACGACTGAGCCGTGGTTCTGTAGGCCCAAAGGACGAATGAGAGCTCCTCGGCCCAGTTGCCCTTTGCTTTCTCTAATTTTATTTTGAGGTGGTGCTTGATGACCTTATTAACTGCTTCCACCTGTCCATTGGATTGTGGATGCCGAGGCAAAGAATATGCATTCGAAATGCCGAGCCCTTGACATACTTCGAAACTTATCAGACACGATGGTGCGTGGGATCCCGAATCGGCAGATGATGTTCTTCTAGAAAAAATCCACTACCTTCTGCTCTGTGATTTTTGTGACGGGCTCAGCCTCGGCCCACTTTGTGAAGTAGTCGAATGCGACAATTGCGAACTTGACCTGCCATTTCTCTGTAGGCAGAGGTCCGATGATGTCAATCCCCCATTGAGCGAATGACCACGGTCCGCTATGAGAGTCATTTCTTCTGCGGGTCGCCTTGGCACGGTTATGTACCGTTGACACTTGTCACACCGTTGAACATAGTTCTTTGAATCTTTCCTGATGGTAGGCTAGAAATATCCTTGGTGGAGTATTTTCAGGGATAGGGCTCGACCACCAGAATGATTTTCGCAGATGCCTTCATGAATTTCTCGAATAACGTAGTCTGCTTCATCAAGTCGGAGACACCTGATATAGGGTTGTGAATGCCCTTTCTTGTACAAGATCTCGTCCAGGACCACATACTGCGTTGCTCTGACTCTCAAGTGCCTAGCCTCCAACCTATCCGATGGGACCTCACCAGATGTGAGATAGTTATAAATTGGATCCATCCAGCTCGGAGCATCGTCTACTGGATTGACCGCTTTCTTCTCCATTTGGTCAATGATGAGATCTTTTATGAACTTCACGAGAATGAATCGCGGGATTTTTCCTTCCGTGGCTGAGGCTAGCTTTGTCAGGGCATCGGCCTAGGAATTTTCTGCCCTGGGAATCTGACTGATAGTGCGGCTCCAGAATCTTTCTATCAATTTCCTTGCTTCGGCCAGGTAAGCCACCATCCTGGTCTCTTTGGCCTCGTATTCGATGGAGATATGATTCACTACCAGTTGAGAGTCACATCGTACCTGGAGGGACTGGACCCCCAGATTGGCCGCCAGCCTGAGTCCAGCCAATAGAGTCTCATACTTCGCCTCATTGTTAGAGGCCTTGAAACCGAGTCTGATCGCATACTAGATAGATGTTGAATCAGGTGCGACCAGGACAATTCCTGCTCCGGCACACCTGACATTGGACGACCCGTCCACATAGAGAATCCACCCCGGAGGATCCATCTCCACCTCGGTGCTGATTCCATCTCCACCTCGGTGCTGATTCCCTCTTCACTCGGGACAGTGAACTCCGCGATGAAGTCGGCCACAGCTTGACCCTTAATTGCGGTCCTCAGTCGGAATTGGATATCGAACTCCCCGAGTTCGATTGCCTACTTTGTTAGTCGACCCGATACCTCGGGCCTCTGGAGGACTTGCTTGAAGGGAGAGTCGGTCAAGACGACAATGGAATGGGCCTGGAAGTACGGACGTAACCTCCGAGCTGAGATGACGAGACAAAGCGCTAACTTTTCCAGAGCTGGATACCTCATCTTGGCAGATACCGTGGCTTTACTCACGTAGTATATGGGATGCTACTTGTGGTAGTGGGACAACTTTTGAGCGGGACAACTTCTAAGCGCATCTGACTGCCTCGGCCTCATATTACTTCAAACCGACAACCCTGGCCCTAGCTCGTCTGCCTAAAGCCTCAGAGTAAGGTCATAACTAAGATCGAGCCAGAAATCTTTCCCTTCGGCCGTCCTAGCCATTCCAGACTAGTTTGTGTATCTCCAGTCGGCTCTGAATGACGTCGGACCTAGGAGTCGATAAGGCTCGGATCTTCTCATAATAGGATACAAATTGCACTTCCCTACATGGTGGGGCCCACAATGAGGTGATGAAGGCACGAATAGGGCTGATTACCGTCCATTCCTCCAGCACTGAAGTCGATCGCGACTCGTGGTATCGAACCGGATCGGGTAGCACCAAATCCAAGTCGATCCGACCCGACTCGTCCTAGTCTTAAAACCATGGCTACAATTATGACACCCAGCTAAAATTTTCTTGTGTAATTAGCAAATTGAGATCTAACATGGTCCGATTAGACCACTTTCTAACGGTTGCTGATTTCCCTATATGGTGGGGCCCACTACATTTTTCCATCAGAGTCTGCTACAATGCACTTTGAATAGAACATATCACACTCAACTAAAATTAATTTAGGAAATGTGATATCTAACATGATCTGATTACCCTAATTGCCAACGGTTCTTGATTTCCCTATATAGTGGGGCCCACTACACTTCTTCATCCGAGTCTGCTACAATGCTCTTTAAATAGAACAGATCACACCTAACTAAAATTTTCTTGTGTAATTTAGTAAATGTGATATCTAACATGGTTTGATAACCCCACTAGCTAACGGTTCCTAATTTCCCTATATGGTGGGGCCCACTACACTCCCCCATCAGAGTCTGCTACAAAGCTCTTTGAATAGAATAGATCACACCCAATTAAAATTTCCATGTGTAATCTAGCATATATGATATCTAACATTGTCGGATTACCACACTTGCCAACGGTTCATGATTGCCCTATATGGTGGGGCCTACATAGGGCTGTACGTCGAGCCGAGCCGAGTCAAGGTGGGCCAAACTTGACTTGACTCATCCGTGCTCTCCTCGAGTTCGAGCTTGGCCTCGAGCTTACCATCAAAGCTTGGCTTGTTTTCCAAAAATTTCGAGTCAAGCTCGAGGCGAGCTAATGGATCAAGTCGATGTGAGCTTACTTCGAGCCGAGTCGAGCCTGCTCCCAATCCGACCCAACTCGTACCCGACTCAACCCAACAACCCGACCCATCGACACCCGACTCAACCTAGCCACCCGACCTAATTGACCCAACCCACACCAACCCAACTCCCAAATTAAATATTCAATTATATATATATATAATATATAATATAATATAATATATATTCGAGTAGAGCCGATCTCGAGCTCAAACTTTGAGCTGAGTTCGAGTTGAGTCAAGATCCATTATGATCGAACTTGACTTGTTTTTGAAACGAGCTTGGTCATTTGAAGCTTGGTTGGCCTCAAGTTGTCGTTCGAGCCGAGCCAAGTCGAGGTAGATCGAGCCGAGCTGAGCGAGCTTTTCAAGCTAGCTTGGCTCATGTACAGCCCGAGGCCCACAGCCCACTACACTCCCCCCATCAGAGTCTGCTACAACACTCTTTGAATAGAACAGATCATACCCAACTAAAATTTACTTAAATATAGCAAATGGTTTAAATAGAACAGACCACACCCAACTAAAATTTACGTAATTTAGCAAATGTTTTGATTATCCCACTTGCTAACAGTTCCTGATTTCCGTGTATGGTGGGGTCCACTACACTCCCCCCATCAGAGTCTGCTACAATACTCTTTGAATAGAACAGATCACACCCAACCGAATTTTTCTTTCTTAAATATCAATCATCAAATCCACTACTATTCAGAAAATCTGCAACAAGAATGCAAGCCCAGCTACAAGCGTAAGGAGCAGCGAGAGGCCCTCATCCATCTCAAAGCCATTGGAATTGGTATTTTCCGATTGAGGAGGTGTTGCAGGGCACGAGATGCCGTCCTTCCCTTCACGACAGTAGCTGGAGAAAACGCCTGACAAGTTGTTGTTTCCATGAAGGTTGATGTAGGAGAACATGTTCGTGGCACATTCATTTCTTACGTCGCTCAGCTCGTCGGCGTACGGACATGCGAAGGTCTTGAATGCTTTGCAGCAGAGCTCGGGCACGTAATCGGGTGCTTTGCATTGGCTCGTAATCACCGTGTAATTCATGTGCTCGAAGTCTATCGGGCAAGCTGAAACAAGATGGAGAAAAAAAACTAAGACTAGCTTGTTGAGGTCATGTGATGATCCACGCCGCTTACTTGAAGGTCCCGACATGTGGGAATTTCTCCATGGGGGCCATCTAGCTGGGAAACATAAATGAACGGTTTGGATCGTTGTGTGGTGTGAACCCGGTTAGTAAACCCGATACATCATGAGTTGTTGGGTTCACTTGATATAGATCAAGTTGACTCGGGCTAATGAGTCCGAGTTGAGTATTGTGTTTCTAAGAGATGAATTGCTGCACCGAGTCGAGCTTGACACAACGTGACTCGGCTCGGCCAGCAGCTAACCCCCACTCAAACTTGGCTTGGCTTGGTTAGCAGCTCGAGCTAGTTTGAGCCCGTGCAACATTTTCTCAAATACATAGAATGCATTTTTAATCTCTCATAGAATAATAGTAGCAATACTTTATAGATATTTCATCAAACACTTGGCGAGTAGTATAAAAACAAGATATGAGGGAAATCCTATAACGCAAATTATTTTCTTTTCGAGTGATTTGTTTCGTATCCATTCCTTCCTCGTCACCGGCTGATTCTGTAGTGAATGTATGCACTCAAAACAACACTCCATTGAATCATTTCATCAAACACTTGGTGGGCAACATAAAGATAAAAATAACCAAGTCACCGAGCCGATTCGAGCTGAGATTCGAGCTAAGGTTCGAGCCGAGTCACGTCGAGCTCAGACAATCTCGAACTGAAATTTTTTCGAGCTCCAAAAACCAGCTCAACTCAGTCCGAATCCAACTTCAAGCCGAGGCAAATCAATCTTTTCCAAGTCGAGCCAATCAAGCTAACTAAGCTAACTTGACTTGTGTACATCTTGCCAGTCATCAGTCTCCAAGCATTGATACATCTTGCGGTCAACCGCCAATACAGCGGCAGGTTGGATTCGATGGATCCAGACCATGCATCCAGTGGGTTCTATCTTTCAATGGCTCACATGAAAATCCCACTAATCGGGCTATCCAATCATAAGGCAACCTTTAAAATGGCAAGACTAGAATATTCCAATCGGCGAAATCTTCAAAATGTAGGTACCTACAGGCATGGCCCACTAGATGGATGGTCTTGTTGCACTGCCAAACCGGTTCACATGTCAAGTGCTGAGTGACAAAGCGAGGTGGGCAGGTTCAACCCAGCCAACTCGTGACCGGCCCAACATTGGGTTGGGCTTGGGCAACATGTAATGGGTTTGGTCTCGAGCTTGAGCTATATAAGTACTAACCTGATAACTTGGGTCGGGCTCAGGTTGAGGCCTCAGGTTGCCCGACTCAACTCGAACTCAAACCTGATCAATATATAAGTTATTTATAAATTATAATTAAGTGTAGATCATCTGTGTTGAAGGCACAAGAAATTCCAGTGCTGTCGGGTCTCATTGGTCCACACCATATGTGATGACTCAAGCTACCAAGATATGCTGGATTTTTCTCCCAAACGGTTTGCCTGCTACATAATATGACTTTTAAAAGAAGTAGTTGACATATATTTTAGCTCGTTTGTTTAGAAAAAAATGAAATTATTTATCATCAATAACTATATATATAATTAATAAATTAATAAATTAATTAATAAAATTATAGGTATACATAACAACAAGACATGTATTGAAACATGATTTACTAATGTAATAACGAAAATATTAGCATATATCCACCCAATTATAAGTTTGGGTTGGGCTTGGGTTGAGAATTCGCAATGGGCTAGGGTTGAGCACCAACTCGGCGGAACCTGCTCGACTTTCAGCCCTGAGCTGAGTACTTGGACTCGCTTTCTACCTGAATCTAAATTGCCTCGGCATATAGTCAAGTATGCAAATTGGGCATCGACTCACTGAGTTGACTCAGCGACTTTTTCAAAGTAATCAGTTGACCACCATTTGCATAGTTTCTAATAGCAAGATATCTTCCATATATTTCCATAATTCAGCAATTAAAGATACTCTATTCAGAAATCCATGCTCGGTGGACCCTCCATCTGGTGGCCCTACCTTGGATGGATGGCCCTCTTTTCTCTTCCAAAGACTCAACTCTCTCACCCATCTATTTACAGGCCACAAAACATGAACCAACGGTCTGGATCACTGAACCATGCACCCACCTGCACATACTGAAAACGGGTATACACCGAGGAACACGGATTAGGTGGTGAAGCCGTGTGTGATGTTTTGGGCGTTGTGGGTCCCACCGTGATGTTTGTGTCTAAGATCCACGCCGTCCATCCGTTTTGCCAGATCTGTTTAAGGCCAGATATAAAAAATGAAGCAGACCCAAATCTCAAGCAGACCACACCACATTGAACAGTGGTCATTGAACACCCAACATTAAAAACTTCCTAGGGCCCACCATAATGTTTATTTGCCATCCAACCTATTAATAGGGTCACATAGACCTGTACGAGAAAAACAAATATCAAATTATCCAAAACTTGTGTGGCCCCCAAGAAATTTTTAATGGTAGGCGTTCAATGAACACTGTTTCCTTTGGTGTGGTCCACTTGAGAATTGGATCTGCTTCAATTTCAGGGCCAGAAAACAAGCTGATCTGGAAAAACGGATGGACGGTGCTGATATAAAACAAATAGATGACAGTGGGCCCACAGCTCCCAAAAATCAAACACGGCCGTTCGGGTGGTGTTGGCAACACCATCTAATCCGTCCATTTTCTCAGATCATTTTAAGGTATAAGCCCGAAAATGAAACAGATCCAACGCTCAAGTAGACCACCACCAGAGATTATTCTTTCATTTAATGCTTTGTGCTATTTGGTGTGGTCCACTTGAGCGTTCGATCTGATTCATTTTTAGGATCATATCATAAAATGATCATAAAAAATAGATGGACGGCTTTGATGAACATATAAATCACGGTGGGCCTCACAGGAGCTCCGGTCGGACGGTTTCTTGTCCGACAGGGGCTTACCGACAATCATATCACTCCTCTCCGTACTAAAAAAATCGTTATCGGCAATTTATCGGCCCGTGAATTTTCTCGAGAGATTTCCAAAATTTGACTTTTCTCGCGATGTTATCAATAAATTCTCACTGAAAATAAAATTTATTATAACTAATAATAATTTTAAAACTCTAAATATATAAGTCTCAATAAATTATTTTTACTTAAAATCACGATAATATTGAGAAAAAAAAAAAGAAGCAAAAACCTCCGAGATTTTAAAAATATCTCGATATTATCGTATCGTGATATTTCAAAATCTAGTCGATATTTGTCTTTATTCGACTAATAATTGTAATTCAATAGAACGGTGCATCCAAACGCCGCCGGAAACAGAAAACGGAAGAGAGAAGAAACCCGATTCGGGTCGGAGCTTACGCGTTTTGACCTGAAGGAGGCTCCGACGGGTCGACCCGACAGAATCGAAGAGGACATCTGCAAAAGAAAAGGGAATAAAATTCAAATTATCAAATAAAAATACAAAGGTTCGAGGATGGGAGATGAGAAAATGAAGAGAATTTCGCGAGATTTCGAGAGCCGTTGGAGGTAGCTTTGGAATTTGAGAATTCACCTGACATGAAGGTGGTGGAATAAGCTAATCCCATCCAAATGAATAAGAAGAAGAAAATCACGAGAAAATAGCGATATAATGTCATTTTCTCGAGAGAGAGAGAGAGAGAGAGAGGGCTTGGAGAGAGAGAGGGCTTGGAGTGGAGGAAGCACGGAAGGAGAGGAGTAATACCCCTTGGAAACACTTCTATACATCGCGCTACGTACCTACCAGGGTTAATTTCAATAACATCGGCGAAATGACTAAACGTGCATGAAATCAACACCGTCCATCACGTACTGAATCCATCTTTGATTCTTTATCCCAAAAATCAAGACAATTCAACTCTTAATTGGCCCAATTCCAAAAACATTATACCTAAAACCTCTATATTAATGATTTATGGCCCACCTGAGTTCTAGAATATTGTGATTATTGGAAATATATTTCATACTGATATGGAAAATTAGATGAATGGATTGGATTGCATATAAAGTCACTGTGGTTCCTAAAAAAAATAATGGTATTTGTTCTATCCCAGCTGCTTCCTCTAGTGTAGCCTAACTTAGATTTTTAAATGACCGTGATTGTTTTACCCAACGGTTAAAAAGAGTCAAAGTAACCGATGGACGGCGTGGATCTCATTTAAGTTATGTACACCTGGCTCTGTGTTTACGAAAGTAACCCTGGAAGGTACTTAGCGCTGCTCGTAATCTACGGTGATTATTGCTCGAGGAGTCGCCGTCTAGTAACGACTCGTATCCACTGGATCCCCGCGTTTTGACGGAGGTACGCGTACGATAAAGGAGTCTGCGGGACCGACTGTAAAATGTATTTTACATCTGATCCGTCCATTATTTGGACCAAATCGTGTTAGAACGTCAGTTAAAAAATCATAACGATCCAATATCAAGTGGGCCACATCAAAGTGATCATTAGGAAAGGGTCTCAGGCCATTCCCACTCTTTCCTTTTATGGGGCCCATCAAAGTGGAACTTTCAGCCCCATACAAAACTCTGGTGGGCTATGGAAAAAGGAAACACTTTCCTCCCTTGATTTGCATTTCTGTTTTAGATCAGGCTAAAATTGGAGCCATAGAGTTTCAAGGGGTGCTGCATCACGTGGACCGTTCAGATTTTGGGCCCATGACATGTATGCAAAGGTGTGCACGGGTGCTCACGTAAGAAGGTGCACAGGCGAGTATTCCTATACATATAGGTTTCAAGAGGTTCTGCTTCACGTGGACCGTTCAGATTTTTGATATGATGAGTTCTCAAAAAAGTTCGTATGTGGTCTGGTTCGCAGGTGAGCGTTCCAATATATATATAGAGAGAGAGGGAGCTTATGTGCATCCATGCACTTATTTTATAATTTTATTGCTTCTTTAATACAATTTAATGAATGAATACAGTCCAAATGAGAATAACTTATGTTGTTGTCTCATTATTCAGTTTTCCTAAGCTTATTAGATATATACAACCCAAAGGAGAAAGCTACCATCGCAGTGGCAATGAGAGCCTTGTTATTGCTTATGGTCTCCATTACTTGGTTAAACAAATCATCCATCATCTCCCCTTTCGTTACTTGTACTCTGTCCTCACTCAAATTCCCTTTTCTTTTACATCTGTCTCCACCCTCTCCTTTCAATCCCTCATTCCCATCATTTCTCTGGCCCTCTCCCTTCTCATGATCAACACCATCTTTAGGTCCATGATTATCATCATCATAATCTTCTTTCTTTGATTCTTCTTTGTTTGTGGACTTCTCTTCTTTCGTACTGCTATCATGTTGAATCTCCTCCTTTGGCTCTCTGTCTTTGTTTGTGGGCTTTCCTTCCTTCTTATTGCTATCATTTTGAATCTCCTCCTTTGGTTGTCTTTCTTTTTTTGTGGGCTTTCCTTCTTTCTTACTGCTATCATTTTGAATCTCCTCCTTTGGTTCTGTTTCTTTGTTTGTAGCATTTCCTTCTTTCTTAGTAATATCATTTTGAGCATCTTCCCTCAATTCTTCATCTTTGTTTGTGGGCTTTCCTTCTGTCTCGGTGCTATCATTTTGAATCTTTTTTTCGAGTTCTTCTATTGTTTCTATTTCTTTCTTTGGCATGATCACGAAGAGAAGGCCGTGGTCGAATTTCCCACTAATAGTTTCTATATTGGAATCTTTGGGCACATTAAATATCTGTTTGAACCGGCTACATTTACTCTCGCTTACCAGCCTCTCTCCACTGACCGTTATTTTTCCGAAGTTGTCCACTTGCAGCTTCACATCTTCCTTCTTGAAACCTTAGAGAAATGGGAAGAAATATAGAATATTCAGTGTGCCATTTTCACAAGTATAATCTTTTTTTCTTTTCTTTTTTTCCTTTTTACTTTTGATGCAAGAGAGACAGCACATGCTTGATCAATGTAGGTTGCTTTCTTTCTTCTTTTGCTAAGATCATGATCAAGCTCAATACTTAACATGCATAAAACTAAAACCAGATTGCTAAAAAATGGTATTTCAATCTCGGTTATCTTTGTCATTTCATTACATATACTTGGTATTCTAGTTCTCTTAGGGCCCATTTGGATGCACCCTCCAAAGAGGCGTTTCTAGCCTAAATGCCATTTTTGTTCCAAACGACAGTTGATCCTATGCGTTTGGATGCATTTTGCAAACCACCAATTCATCTCCCACTCAATAAAATAGGCACTAAGAATTTGACTCAACAAAAACCAAATTGGATTAGTGTTTGCCGGGTTGACAGAAAAAGCTGCAGGCTGAAACCTTCTTTTTTAGAAACCCTGCTTTGAGGAAGTGCATCCAAACAGACCCTTAATTGAGGTAAAACCATAGTAAGCAAAACACCATATGGAAAAAAAGAAACTGAAATGCTATAGGAAATGTTACCATTTAGTTCAATTTTTATTTTTTTTTAATCCTTAAAAAAGCAGTAAAAATGTTATTCAGGTAAATGGAAACATAGAAAGACTGGAGATGAAAAGTTCAGGTTTAACAGGTTGTCCTGCCAAAATTTTGAAACTTCATTTAAAATAAGTCAAAATTTCTAGGTGCTTGAGTAATGATGTGCAAAGGTGATTAAATGGCCAGTTAATATCATAGTTTGGTTCTCTCGAATTCTTCTTCATTGTCAAGCATATTTCGAAAACCCGAAAGCTGGAGTATTAAATAATTATATATTAAAAATACTAGTAGTAGTACTTAATTTCTAAATTAGTTAGAAATAGTATAAGAAATTAAAGATAGCTAATTAAGAAATAAGAAATAGTATAAGAAATTACTTAATGTTAGCATGATTCAAAGTAGCTTAGCTCGAGTCACTGCCAGTTGCGTCAGGTCGACCAAGCGTGGAGTGGATGGATGTCTTCCCAAGGGTTGAGTCACAGCCATGAATGAGTTTTCTAGAGTCTCAGCTCGAAATTTCACTGAGCCTAGTTGACTCAGCTGAGTTTCGAGTCAAGTCAGCAAGTTTTACGACTATGTTTCCAAGTAATCTCTGTATAAATTTCTCTCCTTAAAACTCTCCACTTTCAATGGATAACAACGACCAATGGCTTTCCTCAGATCACCCATTAAAGTTTTTTTATTTTTTTATTTTTTTTAATTTTCTTCTAAAAAAGCAAGTTTTAAAGATAAATAATTTATTTTAAAAAAAAGGTTTCTTCTCAGATTTTCTTAAATACACACATTTAAACATTAAAACAACATTAGAAAAGGTAAAAACAAAAACAAAAATTCAAGTTTAGAGTTTCCTTAAATATGGGTAACCAAAAGATGGTAATGAGATGAAAAAGGAGTAGTAGACAAACACGTTTTAGTAATGATCCAATGTTGGTGGATCATACATACCCAATACGATGGAGAGAGAGAGAGAGAGAGAGAGAGAGAGAGATGAATATAATACCAGGGAGTTCAATGAGAAGGACGTGGGCATTAGTGTCATGAGTCCAAGCAGAAGACGGTTGAAAATCTTCATATACGAGCTGACGAGATGGTTGGGCCTGTCCAGTTGCTACTCTCCTGCTCATGTTTTCCTTGTTGACGAGTGGTCTTTTTTAGTTGCTGATGATGGGAAGAACACAAATTGCATAGGAAAGGAATTTATAGTGTGTTTTCTGAGACGAATCTCCCTTTCTGTATTTTTTTTTAATTTTTTAAGAGGGGGGCGGTGTACCACTTTGAAAGTAACAAGCTTTGTTTCCTTGGTCACAGATATATGCTTATTCCAAACTCATTCTTGTGGGATGGAAGGTTTCTAGGCTCTCTAAGAGAGTCTACTCTTTAAAAGAAGGAAAGGTAAGATTCTTTTCCTAGATTGTATACATACACGTCTGGTAAGCCCACCGGTGGATTGGAGATAACCCACAAATATTGACCGTCCATGATGTGGGCCTGTTTGGGAGCGTGGATTTGTAAACCCCTGGATTTGCAATCCTCCCACTGTGTTTGGCACCCCTGGAGTGTGAATCAACTTTAATCCAAAAGTACCTATCCGTAGCATATTTACAGGGATTTGAATTTAATTACTAAATCAACTTTAATATCTCTAATTAGTAAGATATGTAATTTTTGATACAATAGTTGTGATAAGCCTGCTGAAACATATGATTTATCCGAAAATGATGAAATTCTAAGTCTCGGATGAGCCACAAGCACAAGATCATGTTTGAGTGACTAACAAATGATTTTTAGTCATTGATTTACATGGATAATGTTTGGACAGTGCTGATTTACATGGACCATGTTTGAATAGTACTAATCATCATTAGTGAGCCATGTGCCCTATAGAATGATAGTGTATAGTGACACACGTGTTACACCTGTAACTATTGAAATGATTTTAGATGTAATCCAAGTTCACACCACGGATTGCAAACCCCCTCAAAGAGAGTACTGGAAACCCCCTGGATTTGGAACCCCCAATTATTTTATGCTGCCAAACAACCGGGGGATTCGAAAACCCCCCCAATCCACCGTCCCAAACGACCCTTAACCATCCAGGTGAGCCCCTGAGAAAGGTTTAATATGGCTTTTTGTTGCTTTAGTTTCTTAAATACGCGGCCCTTTGCCTTGATTTCTTTTTTAATCTAATAAAAAAATCACACAAAAGCCGATCTGAATCTATACCTAACGTGAAGCTCCTGAAACAACGGGGATTGAACGCCGGGCGGTGACAGAAGTTTTATTTGATATTTGTTCCTATAGTTTATCTGACTGGTAGTAATTGTATGAACGGTTTGGATGGCATATAAAAATCATGGTCAGCTCCAGGAAGGTTTAAACGGTGGACGTTGCTGTTCCCACTTTTCGTTGGTGTAGTCCACCTGAGTTTTTTATCTACCTGATTTTTGGAATCCTTGCCTATTGTCGTCTTTAAAAACAGATGAACCGAGTGGATTTTTCACAGAATCTCCGTGGACCCCACACAGCCCCGGGAATAGAGACAGGCAATCCACTCCCGTGGCATAAAAGCAATACAATCTGAACCGTTCAAATCGTAGGTCCAACTCTACACATGACACTTAACCATAATTCAGATTGATTGGAGTTGTCTTGATTGTTTCTCATCTTGACCGTCCAATTGATTTCAGGGAATTTAGACCCTTAAAATGATATTTAATACCATCTAGTTGGGACTCACTATCTGGAGAATAGTTAAATGGACCCAGTCTGTGGGGCCCACCGTGATGTATGGCCAAAAACGAATCAGATCCAAAGATCAAGTGGACCACACCACAGGAAACATTGAAACCTTCTTAGGGCCCACCCTTCATGTTTATTTTCCATCCAACCCGTTGATTAGGTCACACATACGTGAATGAAGGGAAAACACAAATATCAGCTTGATCAAAAAATTCCGTGGCCCATAAGAAGTTTTCAACGGTACAGATTCAATCTCCCCAGTTTTCTATGGTGTGGTAAACTTGAGCTTTTCGTTTTTGGGGACGCTGCTTGTGCAGTGAGGAGCACACCGTGCTACACTCTCTATGTGGCCCAACGTGATATATGTATTTTATCCATGCCGTCCATCTATTTTTTTCAGCTCACTTTAGTACATTAGCCCAAAATCAAAGCATATCCAAAGTTCTAGTGGACCACACCAAATAAAACAGTGAGAATTGAACGGTACTGATTGAAAGCTTCTTGGGGACCACAAAGTTTTGGATCAAGCTGATATTTGTCTTTTCCATTCATCCAAGACATGTGATCTTATCAACAGGTTTGGATGATACATAAAAAACAAAGTGGGCCCTAGGAAAGTTTCAACGGTGGATGTCATTATCCACACTGGTTTTTGTAGTGTGGTCCACTTGAGATTTGGATACACTTCAATTTTGGGCTCACGACCTAAACTGATCTTGAAAAATCGGTGGACGACATGGATAATATACAATCATCATGGTGGGCCTTACAGAGAATCTAACCACACAATCCACATTCCATTTTTGGGCTCATGCCCTAGAATGAGCCCTAAAAAGAGATGGACGGTGTGGATGAAACACATACATCATGTGTGGTCCAAAGGGTCAGGTCATCAGGGATGTCCCTAGTGATTAAGTTTCGAGGCAATCTGTGTCCAAGTTAAATGACTCACATGAGAGTACCAAAAGGTCAAAGTCTTTCTCAAGTGTGTAAATGTATGATGATAAAAGGGGATATGGACCACGAGTCAATTTGAATTGACTACCATCTTCTTTAAAAGAAATAAAAAATAAAAAAAGGAAGAGGAAACAATGGAAAAGAACAAGAAAAGGAAGAAAGAAGAAATGGACTTGGGTGGACCGTGGAATTGGTCAATCATGCCGTCTGATGGGCTGAGAATAAGACAGGCTAAGATCGCACTAGCACAGAAGCTCACTTGGAAATAAAGCATTGTTATACATGGAAACAGGAACATGAAAAAGATTTTTCCATACGCAGCAGTCATAGCAGTTGAGGCTTGAGTAGTTCTCACATCAGGTGGTTGAACAGGCTACAATGTAGAAATATATTTTCACACTCATCTTTGAGATATAGAAATAGTTTTATTCATATTTATAAAATATTTTCGCACCATATAAGTTACTCGAAAATTCTTTTTTATATGTAAGCATTGACTTAAGGACATTGAAGTGATTTTTTCCTATACTTTATTTGTTAGATTTTTAAGTTATTTTTATTCTTATTGGCCCGCAGAATTAGAAAGTGATTGATTGATGTTGAGTTGATGTCTTTTACTTATTTCAGAGTAGGTTATGTAGGAAAGGAGTCTTATGGTTTGTTAATAATAGGCTCTTACAGAGAGTCCTAGACATCAAGTTTTGAATAAAATTTAATTTAATTTAATTTTTTTTTATTATTTTTTCTCTTAGCTCTTGTATAAGTGTGAGAGGAGGAGCACTTGATGTTTTTATATGTCTTTTTGTTACATTTCCCAGTGCATCCCTGCCTGGTGTCCTTTGCTAGCCATCATTCTCTAATTCATATGTTAACAGTTCCGACCAATGGAACTGACATTAGCAAGAAAAAAAACACAAAAAAATAACTAATAGTTAATATTTAATGTAAATGCTTAAAGTAAAAAATTAAAAGGAACCTAAATGCTAGTAATAATAATTTTCATAGTTCTTTGTTGATTAATGGTACAAATCTCTTAAACGAGTTATATTATGTCACATGTATGTAGTGTGATCTCTCTAATGCATCCTACACATAAAAGTAAACTAAGTATTCTAATCGCGGAGTATGACATTCATTCCCGCACAACAGGAAAATTATTTGACTATAGCTACGTGCGAGGATTAATATGCAAGTAATAAAAAATGAACACTTGTATTACATTAATTATAATTAAACCGTCCAAACTAGGGGACCCATTGAATTGATTACCAATAAAAAAAACATATTGGCAAAGTAATCCTATCCTAAACTAGGGCACATTTGAGAGCATGAATTTGAAATGAATTGGAATATAAATCACAATTACAATGAAATCAATATAGATTTGAATCATCAATTGTGTTTGATAGCTTATAATTGGAATGCACTGAAATCCAAAAAATATATTTGGATACCCATAATTGAAATGCAATGGAATTCTTTAATATATTCATAGGAATTTGAATTTAATTCATTAAATCAACTTAAATATTTCAAATTTGTGTATATGTATGATATTTGATAGAATGATTGTAATAAGCCCATTGAAATATATGCTTCAACCAAAAATGAGAAAATTCAAAACCTCGAGTGAGCCACAAATTATGGATCACATAATGTAATCGTTTCATATAATGTATGTACATAAATATTTGAATTGACTTGCACGATGAGGTGTGATTGACATTAGTTGATTAAAAATTTTATATGCTTCTCGCACAGTGTAGACCATCATGCAAGCACACATAACAAGAGTGATGTATATAAAGATGCATGTACATATAAGATGCATCTTCACCTTGATTAATAAGATTATGCGAATGAGATCTCACATAGTCAGATTATGTAAGCTCATATATTACAATAGAGATGGAACATTAGTTGATTAGATGGATACAGTGTGATGATTGCATATGCATGTTGTGAGATCAATTACCTACCATTTACAATCATCATTCCACAGTCAAATCTAACATATGGGATGACAGAAAATTAAGATAGAGACGGCGAATAATTAGGGATCATTTGGATAGGCAGTGACGGAAATAGCTATAAGATAAATAGTAAGAAAGGCTATACAACTAGTGCTTGAATCGATTTAATAAAAATGGAAAATTCTTATTTTAATCTTATTAAGAAAGATATAACCCATAAATCTTATATAAAATCAAAATGTGATTTTATGATGAAGTTCGACCGTTGATACTCAAATGACATTCGGTTGGTAATTGCTCGAAAATTTATTGATAGTGACTTTATTAAGTTATAGGAGGGCCACTCCTCTTTTTTGTCGATCAAGCCGATCTCCCTCATTTTACTCGTCCAACCCTCTTTACGTTGAATATACAATATATGTCAAGAAGATAGACAACTCTATTATTAAAGAAATAGGGCTCAGTAGATGGTTTTATAATAGGGTATGGTCTTGTCTTGTCTTTAAAATTAAGATAAAAATGGGTGGCCTCTTTTATGCATGCACCACCGTACAAGTATTGTATACAAGTTTTGGCCAGTATGATTAAGAAAAATCAAACTAATTTGAACTTTTCGCATTACATCAATAAGTTTAAAATAAATTTCCTTAAGGGGTTAATTGAAATCGTGTTAAGGATGCCCTATTAGAGTCTAATAAAGCAAATTCATCACTCCGTTCTCAAGCTTCAACTAAACCTCTGCCATGCAACACATAAGGACCGGTTACTATTTCATGTCCAAGGAGTGAAGCGGAGGCCCTTCTCATTATACATGCACGTATGCACGTACACATGTGCTTGTATATAATAGGAGCGCGCACACATTCACAGGCCTACACACATGCTTGTGCGCATACCAAATACGAAATTCAAGTACCGAGTGAGGAAATAGAGGTTGTGACTATGGATACAATAAGGAAGTTAGCTGCAGCTATGGTTTTTCAGCGAAAGATCAAATGCCCCATAGCTCGAAAATGAGCTAAAGACACGTTACGCAAGGAGTCTTATAGTACCTAGAGACTTACGCACAACTGAAACCCTAGAAGCGGTCATTCTTCCAGCGACATATGGTTGAAGGATACAGATTATGTATACACAACTTCTAAATAGCACATACAAACTATTGTAATGCTAAAGTGGTGATGCATACTAAAACATTGCCGGATATAATTGGTCACGCACATGAAAAAATTCATTAGCAATGCGGTAAGAAAGGAAAGCCGTTAGGAATTAGAAACATAAATAAATACAGTAAAATACTTGCTAGCGGGCCTGTCATGAATTAAAATAATAATTTATTAGTATTATTAATTAATTATTTGATCAATCCCATAAACAAAGGAGAGCATACACAAGGCAATTGCCAATCCAAAGTATATAAAAGTAGCATATAATGAAGAGCTCTAGGCTGTCGTTAATCCGATCAAACAAATATCTTACTTAGCACAATGTTGCATATCTTATCTTCTTTTTTTTTCTTTTTTTTTTCTTGCATGTTAATGCTTTGCTTAGCTTAATTTAGTCCATCTACTTCTATCTACCATAATGCTTTAGCAATTTTGGATTAATTATCATAGTCTTAACTTAGTTTTATTCAGTGCATCGCTGCATCAAGTCAAAATTAGTTTAGCTCCTAAGGGCCTGTTTGATTTTCTGCGTATGGTGAATGTACAGGGAATTCCACCATTATGACCGTGTATCTCGTTTGGCAGGGGTGTAAATCCACCCAATATCTTCCGCCCTGCAAATGGGATTTCCCTCATTTCTGCTGAGGTGATTTTCGAGGAAATCCCGAGCGAAATCCGTTGTTACGCTCGAGGCGTCGACCAGACCATTCCTGAACTTGGTAGTCCGCATGAGCACGTTCGAGATCTCGTCACTGATCGCTTCCTCTATTACGCAAATCTCTCAATTCGATGGCTTCCACCCGGGTGAAAATCTTCATTCCAGGTAATAATTTCCTGTTGTGCTCTTTGCTCTCAGAGATAATACATACCGGAGGTTATAACTGAATCAGTATCTTCTTCCTTACAGGTGAGAAAAGGTTGCGCTTGTTGGTGAAAATTTTGGGCCTTTCTTGCGGCTCACGGACTGTAGAGAAGGAAGGAGTCATTGATAGGTATGTACTCTAAGCCATATTTCCAAACTCCATCGTCTTCTTCGTTTTGGTGAGGCTGACCTGATGAACATTTTGGATTGGGCCACACTTGAGATTGCATGAAGATGGGGCGTCTGTAATTGGAATTTCTTATAAACATATGGAAATGCAGAAAGAAAAGGTCGCGGATCCTTTTCCTAAAGAGACTCTGCGATAATGGTAAGTCGCCTAGAAAATGCACATAGTACAACTATATTTAAATCTATACCGTTGAAATTGTGGGATAGGTTATGGATGATAAATATATAAAATTTCACATTGAAAGAGTGCTGATAACTTCTTCAATGGAGTCAATCAAATGGAAGGTCAAAATGGTCCAACTTCAATGGAAAACGAGATGGTTTTCGGAATATAGAAATTTAAGGTGGTTTACACGATTTGGACCATTTAGATTGTAGGAAATATATCCCAAATGTAGAAAATTTGTGTTACCTGCTCATCTGAGTGGGTATTCCGAAAAAGGACGGTGACGATGGGCCCACGATAGCGTGGCCCACTTCTGATGTCCACTGTTTTCGTTACGTATGGTCAAGAGACTACTGAAGACAATAGATGTCAAACACTATTTCCACCAAAATTTTTGGCGGTCAAATCCAAACGTGGGAAATAGCAATTACGTTGCATTTTTCCGATTGTGTAAAATTTTCAAAGAGGTGAAAATGCTAATGATGGCCCCTGACGTTTCACGACATTTCCCAGAGCAAGTAATAAATGCTCAGGGAAAATGCATTTACTACTGTTTTGGAAAAACAAACAGGCCCTAAGTGATTTCTCAATGCTATGATCTTTTGGACAAACCATGACTATCTCTTGACCATCCAAGTTCAGATGACCATCAACCATCCATGGCCGTTTCGCTGCCCGAACCATCAGTTGTAACTTCTCTTTGTTTTATTTATTTATTTGTCGATTGTATTATACTCTTCATTAATTTATTAAAATCCGTACTTTGTTTTTTTATTTCAATTTTGAGTATTTTTTTGTTAATAAACGGTAAAAAACTATCACCATTGCCATAAAAAGTCTTTGCTTTCAAGATAAAAGAATTCATCTAAAGAACTAATCCTCTCCTTCACAAATTGTATGATTCCTTGTAGTCAGTGGCTAAGCAGTCAGGCTGATCTTCACAAATCTAGCCATATTCCAACTATTACGATGCTTGGGGTCACAAGGTGTTCAGTTCAATTTGAGCTGCATTCGACTTTAACATGCCTAACACATATATACACGTGTGTTGTGCTATCAAATCCAAGCCAACCACTACACGTGTGTCGTGCTATCAAATCCAAGCCAACCACTACACGTGTGGTCGTATGTCTGAATTTAAGCCAAATACTTACAAGCAATGAATCTCTTTCATCTAATTATTGTGTAAGTAATGCTAGTTAGCCTTGTAAGTGGTTCATATGTCCTTATTACTCTATTCTACGTAGCAAGGTCACAATGAGGTAATGCTACTTTTATGTGCATTTTCAAGACCACGTACGCAGATTCAGCTAAGTCAAAAACACGCTAAGAAAACCGCCCAATCAAAATTGGGTCACAGAGATGAGATGAAGGAAAGATCTAAATGGTTGTATCATGGTGATAATACATAGGATACTTATCTAAGGTGCCAAATCGAATGAATGATTTAATTTTATTACGAACTATTTTTTTAAAATATTCATATATTATTATTTTCAATAGGCCTTCGTTAATCAAGTTTGCGAAGATAAAATCCGTTCAGTTTCAAAAGTAGATAATTATGTGCCACTATCGGAGCATTAGGATTTGTGTGCGTCCACTTAGGAATCAAGCATGTCCAATCAAGTATTATCAAATCAATGGTTTAGGACAAGTGGTTAGAGATTGGAATGATTTGTTTTTAGTTCACTCTTGAATTTAATGCAATCTGATTTCAAACAGAGAATTATAGTTTCAAAAATCTCACACTGGATCTACTTGAAGTGAGGATGTAGATTAGGTTTTATTAATAGGAGAGCGTAGAAACTCGTACACCTCATTACCAAAATAACTTGAGAAATATTTGAATTACTCTAATTCATATTTTTCCAAGATATATGTCTACAAATATAGGTGTAGGGTTTTTTGTTTGACACATTTCTCTTTCCTCTCAAGCCCCAGCCAAGAGAAATCATTTCCTCCTAAAAACCTCATACTAGAGATCCCATAGTGTATACAATGTTCTCTTTTCTCATAGTTGAGATTCAACATTTTTAGTGAGCTTTTCTCCATCTTGTGTGTATTTTCATGTAGTGAGGAATACACTCGTGGTTACACATTCAAGAAGATTTCATTCTTGAAGATTTAAAACTAGCATATTTTTTTTTTAACATTTTCACTTACAATTGATATCAAAACACTCATCAATGTGCAGCATGGTGGATATAAATGCATTGACGTTTAATGCATAGTCTTTGCTTTAACCTCAACTATACTGACAACTATAAGTGCATATACACTGGGACAGTGGGTTCAACACCTACACTGTATAATGCAGCATAGGCCGTAGACACCATAGTTACTTTCTAAGGCTGACGTGAGATTCGACAGCTACGACCACCACCGTTATCAACCCAAAGGACTAGCGGCTACCATGAGGATGGGGTTTTGCAGAGACATCTACCACTCACCAATCACGAATTCTTTCACATAATCATCATGAGATCCGACAATTATTGTTGTTTGATTTTCCTAGTTATTGGAAATGCAATTTAAATGGGCCATTATCACCTTTTACAATCATTTTTAAAAAAATAAAAAATAAATTTTGAGAAATTACTATCTCAAAAATTGTGATAATTTTAATTGAAATTTATGTATCTGTACAGGCACTAAACGTGAGGCCCATTGTAATGAATGTGTTACATCCATGCCGTCCGTCCGTTCCACAAGCCCATATTAGGGCATGCATCCAAAAATTAGACAAATCTACAACTCAAATGGGCCACAACACATGAAAAAGCGGTTATAACGATCCTCAACCGTTGGAAGTTAACGCCTGCCTAGAACCCACACTAATGTTGTCATCCGACCCGTTCACAAGATCATACACACATGGATAAAGGGAAGGAAAAAAAAAATCAACTCGATACAAATTTTCTGCAGACCCCAAGCAATTATATTATCAGTAAGAGTTTAATTCCCACTTTTTAATCCAGTGTGGTTCACTTGAGCTTTAGAACTGCCTCATTTTTGGGCTCATGCCCTAAAACAAACTAGCGGAATGGATGAACGGCATAGATATGATCCATACATCATGGTGAGCCCCACAGTTTTTGGGCACAACTTTTACACTGTTAATGGCAACTTTGGGATAAAAGAAATAAGTGTAGATGATGATGACCATTTACACTGCAAAATAGAAATTAAACAGACCCTATGATCTCAATTGCCTCTGCAACCGTTTATGATCACGATGACCATCCATCATATGATCACAACCTTGATTGCCCATCATTATAAAAGTCACTTTCATCGGAAAACCTTAACTGTACACAATGGTTAGGGAAATGGATGGATCAATAGAGATCATATTGCAAATGGTTCAAAAGAAATCTTCAAATGGCTTATCTTAAGCCTTGACAAGTAGGGCTATCAAAACAACAAATGATATAATATCATTAATTTAGACCCTCTAGCATACCCACACTTCAAAAATTGCCCACCCCACTTTTTTTAGAAAAAAAAAAAACTCATTTTGGTACAATGACGAGATTTCTTTTTTTCTTTTTTTTTTTTCTGGCAGGTATTGAACTTTTCATTGTCGTTTTTAAAGCAAAAGGTGCCCAATTTTTAAATATTGCATGATTAGTGAGCATTTAAATTGCCAAATTTTTCATGCAATCCTATCCTCAGAAATGTCGGATTGTAAGGGTGTTGGCATGTAATAGAATACCAAGGCATTCGAATTCCCTTAATCCAAAGGACCCTTCCTTTATAACCCACATCAGACCATCAAACGCAATGGGAATACAATCAATAAAAAAGCTATGATCATCCGGCCCATTGGATGTGATTCTTGCAATATGCCCCACACCAACGCGGAGCCCACTGAATGAAAAAAAAAAAAACTCTTTTAATCCTGATGAGTTTGGTAAACCATTTCAGCCTTGACCATTTAAGAAAACCAGACCCAAAATGACACATCTGACCCGTTGACACACGAGGCTCATGAAATCTCTAGGGTCCAACCTTTGCTGCAGTGGCTGGGCAGGGTGGGGTGGGACTTTATCAAGTTCCGAATTTTCTCAATTTTCCATTTTCCAAGCAAACCTAAGATTGAATATCATACTGGATTCTTGGGAGAGATCTAGACTTACTGTAAACCTGTGGTCACTGAGGATTTCTATAGAGAAAAAATATATAAATTATAATAATAATACATGATTGATGTGGTGCCAGAGTTCAAGCCTCAATAGACAACACACATTTCTCCAGCGGGCAACCACACACTGTACATAAATCGGAAGCCGATCAAAACCGTAAATAACCCATTGAATCCTCTCCCTCTCCCTCCACCCATCCGTTTATAAACAGATTCTATTAACTTAAGCAGAAGAGCCTTCTTCTCTGCAACATGAATTTAGGGGCAAATTGTCATCACATGTAATTGTCTTTTAATATATATACTGACAAAGAATTCATTTTGCATTAAGGTAAAAGTCACGCTCGCCAAACATTGTGAGGACCACAAGCAGAAATTTCCAGATAATCAGGACAATCCATCTTTGGATGCTGGAACTCAATCCGAACGGATGAGTCACCCAATCAATCTAGACAGCTGAATACAACCATCATGAAATTGTTTTCAACGGTCCCAAATAAAATGCAGTATAAATATTAACGGTTCAGATCATCTCTGCAGCTTACTAATTGGGCAGTGGCTCACTCACACAATAGTAAGCCACCGATTGACAGTTCCGATCATCCAAACATCTCTGCAGATGGGGCCCCACATGCATTAAGACTTCGAAACAGGATTTCAGTAATAGTGTTGAGAAGGAAAGACTTTGAAATGGTAACGCTGTTGGAGATATTTGTTGGAGACTTGATTGCTCATTCAAGACTTTAATTGGATTGAAAATATATAAATTGGTTATTTTCAAACCTTTAGAAAACTCAATCTAGCAAATGAAGCAAAATAATTAACTACAACAGGCTTTCAAACTCATAAAACTCAATTGAGTGTGGTGCTCTCTCGTTGGAATTTGGACTCAAGACTTGGTCGTAGAGAGATAGGACTTCGCACTTGCGATTGCAGCTGTTGACTCTGGAGGCACTACATGCATGGGCGATGGCCCAACAATCTAGAGACTTAGTCTGGCATTGATCCAATCAGTTATGGGAAAGGGGGACATAGCAAACACAGAAATTGGCAACATTTAGAACTCAAATCGAAACCAGATGGGCCAGTCGCTATGATTTTTGTCCAATGGCCCACCTGTGCATAGGCCAACCAGATCAACAATCCCGATCAAAGTAGATATTTTCGCTCCATAGAATTGTGAAGTGTGCATCATCCTATAGGATGCATTATTTATTTATTTATTGAATGGGAGAAAGGATGCATTATTTATTTATTTATTGAATGGAAGAAAGGCTGCAGATGCCATCACACAGTAATAATTCACTGAGAGATGCAAATGTGGAAAGGTCAGATGCCCCAAAAATCCCAGATCAGCAAAACCTCGACATCCAAGCTTAAGTTCTATATCATTCAATGAGGACAGTACATGAACTGTTTGCTTACCCATTCATTTGTAGGCCACATACTGATCACTTCAGTTATGAATGTCAGAATGGGAGGGATCTTTGGGGCGCAGTCCATCCCTGGTAGGACCCATGAGATTATCATCCAGGATCGTGGAATCCATGGGTAAGGCTGGCACAGACTCAAGACCGAATGACACTGGTGTGTACTTAAGGATCACATAACTCCTCATTGAAAGACTGGATTTATTAGCATGCAGATGGAAAGAAAATAGCGGAAAAGCATATTACCTGACATTTCAAGTCCTGTAGGCTATCCAGCGACTTAGCAATCTCCGTTTGCTTCATCACCGTTGCCTGCAATACCTGAGATCGGAGTACACAAAAACTTATTAGTAAAACTAAGAAGAGAATAATCATACTTCCAGACATTGAAATAGGTCAAAATTCCACCTGAGCAGAGAGAATATTTTCCAGATGGGATGTGAAAATGCAATCACATCCCAAAAATTTGCATAGAATTAAATTGCAAAAATGGCACTCTTAAGATGCTCAATTCACATACTAAATGCAAAATGTATACGATAAATAAACACTTAGGGTGCGTTTGGTAGCACCAAATATCACGAAATTTCATCATATTTCATGATGAATCAGTCTAGTTTGGTGCAAAATTTCATGACATTTGACGAAATTTGGTGCAACCAAACACACCATTAGATATAAAGAAATCAAGGGAAAGAAACTGAGAAATTAGGGAAGTTGTAGGAAATAAAAACATAAAAAAACATTGTCCACCCAGTCTTCTGTCATGCCAAGGAACCTAAAATTGCCATGTCATTGTCCCATGGGTTCTGATAGACCATCATATGGAAATAGAAAAGAGAGTGATAATTCCAAATTTAAGGAACAGATCCAGTGGGACCGGGTTTTAAAATTTGCAAAAACAAAGAAAGGGGCAGTTCAAAAAATAGGAAATTCCTTGAAAGATCAGTCTCCAGTGGCTCAGCAATATAGCTAAAGAACCTAAAAGGGCATGTTTGCAGGGCTTTGACAAAGTAAGGAACATAGCCTTTTACATCAATATTCAAAAACTTTTGATCGCTGTGGCCTCAGCCAACTCAGGGTATTTTTCTCTCTTTTTTTAAAATTTTATTATTAATTATTATTATTGTTGTTGTTGTGATTCAGGCTATTTCCAAAGTACTGCTGGTCCAATCGCTGATGTTATTTAAAAAAGAAAAACTGCTTGACTGAACAGGACTGATTTCCCAGTTGAGTCTGAGATTCTGAGCACTGAGCTGCATCTATCTTGTCCCAAGAGAAACAGGAGCAGCTAGCATTCAAGTCATTTTCCGCTATTTCCCAAAGCCAGAGATTCTGACAATCTCCCTATGAAATTATTCAACAGTATATCTGAGTACAACATGTTGTGTGCATCTGAAACTTACTTTCTTCGTCTTCTCAAGGTCAAACTCGATGGATTTGATCCGATCCAACGATTCCAGGATCATATGCTCTTTATCCAAAGGAATTTCTGCCGGCTTGTTTCTGAGTTCACTAAATATCATCTCAAGCCTTTGAAGGCGCTGCACGCACGGGAGGATACAGTCTTCCTTGACAGCTTCTGTGGCTAGATGGTTATTCGGATCACGCACCGATGGATTTGAGGGGCAGCTGTTTTCCCGCCTCCTTCCAAATCCACAACATAAAATACGGAAGACTGCCAATAGCTTGATCATGAAAGCAACCAGTGGTCTCACAAGACATGGGAAATTTCTTTCCTCCAACCTGTCCCTGATAGAATTGAGCCTGTGAATGATACCTGAACAAAAACATCAATGTCAAAAAAAAAATGAGTGGTTGAGATGTAAGGAAACAGTGCATAACACAGCTCAAAACAAAAAGAATGCCAAACACTTCACAAATTAAAGATAAAAATACGAAAATACACGAAGAAATTTTAAAAAAAAAAGAGAGAGAGAACTCGGGATATGATGAGCACCGATATCCAGTATGGCTGTACATAGGAAACAGACCATTTAAAAATAAAAATAAAAATAAAAATAAAAAACACTGCTTATGTTGAACACGTCTATTAAGACAATGCAATAACAGATAATTCTTTTCTGAAACTATTCATGTAGTTTTAATGCATTTCCCTATGGTTTTCTACTGATGTAGAATAGCATTTATATGATAATGGGATTAAATATATCATATAGCCATATGGATGTGTAAATGTTCCAGCATACCAGGTTTCTGTGTCTGTCTCGGTGTATGTCAGACAATATGGAGGTGTTGTAAGTTATGTAGCCACCCCTATAAGGAGATGAATCTGGAATAGCAGATCAACTATTCAATATTCAATGCATTCTCATCTAGCCTGTCATATTCCCACCGCTAGGAGGAACAAACTTCCTATCATTATCAAAGCTACCTATCATACCTTGCGAATTGGATGCTGCATCAGCATACAGATGCCCCCCATCTCTATCCCCAACAGATGACGTCTCGCTGGGTCCTGCCCTTCGACCAGTGTCTACTGCTTTATCAACCACAGCAAAATGGTCATCACAGCTGTAGTAGGCATTTTGGTCTGTTGCCCTTGCCTGTGTAAACTATAGAAAGAAAATAGGAAGGACCAAATATCAGGAATTACATTTCAAATGAAAGAAACGAGTATCATGTAGACAAGCGCCACAAATAGGAAACAGTGGAAATGCAAATGCAAAGAGAAAGTAAAAGGAACATTGAAATGGCACAAATGCATCTTCTCTCAGCAGTCAACAGAGAGTGAAGAAACAGCAGCAACAACCAAAAAGAAAGAAAGCTCTAAAATATGCCCCTGCATCCCACAAGCAACCCCACTTGAGCCTAGTGTGAAAATGCCCCTGCATTAATCACCCTCGGTGAGAAATATCGAACACAAGACTTCCCGCTCTTATACCAATTTGATGCAGGAGGTGTTGTCATGTGCGATTGCACATTCGCATATGCGATCGCATATGCGCACATATGTACACTGATTGCATATGCCACATGTGCCATAATATGCGATCGCATAGTTGCCAACAGTCAGAAATTTTGGACCGTTGGAAATTTATTTATTTTTTTAAAATCCTAATTTTTTCTCTATAAAAAGGGATTCTAAGCACTCCTACATGCACTCAAAGCTCAATATCTATTTTGCTCTCTTACACTCTCTCTTACACAATTCCAAGCCTCAAGCTCCTCTCCTCCATCCATATATCTTTCAAGAATCAAGATTGAGATTGAAGTTTCAATCAAGGGACAGGTGCATACATCCACAAGGATTCAAGAATCAAGATTCAAGAGACGTTACAAGACAACCAAGCTCTCCATCCATTGAATAGAACTTTCTTTCTAGTTTCTAATTTTTCCAAGTTATAAATATTCACACAACACATACACACCCACCACTCTCTCTTTCTAGTTTCTAATCTATTATCTCTCTCTCTCTCTCTCTCTCTCTCTCTCTCTCTCTCTCTCTCTCTCTCTCTCCTTCTATCTCATTCTCTCTTAAAGTTTCATAATATCCAAGTTTTAAGTTTTCTAACAACTGCTAACATTTTTTTTTAAAAGTTTGTTTGTTACTTTGTTACAAGTTAGTGTTGTGGAACTTGTGTTAGTGACTTAGTGTTACAACTTACAACTTACAACAACACAACTCTACAAGTCTACATTCTACATAATTCTAGAATCAAGATCAAGACTCAAGTCAAGGTTCAAGGACTCAAGGCAAAGGTGAAGAGAAGACAACTTAGATAAGAAGTGAAGATCAAAGAATTTGGAACCTCTTTTTAAATTTGTAATTGTAATTTTGTTTATGTAAATCTCTCTCCCCCCTCTCTTTTCTACAAGTCTACAAGTGTAACTCAACTCTCTCTCTCTCTCCTTTTCTTTTCCCTCTTCTTCTCCCTTTCTACAAGTGTAACTCAACTCTCTCTCTCTCTCCTTTTCTTTTCCCTCTTCTTCTCCCTTTCTACAAGTGTAACTCAACTCTCTCTCACCCTCTATCTCCTTTTCTTTTCCCTCCCTTTCTAGTTTTTACTAGACTACTACTAGTCTACTACTAGTGTAAGTGTGTGTGTGTGTGACTCTCTCTCTCTCTCTCTCTCTCTCTCTCTCTCTCCCCCAAGTCCCATCTCTTTAGTCTCTTTACTCTTAGTCTCTTACGTTAGTTTTTTACTTTCTAGTTACTTTTTAGTACTAGGCTACTAGCAATCAATATACACACCACCAACATAATGTCTTCTTCCCACTTCCTCTTTGAAACCAAAGTCGAATGACCCGAGTTGGAAGTATGGGCACTACCGTAGTATTACGGAAAAAACTCACATAGTATGTGAGTTATATGGGTATGTGAGTTCCGATGGCATTGCAAGGCACAAGCAACACCTTGCAGATTTACCGGGGTCAAATGCAAAAGCATGCAACAAAATTACTCCAGAAATTTGAAGGGAGATCATGAAGTATATGGAAAAACAATCAAGAAAGAGATGCGATAATGCCCTACGTCAAGAGGAATATTTGGAACAAGATGCATATGAAAATATAAACGTTGTTAATATAGATGAAGCTAGTCCCACTCCCCCTACTTCAACAGGCCGGTCTAGACCACAAGTACAACCAACGGTCTCGAAAAGAGCCCGAGGGCATGGGCTCATGGATAGATGGTGTAGACCACCACACCCCAAGGATGTGATCGATTAAAGGGATAGAGGGAAAGGGCCGACTCAAACAACTTTAGAGAACCGATATAAATAAAAAGATAGGAAGACCACTATTTAATATATTGCTAAGTGGTTTTACCAAACCGGCGTTGCTTTCAACACCGTTAAATCAAGAAGCTTCAAAGTAATGATTAAGGCTATAGGTCAATTTGGACCTGGGCTTAAACCTCCTTCATATCATGAAATGAGGGAGATATGCCTAAAAACTGAAGTTGAATATATACGATCATTCATAATTGAATATAAGGAATTGTGGAAAACATATGGGTGTTCGCTAATGGCTGATGGATGGACCGATAGATCCGGTCGGTCTCTCATTAACTTTTTGATAAATTGTCTAGCTGGGACAATGTTCTTGAAGTCCGTGGATGCATCGGGTCATTCACACACAGGAGAATATTTGTTTAGCTTACTAGATAGTGTAGTTGAAGAAATATGTGAGGAATATGTTATACAAGTAATTACAGACAACGCAGACTCATATGTAATGGCCGATCGTCTTCTTATGGAGAAGAGGCGAAGTTTATTTTAGATCCCCTGTGCGGCCCATTGTGTTGAACTTATGTTAGAAGATATAAGTAGATTATTTATAAATGTGATTGCAAGCGCTAGAAGAACACAGTCTTTATGTACAAACGCGCCCATCTTCTTAGTCGAATGAGAAAACACATTGGGGGTAACTTGCTACGTCCAACAGTCACCCGTTTCATTACAGGCTTTTTAACACTACAAAGGCTACATGTAAAGAAATCAGAACTTAGAAGCTTTGCAGTATCGGCCAATTTTACAAGTGGGCCTTGGTCAAAGAAGGCTGAAGGGAAATAGGTTTAACAAACAATCTTTTCTCAAAGTTTTTGAACACAAGTGGTAAAGGTGCTAAAAGCATCCGAGCCCTTAGTCACTGTTTTGCGATTGGTGGATGGGGATGAGAAGCCTGCAATGGGCTACATATATGATGCGATGGAGAGGGCGAAAGATAAGATCATGGACCATTTTAACTATAGAGACCGTGATTACAAGCAAATTTTAGATATTATAGATAGAAGATGGGGTAGCCAAATGTCATCTCCATTATATTCGGCTACTTACATCCTTAACCTAGCTTGTTCATTCGCTTATGCTGATCCGGTAGAAACACTATGCATATGGTTGGATTTATTGATGTCTTGGAAATAATGATTCCAAATAGAGGAGAACAGGACAAGATCTCAACTTTGCTAGACTTCTAGCACAAAAGGCGAGGGGATATTCTCAAGGGATATCGTAATAAGGCGTCGAACAATGAAATTACCCAGTAAGTACTAGTACTACTCTATGAATGTCAGTTTTAGTATCTTACAAATAGTTTTTCTACAAAGTGTCTCTAACCTACTTAAACTGTTTTTCTCAAATGACTGATAGGCTGCCTATGGAGTGGACCCGAACAGGAAGGATCCAGCTCTAAAGAAGCTGACTATGAGAATTCTTGGACTTGCATGTTCTGCTAGTAGTTGCGAGCGGCGAGCGCAATTGGAGCACGTTCGAAGCGGTAAGTTTAGACTGTTTAATAATTGTAAACTTCAATTTTTTAGTGTAAGGCCTAAGCTAAATTAATTACCTAAATAGCTAATATCAAATGTGCTTTCTTTCTTGCAAATTCATACCAAGAAAATGAATCGCCTTGAGCAAAAAAAGCTTAACGACTTAGTTATCGTTCAATACAATAAAAAATTGTGAGAACGATTCCAAGCTAGGAAAGAAAAGCCCGGTTTCTTTGACCCTATCTGCTTAGATGAGTTGGATGCAGATAACGAGTGGCTCGTAGAGACGAAGGACCCGGTATTTGCTAGAGAGGACCTAACATGGGCACAAGTTAAAAATGCCGCATATGGATCGACACCAGGTGAAGGTAGTACCACTTTTGAAGGCGAAGGATGGGGGGGAGCCGGGGGGTGAGTAGTAGTCGTCAACCCGTTGAAAAGATTGAAGAGATGGAAGAAAGAGATGGTGATAATGATGATCAAGCTGAAAATCATCCACCATTGGATGTTAATGAAGTATTAGTACATACAGATGATGAAGAAGCGGAAGAAGAAGAAGTGTATGTGAAAGAAGGAGATGACTCGAATGATAATGATGGTAGTGGTGGTGGTGGACTTGGTGGTGATATGCTACAATGGCAACTAAATCAATGTATATAGTATATGATTAGATGAATAATAAATAAATAACTTCTTCATTTTGTTTACTAAGTGTATTGATGTTGATTGTTGATGTATTATGTATATGTAGTGTTAAATGTTGAATATTGATATTTCATATTTGTTAGATGTCAAGTTAACTATATTATAGACTGTGGAATTGTTAATGAATGATGACTTAATATTTAATTCATTATGTAATTGGTTTTATTTTACTTAAATTCAATGTATTTCAAGGGTCAATGACATATAATAATTTATTCATTTTTTTCTTAATCTATCCCCATTTTTCTTATTTTTAAAAAAAAAATTGAAAAATGTTATAAAAAAAAGAAAAAAGAGAAGAGTGTGACCTCCTCTGTTTGTGTTCCATTTTTCCTGTTTTAATGAAATTCTCTTGTTGCCTCTAAAAAAAAAAAACAACATTGTGCAGGACAATTAACCACTTGCTCTAAAAGCTCGAACTGTTAGAGCATGGTGAATCAATTCCTTTATCTCATAGCCCAGGCCCCACATCTCATGGGTTAGGACCTCGGCCAAACCCCCCTCGTGGGCCCCAAATCACATGGGTATCGCCTCACACGAGCCACCCACCTCACACAGGTTGCCCACCCCGAGTGTGCCCCTGCATCTCACGGGCAACCCCACTTGAGCCCAGTGTGAAAATGCCACAGCATTACCAACTTTTTTGGAGAAAGGCTTAGGGCCTATTTGGGAGTGTGGATTTGGAACCCCCTAGATTCAGAACCCCCTGGATTTGAAATCCTCTTATTGTGTTTGGCACCCTAGATTGGGAATCAACTTTAATCCAAAAGTAGCTATGCATGGTATATTCGCATGGGCTTGAATTTAATTACTAAATCAATTTTAATATCTCTAATTAGTGAACGTATGTAATGTTTAACACAATAGTTGCAATAAGCCCGCTGAAATATATGATTTGCCTGAAAATGATGAAATTACAAATCTTGGATGGGCAACAACCACAAAATCATGTCCAAGTGACTAACCAACGATTATTAACCGTTGATTTACACGGACAATGTTTGGACAATGCTGAAAGTAATTATAGTGATACAATTGATAATCAATTGTTTTGGGACATCATTGGTGGGCCATGTGCGCAATAGAATAATTGTCCGATGACATACATTTACACATGCAACTCGTAGAAGGATTTTAGATGTAATCCAAGATCTCACGGTGGATTTCAAACCCCCTCTATGAGGGGATTTGAAACCCCCATTTACTTTATGGTGCCAAACAACCAGCGGATTTGAAATCCCCTAAAATCCATGGTGCCAAACGACCCCTTAAGATGATGATACAGTTGATGCACTTTTCCGATAGACCCTTCTTAGACACTTGGGTGCCTGCACATAAAACAAACAAGGAAGACCCTGGCAAAATGCAGGGGACCCTCTGATGCCAAAGTCAGGGATCTGGGACTTTGTAAAAGTGGTCTTAAAGGAAAGGTGTTATCAGTGTGTAAAAGTTCGTGTTGTGTACCTTTCACCGTTAGGGGCTTTCCCTATTTATAATAAAGGGAAGATCACATAGTCGAAAGATCTTTTCTGTTAGAGGGAAGATCACATTGTCGGAAGATCTTTTCTGTTAGAGGGAAGATCACACCGTTGGATTAGAACTCCTAGTGTATCGGAGATCTTCCCGAGATCTTTGATCTTCGGGATTCCAATCCTATCCCCCGAGATCTCAGGAGAGACCGTCGGGTCGCTTGCTTTGGATAAGATCGAACATCAATCGGAAGCCGATAAACTCGCTCGACCCATAGATAAGGTCGGACGGTAGAGGTAGCGGCACCTTGAACGACACCAAGCTATCAGAAGGTCAGTGTCATTCCGATGATAATACAGACCAAGAAAGCTCGTGATGTCTTTATGATCACTAACCTCAGTAGCCCTTGGTTTCCTTTACTTGGCTTGACAACCGTAATAAGTTGTTCTTCGGGGAAGCCTGTTGGGAGTGGTCGTGCCGACTTTGACCTTAGTTATTCTTCGAGTAGCTTGGCCCATTGGTTCATGCTGGTTGCTGGTTCGAGTTCCTTTCATGGATCGGCCCATTTTTCCCATAACAGTAAGCCTCTCTGCTTTCGAGTCGGTAGCACGGACTTGGAAAGTAGGTCAAAAGTTCCTAGGTCGGATTGTGCCACCATAAATGCCGAGTATGGTGGCCAACATGGGAGTCGAGGCATGTCAGTAATCATGTACAGCGTAGTCGAGGTGGCGTGTCGTGGCTTGAGACCACGTGACCTGTCAGGCCGTCTTTTCAGTATCTAACAAATGAGAGAGACACATGGCTATTTCTTGATAATAGGGTCGAGCAACGGGTGGGGTTGTGCCACGTGTCGAGACATGGTAGTCGAGGGGGCGTTGTACGGGGTTTGCATTAATGGCAACGTTTAAACGTTGTCACGTGGCTCCCCTATATAAGGAAAACCCTAGAGTCTGTTTGCATCTCCCCTTCGCGTCTTCCCCTTCATTCGTATCCTTAGCCATTGTTTGCAGAGGCGATTTTCGGCGACTTATATTGTGAAATCACCGGCGACAGGGTGACATCCTCCTTCCGGTGAGCCCTATTCTTCAACTCACCCCCTCCCTTCTTTCCTTCTTCTTTGTTACCGAGTTCTGACATTTTTCAACCAACTACCATGTTGGATTCACTAAGTTCGTGGGAGAGGGGCCTCCAGCGGCAATAGTGGGGCAAGTAGCCTTTTTCCAATGTCGAATCCATTGTCGCCGTTGGTGATGATGAGCGACACCGATTTACGGGCGTCGCAATCGTCGCGAGTGCTAGAGACATCCCCGGCAGAGCGGCTAGTTAGGGCGAAGCATGATCTGCCTGGTAAAGGGGAGTTAGACGAATCCCCCATGGAGGATGAGGAAGAGGAGCGAGGCCTCGTGAGATCGATCCTCAAGGAGGATGACTTAGCTCAGATTAGGTTGGGGTACCATATACTTGAGTCAGTAGTCCTCCGAGTTCCATCACCGGACAAGCTCCCTACTCATCCTCCAAAGGGAGGAGTTGCCATTTTTCAGGTCGCCATTCAGTGCGACCTGAGGCTCCCTCTGCAAAATATAGTAAGACGAGTGCTTACTCATCTGGAGTTGGGCCCGGGGAAGCTGATCTCCAATGCTTAGAACGAGGTGATTGGCTACTCCATCCTTAGGTCTGACCTTAAGCAACCCGAACTTACTGTCAATGAATTCCTCCACATGTACCAGCTGAAGCCCAACCGTTTTCATAAGGGCTAGCACTACCTTTTTGCTTGGAGGGGGACCAGAGGGGGTATGGTCATAGACGTCCCGACCTCCAATAAAAATTGGAAGGACAGGTGGTTCTGGGCTTCTGGCAGTTGGGAAGTATCGGGTTTGACCTTGCGCCATGACTTGGTCCCGCATTCACTACCCCAAGTCTGCTTTCTTTGTACTTAGCTCTTCTTTTTTTTGGTCGTTTCTCAATTGGTCGATCTCTGGTGTTCTTAATCATTCGTGCATGCCTTCTTTGATGCAGATATTCTCTCACACCCATCCCTCCTCGAAGACGAATCTCTTACTCGGATTCAAGGGGCAAGGTCATTAGGAGAGGAAAACCAATCTTGGAGAAAACTTCTTCAACCGGAGCTCCTGCTTGAGTCGGGTCTTGACACCAAGCTTACAAGTAAGAGCTTTGGCCGACCTTTAGGACTTAAAAATTTTATGAATTTGTAACTAAATCCATTTCCGTTCTAACTGACGTAAAAATGCCTGAAGCCCGTCTCAAAGCGCAGGACACCTCTCCCCGAGGAGACTGTGCTGGCGAAGAAGCCAAAGATGACCTCCAAAAGTAAAGGGAGAGTCAGTCCTTCATTTCCCACTGTTGTGGGGGTTAAGGATGAGGCGACGGCCACTGAGCCTGCCCCTGTTGCTGTTGAAGCAACGGTTGAGGCGACCACTCGCGAGGAGGCTTCTCCCACAGAGATCCAGGGAGTTGTCGAGGCTCGACCAGTAAAGGCCGGTGAGACCAGCGGGCCTCCTGCTGGGCCTTCTGAGGCTCGAGGGGAAGGACAACGTCCTTCCAGGTAGAGGTGTACACGAACCAAGACTCGAAAAACTCCATTCGACTCGATTCAAACCTGAGTTCGAGCCGAGTCGAGCTGATTTTTTTAGCTTGAAAACAAGTTCGAGCTACCCCAGCTCGACTCGGATCGAACCCGGCTCGAATCGAACTCGGATCGAACCAGTTCGGTGACTCGGTTACTTTGATATTGATGTTGCTCACCAAGTGTTTGATGAAATGACTTAACAAAGTGTGGCTGGTGACAAGGAAGGTATGTATATGAAACCAATACCCTTTTTTTCTTGATTTTTATGTTGCTTAGAAGGTGTTTGATAAAATACCTGTAAAACCATTGTTGTTGTCTTAAATACAGTGAGATTTTGAAGGTGCAGTCCAGGTGTTTGTGAAAATGTTGCACAGGCGAACTCGGCTTGATCTTGGATTGAATTCGACTCGAACTGGCCCGAGCTCCTGACCAAACCGAGCCAAGCTGGCCAGTCAGGCTCGAGGACCGAGCCGAGCCGAGTTCGAACTGAGGTCAGCTAGTGGCCAAGTCGAGTCAAGTTGAGACCAGCTCGACTCGGTTTGACTCGATGTACACCCCTACTTCCAGGACAACGCGTGGAGTCATAGAGGAGCTCATGCCTTGGGCAGAACGACATATATCCAATGTTGAATTCCTCGTCATGCTGGACTCTTTGCCAGACACGATCCTTGCGTCCGCGACAAAGAGTTTTCTTCGAGTAAGTCGATCCTCTAAATACTTGTTATTTCTCCTTTCTTTGTTCGACTTCTGACATCTTCTCTTGCTCCTTTGGTAGTTTGCCACTTACCTAGGTACACTGCGATATTGTACGCTTGTGGGAGGCATGGGAGGGCGAGAATAAACTCTTGCAAAAGGGAGTTGAAGTCGAACAATTCCACATTGTTGCCAAGGAATCTCAGGCTGCGGCCGTTGCGGCTAACCAAGCCCGCTCTGCTTCGAAGGCTCGAGCTTCAGATCTGGTGGCCAAGCTAGAGGCGACAAAGAAGCTTCTCGCAGAGGCTTCTGACAGGTCGGCTTGATGGGAGGTCGACAATGTGGAGCTGAAGGCGAAGCCCAAGGAGGCTGAAGTAGAGGCTAGGGCGGCTATCTCCTCGGCTCGAGCAGACGCCGTTAAGGAATTCAAGTCCTCCAAAGAATACTTGGAAGATAGGGATGCCTTATATCGGATGGCATTCATGAAGTGCATTGAAGAGGTTAAGGAGGCCTATCCAAAACTAGACCTCTCTGGCTTTGAGGATGCTAGCTCTGAATTTGAGGCCCCTGCTAAAGACGTGCCTTCCAAGCAGCCTCCAGAGGCTTAAAGACAAGCCCCTTCTGTATCTTCAATTTTGTGGACTTTAATGTAATACGCTCCTTGGAGCTTTATCAATAGAATTCACTTTTTGGCATAGTGCTTGTATGCAAATTGTTTCTAAGTAGATAGATCGGATTCTCGGAAGAGGACCAGTCCATCGAATACCTTAGTTGTAGTAGTCGTCAGAAATTTGCTCCTTTCGGGATCCGATCAGTCGATTAGGTTTCTTTTCCCTTTATATTAAGGAGAATCCTTAGTAGTATTCTAACATATATGCAAGCACCAGCAGTACAGAACCCGAACTCCACTTGGGGGGTCGGCACATTGATAGGGGTTGTTCTTCCTAGTTGTCTTGGGAAGCCCTCTGTAGATTGTTTCGATGAACAGTCCTTTACAGGTACGGAAGTAGGAAATATACTGCAGGATTTCATTGCACTAACTTGAACGCGACCAATACATAGTAAGCTATGTGATTGATATGAATCAGTTCCTTAGGAATGGTAAATCTTGAAATGTTCAACATTCCATGGGTGAGGTAGGAGCTGACCTTCCAGATCTTCAAGGCGGTACGATCCAAGTCGACTTCGAGTCTTTCTTTCCCCCTGATAAAGTTCATGACAAAAACTTGACCGGGTTGGGAGAATGAGCTGATGGAGTTCAACTTCAGTTGTTTGAACCACAGTCGGGCAACTCCAGTTAGGGTTAATGAGTATGCTCAGCACATCACTGCAGTGGACACATTGTGGAGCTCCTTCCAGACCCTAAAGGATTCCAGATGTTAGAACGAGTCGGTTGTTCCCGAGAAGGGGGTGAATTATGGCATACAGAACCTGTCCTGCAGTTGAGCTTGCATAATGTCAGCAGTGAACAGAGGTTCGGTTCCCTCCATTATTGCTTCCATTGGAGTCGGAGCATTTGCACAGTAGGCTTATCGTATATCCCCGATCTGACCATGCAAGTCCTTAAGCTCGACTTGGGTGCCAAACTATTGATGCAGTTTTTCAATAGACCCTTCTTAGACCCTTGAGTGCCTGCACATAAAACAAACAAGACCCTGGCAAAATGCATGGGACCCTCCGATGCCAAAGTCAGGGATCTGGGTCTTTGTAGACATGGTCTTAAAGGAAAGGGGTTATTAGTGTGTAACAGTTTGTGTGTTGTGCCTTTCACCATTAGGGGCTTTCCCTATTTATAATGGAGGGAATATCACACAATCGGAAAATCATTTTTGTTAGAGGGAAGATCATGCCGTTGGAAGATCTTTTCTATTATAGAGGGAAGATCACACCGTCGGATTAGAACTCCTAGTGTATCGGAGATCTTCCCCAGATCTTCGACGTCCGAGATCTCCGGGATTCCAATTCTATCCCCCGAGATCTCAAGAAAGACCTTCGGGTCGCTTGCTTTGGATAAGATCGATCGTCAGTAGGAAGCCAATAAACCCGCTTTACCCATAGATAAGGTCGGACGGTAGAGGTAGCGGCACCTTGAACAATACCGCGTTATCAGAAGGTCAGTGTCATTCCGATGATAATACAAACCAAGCAAGCTCGTGATGTCTTTGTGATCACTAACCTCGGTAGCCCTTAGTTTCCTTCACCGGGCTTGACAACCGTAATAAGTTGTTCTTCGGGGAAGCTTGTTGGTAGAGGTGTACACAAGTCGATCCGAGTCAAGCTGTGCCAAGCTTGACTCGGCTCGGCCACTTGTTGACCTCAGCTCGGACTCGGCTCGACTCGGTCCTCGAGCCAGACTGGCCAGCTCACCTAGGTTCGGTCAGCAGCTCGGGCCAGTTCGAGCTGAGTTCAAGCCAAGATCGAGCCGAGTTCGCCTGTGCAAATTTTCACAAGCACATGAACTGCACTTTCAAAATCTTGTTGTATGTAAAACAACAACAATAGATTTATAGGTATTTCATCAAACACCTTGTAAACAACATAAAAATCAAGAAAAAAAAAGGGTATTTGTTTCATATACGTACCTTCCTTGCCACTAGCCACACTTCATTGAGTCATTTCATCAAACGCTTGGTGAGCAACAGCAATATCAAAGTAACCGAGTCACCGAACTGAATCGATCCGAGTTCGATTCGAGTTGGGTTTGATCCGAGTCAAGTCGAGCTCGGGCAAGCTCAAACTCGGTTCGAAATTTTTTTCGAGCTCAAAAAATCAGCTTGACTCGGCTCGAACTCAGTTTCAAACCGAGTTGAATCGAGCTTTTTCGAGTCGAGTCTAGTCGAGCGAGTTACCAAGCTAATTCTGCTCGTGTACAGCCCTACCTGTTGGGAGTGGTCGTGCCGGCTTTGACCTTAGTTATACTCCGAGTAGCTTGGCCCATTGGTTCGTGTTGGTTGTTGGTTCGAGCTCCTTTCATGGATCGGACCATTTTTCCCATAACAGATACTATACACTTTTCCAAACTAAACATAATCAGAATCGAATATGAGGTGCGAAAGTATGTTATTCCTCAACTTCATTTCAAAACTTACAAAACATTTCCATTTGATATGTTTATTAATTGGTTTCATATGCCACCCCTCTAATCCACGAATCCTCTACTAAAAACATTGTGCAAGCTCCTATCCCCATTCACAGATTCACGTTCTGGTAACAGAGGTACTGTGCAGGCACTGCCTGCTAAATATGCAATAATAACCAAATGAAAATGAAGAAGAAGAAGAAGAAGAAGACGACTCACTTCTTCATGAACAGGTGCCAACCGAGTGAACCCAGCACCGCTTAATCCAGTAGGAGAACCAAGATCATCAACATCTGAACCTGACTCAGCTGTTGATGTATTGCTGCTCCTTCCCTGATATGCAAAGAACTAACAGGATTAATATACAAGTGAATTAGATAAACTGCGTTTTAGTATCATACCTCAAACACAACTTACCTTTAATGGGCGTAGCTTAGTATAGGAATTAATTCTCTGTCCTCCATCTGACATTTGTGTGATTTGCCTTATGAATGTTGCTTCACCATTATGTATAAGCTACATAAGTTTCAGTGAACTAGTTAATCAACATGCACCATACCTGCAGAAAATTTTATACATAGGAATTTAAATAGAAATATTATATTTCACACGACAATGAGCACCTTACCTTCATTATTTCAGGATCATTCCATGGTCCTTTATTAGATCTTAGACACCCTCCTTCCATAGTGCACGAACATGAGCCCCCAAAGAAGTCTGGCAGTTGTCTGAAGGGAAAAGCAATGTAAGCACCACAAAAAATATCCTACATTTCATTAATACCAACAATGAAAGCTAATGAGCAAAGATCAAAACCTTGAGTCAATGACTTCAAGTAGTCTGCTCTGGAATTTGGACCCTAGCACCTGCAAATTAGTGAAAAATACAATTTCCACTTAAGGCTGAAAAGAACTATAGAAAATAGACAACTTCCTAGAAAGACATTTTCCATACATGTATTTTTGAAATAGTATTCGCATCCAGAAATTTCTTTACACTACTCCAAAGAACCTTGAAACCAGGACCAGCATTAACAATGAACATCTGGTGCAACGTCTGCATTAAATAAATAAAAATAAAACAAGCTTCCATTAGCAAACAACTTTGGTAGAAAATATAGTTTTTTTGCCATGTGAATCAAGTACCTCAGGATAGTAATTGGAGTCTATTTTCTGCATGCCAACAAGGAGGTCATACGCATTCCTGCCAAAATTTTTCATACCCTGCACGTCGCAGATAAATACCAGTTGAGGGGCTGTAACTGTCCTACCGATATCCATGAAAATGACCCAGAATATCCAAACATAACAAACACCTATCTTAAAGATGAGAGATACAAGAGATGAAATTCATAATGGTCAAGGCTGACTAAAAATAATGGTACATACCAGGCCTTGCACATCCAAGATCGTTGTTGTTGTGTCAATATGCCTTTTTGCGGCAATTGAACATGCAGGGAACTTTTCCCGGAAGGCCCGCTCAAACTCTTGCACATGATATTTTAAGTAACGCTCAACTGTAGTGATGTGCATTAGCTTACTTGGTTCAGCTTTCCCAAGCCTCTCGATATAGACCGGTCTCCCTTCTTTATCAACTCCATGGTACCCCTGAGGGTAATAACGCAAGACCTCATCCAGCTCTTCAAACTCGAAGTCCTTAAATTCAGTTTAATGTATTATCAGTGTTAGAACTTAGAAATGGACAGTTAGATGATGTTTTGTATGCAGTAGACGGTGGAATCCTCTGACATAACTATGAACTTATCAAAGTACAGTTTGGATAATACATACTTGGTCATAAGTAAGAAAAAAATACACATCAGGAAGATCATCTGGTTGCATATGGAGTTCAGCTTTAAAAAGGGGTAGGGTGTAATAATGCATCAAATATAAATACAGCGATACATTACGGACCAGAATCCAACATAGATGCAAAACTAATTACATATGAAAACCATTATAACAATCAAAGGAAATACTCAGGTTGCCTGATGCATTCAAGAGGCCCCAGACACTTCTGGTTTGCTTTTAAGCACAATAAGAAGTTTTTCGTTGGAGGATTTGAGAAAAGATCTGAAATGTACTAAATTGGATATTGCATTTGTAAAAATAAGAACAAGCTGAGTATGAATGCATATCTCCTCTTTCATAACAGTAGATTCTACAATCTGACGTGACTATGGGAGCAATGTGTGCATTTTATTGAAAACAAAATATTTGAGCATGCATGCATATTTAGATGGAATTGCTTGGATGTGTGTAGGGAAATGCTAACGTCCACACCTTCATGGGGACATTAGCACCATCCTAAAAAGGTTTTGAATCACACGTGGGACACCAAATAATCAATCGGTACAGTTTATTCAACAGTGCCATTGGGAGTAAGCCATGGTGCAAGAATCACATTGATTAGATGCTCATAAAGCTTTGAATGGAACCAATTTGTTACAACTGCCTGTTTTTTATAAGCCATAAATCTCATAGGATCATGAAATCAAAGGGCTACCTTGGAATCACAAGTAATATAAAGTGAGATCTATCAAATAGATGTTTCAAGATAATGATTGGACCTATTTTATATCTCCACTCAATCTTGACTGTCCATTTTCCATGCTATTGATTGGATGCTTAGGATCATCCAATTGGTGTGATTTTTGCACCATGGCTTGCCCCTATTTTTATGAAAGAATGAACAGTTCAAATCGACAATTGGGCATCCCGGGTACCATTTGAAAGGTTTTGGGATGTTGCTAACATACCCATGAAGGCGGGGATAACGAAACCCATATACATATATAAATGGTTTCAGAAGGTGTGGCCCACTTGAGTTCTGAATATGGCTAATTTTTGGGACATCCCAAGTCCTTGAGGGAACCCACCAAATGCATGTTGTGGATGTCCAACACACATCATCATGGGGCCCACGAAGGTCAACACACACACACAGAGGATGGCAGACTAACCTCTAATATGGTATCCGTCTCATATTCTTTTCTCCATCGAAGCATTTCTATCCACATGTGGATTGCTTTGCCAATGTCAAATTTCCTAGCTTTCAAGAATCTGCACCAATAAAAGGGAATGCTGCTCAAGGATCGGAGATACAAACCATGGAAGCCAAAAAAAAAAAGATGGGGAAGAAAAATGAACTGCAACCTCACTTTCAAAGGACAGGGAAAACTCAATTATAACAGAACTATGAATCTTAGAAATTCAACCATCATTACCACCTCATGCCCCACCATTGTAAAATTTAAACAACAACACATCAATCCAAGATGATTGTATCTGAGCAAACCAAGATGCCACTAGGAGCAGGTGACAAAACTAGCCAACTTAGTCCATATGAAGGCTCATGCAAGTCAAACAGAAGATCCATCTACTGTATAAAGGATATTTTGTTTGCAAAAAAATTATAGATTAAAAAAAAAAACAAAACAAAACAAAAAAAAAGTAACTGACCGCAACAATGTGTGATAGTCATCATGCCGAACTGGTAACAAATCCTTCGCAAGGAGCTCTTGACGAAAAGCATTGACTGCACGCTCCTCTTCTGCATCTCGAATGTCCTCAATTGAAACTGAAGGTATCCTATAATCAATTTTCCTTTTACCTCGTTTCTTTAGAGAATGTGTGAACTTGTTTGAAGCATTTAACGCTTTCTTCTTCAGAGCTCCAATTTTCGTTCGTCGTCTCTCGTCTTCTGAGTTCTCAACATCTGATCTCCTTTCTCTTCTTTCGTCCTGAGTAACCACTCCTTCTGGACCTTCAAAAAGTTCACAAATTAAAATGAGACAATGCTGTACTAAGGCCAATAAGTGAAGGGAGGGGGGAAAACACTGAATCTTTTATATAGAAAAATACGCATGATGAAATATTGCACATTACAAAGCCGACAAATACCATTCCTGTGACATTTCTATCATCCCTATAACCGTTTATGGTGTTTCAATTAGCCAGTGCAAAATCTATACGATAAAGATATAAGAGCCAGCCTGTCCTTTACATCCTCAATTCAACTGAATGGTAACACAATGATAATCCCATAAGACTTACCTGACATTTCCTGGCAATGCAATAGAAATTTATCAGGTATCAAGCTCTGGAAGACGAACTGAAACGCACTCCAAGCTCATGAAAACCCACACCAATCTACACTGGAAAAACCCAAAAAAAAAAAACAATAGAAGCAACCAAACAAATGTTCAAATGTTAATATTATAATAATAATAATAATAAAATCAACACAGCTGTTGAATGACCTAAAAAAACAAAGAAAAAGAAAAAGAAAATAAAGAAACGAAGAAGAAGAAAACAAAAACAAAAACAAAATAAAATGCCAAAATCCACACGTCTTTTTGTACCCTTTAACAAGAGCAGGTCATCTAGAAGAAACATCACACTTCTTTTCTTTCATCAGTTCTTTTCTTCTGAAAATTGTGTTTTTATTTTCTATCAAACCAGGGGTTCCAAGGGAATTTTAAAAAGAAAAAGAAAACAAACAAAAAAAAAATGTTTTCCACATATCCAAACCTACATCTTCCAATCCAGCAAAAGATTCAAACAATAGCCAAAGGAATCAAACGTACCTCGTCAAAAATTTCATGATCCAGCAAATATTGTGAACGTCCAACCCCGAACCTGCATTTCTCAAATGATTACTCAGATCAGCTCACCATTAAATAACCATAAACAGAAGGCATTGTAGTTGTTAACTCTCACTAACTCTTATAAGATTGGATGATTCTTGGCAGTGAATGCATAAAAATGGTTCAGCTGTGCGTTTCCTTTTTTAATCAATGTATCCTTATGCAAAAACATTATCTCAAAAAAAGTAGAAAAAGAAAGAGCATATCCATTGGGCGAATTCAAAGCCAAATTTCAAGCAGAAGTAAATAAGTATCATGACATCGACAAGCATCCCAAAAGGCTAATTCCTGCAACCAGATATTGGAGCTAAACCTACAATAGAGCAGTAGTAAATCATTCAAATGCAGTGAAACTTTAAAACACTACTCAAATCCTCGCTACATTTTCTTAAACTTGGAAATCACATTACGAATTTTGCTAATTCTATGATCTTTTTTTTCCCTCAAAACAAATAAAACAGTAAAGATTCATATATCCCACCCCAAAACAAGATCGAAAAATGAAAAATATTCCATCAAAGAAGATCTGAAGCTAAATTCCAAGCAGAAACAGAGAAAAAAAATACCCTAATTCAAGTGTGGAAATCAGCAATTTCCGAACACAAAATCCTCCAAACCCACGCTTTCTTCAACCATTACTAGACATTATCTTTCCAGAAACAGGAACTGCATTAAAATTTCCCAAACTCCCGCAAAATCCATTGAAATCTTGGCATTTGAATCCTCTCAAAACCGAGAAGGCAAAAAAAAAAAAAAAAGCAAGTGCAGATCCGCATTTAAGTTCTCAAATCGAAAGAATCTCCTTTAAAAACGAGCAAACCAAAAGAAACGTTTCACAAAACCCGAACCGGAGAGCAGAAACCCCGATTCAGGAGCTGAAACCCGCAAATTAGATCTCAAAAGTTAGAGAATCTCCACAGAAAAGGGATTCTGGGCTTAAATCCGATCAGAAAAGACAATTATTTGAAAGAAACCTCTCAGAAACAAAATTCTGAGAGCGTAAGAGCTGGTTCCAGAGCTGAAAGCGGAAATTCGTCAGAAAATGGTCCAAACTGGTTCAGATCCGCATTTAAAGATGTCAAAACGCGAGGAATCTCTGCCAAAAAGAGATCCAGAGCTAAATTTCAAGCAGAAACGACGAGAATGCGAAAGATACCTCTCAGAAAAGCAAATCCGAGAGCTGGAACATCGATTCCGGAGCGGGATCTGCAGCAGAAATCCTTCAAGAACGAAGATCACAGGCTCTAAAAGAGGAAAGGTTAGAGAGAGAGAGAGAAGGGAGAAGATTTTTCTAATTATAGGACGTCCTTTTCAGGTTAGCGTTTTTTCTAGGGTTGGAGCAGTGGGCTGTTGGGGAGCGTTGGATTCGCTCTCCCTCTCTCTGGAGAAGAGATTCGAAGCTTCCAGCGCTTTTGATATCTCAACGCCGCTCTCTTTCGTTTCTTTCTTCCGGTGCTTTATATATACGTGTCCGTTTTTTTTTTTAAAATAATATTTTCTAGAAAAACCGCTTTCAGCTGGATCGGGGTACTTGGACTTACGTGTAACCCGGGGTTAACAGAATCGCCTGCTACTCCAAGCTCTGTAGGGTTCACGTAATGTTTTTGTAATATTCATTCCGTCCATACGTTTCATCATATTATTTTATTATATTTTAACAAATAATAGAGAAATAAAGAACTCATGTGGGCCACACCAGTAGTGATTGAATTTTCGCCATTTAATCAGTCTTTGAACGGCTAGATAAGTTTTACATCACTATAATGTTTGTTTTTTTCATTCATCTATACTGTATTCACATTATTAACGGATTGGATGGAATATAAACATCATGGTGGGTCCCAGGATGGTTTGAACAGTTGGTGTTTCCATATCCACTTTTTTCTGTGGTGTGGCCCATTTGAGTGTTGTATATCCATCAGATCATGGATCATGTACTAATATGACCTATTGAGACGGATGAATGGAGTGGATATAAAATTTTAAAAAACGGTGGCCCCCCACGTAGCTTGGAGTTACTGGGATTCCTGTGTAACACCAGGAAAGTCCCGTCCCAAGATCGGGTGGATGATCGCAGAAACCGCCGAGTTATTGGGAGGAACGCGGGGAGTATATAGGCTCTGTGGTCCGCACGCTACTAAAGTGGATTCGCAGAACCCAAGTTGAGCCACACGTATATATGATCGAAGCCGTCCGTGATGTCGGTCACAATATGAATATGCCAATCGAAATGTATGATTTTCCAAAAAGTGGGCCCGGGTTTAGATCTGTTGATGGATAAAAACACCCGAGTTGTTCGACGGCTTATAATGGCCAGGATCATCTTGCACTGAACCGTGATCCACACCGCCCAGATGGCTAGCGGCGCACGAGCTTCTCGTTCAAGGGACGCGAGTAGGGGCGTACACGAACTGAGCTAGCTCGGTTAGGTCGTTCAACTCAACTAGAAAAAGCTCGATTCAACTCAATTCGAAGCTGAGTTCCAACCTAGCTGTTTTTTTTTTAGCTCGAAAATGAGTTCGAGCAGGCCTAGCTCAACTCGACTTGGATCGGATCCAGTTCGATTCGAACTCGGATCGAACTAGCTCGGTGGCTCAGTTACTTTGCCATTGATGTTGCTCACCAAATGCTTGTTAAAATGTGGAAGGGACTAGGGAGAGAAAATTCGAAAGGGGAGCAGCAATGAATGACCTACTCTTTGCATATATGAACTTAGACAATATGGATGTATTGAATACTAGTAAGGCTTTAGATAAACAATGCAATGAGAACCGTGAAAATTTGGATAGCAAAACTAGCGACATGAAAACTGGGGAGAGCAGTGACAATAAAGCTAAGAGCAATGTGAATGAAAGTGGTGGGAGCATGCATTGTATAAATTAGAGAGACTCCGCTAGGCTTATCAATCAGAACAATGAGTTGAAGTTCCGTCTTCAAGCCATGGAGCAACAGACACAACTAAGAGATGGTAGCTTCTTCTCTTTTTTAAGTTGCAGTTCAGGTGTTCTTGGAAATGCCTCAATGGCGAACTCGGTTGGATCTTGGCTCGAACTCAGCCCGAGCTGTTGATTGAACCAAGCCGAGCTGGCCAGTCAAGCTTGAGGACTGAACCAAGTTGAATTCGAGCTAAGGTCAGCGAGTGTTCGAGCCGAGTCGAGCTAAGGTCAGCGAGTGTTCGAGCCGAGTCGAGCTAAGGCTAGCTCGACTCAGTTTGACCCTATGTACACCCCTGGACGCAAGTGAGCGAGTGAGAAAAAAGGGGCCGCTGCAAATGTGTGCGAAATAGCACGTGCCCCACCGTTAACACGTATTGCTTGATAGTCAGGCCGTTCGAACAACTGAAAGACACACGTGTGAGATAAGATGGACTGTTGAAGAAAACTGGCCAATTGGCTAATTTTTAGCGTCCATGGGTCCACACTTTATACGGTGAGACCCATATGATGGTCAGGATCTTTCGCTTGTGTGGCATGATGACAGACGTGTGCAGATCGCCCCATCTCCCCGTCACAGGCGTCAATCCCACTTTCCTGATGGGATCCCGTATGTCCATTATCACATGGGGACGTGGGAGTGGATTCGGTACCGTGGGGCCCACCTTGATGTATGTGTTATATATCCACATCGTCCATCCATTTTTACAGCTCTCTTTAGGGCGTGGGAGAAAGAATAAGAAGATTCAGATCCAGATACTAGGTGGACCACACCACAGGAAACATTAGAAACTAAACGTCCACCGTTGAAAACTTTCTAAGCGAGCCACAGAAGATTAAGATCAAGCCGATCTGTGTGTTTCCCTACATAATGATGCCCTGGCCTAAAATCGAGAGAGATCGATCATCGAGTGGGCTACACTTCACAGTAAATGTGCAGCTGGTGAATTTTTTCTAACTACCAATGCTGATCGTGCACGTGTACTTGACAAGCACAGTCGCCTGATTTCTTGGCCTGGTCAAGTTGGAGGCGAATTGGTGTACTTCACACCAACTATATCCAAACCATCCATCCATTTGGCGAGCTCACCTTAAGGCTTGAGACGAAAAATAAGATAGATCTAACTATCAAGTGGACCACACTGCAAAAACCAGTGGGGGATTGAACATTTACCATTAAAACCCATTTTGGGGTCACAAAAGTTTTAGGTCAATATGAAATTCGTTATTCCTCTTCAATTAGGTCTTTTAGACCTTATGAACAGATTGGATGTAAAATAAACGATTATAGTGGGCCCTACAAATTGTTTAACGGTGAATATCATTATTTCCGCTGTTATTTATGGTGTGGTCCAGATGATCTTTGGATATAATTCATTTTTTGGATAATGCTCTAAAATGACCTCTAAAAATAGATGAACGGTGTAGATATAATAAATACATTACTGTAGGGGCCATGTAACTTTGATCTCTTTTGAACCATTCGTACAACCCGGAGCTCGAGGATAGTGCTCGTCTCCACACGACACGTACCTACAGCAGCTATATAGATGGTGTGTGGTACACCAGCCAATCCGCTTCCGGTCAAGTTCTAATGGGCAAGTCTTATGAAGGGACTCCGGCGTCAGTTTTGCACGGTTCAAAAAGTGATGGTGACTCCTCAAACGTACGCGTGGCAGTAATTTAAACCGTCAAAGCCACTCTATTTCACTTTTAAGTTTTAACCATCCATTTTTATAATCACTAATTAGCGGCTGGTATTGCTTGATCTGTTTGAGTTTCGAGACATTTTCTATCCACGACCCACAATCTGGATGGTCTGGATACAAGTGAGGGGGATCGATTCCCTTAGTCTTTCAATTGGTTGGAGCACGGCTTCGGTGAATCGCTGACTGTGGGCCCACCTTGATTTACGTGCTTTATATACACGCCGTCCATCGATTTTGATAGCTCATTTTAGTGCATGATTCCAGAAAGAAATCTTAGGGCCCGTTTGACCGGGTGGATTGGAAGGGATTGAATGGTATTAGGGTGGATGGCATGGATTTCTAGGTAATGATGGTGTTGTCAACGGATTGTCTTGAGACACATGGGATTGCTATATCCCTGAATTGTTATATCCAGTCGGTTTGGCCCGCCGGGCCAATCCTGGGATTAAACCTTCCCATCCCTTCCAATTCCTTGAACCAAATACGTCCCAAGCAAATTTAAACGGATTAGGGTGGATTGGATGGGATTTAAAAGTAATAATAGTGTTGTCAGTGGATTGTCTTAAGATCCATGGGATTGGGATCAGATCACCGACTACATTTGGCACGCGTGGCCAATCCCAGGATTTAACTTCCAATGCCTTCCAATACCATCCAATCCCTTCCAATCCGACCGGCCAAACGGGCCCTTAAGTGGACCACACTGCAAGAAATGGTGGTGACTGAATCCACACCATTAAAAACTTCTTAAGGGCTACCAGAATGTTTATTGGTCGTCCAACCTGTTGATAAGGTCACGAGGACCTGGATGAAGGGACTATACAAATATCAACTTGATCCAAAACTTTTGTAGCTTACAAGAAGATTTGAATGGTTGGTCACCACCGTTTCCCGTCGTGTGGTCCACTTGAGACGTAGATCAGCTTCAATTTTTAGGACCATGCCCTTAAATGAGCTGTCAAAATTGATGGACGGTGTGGATGTAAGGCGCATACATTTCGGTGGGCCCCACAGTTAGGGATCGACCGACCTTGTGGATCCAAGCCGCCCCCAATTGGTGCACGTGGAAACTGGGCCCGCGTGATGAGAGGAGTTATTTGATACTCTGTCGGATTTGACACTTGATATATAGATATTTGTGCACATGTCATGCGTTAACTCAAATTAGACCATGTAAATAGCGGCACTCACAGTCAATGGTTCACATTCCTCTATTTAGATATTTTTGACCAACCCTAAAATCTGATTTGTGAATTGAAATATGACCATTGATATTTTCGTTCTCAACCGTTTTTGACCGACCCTAAAATCTGATTTGTGAATTGAAATATGACCATTGATATTTTCGTTCTCAACCGTCCATTCAGTGCTCATCAATCCTGAATTGAAATATGACCATAGATATTTTCGTTCTCAACCGTCCAATCAGTGCTCATCAATCCTACTTTCAAATAATCCAATAATTTCAAGGTTGGGTTGAAGTCCCCTTAAGGCGTGTTTGGTCGGACCAATTCCATGGGATTAAGTGGGATGGAATGGATTTTAAGGTAATGATGGTAGTGTCAGTGTTTGTCCCTTGATCCCATGGGTTTGGGATAGCCCATGGGATATACCGCAGCCTGTTTGGACCGTCCCAAATGGATGGGTTTGCATCTACACTGCTTCTTGTGGTGTGCCCCACTCACTGTTTTATATTTGCCTTAAAACAGGTTTATGGCTAAATGTAGGCCGGTGAAAATGATGGACGGAGTGGATATCTCATTGATATCTTGGTGGGCCCCACATAGAAGTGAAAATTCACATCCTGGGATTGGGGGAATCCATGTTAGCTACGGGCGGTGTTTACGAGGGCGAGGTACATCCCACCATCCCAAATGGGGGATGGGATGAGATGGCGTAGGATAACCCTCCTAATCCCATCTAATACCACATCCAGCGCCCGGCCAAACACGTAGTTCTTTGGCAGCACAAAGTAACCGGGTTTCTAATCCCCTCTATGAGAGGATTTGCAATACACAGTGAGAGCTTGGATTACCCCTAAAATCATTTTAATAGCTACATGTGTAACATGTGTGTTACTGTACACTATCATTCTATTGGGCACGTGGCCCATGAATGATGATCAGCACCATCCAAACATTGTCCATATTAATCAAGGATTAAAAATCATTGGTTGGTCGCTCAGACATAATCTTGTGCTTGTAGTCCATCTAGGACTTGGAATTTCATCATTTTCAAGCAAAGCATATATTTCAGGGTTTATTACAACCACATCGTTAAATATTATATATCTCACTAATTAGGGATATTAAAGTTAATTTAGTAATTAAATTCAAACCCCTGTAAATATACCATGCATGGGTATTTTCGAATTAAAGTTGATTCACACTCCAGGGTACCAAACACACTGGGAGGATTGCCAATCCAGGGGGTTTCCAATCATGGGGGTTCCGAATACAGGGGGTTCCAAATCCACGCTCCCAAACAGGCCCTTAGGTTTTGGTTAATGACACATCTAAACTAAGATACATAGCTTATACAGTTTAATTTAAATTTTTTATATGCGAGGTATGCAATTTCTAAGTTATTTCTAACGATTGTGTTTCATCCATTACATTCTCATAGAGTGTCAAGTTACTACAACATGTAAATTATAAGTTATTTGTAATTATTGTGTTTCATCCATCACATTCTCATGGAGTATCAAGTTGTTCTGGTTATTTTCGTTGGTTATGCTAAAATTGTGCTTAATAATCGACAATCTTAAACGTTGGCTAATACAGTTAGTAGGGCGGGACACTATTAAGGAGCCACTACGTATCATATTTTTAGAATTGTTGATTAATGATATATAACGAGTGATACCTAAATTTGGATCAATAGACACTGGCGAGTAATCGATAAGTGTCGTAACAAGTCACGTGATCTGGATAAAAACTCGTAATATAACGTCGGTATCCTATATTCGTCAGCTTGTTGTTTGAACCAGAAATAATAACAACTTGGCTAATCATGCATCGCATAATGACAATATTGTTGGGTAGTGCTGTGGGCAAACCATTGCACATATCATCATGGAAATTATTGTCAAGTTGTACTGTAAGCGAACCATTGCACATAACATCGCATCATATATTAAGTAACTAACTTTTAAAAAATTTGTTTTGTACGTTATCATTACCTGCACTGATTAAGTCAATAATATGTATAACTTAAAACTAATGGAACCACTGAGTTAGCCACTTACTCCTACTTAGGACGGTATTTTAAAACACCAATCAGGTGATATTATCAATACGGGCCGGTGTTATTGAGATCTCAGATCGATGAGCTTAAATCAGCTTGCACCACCGTCATTATATTTTAGAGAATTGGGTCAAAACTGAAAACTTTATACTTTAATTATTTTGAGTTAGTATATTGTGACTTGTATAATTCTCATTTGGGTAGACACAACTCTTTAAATTGTACATTTTAAATACTACTCATCTATTTATAAGCTTATTTATTTTTGCTTAACTTTTAATGCCGCTAATTTAAAACTACTTTAATTAGTGAACATTAACTGGACTGCGCAGGCATAGGAACTTGTACACGCGTATTTTTTACATGTTCACACCATGAAACTCGGGATTTGAGTCTCTATACTCGAGAGCCAATTTTCTGAGTGTGACATACTACTGGTAAAACCTCGAAATTTAACCCAGTGATAGGGCTTGCTAGTCACCTGAAGACGCAATGTCATCATCAACAAGCCCGCTATGCGAAAGCCTAACGAGATAGTTGTTGCCTTTAGGCGACATATCTTGTATTTGATTACAAGGTGAATGTCAGCTACACAAAATAGGCTATGCATTTCTATATTGCATATTAGACACTACTACAAGCCAAAGTAACTAAAGGGAATGATTTCAATCATTATTATACTTCCAATATTACAAAGCTCTAAACAATAAACGCAACTCTGCTTAAGAGTCTTATTGCAAATAACCTGGAATTTTCCTAAACTATTAAAACTTACTAAATATAGTAAGTCATAATCTAATTACACAAGATGACTCATAGTATGATAATAAAAAAATAATTTATAAGAAAACACTATATACTAAAACTCTAAGATGAAAAAGATATTTCTAATGTAAAATTTACTAAAATAGTACGTTTTCAAAAAACTTAAATTTTGAAGGGGAATGAGTCATTTTCTCGTAAAAAATAAGTAACATGATAATTAACCTCATAATAAAATTTTGATTAAAATTCATAAGTCGTGCGTCTTATAACTCATCCCGAATCTAAAGTTATAACCGATTTACGGTCCGTACTTTGAATGCTAAATTTTCTTATCTGGAGTGAATTTTTTCAATCCAGACATGGTTTAGGTCCACTTTATATTTGAAATAGATGTTGTAAACATGAAGAAGTGTAAAGGGATAACCCTAATGAAATGTGGAAAAGAACATAAGGCCTTGTTTGGATTTCGGGCCCAGATGGTATAGCATTATATATTTTAATAAAATATACATTTCATAAGGTTTGAATCCAAACATCAACACGTGGTCCGCTGGCGGCCCGAGTACGTCGCCGAACTATTTTGAGTCATCCACGCATCTCGTTAGTTAGATTACAATGCAGGTCGTAGTGCAGTGCTTTCATTGCACTGCACCACCATATCAGACACGGACGATCCGGGAATGCTGACGACGTCCCGCAGCTTAATGACGTATTGAGATTGGGTGCTAACGAGCTTCGTAGCAAAGCTCGAGAACTTTTTGTAGATCTTTGCAACCGTGTAGAAGGGTTTGGTTGCGGTCGTCACAAGCCCAATGATGGACACGCCCATGAAGGAGAAGACGAATTCGGGCGAGTTTTCGAGGAGGATCATGATCACGTCGCCTTTCTTGATGCCCAGATTCGATAGCCCAGTTGCTGTCTTCTGGCAAATGAGGTGGGCCTTGGGAACTCCGACTCTTTCTCGAAGCAATATGTCACGCCCCAAACCTGGAAATCGGGCTCACGAAATTCCTGATCGTCGAATCCGGTGCTGACAGCCTCCGTAGTACCCCAGTCTCAGCTCCCAGCGCGCATACGCCAAATTTCGATCCTGGGATCCTACAAGGAGAATTTTTCAATGTACATTTGTCTCGTAATAAGCATAACCACAAGTTTACCGAAATCACAAAGGCAACATCATCATCATATATCCACTAATATAAACATTTGAATACAATGCTGAAAGGGAAATACATATATCGAAATCAAAGCTCCAGAAGACCGTTACACACTCCATGCTCAATGCTGCTGCAACCTAACGCCACATGCACGCATCTATCGTGCATAAGCTTATAGAAAGCTTGGAGGGTGGTGAAAGTGTGTGTAATGTAAGTGTCAAGTATACAATAAAGCCCATAAATCATACATCATTGGAATAAGTGGAAATACTGACAAGATCATAAATCATACGATATTAGAGTACGCAATGCAGATCATAATGAGCCAAATATTATATACTGTGGATGCAATGCAATATGCAGATCCTGCCAAGTCCGTCTAAGCCATATAAGTGCAGAAACGTAGCAATCCAAAATGTCATATGCCGTGGATAAAATGCAATATGTGATGCGAATGAAATGACCAAGCTGGAGTGAAGTCGGGATGATAGTACGTAATATCGCAGGATATGGGGTCCATCACAAGAGAATTCTATCCAAACCAGTCCCGTACCTAAATTTGGATAGTCAAACATAATGTGGTAAACTCCTGATCTCAGGTTAGTCGCGCGCCTCAACTGAAATCTTGGTCATTGCGAAGTTACACATAACAAATAGTTACGCACCACCAGCCCGAGTGGATAGTGAATAGATGAATGAATAAATATACAGCTCAGTAGCCTGCCAACCATTGGTAGATCGCCCAGGCCTCAGCCCCGCCCACATCAACGTCCGCCCACGTGCGCTCGCCCACATATGCAACAGGGACGGGGTATCATAATATCATGTCAGTCCTCATAATATCATGTCAGTCCTCATATCAAGTCCACATATCAGTACTGTACATCTCTAGGATCATCACCGGGGTCTAATACACTCCACACTGACTGCTGCCTCTCTGGCCGTACAGCCCAGTGAGTGGAAGAGACCACATTATCCGCCTGACCAGTAGTCTTTCAATACCTACCCGGCTCGTCGATAGCGGATTCATTTATGAGCTGGTCAAACTCAGCCTAGCTTACAACCCCCTTGCTCGGGCGGATAAGGTCACACCCCTTCCCAACCGACCACGACACAGTGGGAGACGCGGCCTACTAGTATTCGGCACTCAGGCGCTCATGTTCTACTCGGTCTAGACGTTGAGGCGTCTCCTGGCCTTGGAGGTTTAGAGACTTTCACCCACGGACATTCAAAGTGTTGAGATGCTTGAACCAAACATTTTCGTGTCCCATCTGGCCATCCACGACATGCCTGTGGAGGCCACGACCCTGATATCTCTAGGGCGTACAACGATCATGTCACATATATGCGAGATACATGAGTCACACCGTCCAGTCATGCAACAATCCTACGCGCACCGCGCGCTCATGTGGGTAACTCCTATCAGTGAGTCCCATAAATAATTTGCCCAATGGCATATGCTATGATCAGTCATTACTTATATCAAGCATACATATGATGCGTATGGCATGAGTCATGAAATTATACAAAGCATGTTATATGGTGATGAACTATCCTTACAACGAAGATGGGCCTAGACGGCCTACACACAATAAGTATCGACCTATCAATTGGCCTTAGGGAGAGTCATAATGTGAACATTTAAACAACATTATTCTTACAATGTGGACGTCAAACCATCATTGCTCCCAAGGCATCGCTCGCCATAAACATTATTACGTAAACCATGGTGGAATCACACATTGCAATGGACCCTATGTACATACCGTTGGACCTCGACCCATGGGCCTCACATACATCAAATGGGCCGCATCAAATGAGCCTCATATGTATCAAGGCGGGCCTCAACAATGGACCTTATACATCACATCAAGGTGAGCCTCAACAACGGGCCTCATACATCACATCAAGGTGGGCCTCAACAACGGGCCTCATATATCATATCGGGCCCAATCAAATGGGCCAAATTAAATGGGCCAAGTCGAATGGGCCGAGTCAATTCATCTATTTTTAAAGATCAATATAGAATATTATATAAAAATGAATCATATCAAAAGATCAATTGGACCATACCATATTTAACCGTTTTGATAATGATTTCCATGGTTAAATTCCAGTGGGCCCCATCATGGGGTTTATTTCCCATCCAGCCTATTCATAAGGTAAGACCTGGATTTAGAAGAAAAACAAATATCATATTGGTTCAAACTTTGAAACCCAAGGGTTTAATGGTGGACGTTCAAACCCACTGTTTCCTATAATGTGGTCCACCTGATCCTAGATCTATCTTATTTTTAATCTCAAGTTGTAAAACAAGCTTGCCAAAGGGTTGGACGGTTTGGATGCAATACATGCATCATGGTGGGCCCCACCGTCGAAACAATGGACGGTGTAAAAATACATACATCAATATGGGGCCTGCAGGCTTGCTACCAACAAAGGAGCAGCTAGATAGCTGTTGTACATGCAGCTGGCTGCACTAAAAAGGCAGAGGTGGGTCCCACGCAGGGCCCACCACCATGTATATAATATATTATATTATATTTATAATATATCTGACGTCCAGGCCGTCCACGGCCAGGACAATCACATACATCAGGGGTATCCCCACACGTGGGGTGGGTGTGGGTGAAATACTACATCAGTGGGGCCCACCATAACATTTCCATCCAATCTGTTAATAAGGTCATAGGGACCTGAATGAAAGGAAAAATAAATCTCATAATGATCCAAAACTTCTGTCACTTAAAAAGGGTTTCAATGGCAGACGTTCAATCACACTGCTTGCTGCCATGTGGGCCACCTGACTTCCACGTACGTCTGAGTTTGGGAGGGGGCCCACTGCCCTGAAGGGCCCTTCAAATGCACCACGTTGATGTTCAACACACATCATGGTGGGGGCCACGTATAGGACCCACGTCCCTGGCTCCCTAACACCTACGCAGCAATAGGACGCTGCTGCATCTCTTTTTTTTGGTTTTTTTTTTGTTTTTCATTTTTCTAAGGTTTTTCCAAGGTGGGGCCCACATCCGGAGAATCCGACCCAACTGTTGGATTCTATGGCTCAAGACCGACCAAATGAGCCCAATATGCGATGTGTTTTGGCGAATAGGAAAATCAAAGTGGGTCCTAACTGATTTGAACGGTAGAAATCACTGTTTTCTATTGTATGGCCCGCTTGATTATCTGATTGGCTTCAATTTTCGGCTCAACGCCTAAAATGAGTTGGGAAACATAATGGACAGCGTGGATCAAAGTCATACATCAAGGTGGGGCCTACATAAACAACCCTCTCCAAAGCTTGTTGAATCAAGCTAATATTTTTGTTTTCAATTCACGTCCAGCGTCCTGGACGCTGGATGGTTTGTGGCACAACACATATATAAGGTGGGCCACCAAATGCACGGATGGTGTGGGTAAGACATACATCAAGTGGGGTACATCCGGGTGGGCCACATTGCCACATCATCACATAAGAAAATGAAAAAGAGAGGGAGAGAGAGAGAGAGAGAGGCACGCGTGTGATGGAGGGACCCCGCCACTATGGGCCCTCCCTTCCATACATCACAACATAAATCAAGTGGGTCCCATTACATGTGGGCCCACCGATCAAAAATCAACGGTGGAGATTACCTCTCCACCAAAATGAAAGGTCTAGATGACCTCTTTAAATCTAGAAAGTAAACATCATGATGGGGTCCATGAAGATTGGCCCCATCATGGAATGATCATAAGAATCATAGTGGGCCATCAGCCACATTTAGGGTCCAAAGTGATGCAGTAATTAGGGTTGTTATTGCACGTAGCAATTGAATATTTAAGAGATGTTAATCCATGTAGCAGTGGGTGTATATATGTGGCCCACCTGATGATCAGATCAGCCTGATTTTGTAGGCATGAAATCTACAAAATAGAGATCTTCTAATCAACGAACCAGATGATGTGCATGTGCTACTAGTTTCCAAACGTGGAGCGAGTGTACTTGCCATTTCTCATATTCTTTAGGATGCGAAGGAATTATAAGAAATAAATGTACCTTCTGTAGTAGCAGTCTCACCGTGGTGTGGGGGTTCAGTCATTTTGTTTCGCACTTGCGGGTTCTGCCCATACACATCGATCCATGGAGAGATGATCATAACCGTCCATCTACTTTGTGCTATCTTGTGTGAACCATAATATGAAAATCCCACAGGTTAATTATCTCAACCAACATTTATTTTCCCTTTGAAAGTGGGCCCTTGGTGGGTTCATTTCCAACCTTCAAATGCCACTAATCAATGTGCAGCATTTGGACCATATAGCATCCATGTTACTGTCCGGTAGACAGATAGTTCTGATCATCTGCTAATGGGTAAGTGTGGGCCTCATCCATCATGCAAATGGAAGATGATTGATGGAGAAGCAATTGCGATATGATAAGGTGGGGCATATTTGTTTGGGATGATGAGAATGGTTGTACGAGAAAGACAATGGTTATGAGATTAGTTGGGTTAGTTGTAACAGCATGTGTTGACTATGGCCCATTTGAGCCCTTCCCAAAAAAGCCTAGTAAGACAGACATTGCTTTATAATTTCGAAACTAGTGACCCACTAACGAGTGGTCCGAGCTCGTTTGGAAAATCAAGACATTTATGGAATGAATTAGGTAGCAAGATTTCCTGTGCGCACTGATTAGAGTTTCAATTAACTATATTCATAGTGTGGCCTATTCGCAATTAGTGAAAACGGCGATTCAGTCATAATCACTCTAAACTGTTTGTTCGTAGGCTATATGGATATTTGGGTCACTTTATTTTGTTAATTACGATTTGACCCCAAGTTGTCTTGGCTTTGGGTAGATCTTTAATTTAGTTGTGGTCATTTTGATTAGTTAGTAATAGGTCGACTAGATTTGGGCCCTATACAAACAAATCAGGAGGTTATACTCGGTGCTTAAGTGATTGGGTGGATTCGTTGACTTTTTACGGTTGATTAATCAAATTTGTACGGTTCTTTACCGGTATCACCCATGTATAGGCCCACTTCGAGTGTCAAGGGTCAATAAGCGACAACGTAAGTTAGTCACATCGAAGGTTTTCAAGGGTTTATGGAAATCCAAAGCAGTGAAAATCCACCCATATCAATTAGTTTAATCTCAAATCTAACTCCACTTCTGTCCAACACTATGTTAGCAGCAAGCTCGGAGCCTTTAGTATAGTTTCTACTTTAATTTTCGCTTCTATCCAGTGCACCGCTACAGAAAGCCGATTAGTTTAGTTTATATATCCACAACCTGGTTGTCGGATCCTCCAAATTGCTGATTTCTAACTTAATTAGTAATTTCTTGATCATGACTTGCTGACCATACACCATGATCGTCTAATGGTCGTTTGGTTTTTCTCATGATTGTTTGGTTTTTCTCATAATAATCCAAGTTCAGAAAATCGTGCGTGGTGTATGTGTGTCAGGTGTGTGTGTAAATAAATAAATAAATAAAAAGGTTCAGAAAATCGTCAAGATAACAGTTTTTTCGCCTGCTTAGACCGTTGGTAATCTCTTTTTCTTAATTTTCTTTTGTTGATTATACTTTATCTACTTCTACATAAATAAAATCAGCATTAACTACTTTTTTAGTTTTTCTGTCTTTATTATTTTTGTTGAGAAACACGATTAAGCTATTATCATTGTTAAAAAAAAAAAAAAAGAGTTCTTATTTTCAAGGCAAAAAGAATTCATTTGAAGAACTAAACCCCTCCCCCCACTCGTTCGCAAATCATCTAATCACTCTACTAATTAATAAATGAATGGACGGCGGATCTTTATAGATCTGGTCTTAATCGGTATATTTCAGTGCCCGGGGTCACAAGCATTCAGTTTAATTCGAGTTGAATACATCTCTAGCATACCCAACACTTATCGTACCCACATACGTTTAATCGAAATTAGGGCATTCGTTACACATGTGGCTGCATGTCTAAATTGAATAGCAATAGAAAGGTAATAACCTAATGCATTGATTTATTTTTTTCTTATTATTTTGCCTTACCCCAAGTAGTTTAGGCATTCCTCTTTATATAGATAAAGTTACAAGTAGTGCATATAATTTAAATATACATAAATAAATTTGCATTGTGTTTGTACTAGAATTTGGTGGACCAAATCAACGATGCAGAATGAGCCATATGGCACAAAAGTTATTTGGAGAGCATGCGTCAAAAAGATAAAGGACATGTCATTTTTACGGATTTGCCTTGATGTTTAGGCTATTTTTGAATAAGGTCGAGGAGCCATTGTGGCCACATCGGCGCTGGAGTATGTGTCTAGCATCTAACGAAGACAAAATTATGATCAAAGAAGAGTAACCGCTCTTTCTCAGCTGGTTACACGCGATAACGCCATGTGGATAAGCAGCTATGCTCATACCTCTCCAGGAAAAAAGTTATACATAGTAAAAGCAGATTTGAAGAAAGAAGCTGAATCCTTAATCCAATGAACAACTCTACCGGTGCAACGTTTTGTATCATAGGTTAGATTCTTCACCACTCATCAACCTCGTACCCATAGCATTAGGTGTAGTTCAAGTTCGTTCCTACGCATACACGGAACCGACCATTAGATATAACTTGTAATCGTAATTCCCTTTCATCTATGCCTATGAATCGGATATGAAAGAAGAACTTAACTTAGAATCCCTCCGCCTATGCTCACATATCAGGTCGACCATAGTTGTAATTTTTAGTTTTTATCTTGATCTCACTCACCAACATGCTATTTTAAGAAGTTCAATATTGTTGCTCTCTTCTAGTGTAACACCCCGACCCCTTTGGTAAGATATTGTCCGCTTTGGCTGGCACAATGTCCACCTTCACGGCTTTGTTCTCGCAGGTGGAAGCGGTTAGCGAACCACTCGTAAAACGCGTCTTTCCAATTAGGGATTGATATTGGCCGCTTCGGGTTGGCACAATGTTCACCCTTACGATTTTGTTCCTACACAGCGGAAGCTGTTAGCGAACTACTGGTAGAACGCGTCTTACCCTTAAGGTCGAAGCTCCACATATAGACTAAGATATCAGGCTCTCCCTTTCCGATGTGGGACTGGACACCCACCTCCTTGATAGCTGACGAGCCAGCTGTCAAGGAGGTAGGTTTCCAGTTCCACATCGGAAAGGGAGAGCCTGAGATCTTGATCTATATGTGGGGCTTCGACCTTAAGGGTAAGACGCATTTTGTGGGTGATTCGCTAACCGCTTCCACCTACGAGAACAAAGCCGTAAAGGTGGACATGGTGCCAACCAAAGCGAACAATATCTTACCGGAGGGGCCAGGGTGTTACAAATGGTATCTGAGAAATCTGGGCTATCTGTGGGGCTGCTGCCTTCACTGATAAGACGCGTCCTACCAGTAGTTCGCTAACCGCTTCCGTTGTGTAGGAACAAAACTGTGAGGGTGGACATTGTGCCAACCCGAAGCGGCCAATATCAATCCTTAATTGGAAAGACGCGTTTTACCAGTAGTTCGCTAACCGCTTCCGCTGTGTAGAAATAAAACCGTGAAGGTGGACGTTGTGCCAGCCAAAGCAAATAATATCTTACCGGAGGGGCCGGGGTGTTACAAATGGTATCAGAGCAAGGGCGCTCTGTCTCCTGAGGTGGGGTGAGTCCCTGCCCAGTCGTATTGGTGACGAGCCAACTGTCAAGGAGGTGGGTGTCCAGTCCCATATCGAAAAGGGAGAGCCTAAGATCTTGGTCTATATGTGGGGCTTCGACCTTAAAGGTAAGACGCGTTTTACGGGTGGTTCGCTAACCACTTCCACTTGCGAGAACAAAGCCGTGAAGGTGGACATTGTGCCAGCCAAAGCGGACAATATCTTACCAGAGGAGTCGAGGTGTTACAAATGATATCAAAGTGAGGGCGCTCTATCTCTCGAGGTGAGGTGAGTCCCTGCCCAGCCAGGTTGGTGACGAGCCAGCTGTTAAGGAGGTGGGTATCCAGTCCTACATCGGAAAGGGAGAGCTTAAGATCTTGGTCTATATATGGGGTTTTGACCTTAAGGGTAAGACGCGTTTTGCGGGTAGTTCGCTAACTGCTTTCACCTGCGAGAACAAAGCCATGAGGTAGACATTGTGCCAGCCAAAGCGAACAATATCTTACCGGAGGGGCCGGGGTGTTATAAATAGTATCAAAGCGAGGACGCTCTGTCTCCCGAGATGGGGTGAGTCCCTACCCAACTGGGTTGGTGACGAGCCAGTTGTCAAGGAAGTGGGTATCCAGTCCCACATCGAAAAGGGAGAGTCTAAGATCTTGGTTTATATGTGGGGCTTCGACCTTAAGGGTAAGACGCGTTTTGCGGGTGGTTCGCTAACTGCTTCCACCTGCGAGAACAAAGTCATGAAGGTAGACATTGTGCCAGCCAAAACGGACAATATCTTGTCGGAGGGGCCGGAGTGTTACATCTAGGTCGATAATTCCATTCCTAGTGGTAAATTATGCTTATTGTCATATCCATCGTCCGATTCTATTTTTCATTCCATGATTCACAAGTCCTTGGTTTTCAAGGAAAAAAGAGAGCTTATTTGAAGGAATAGTCATGACCTTCATAAATCGCATGATTGGAATGCACACAAATTGTCGAATAAATAGATAGCTTTGTCTACCGACTAGTTAGCTAAGCACCGCTCTATCTTTACTCGAGGGGTCAACAACAATAATGATTTGAATCAGACTCAATCAGTTCTAACACACTTGTAAAGCATACACATACCTCGCATGGTCGAAAATTACACCAATACACTGTTAACTCAAATTTAAAATACAAAATGGATCGAGTATATCTTTTTAGGCATCCAAAATTAAAGTCCTCAAATATCCCAACGCTATTAGATTATTGGCATGAAACAATTATCTAACAGTTATTATTCTACCATCATATATATGATTCGATTGTGCGGATAGCTAATACATGTCGGGCGGGGGTCTCTTAAAATATCAGCCACCTCTTAAAGTATGATACCAAAAAACAATTACACAATAGCCATAACAGTACTTAGGTAACAGAATGGTGGGGTCCATTAAGCGATATGGAACTGTAACAGCTACGTAAGAAAAAAATAATAATAATAATTTTAAAAAATTTAAAAAAATAAATAAAAATTTAAAAGAAGAAAAAAAGAAAAGAAGAAGCCTTAATGGCCATAATAGACCATAACGGTCCCATAATAATCCTCCTGTGAGAAAAGAATTGACTGTTGTAGGCTATAATGGCTGTCACGAGGGCTGTAATGACTGCAATGGCCCATATCGGCTCATAAAACTACCTATTATAACTACGTTACCGTTATTGAATTAATGTGAAAGAGATCTCATAGTACCTTAGCTCCTCTCGCGAACCATAGCTTGCCACGTGGCAACACACCTTAGTGGACCACCTCAAATGAATTTCCATTAATAAATGACCTATCAACTTCACTCATTAACTTAGCAATGGCACTTGTGGTTGAGATCTTTCTGGTATTTTAAGTTAACAAAAACCTCATTCAACGGTTGAGATCTTTGATCAAGGTGTATTATCAATGGACACTAAGGCATGATTTCATCTTTAGTTAGAAAAAAATGGAAAGAGAGAACTTAAAATGGAGTTCAATTCACCCATTTGCCAACTTAAGAATCAGCTGTCACTGCATGGGGCCCACATGCTGAGATGGTCAGATGATCGGAACCGTCCATTGCATGTAGACGAATGTAAAATGCTAGAAAGAATAATATTTTCAATAACTCACGTTCTAATTTAAAAAATCAAAGGTCAGGATCATTTTTCTTTGCATATGGACCCAAGGGGACGCTTGTGATCACACATGCTGACATAGGCAAAGCGATTTCTTTGAAATCTTTGTGGTTTGCTTCTCTACGGTGGAGATGTAATGTTGGAACTGATAGGCAATCCTGTGCCGTCCATTGGGTGGGTCCACCATCAGTCTGATTTTATTTTTTTTCCATATGATGAATACAACACTGCGGACATGATGGACGGCTGTTCCCCCATCCCCATGTAGCGTGGTGACCCCAACAGACTATGTGGGGCCCACCATGATGTATGTGTTTTATCCATACCGTCCATCCGCATATACATCATGGTGGGCCCCACAGAATCCATACCGTCCATCCGCATACCTTCTTGATTGGAAAATCCTGACCGTGCAATGTATGACCTTTTCCCTGTTCATATGTGAACTGATGTTGAATCTTCCCTCTTAACCGTCTATTTCTGGACAATCTATTAAAGGGTTAGGATTCTTCCAATCCTAGGGGCTTTTTTAGCACAGGACTTCAACGCTAGAGCCATGGTCCCCCCCTTGCAATCATGTACGTTTTAACTGTAGATGGACCACTTATCTAAAATCACAATGACAAAGCAATCCCAACCATCAAATTGATGGCTATCAAGATGGATGGTCAAGATCAAATAGTGAGTGTTCCAAATTCCAAATTCCAACCTGATAAGTCAATGCAAAATCCAACCCTTCCAATAAGTTGGCCCATCATGAGGATCACTTCATGCAAAAATCAGCCCCCCAAGTGGGCCACCCCATAGAAAAAAATATCTATCCATTGCTAAATAGAAAAATACAAGTGTTATCCAATCAATGAGTGGATGCGGCTGATTTTTGTAGAAGGCAGTTCTCATTGTGGGCCCAACCTACTAGACGGATTGGATATCTCACACATATGAAATATTGAATATTAGACCATTGGGTGGTTCATAATGTGTGGTCCAACCAATTCATTTTAAAAGCAAACATCATTTTCAAAATGGTAATAAAGTATTATAGGAGCCTAGGCCACTTGTATAAGTGGAAAATTCCAAATGACCACCTACCTTATTAAAGGAAAGAGAGAGACAGAGAGAGTATCACCTACAGCTAGCTGCATGACATCTTGTCATGCCTCCTCATCTTTTCCACCAACATGCACTTTGATTTGGACATTGTACCATGCAAATGGTAAGCCCCACTACAATGACTAACCATCTTGAAAATTCAGCTGATGGACTCATTAAGTGAGCCACACTTGTATGTTGAGTTAGACCATTTGTTGTCTGTTGATCAAACAATGTAGCCCATCTGATGAGTGGACGGCCCGATTTTGTGCAAGGAAATCATTATGGTGGGGCCTACCATTTGCATGGTACAAATGTACCACTTAAGTGACCATATCATTGGAAATATGGGATGGCATGACAAGTCATTGTGATCGATTCTCTACTAAAATGTCATAGGCTATAAATTATCTAAAATGGATAGAATTATGATACACTACTATTATAAGTGATTAGGCATGGGATTATTAAATATAGTGCTTTACTATAATCAAATTTTTAATACCAAAAGTAGAAAGGAATGGTGTATATTTTAAAATGGAAAAATTGAAAAGTATACCATTCTAATACTTAAATTAGAATACAATATTGGTATTATTGAAATGGATAAAGGAAATAAAAAAAGATATCTCCTATATCCAAACGGTATTGCATCTAATCTTATCATCATGGTACATCTAAAGGACTTTAGCCTTTAGATCTAGAGCCCTCTTACCATGATCCAAATTGTTCAAATTTCGGCCTCACCTTAGATTGGTTACATGGATATATAGATCAATCAACTTTAGAGGAAATTAATGTGTCAAGTAATAAAGAGGTAATATATCACATATCGAGATTATAAATTCTTTCATTTCTTGGAAAGATTGTTTTAAATTATCAAACAATCTAAGTGACTGATAAGATGAATAAAAATTTACAATTTTACTTAAGTAATGGGAAGATCAATAAAAATTTGCAATTTTAGTTAAAGTGCCTGTATGTAAACTGTGAAGGTTTTATGAGATTGAATTTATGAGAACTTTTCATAAGGTATGTTGGACATCCACACCATCAATTAAATGCACTCTTCCATGGTGGTTGGCCTATTGAAACTTTTTTGTTTGTTTTTAGGGTCCACTGAGTTGTGGTTCAAACATCTAACCCATCTATTTTATGTGTCCCATTTGCATGGGGTCACACCAAATTTCAGGCCATTCCAAAACTTAAGCAGGCTTGCGAATTATTTTTAGATGTTTGCAGCATTATTTTATATTGTTTCAAATTGCATGGCGCATCTAAGTTTGAATATTAGTGGTTTTTTAGACATCTCATAACCTAAGAGAAGACCCACCAAATGCATGGTATGAATGCCCAATGTACATCAAGAGAAAGGAGGTAGATTGGTAAGAGGCTTGATGAGCGAATAGAAAAAAGTCATCGAAAAGCCAAGAGAGCTTAGCCACTAATACCGTGGCGAAAGTTATACCTAGAAAAGTCAGCTACACACAGCCACACATGTTATTATTGTCATAGTAAAGGTTATACCTCATAAAGTCAGCTATATATGTGTGTGTGTGTGAGAGAGAGAGAGAGAGAGAGAGAGAAATGGTATTATGAGGTCAAGCTGTGTGGGCCCCACCGTGATGTCTGTCGAATATCTACCCCATTAGTCAGTTGCACCATTCCATGGTAGGCCACGGGCTTAAAATCAAGTCAATCCATTACTTGAGTGGGCCACGCCACATACATCAGTTGAGAGGGATTATCCTCCCGTTCAAACATTCATAATCCTTTAGTGGGCCCATGCCACCAAGATGTGGTTCACAAATCCAGCCCATCCATTGTCTGTGTCCCACTTAGATGAGGGGTCAGACCAAGTTTCAACCCCATCCAAAACTCAAGTGGACCCTATCAAGTGCTTTTATATCTTTTAGGCATGTCTTCACATGGTTTTCGATGGTGTGGCCCACCTGAGTTCCATATATGGCTGATTTTTGGGAGGAAACCCATCAAATGCACAGAGTCGATGTTCGACACACATCAAAGTGGGGCCCACACAGGTCAACCTCATAGTACCATTTCCCATAACTTTTGAATAATAAAAGGGTTGAAACACTTCAATCAAAAGTCATTTTAGTTATAAGGCAGGCACGCCTAAGTTAGATCTATCATACAAAGAATTTTAATAGTTAAAAAGGACCTGCGATGTTCCAAAGTCAAGAAGGACCTGCAATGTTTCAAATTATTCTATTATATTTTATCGTGTACGGCCTCGCATGGCTATTTTTCCTATTTTCAATTCATCTAGGTAACATACGTGGTGTAACATAGCGTGCACGAATTTTATTTTATTTTCGTTAAGTGTCATTATCATGCAACACACGTCGCATTTTAAGCTTGACACGTGTCATTAAAAATTTAAATACCATAAAAAGTAGGTCACCAATTGCAACCAGTTAGGTATTATATGTTTACGTGGGACATATGTACCATGATGTTTGAATATAAATATATTTGGGGCGGCTTCATTGGTACAGTAGCCACCATAAATAATAACTGTATCTAGATTTTGTGGCATCCAATCTGTCCAAAAGTTGTGCCCTGCCACAATAATCAAACTCTCCAAAAATCAGGTCGATCTAACCATTAGATGACCCACAAAACTTGGGTATTGTACCTGTGATTCTAGTTCAATCTCCACTTGATACCAGTTTCAAATCCCCTTTCTTCTGGAGGTGAGGTTCTGGTGGGAGGGATAGGACACAGCTCTCCTTTGTTCATTGTTAGTTTTTAGTCCAGGTCTATCAGAAGTGTTTTCAGTCTTATTTTAGTATGGTCCAGACCGTCAAAGCTCAAAGCCATGTGATACCGTGATTGATTGAGCAGAGGGAGGGACCAGGGAGGCTCACTTGACTTGGCTCGGAAAAGCTCGACTCACCTCGCCTTGATATTGGGTTCAAACCGAGTTACATTAGTTTTTGGAGCTCAAAAAAATTCCAAACCGAGTTTGAGTTTGCCTAAGCTTAACTCGGCTCTGATTGAACTTCAACTTGAAGCTACTTTGATCGAATTATCTCAGTGACTTGGTTTTTTGTATATTGATGTTGTTCCCCAAGTGTTTGATAAAATGAATCAACAAAATGTTGTTTCGAGTGCATGCATTCTCCGCGTCATTAGCTGGTGGTGAGGAAGAAATGAATGTAAAATAAATCACTACCAAAAAAACTTTATATTATAAGACTACCGTCACATCTTGATATTGATGTTGCTTGCCAAGTATTTAATGAAATGCCTATAAAGTATTGTTATTGTTTTGCATCCTATGAGAAATTGAAGATGCATTCTATATATTTGAGAAAATGTTACACATGCTCAAATTCAACTTGATCTCACCCAAGTTGTTAATCGAACCGAGACAAGCTGACCAGACAAGGTTGAGGACCGAGCCAAGCCAAGTTCCAACTGGGGTTAGCTGCGGCCAAGCCAAGCTACTCAGTTCCACTCCTGTACAACTCTAATTGTAGATGACTCCAATATAGTGGTACCCATAGCAATAACTCTCGATCTCAGCAATGTCTCAATTAAAAAATCTCTTGGGAAATTTTCATTTTTAAAATATATTTATTATAAACTTAAAATAATTCTCAAAACTATATATGTACAAATTTTTCTTTGAAATCATGATAATTTCACAATAAAAACTCAAAAAATAAAAATTACTAATATTTTGAAAATCCTAAAAAATTATATAATAATATTGTTAGATAAAAATTTGGTGAGACAATCTTGACATTTCAAATCTAGACAATATTTGTTACAGTGGTTGCACCTTAATAAAACAAATTTGTACGGTTAGATGGGACATAGTGGTCATCTCGATTGGTAGATCTGTTAGACCACTTCTCTTTGTTGGTCGTTGAAATAGGGGGACACCACTCTCAATCATTTCCTAGAGTGAAACCTTTCTTCCTGCCGTTGTGGGGCCATGTGTTCTTGAAAAACCATTAGTAAGGGCCACTGTCCTTCTTCACCTGCCAATGTATAAACATGTAATGTTCACACAAAGTGCTTCCTTTGCTGCCAATGTGTTACTTTCATGGAACATTCAAACCATTCAAAAGGTGGGTCACAACTTTCTGTTGAAAATCAGGAGGACGTGAATTGCATGGTGACCCTAATGTGTCGGATTTGAGTGGGCCATGTGACGCTGTAATAGATGGGGATTGGGTACTACCCCATCAGGATAAGTTAGAGATGAAGGTCCTGTTAAGGGTTATGTGGGGTCCACTGTGATGGATATGTTTTATCCATGCCGTCCATCCATTTTGAAAGATCATTTTAGAGCACGAGACCTAAAAGGAGATAGGTTGAAGGCTCAAGTGGACCCCACCATAGGAAGCGATAGGAAGGTCCTGTTAAGGGGTATGTGGGGTCTGCTGTGATGAATATGTTTTATCCACACTATCCATCCATTTTGAAAGATTATTTTAGAGTATGAGACCAAAAAAGAGATAGATCGAAGTCCCAAGTGGACCCCACCACAGCAAGCAATGGGGATTGAAGCCAAATGTTGGAAACTTCTTAGGGGCCACGAGAGTTTTGGATCAAGTTGATATTTATATTCTCTTCACACAAGTCTATGAGAACTTATGAACAAGTTAGATGGCAAATAGACATAATAGTGTGACCACGAAGTTTTCAATGGTAAGTGTTCAATCCTCACATCTTCCTATGGTGTGGTCCACTTGAGCCTTCGATCTGACTCTTTTTTTATGCGCATGACTTAAAATAATCTTTCAAAATAGATGGATGGCATGGATAAAACACATACATCATGATAAGCTCCATAGAGCTCCTCACATGACTGTCCGTCTCTATGTGGTGGTATTAGTACCCAATCTGCCCCATTGATTGTACCTATATATCTAACAGTTGCACGTGACTCAATTAAATCCCACCATCTGATGCTGAAATCACCTTGCAATCCGTATCGAAACTAAGATGGTTTTGAAGGATGGACTACCCATGTTGCACACCTCAAAATATCACTTGGACATTCAAGGGAACCGGCCTTATTTTTTTTTTTAGAGTATCCAGCTTCATTTCTTTAACTGGCAACCATAATAATAATAATAATAATAATAATAAAATCTTAATCATGGATTTGATGAGTCTCCGAGTAAATTCGGATTCAGTCAAATCAAACTAGATCTAATTTAGCACAGTGGGTCAATAGCAAAAATAGGCCTATTTGAACTTGACTTGGACAAGTCATCCATGACTGGATTGACCCAATACTAAAGTACTAGACTAGATTAGGGTGAGCATTTTCACTTAGCCAGGAAAGGACATGTTTTGGACGTGAGGAATTCAGATTGAAAGAAAATAAAAGAAAAATAATAATAATTATTATTATTATTATTATTTTTCATGAAAACTATTGGAATATGAACTTGGATTTTGAGTATTTTTTTAAGAGAAGCTGATTGCATACTTAGTAGCTCAGTCTGCTTTCCCGTATGGAGTAAACTCTGTTGGGTCCACTGTGAATGTATATGGCTTATCCACACCGTCCATCCATTTTTTTCAGCTCATTTGAGGAATTGAGGCCAAATTTGAAACATATCTAAAGTTTAAGTGAATCCTACCATAAGAAACAGTAGGGATAATGACGTCCACCATAGAAACCTTCTTAGGGTCCACAATAATGTTTATTTATCATCCAACTTATTTATAAAGTCGGAAAATACAAATGTCAAATTGATCCAAGTCCTTTGTAGTCCTAGATAAGATTTCAATGATAGGTATTCAATTCACATTGTCTCCTATGGTGTGGTCCGCTTGAGCTTTGGATCTACTTCTATTTTGATATCATACCCTAAAATAAGTTTAAATGGGTTAGATAAGACAAATAACTCATTGTGGGCCCCTCAGAGATTACTGCATACTAAGTTACTTGGAATGCAATCCACTTTCTTTGTTAAGGTAATACTCACCAAATTTTTTATTTCAAGAATTTAAATTATAAAAAAATATAATAATTGCTTTGTAAAATACATTTTTTTATTTAAATAATTCAAATAATCACATTAAAGAAAAGTCCTTTTCTTTTCCACCGTTTGATATGAAAGTTGCATTTGGCAAACATGACTTTCTTGTAATTCAATAAAATTAGGCAGCCAAACAATCCATAAGTTCATATGAAAGCTGAAAATGGCACTCAATGGCATCATGTGCAATAGCAAATAGGGATAGAAAAGGCACCATTTCAAGAAATCCAATTTAGACTGTAATCACACTCTAATGGTATCTGTTCAAACCAACTCCAAAACAATGAAATAGGGTTTTAGTACCAAATTCCACCAATATAATAAACATCTAAATTCCAAGTGGGCCACACCACTACTAGAAAAAGGCAGGGATTTAATACCTTACCAATGAAACCTTGTTGGGATCTATGTGGGGCCCACGCATGGAATTGAGTGGGATTGAATTGTATTAGATGGGTACATGTTTGGGAATACCATAGTATTGTAGCCATTCAATACCATTGTAGCCATTCAATCCCATGTTTGGGATAGAATTTTTGCTACGAAAAACACCGGATTAAGTAAAATCATGTTTGGTGGACTATGGAATCGTAATCAACGGACCAAATTCATAGCAGATGTCAAATGTCATTCACTTGTACACATATATAACCAGAATGTCATATGTAAACGGTGCATATGGATGGACAACATGGATAAATGCATGCATAAATGTGGGGCCCACATGTGTAGTGGATTTTAATATTTAGGAAAATCCGGCATGAGACCAAATGCAATTCCATCCAACCTAATTCCAATCTTTCCCATCTTCTCCAAACACCCCCTAAAGCTTATATTTGAACTTATTCATAGGTTGGATGGTAAAAAAAACATCACAGTGGCCCTTGGAAAGGTTTCAACGGTGGGTGTCATTACCACCGCAACTTCCTTTGGTGTGGCCCATTCGGACTGCGGACCTACCTCATTTTTAGGATCATAACTTAAAATGGTATGATAAAAGCGATGAACGGCGTGGATAAAACACTTACATCTCTATGGGCCCCACTACCAATCGGGCTGCACCTGATTCCAACCTTTCCCATCTTCTCCTAATGTAACTGTATGGGACTAAATGCAATTCTAACCCACCAAATCTCATCTAATATAGCCAAACACCCCCTTGATAAGGTTTTCCCTTCGTCTATAAGAATCCAACGGTTAGCAATTGTATTGCTACCATTTCTTGTGGTACGGCACACTTGTCAGGTCATTTTCTTGTCTTCTATGAAATACGAAACAGATGTCGCAGGGATACAGATTACATGTTATCGCGTGCAAACAAATATGGTACATTGGGCGTGGTTTTAGATGTAGTCGGGCAGGTACAGCCAAAGATTATTTTCAGCCGTATATTTGTTTCATAAACTCTGGCCCACCTGACAAGTGTACTGACCTGATTCTTCGGGAAGTGCATCTACCTAACGATGCCGCTATAATGACTGGATTGGATCTCATACCAATTTGCCACGCTGGCACTCAAAGCTCGTACGGCACATCAAAGCTCTAGTCTTCCAGCACGTGGTAAATTGCCTCTCACATGGATGCTACCTTTTATCCAGCGTATTTTATGAACAGTGCAAAACTTACCTTCTCAACTTAGACCTTGTACGTACGGACAGAGCATTCGAGGACGAAAATAGCCCTGTCCGTACGTACAATGCTAATGAAAAATAGGGGTATTTTCGTCCTGAAATGCTGTGTCTGTACGTGCAAGGTCTAAGTTGGGACGGTAAGTTTTGGACAATTCGTAAAAGACACTGGGTAAAAGGTATCGTTTACAGTGGTAATTTTTTCCTTTTACATTGAGCCCGTGTAATCTAAAACATTGTATGGCCCACCGTAATATCCGCGTAAAATCCACTCCGTCCATCAGTTTCTACATACCATTTTAGCAGGTGAACCCAAAAATAATACAAATAAAAAATTCAAGTGGACCACGCCACAAGAAACGGTATGGATTAAATGCCCACCCTCGAAGCCTTGGTTGGGTTACATAATTTTTAGAAATTTTAGATCAGGATGATATTTGATTTCCCTTAATCAGTGAGGCACATGTGCCAATCTCCCACATGCTTTCATGATCTGAGACATTCATCAGGTGGGGCCCACCATGGCCATGAGCTGATGTGTTTATATCATCCTAATGGCCACAAAAACATGTAAATTTGGACATCCATGATTTATTTGTTTAAATCCACGCCGTCCATCCGTTTTTCCAGCTCATTTTAATGGCTGAGCCGAAAAACGAACCAGATCAAAACCTCAGACGGACCACAGCACAGTAAACAATAGTAACTGACCATTAAAAACTTCTCGTGGGCCACAAAATTTTTGGATCAAGCTGATTTTATTTTTATTTTTAATAACCTTCATCCAGGTCTTTCTGACCTGATTAACAAGTTAGATGAAAAATAAATATTACGGTGGGCCTTAGGAAAATTTTAATGGTAGGCTTCCAATCACCACTGTTTCCTGTGGTGTGGTCCACCTTAGAATTTGATTTTCTTCATTTTCGGGATCATGGGTTAAAATTTAAAATGAGCTGAAAAGGGATGGATGGCGTGGATATAAAACTCACGTAGAGGTGGGCCCCACAGTTACGTATCCACCGATTTCGGTGGTTCTCTAGATCCACCGACTCCAGGTCAGTGGGGGTCTACTCAGAATATATGCACTCGCTCTTGTTCGGCGATCCTGGAGTTTTGCTAGAATACATGCCGATGCATTGCAAAATGATACATGACACGTCAGATATTTTTACCATTTGATCTATTTAATCTGATCCAAGCCGTTTATATCGTGGGCCAAAGCTTAGATGGAGGATAGATAAAAAGAAGCACCCTCAACTAGACTATTTTCTTCTGCATATGGACGGTTTTTATAAACCTTGCGTAATCAAAGGGTGGAATATCTCTATCCTGAATAAATTATAGTTATACCATATTCAATGTGTGTCCCATCAAATAAATGGTTTGGATAATTGAAAAGAACCATTTATCTGATGGGACTCAAATTCAATACGGGGCCCATCGGATAAATGGTTTGGATAACTGAAAAGGACGGGGATCTAACGGCTAAAGTCGCGCTGCATCCTGTTGCAATACAATGCGATGTTATTCTCACGGAACTCTTTCCTTCGGGAAAGGATTGGCTACTCCCCCCGACACCAGACCCGTTGCTAGTGGTCGGTGCTCCATGGGCCCCACCATGATGTAAGTGTTTCATCCATTCCGTTCATCCATTTTTACAGATCATTTTAGGGTAAATGTGAAAAATTATAGGGATATAAATCTTAGGTGGGCCACACCACAGGACAAAAATAATGAATGGATATTCACAATTAAAATCCTCCTAAGGGTCATTGTACTGTTTATTTGACATTAAATCTGTTTATTTGGTCATAAAGACCCAGATGAAGGGAAAAAATAAATATCAGCTTGATCCAAAACTTTTATGCCCCCAAAACGTTTTTAACGGTCAAAATTTATTCAACACTGTTTCCTGTAATGTGGTCCACTTGAGATTTATATATCTTTAATTTTTTCTACCATATCATAAAATTATATATATAAATATATGGACGGAATGGATGACACACATAAATCATGGTGGGCCCCACAGAGCACCGACCACCAGCCAATGGCTGGTGTCAGGGGGAGTAGCCAATCCGTTCTCCCTTCCTTCGACCGACGACAGGTTTTTTCTCGTTTCTGCATTAAATATCGGTGATACTGTCGTTTTTCATTAAATGCAGTGGCGGTACGATCTGGTAGTCAGCAGGAGCACTGAATTATTTGGGCCCACATGCTCCCGGAGAAGGAACAACGGAGCCACACGCGTCGAATTGGTGACCACGCAATCCCTAGGTGGGGCCCACCTCACCTTCGCCTAACAAGGTGGGCCTCGTGAAGCCGAATAAGTGAATGTGGTCCTGAGGGACTCCGATTCGATAGTGACCCCTCGAGTACCTACGTCGGTGCAGGAAAAGCTCTATGGGCCCACCATGTTGGGTGTGTTTTATCCACGCCGTCCATACATTTTTCTAGATCATTTTAGGGCGTAATAACAAAAATGAGGCAGATCTAAATCTCAGGTGGACCACACAACTGTAAACAGTGGTGATCACCGTTAAAAACTTCCCAGGGCCCACTGAAGTGTTTATTTCCACCCAAGCTGTTGATTAGGTCACACAGATCTGGATGAAGGAAAAACACGAATATCAGATTGTTCAGATACTTTTGTGGCCTCCATGATGTTTTTAATGGTGTTCATTCAATCACCACTTTATTTGTCTGTGTGGTCCAACTGAGATTTGAACCTGTTTAATTTTTAGGTCTCTTGCTCTAAAACGAGCTGAAATAATGGATGGTCGGCGTGGATAAAACATGTGGGGCCCACAAAGCTTTTCCAGGACCAGCGAGACGTCAATGGCCACCACCGAATCCGACTACGGTTCCGAAGAAAAGATACGGGGGCAACGAGGCATTAAATAGGTGAACCTTGGTACACATGCCACCTTCACACGCTTGTGTGAGATCTAGCCATGTAAGTAGATCGAGACCCACATCAATATATTTGCTCCACTCACGTGATTGAGTAATGAGTATAGGCTATAGTAGAACTGGACGGAATCTGACCCTATTCGGCGAATCCGACCCGATCTAGTGGATCTGAATTGATCCTAAGGCCTAGATCGGTACGAATCGAGTAGGACCACTCAGATCCGATCGTACATCGGATCGAGTTTAGATCGTGGTCTATCCAAACCGATTTGATCCGAAATCCAAACAAATCCTAACCCCCTTTTCTCTACCCGAAGGAGGCACGGCACTCACCCATCTCTCCTCCTTTCTCTCTAGATTTTCCTCCTCTCCTTCCTTCTCTCTTCCTTGCTCTCTCGTTTTCCACATCTCCTTCTTTCTCTCCTCCTTTCTCTCCCTCTCTCTCCCTAGACTCAACTCGATTTGACTCGAGTCGATTTCCCTATACCCAACTCAAGTCGGACTCAGTTCGAGTCAGGCCAGCAAAAATTCGGATCGAATACAATTAGCCCTACTATACTCAGTCCCGAATCAGATCGAATTCGGGTTAGGCTCGAAAAATCAATTTGATTCAAGTTGGACCCAATTCAGTCTGATTCGACTCGATGCCCAACTCTAACTATACGTGATTTTTACTCATAGCGGTACATTTTTCTCGGACTACCATGGCCAACCTGATTGGTGGATCTGTTTTACTAGCTATAAAGTTCATGGTGTCATAGAGACATACCCTGATTCACCATAACATTCCACCGTGAGGAAAGATTTAAGCCGCTCTTCAAAAATCACCATTGTGGAGAAGTGTGTCACCTGAAATAATAGGCCGATCTGATCATTAGGTGGACCATACACGCACATAGAATCCAAACCGTTGATAAATGCCCACCATTAAGATAGGAATAAGATGATCAAATAAACTTCATCTTTGGTCTATAATGTATTTAAATCAAGGAATATAATTTGGACAATTTGATTTAACAATTTGCATGCCACGTTCACCGATTTCTAAGTTCCTGTGTATCATCCATCGCACTCTCCCGAGTAACAAGGGCTGTCTTTGACTCAAGTGGACAACATCACGTGAAGTTAGGCCATGTTTGGGTTCATGAAAGGAATAGGAAGGAAATATCCTTTTTCACGGAAACTTTAGCTGTCCATGAATAAATTCTTTGGGAGAATTTTTGAAAAGCATTCCCACGTTTTCCTGAAAAGAACATATATTTTTAGTTACATATGTAAATATTGTTAAATAGTCGGATAATAATAATAATTTTCGAAGGGTTTTTGTTTAAGAGGAAAATACCATCATAATTACTCATCCAAAATAGTATCTAAATGCATGAAATCCAACGTAGATTGGGGACCGTTGAAATCCATGTGTCCTACAGTGATGTATTTATAAGATCCACACTATCCATCCGTTTTTCCATCTCATTTAAGGGCATGAGACAAAAATTGAGGCAAATTGGAAGCTTAAGTGGACAACACCACAGGAAACATTGGGTAATGACGTGGACCGTTCAAAATTGAAACTTTCTTAGGGCTTATACGGATGTGTATCTATCGTCCAACACCACAGGAAACATTGGGTAATGACATGTATGAAGGGTATACATAAATATCAGCTCAATCCAAAACTTTTGTAGCCCTGTGAAGTTTTCAATGTTAGGATTCAATTCCCATCATTTCCTATTATGTGGTCCACTTAAGCTTCAAATATGCCTTTTTATTATTTCATGCCCTAAAATGAGGAGACAAAATGGATGGACGGTTGGATAACATAAATACATCATGGTGGGCCTCATAATTTTTAAATGCACAAATTGTAAGAATGAATTCTCTTGACTGAGAAGCTTCCAACGGTCAACATCAACCCCAGGATTATTATATTGTAATCATATGGGTAATTAATTATTACTTATTTTAATGAATTACAATAGTAAATGAAAAATCAAACACTCTATAAGAGTTAAACCCAAAAGTAACACGGCCACATCTAATTACCTTACATGAGTCACATGTTCCATTGTCCATTTTTCGTTTCACATGTGCATCTTCCCTTGCACCCCACAGGTTCAATACTAATGTTCCAAGCATATCACATGTGCTAATGTGCTATGTGAGCTATCATCCATCTTCTCCATGTCCCACATGCAAAGCGTCCCATATGTACTAATTTATCAAATGTAACACTATTAATCTTCTCCCATGCCTTTTTGGTAGCGTGGATTCTGAACCTCCTATGTTCAGAACCCCCTATATTTGAAACCCTCTAGATTTGAAATCCTTGTATTGTGTTTGATACCTTGGAATGATAATCAACTTTAATTCAAAAGTAGCTATGAATGATATATTTACAAGGGTTTGAATTTAATTATTTAATCAACTTTAATATCTCTAATTAGTGACGTATATAATGTTTGACACAAATGGTTGTAATAAGCCGCCTGAAATATATGCTTTGTCCGAAAATGATGAAATTTTAAGCCTCAGATGGGCCACAAGCACAAGATTATGTTTAAGTGACTAACCAATGATTTTTTGTCGATGATTTACATGGATAATGTTTGGATGGTGTTGATCATCATATTAAAGCAATTATAGTAATACAATTGATAATCTAATTGTTTTTTGGATATCATTAGTGGGTCATGTGCCCAATAGAATAATTGTATAGTGACACATATTTTACACATGCAACTATTGAAAATAGGTGTAATACATGGTGTGAAACAACCCAAATGCAAAGTGTCCCACATGTATCAATGTGTCACATATACCTCCATGCCAATAGTTAATTTAAAAGAAATTATTTCCAGCAAAAAATTTTATGTTACCAAATAATTAATTTGAAATTAGGTTCAAAATTCCTAAGTAAATATTGTTGAAAAATAAATAAGAAAAATAATATTTACTTTTACATAGTTTGGTGGAAATAAGGTTTTCATACTGCCCATTTGTTTAGCCATCTGTCCCACTAATGTAAAGAAAAAGTGCCCCTATTGTGATTTTTACTAATGCCAAACAAAACCCGATAACCACCCATAAATGTAGACGTGGATCCTACCATGATATATCTGATATTTATTTTTTTCCTGTATGACCTAATCAACAGACTGGATGTCAAATAAACAGTAAAGTAGACCTTAGGGTGATTTTAATGGTGGATATCCAATCACTATTGTTTTCTTGTGGTGTGGACCACCAGAGATTTATATCCCTCTCGTTTTTCCGATCAACCATTAAAATGATCTATAAAAATGGATGAACGGCATGGATGAAACACATACATCATGGTGGGGCCCACAGAGCACCGACCACCAGTAGCCAATCCGTTTCAATGGCTAGGCTGTCACCTCCCGGCTTCTCTCTTCCTCCTCGTGGTGGGCCAAGGACATGTCTGTTTTACTGCATAAAACAGGTATTGCAGAGGATTCCAGTTCAATACAAATATGGGCCCTACGTCTGCTCACGGTCAGCAGAGAAGTCACTGTCAAAAGGATAGAGCGTACTCCGTTTTTTTCTAAGACTTACTATAAGTGCTGTTAAAGGGCCGGGCCTGGAGTTGGTGTCGGCCCGGATTTTGAACTGTTTTGGGCTGGGAACGGGCAGGAGCTTTGAGTGGCCACCGTGATGTATGGGTATTATCCATACCGTCCATTAATTATTTCGTATCATTATAGGTTTTAAAATAAAAATTAGATAGATACAAGGCTCAAATGGACCACACAACAGGAAGCAGCAGTGATAATGATTCTCACCGTTGAAAGTATTCTAGGGCCCACCGTGATGTTTATTTGCCATCCAAACTATTCATAAAGTCACGTAAACATGAATTAAGAGAAAACACAAATATCAGCTACATCCAAAACTTCTGTGGCCCCAAGAAGTTTTCAACGGTAATATTTTAATTCCCATTCAGTAGTCCACTTGAGAATTCGACCTGCCACATTTTTGGCTTTATACCCTAAAATGATACATGAAATTTTTTTTTCCTCTTCGTTAAGGTTTTTGTGACCTTATGAACAGATTAGATGGAAAATAAACGTTATGATGTGCCCTATGAATTGTTTAACGGTGAAAATCATTATCTCAGCTGCTATCTGTGGTGTGGTCCAGGTGACCTTTGGATATGATTCATTTTTTGGATAATGCCCTAAAATGATCTCTAAAAATAGATGATCGGTGTAGATATAATAAATACATCACTGTGGGGCCTATGTAACTTTCATCTCCTTTGAACCGTTCGTACAACTCGGAGCTCGAGGAGCGTCGGTACTCGTCTTCGCACGACACGTTCTTGCAGCAGCTATATAGCTGGTGTGACGTACACCCGTCAATCCGCTTCCTAATTACATTGGTTTTCCACCGTTCATTTTGAAGTCCTCGGATCAGAGGGATAGGATCATTCGATGCACGTGGATTTTAAACCATTTGATCTGTAGTAGATGCTGCAGGATCAAAGGTCCCAAGCGATTAATGACCACAACACGTGTACGGTTCAAAGATTACACTACCACGTACGAGAGAAGGGAGAACGATTGCCTAAAGCCTTCCACAGTAAGCTAGGTGGGGCCACCGTAATGTTTGTGAGAAATCCACCCCGTCCATCCGTTGCTCCGGATCAGATCCATACTCAAGTGGCCGCACAACTTGGAAAAGGTAAGTAAGCAAAATCCTACGGTTGAAACCTCCCTGGGTCCACCGCGACGTTTATATGCCATCCATACCGTTCATAAGGTGCTTCTGTAGCCCACCAATGTTTTAACGGTGGAAGATCAATCATTACCTTTTCTGTCGTGCGAGCCACTTGAGTTTTCGATCCGTCTCATTTTTGGGCCATGTCCTAACATTTTTGGGCCATGTTAAGGGCCATGTCCTAACAAGATCTGAAACAATGGATGGACGGCGTGGAATTCTCACAAACATTAGGTGGGCCCCACCGAAATTCTCACGAGCATTTCGCAGGCAATCCGCGTCCCATCGGAGTTCATCCGCCTCCACCGGATCCTGTCCCCTCGAATTAAATGAGCACGCCCTGACGCAACGTGAACGGTCCGGATTGATGTAACGTGTACGGTGAGTAATGAGTGACCACCGTCTGTCTACCCTATCAGTACCGGTTAGTATTCCAGGGTAGGAGCGCGGGTTGGGTGACGAGTAAAATATGTGGAGCCCACCCTGACATATGTATCCACACCGTTCATCCATCTTTTCAGCTCATAGTAGGGTATGATACGTAAATTTAAACCATATACCCACATATTTTACACGGTAGACGTTATGATCCCAAAATTTTCTTAAAGTTTTGTCTGATAAAACTGATGGACAGTGTGGATTATACAAATACATCACAGTGGGCCCTATAGAATTTACTCAGTACGCTATATCCACAGTCCACCCATTTTTCTAGATTATTTTAGAACATGGCCCAAAAAATCAGGTAAATCTAAAACTCATGTGGACCCCACCATAAAAAGCAACGGGCATTGAATACTTACCATTGAAAACTTCTTTGAGGCCACATAAGTTTTGGATCTACCTCATTTTTAGGCCCATGCCATAAAATGGGTCTGTTTGGCTAGACCGATCCCACGATATTAGGAGGGATGGGATCCCGGTATTCCAGGATATGCACGATGAACCAAACGGAGATGATTTAAACGGACCCGGTGAACTTGTCCTGGGATATAAGCAATCTCATGGATCTTAAAATAATCCTACGGCGTCACCATCATTACCTTAAACTTGATTCCATCTTTGGACGGATTGGAAGGTAAAATCCGGGACATGCCGGCCGTGCCACACAGACCCAATGAACTTGTCCCGAGATATAGCAATCCCGTGGATCTTAAACTAATCTACTGACACCACCATCGCTACCTTAAAATCCATCCCATCCCTCTTAATCCAATGGGATTCGCCCAGCCAAACAAATCTAAGGGCCCGTTTAGCCGGCTGGATTAGATGGGCATACGTGGGATGGAATTGCATCTTGTCCCGTGCCAATTCCACTCCATGTTTGGGAAGAGTGGAAAAGCTTGGAAGTAGGTTAGATGGAATTGCATCGGTCCTGTACCAATTTCACTCAATGTTAGCAAGTTGTGTAGGTCACACCACGATGTGTGGGCTATATCTACACTGTCCACCCATTTTTCGATATCATTTTAAAGCATGGGCCAAAAAATCAGGTAGATCTAAAGCTCAGGTGGACCCCACCATAGAAAGCAACGGGGATTGAATACTTACCGTTGAAAACTTCTCTAGGGCCACATAAGTTTTGGATCTGCCTCATTTTTAGGCTCATGCCATAAAATGAGATTACAAATCAAATGAACGGTTTAGATATAATACATGTATGTTATTCTACATGTATGCTATTCTCAACAATTTCAAATGATGGTGAGTATATCATTTCAATGTGCTACTGTATTAAAAACAAATTAAGGAATTAAGTTTATCCCATTGCAACAAGTAACAATCCTTACCATGGGTAATAATTGTGTTTTTTTGAATCACATCCTACCTAATCCTTTCCAATTAAATTGGCCTAATAGGCCCTAAGGGCGTGTTTGGGTTAGGGCGTGTTTGGGCAGTGGGATTAGAAGGGATTAGGTGGGATGGGATTCATCTGGTCCTGTGCCAATTCCACTCCATGTTTGCTAAGAATGGAAAATCTTGAAATTTGATTAGATGGAATTGCATTGGTCTCGTGCCAATTTCACTCAATGTTAGCAAGTTGTGTAGTCCCAACATGATGTGTGGGCTATATCCACACCGTCCACCCATTTTTCAAGATTATTTTAGAGCATGGGCTAAAAAATTAGGTAAATCTAAAGCTCAAGTGGACCCGACCATAGAAAGCAATAGGGATTGAATGCTTATCATTGAAAACTTCTTTCGGGCAAGGTAAGTTTTGGATCTACCTCATTTTTAGGCCCTTACCATAAAATGAGGTTACAAAACAAATGAACTATTTAGATATAACACATGTGTGTTATTCTCAGTAATTAATGGTGGGTATATCCATTCAATGTACCACTGTTTTACTTGCCATGGGTAATAATTATGTTTTTTAATCCCATCCCACCTAATCCTTTCTAATCCCACCGCCCAAACCTATCCTAAGGGCTTGCTTGGCTGGTTGGATTAGATGAGCTTATGTGGGATGGAATTGCATCGGGTCCTGTACCAATTCCAATCCATGTTTCGAAAGAGTGGAAAAGCTTTGAAGTAGGTTAGATGGATCTGCATTGGGTCCCGTGTTAATTTTACTAAATGTTAGCAAGTTACGTAGGTCACACCAAAATGTGTGGGCTAAGATTATTTTAGAGCATGAGCCAAAAAATTAAGTAGATTTAAAGCTCAAGTGAACCCACCGCAGAAAAGCAACGGGGATTGAATACTTACTGCTGAAAACTACTGTAGGCCATGTAAGTTTTGGATCTAACTCATTTTTAGTGCCATGCCGTGAAATACGGTTACAAAACAACTGAACAGTTTTGGATGGATATGTGTTATTCTCAGTCATTTAATGCAGCTGGCTAAATAGGCCCTAATGGCGTCCTGCGGTGGTCAACACACTATCCGCATCCCCATGGTAGGCGTGCCGACATCTAACGGAGAGACATTCGGACGGCGAGGAAAGCGACAGACGAGAGATAGTTGCACGACTTTTTGCTTCATCGCGACGCGCTCTGTCTGAAATGGACAGTTCCAGTTTTACGCAGAGGCGTCATTCAATCGGCGAACATCTGACGGCTTTTTATACTGAGGGCAGAGACAGGAAGCGGATTGGCTGGTGTACCTCATATATAGCTGATTTACTGACGTTAGCATATTCTTTGGGTCTGATCACGAGGTATATCTTATATCCCAACCATCCATCCATTTGGCGAGCTCTTTTTAATACTTGAGATAAAAAATAAGACAGATCTAACCACACTTCAAAAGGCGGTGGGGGAATGAATGTCTCCTATTGAAACCCTTTTTGGGTTCACACAAGTTTTAGATCAGCGTGGGATTTGTTTTTTTATCTTTGTCAGGTTTTTGTGGCCTTATGAACAGATTGAATGGTATATAAGCATTACGGTGGCCCTACAAATTTTTTAACAGTGAAAATCATCATCTCCGCTGTTATTCATGGTGTAGCCCAGATGATATTTTGGATATAATTAGTTTTTTGGAAACTTATCTCTAGGAATAAATGAACGGTGTTGATATTATAAATACATAAATTTGAGGCCCATAAAACTTTGATATCCTGAGTGTCGTATTCGGCCGACACATATCTACAGCAGCTATACAGCTGGTGTGTGGTACACTGTGAAATGATCTTTTACCATTGAAAATTTCCACTAGGGTTATAGAAGTTTTGAATGTTTTCCCTTCATTCATTCCTACTTAATCTCATGGAGAGGAAATCATTATTTTTACATTTTCCTTGCCATCCACGTTGGCTTTGGGTATTTTATTATTATTATTATTATTTTTTTGCTTACAGCCTAAATTTTCCTGACATAACAGATGAACAGTATGGATAAGTGACATGCACAATGGGAGGACCCACAAATATTTTACATTGTTCTCTATTTTATTTGGGCATTACAAAAGTAAGTGGTCAAATCAAACATGGGAAGAGTGCTGCAATTAGTTAAGGAAATAATTATTACCAATCATAGGGGCATTTCCCAAGGGATTGGAAAATCAAACACGCCCGTAATACTGTAAAAATAAATAGACGGACAGGATGGAAATTCCATGCCGGGAAATGATTTACACTGTGCCCAAAAAATATTACGTGCGTGGAAATTCTATAGTATTTGGACATTCAATCTCATGTTTGGGATGAAATTCTTGCTAACATAAAAAAAACTTGATTAAACAAAATTCTGTTTGGTGGACCATAGAATTGTAATTAAAACTAAATTCACAATAGATGTATGTCACTTGTAGACATATAACCAAAATATCACATGTAAACGGTGTGTATGGATGGATGGCATGAATAAACACATGTATCAATGTGGGGCCCACATGTATATTGGATTTCAAAATCTACTAAAATCCCATGCCTGCTTGTTTGGCTGGCGGATTGAACAAGATTAGGAGGGATGGGAGGTAATGATGGTAATGTCAGTGGATTGGTTTAAGTTCCACGGGTTTGTTATATCCAGGACAAGTTCACTGGGTCTGTTTGGCACATTTGGCATATCCGGGGATTTTACCTTCCAATCCCGTCCGTCCAAACATGCCCTAGGCCCGATTGAATGGTATTAGGAGGGATGGGATCAATTTTAAGGTAATGATGGTGATATCAGTGGATTGGTTTAAGATCCATGAGTTTGCTATATCCTGGGATAAGTTCGCCAGATCTATTTGGCACGTTTGGCATATCCCAGGATTTTACCATTCTATCCCTTCCAATCTGTTCGTCCAAGCACCCCCTAAGTGCCTGTTTGGCCGGCCGGATTGAACGGGATTAGGAGGGATGGGATTAATTTTAAGATAATGATGGTGATGTCAATGGATTGGTTTAAGATCCAGGGGTTTGCTATATCATGGGACAAGTTCACCGGGTCTGTTTGGCATGTTTGGCATATCCCGGGATTTTACCTTTCAATCCTTTCCAATCTGTCCGTCCAAACACGCCCCAGGACTAATTGAACAGGATTAGGAGGGATGAGATCAATTTTAAGGTAATGATGGTGATGTCAGTGGATTGGTTTAAGGTCCATGGGTTTACTATATCCCAAGACAAGTTCATCGGGTCTATTGGAGCCTGTTTGGCCGGACCAATCCCATGGTATTAGGAGGGATGGGATCGTGATATCCCAGGATAGGGCACGTTTGGCTGGGCGGATTGGAAGGGATTGGAAGTTAAATCCTGGGATTGGCTGGGCGTGCCAAACAGACAGGGTGATCTGATCCCAGGATATAGCAATCCCATGGATCTTAAGACAATCCACTGACAACACCATCATTACCTTTAAATCCCATCCAATCCACCCTAATCCGTTCAAATTTGCCTGGGACGTGTTTGGTTCGAGGGATTGGAAGGAATGGGAAGGTTTAATCCTGGGATTGGCCAGGCGTGTCAAACAGACTCGATATAGCAATCCCATGGATCTTAAGACAATCCACTGACAACACCATCATTGCCTTGAAATCCATGTCATCCACCCTAATACCATTCAATCCCTTCCAATCCACCCGTCCAAATGGGCCCTAAAGAATTTGCAGGGACTAAATGCAATTTCATCCCACCTAATTCCATCTAATGACATGCGCCAGACGCCCCCTATCTGATTTAGTCAAAAATAGATAATTATCTTTTATCTAATGTATTGTTGAAAATAGGTAGGCATTTTTAATTTTGAATTCGGATCTTTTCCTTAATATAAGCATCAAAATCGTATTTTACTATATCATGATTAGTCCACGTCAGATAGGTCCACGTCAGACAATGACACATTATCAACACTGCCCATTTAAATGTAGTGTGTGATAATGTGGCTAATTAGATTGCAACAAGGATGATTTTCATGGCTGTGGTAAACAGATGCTCCGGATTCCTAAGCATCTTTTATCCAATGCAACGTCTATTGAGACAGGTATGGCCCACCTTACGAGGTAACATTCTGAAATTTAAGGACCAATTAGATGAGTTGCTGAGTTCACTCACAATTAACCACCGGTGGATGGGTAAAGCCCAACTTATATTACTCATGGCTTCATAATCACCCGTTGGGAAGCACGGAAGTGTGAGCCCTCAAGATCTAACGGTCTATATGAGTTTTGGAACCCTCACAAAGTAGAAGATTAACACTCTAACGGCCCGCCTATCTACTACTGGAGCAGATGAATCTATTCACACATCTGATCCTATGGTATAGATGGCCCTGGATCACGATCTATGGATTAGATCGTCCCAAGGACAAGCCAAAATGTACAGATTACTATGCACACTATATTTTTCTGCATACTTTCGATATTTCTTATGATCAATCCTTGTTTACGAGAGAAAAGTTCATCCCTTTTTATAGGAAAGGAAGGAGATGGGATGAGACCAGATTATCCGGTCTTCTCCATATCTCCTATCCAAAATCAAATTCAATTTTGAATTTGAAATCTCAATAGAAAAGAAAAAGCCTAAACTTATGGGATCCACCCACTAGTGATTGCTCACCAATGGGCCCCACTGGCCTACGTCCAACATCACCACCATTGGATAATCATAACCATCCAATTAAGGCCATGAAAAATGTACGGTAAGGAGGTCTTCCCATCAAAGATCATTTTGCAGGCCTTATTGGATGGCAATGATCATCCTATCCACGTAATTATCTGGTCATATACGGTCAATATGGGACTATTCCTAACGGTCACCGGTATGTAGGACCACCTGGGCCACACAGACGAGTCCGCATGGAACCAACGTTAAAAAACATTCTTTTACATCGTTTTCAAACACGAGATAGACGTAAGGCTTTGAGGCACACGTGTGATAAATCTTATATTTTCATTAGGTGTGGCCCACCATAAGCGCCTTCTCCTATGCTGTCTGCTGACCCGGTGGCTGCAAGTGCACATGGAGCATGGATCAACGGTCACTTTCTTTAGATCGTTTCATTGTGCATGTGTGGCCATCATTGAGTGGTCATGATTGATTCATGAGCTTTAAATTACCTTTTTATCTACATGGGTAAAAAGTAGGGGTGTAAATCGAGTCGAACCTGAGTCAAGCTGACCTCAGCTCGACTCGACTCAGCCACTAGCTAACCTCAGCTCGAACTCGGCTCGGCTCGGTCCTTGAGCCTAACTGGCCAGCTCGGCTCGGCTCGGTTCAGTCAACGACTTGGGCCAGTTCGAGCCGAGTTCGCCTGTGCAGCATTTTTACAAATACCTAGACTACACCTTCAAAATCCCACTGTACGTAAAATAGCAGCAATGGTTTTACAGGTATTTTATTAAATACCTTCTAAGTAACATTAAAAAAAAAGGTAATTATTTCATATACATACATTCCTTGCCACCAGCCACACTTTGTTGAGTCATTTCATCAAACATTTGGTGAGCAACATCAATGTCAAAGTAACCGAGTCATTGAACTAGTTTGATTCGAGCTGGGTTCGATCTGAGTTGAGTCAAGCTGGGGCCAGCTTGAACTTGGCTCGAACTCATTTTCGAGTTCAAAAAATCAGCTCGAACTCAACTTCGAACCGAGTCCAATTGAGTTTTTTTTAGTACAGTTGAGCGAGCTAACCGAGCTAGCTCGATTCGTGTACACCCCTGGTAAAAAGAGGAGCAGATTGTGTGGTGACCCAACACCGCTTACATTCCTGATGATTGGGCTCATGTGGCTCACCATGATGTATGGGTTTTATCCACACCGTCCATCCATTTTGCCACCTCATTTTAGGGCATGAACTCAAAATTGAAGCGTATCCAAGTTGAAGTGGACCACACCACATTAAATAGTGGGGACAACGACGCCCGCCATTGAAACATTCCTACCGCCCACAGTAATGTTTCTTTGCCATCTAACTTGAGTTTATTTCTTGTCCTATCACCCACTAACATGAAAGGGAAAAATAGATAGATGACATGGATTTCTCATGAGCATCAAGGTGGGCCCACCTACCTTCTAATTCCTGAGAGAGGGTGTCGCAGGAAATCTGATGCTCTTTGGACTTATTACCAATATTCTAATATAGTGGCCAAACAAATCAACGGTCTCAATTAGAAGTGTACACGAGTTGAACCGAGTCAAGCTTGGCACAACTCGAACTCAGTTTGGCCACTAGCTGACCCCAGCTCGAACTCGGCTAGGCTCGGTCCTCAAGCCTGATTGACCAGCTCAGCATAATTCGATCCATATCTCGGGCCAGCTCAAGCCAAGATCAAGAAGAGTTCACCTGTGCAGCATTTTCACAAACACATGGCCTGCACATTCAAATTATCACTGTATGTAACAGTTTTATAGGTATTTCATCAAACACCTTGTAAGTAATATCAAAATCAAGAAAAAAAAATGTATTTGTTTCATATACATACCTTCCTTGCTACCAGCCAACACTTCGTTGAGTCATTTCATCAAACACTTGGTGAGCAACATCAATATCAAAGTAACCGAGTTATCAAATTAGTACGATCCGAGTTCAATATGAGTTGGGGTTCGATCCAGGTCGAATCAAGCTTGGGCAAGCTCGAACTCAGTTCGAAACTTTTTCGACCTCAAAAAATCAGTTCGACTCGCTCGAACTCAATTCCAAACCAAGTCGAATCGATCTTTTTCGAGTCCAATCGAGCAAGCTAACCGAGCTAACTCAGATCGTGTACAACCCTAGTCTCAATCAACATTCATGCATGCCACGTGCGTGCAGCACATACAGGTTATTCACCCCTGCGAAAACTTATTCACTCGTGTAAATATTACTCAACTCTCCATGTGGGGTCCACCATATCATTTGCATACCATCCAACCCGTCAATCAAGTGAAATACAATAATATGATGATGTGATTTTTATTCACTTAAGTGTAAATGTTACTCAACTCTCCTCTTTAGGTCCACCATGTCACGTGCATACCATCCAAGCGTACATAAAGTGAAATCTAATATGATGATGTGATTTCCAAAAGATCACATCTATACACAAGTTAGGTGAGCCACACCAGGTTGATCTAAAACTTTTGTGTCTTCAAGTTGTTTTTCTACGTTTGGCGTTCTATCACCACTCTTTCCTGTGATGTGTTTCACCTTCCAAACGGACGGCTCGTGATGTTCTTTCTGCCGCTCATCTTGTGTTTTTCCCGCTGCCGGAGTGGGTGTGGAGTGGGCCCCACACCTCTGCCCGGGTCGTATTAATAATGCACGAGAAAAAACAGAGCGTCGGGAGGTTGTTATGGGATTGAGGGAAAAAAAAATAATTGAGAGGAGGTGGGTCCCACCTCCTTGATGTATGTACTGTATATCCACGCCATCCAACCGTTTTGCAAGATTATTTTAGACCATCATTCCAAAAATGAAACAGATCCAAAGTCTCAGGAGGACCATGCTAGAAGAAATAGTGGTGATTAAACCTCCCACCATTAAAGATTTCCTAGGGCCCACCTCATTGTTAAATTAATTTTTATTTTCCATCCAACCTGTTGATAATGTCACAAAAGCCTAGATGAAGGGTAAAATAAAATATCAGCTTGATCCAAAACTCATACGGCCCACAAAATGTTTTTAATGGTTGATCACTACTGTTTCTACGTATGGTCCACTTGAAATTTGGATACGCTTCATTTTTCATTTTATGCCCTATAAACGGATATATCAAAACGGATTGACGGTGTAGATATACAATAAATACATCAAGGTAGGCCCCACGACACGGGCAGCACCCTAATCCGCTACCCAGCTTGCTTGCTGGCACCGCTACCGCACTGGCGCACTCCACAGGACAAAACAAGAATTTCTCGGCTCGAAATTTTATCTAGGCGTGATCACGAAAATTCCGTTATAAAATAATGGGAATTTTACAAACCACTACCTTTATTAATGTGGCATTTACGGCCTCTACCATCTTGAGAAAGCTAGGGACCACTCTGTGTATTATCCAATTTTATTTTAAAGTAGGCTAAAAATCCAGCTCCATCCGTGATTGAAGTGGATCACATGACTGGAATAGTATATAAGACAACCCTCACCCTTTAAATTGTTTCTTAAGTATAGCCCACATGAATCACTAATGAACTTAATTTTAGGTCGTAGGTCTAAATTTTGGTGTGATATTTAATAGTTGAATTGGATTTTATATAATAATTATAGTGGGCCTGTAAATATTAACGATGGATGTCTCTATCTTTTATCAAAAAAATTATATAGATTGGAAACTCAAGTGGGTCATACCACACGAAATAGTGTGGGGATTAAATGCCTATGGCCATAGAAGTTTTCCATTAGGCTAATATATTTGTGGTTTTACTTCCTCTCAGTGCGAATGACTTTATAAACGGTTTAAATGGTGTATAAATATTACGGTGGACCTTAAGGAGGTTTCAGCCATAGGCATTTTCCTCCCCATCTTTTTAGTTTTTTTCCAGACATGTGCCCATTGGAGTTTTGGATCTCATTCATTTTTGAGAAAGTGCACCCCACCGATGAAATTGGATGCATATTAACATCTCAATTTAGAGGTTGTACCTAAAATTGAAGCATATCTAAAGCTCAAGTCAAATGCTCCAAATTTGAGGTCGAGTATGTACTTGGTTCTTGATATATCGTGTCCTAAGTTCATTACTCTTGTTTTAAAATTTGGAGTGTTAAACTTTAATGATAGTCCACATTTTATAATAATTTTGTAAAATGAGAATTGGAGATAATAAATAATAATAATAATAATAAAATAAATACAAAGCATAAAAAGAAAGTTTAAATATACATTTAAATACTTGAATTATACAAGTGCATGCCTAAAAAACTTATACAAACTAATGACTCAAGTACACAAATTCGAAAAAATATACTAAAGCAAATATAAAATAAACTTAAAAGTAATAAAATAAATTCAAGTTGCAAGATCAAACAGTTCCTCATGCTCCATGTGAGTGCCAACCTATGTATCATTTATGAATCTTTAATTTAATTTTGATTAATGCATAAACATATTAATGCAATCAGTGTGAAGATGCATTACTAACTTAACAAATGAATAGACTTTTAAATAGTTGGCCAATTCAAGTAAGATAACAAGTATTTCAAACAGTCAACTCATTAAAATTGTAATAAAGATTATTCCAATATTACATTAGAATAGTATTCCAATATATAAATTAAGGAAAAACACAAATATCATATTGATTCAAAACTCTTTCCTATTTTATGGTCCACTTGATGTTTGGATATATTTTATTTATAAGATTGTAATTGTTGGCATTCAGTCAACACTGTTTCCTATGTTATGGTCCACTTGGCATTCAATTAACATTGTTTCATATGTTGTGGTCCACTTGATTTTTGGATATACTTTATTTATAAGATTGTACCATATAATTATGTTGAAAAAACGGATGGACAGTGGATATAAAAATCGTAATGATCCAATGATCCTAACCGTCCAATTAGCGGCTATCAAATGGAAAGCTAAATGGTCAGGGTGACAAATCAATGGTGAAGATTATCCAATCAACTTGAAATGTGTAGTATGCTCCTTCAACAGCTAGGTCCACAATTTGGACGACCAGGATTGGCCCGGGATGGTGACCATATAACAAGGAATTATGGCACCATACGCATATGACTCATGACTTGGAGATCTAGACCGTTGATCAGGATCGATCGTAGGGCCCAAAAACACTGGACAATCTGATCCATTGAATAAGTCTTCACTAGTATGTACTGCCACTAAGCAGCCTTTGGTCGTTGGAAAGAGAAATGAACCTTTTGGAAGTGGAAAACAATATGATGGATCCACCTTCCACTTTTACTCAGAAGGGTTGACGGTGGATCAGGATCATCCACCTACTGGGCCCCGCCTTAGACGGTCCATGTCTAGAAAGCAACGCTGATAAGACAATCTCAGCCATTCCTTTCTCTCATTTTTCAATGAATTCCAACCGTTATTTTTTAAAAATATTACAGTCCATTTGCAGGCCCAATCAGCAACCTTGAATCTAGACCGACCATCTAGTGGATATTTTTCACAAATGGCCGGCAGGCAGGCTCCAGCTGAAAATCCAAATAAATAAACAAATCCTTATATACAGTAACCTTCTAATGAACGGTTATGATGAAGATAGATTCAATAGGAGAATGTGATGGCTCGTATCATCCAAATAAATGTGATTTTCAACCAACGGCCACATGTGTACAGAACTCACTAGATGGACGGTTCGGATACACCTCTCGACCTGCCACGTGTCAGGAATTGGATAAGTGACAGATCAGGTGGGCCACAGAGTCAATTGGAGAATTGGAGTAGCATTGGTCATGCGTAGTTGCGCACTAAACTCGCCACTTCGGCAGATGCGTCAGATTAACCAATGAAAAGAAGCCACGTGGCAATAACATGATATCTGGTGCCCCACTGAGAATGGCTTAAAAGAGGTCCACGTGGCTCGATACATGCCACGGAATATTTTGGAGAAGATATGTTCACGTGCAACATTCACATAGAAAGTTTCTTTTGAAGCAATTTGTTGCTTGTGTACAACATCCGAGCCGTTGAAAAGGTAGGCCACATCATAAAAATCAATGGGCATATGAGAAAGATCTGAGCAGTCTATCAGATGGGCCACACTCTTTAGATTACCTAAACAGCGTCTTCCACCTGTGTACGGCTCAGATCTTGTATGGGAATGCCATGTTGGCACATGCACTGGTCTCCGCAAGCTATACACTTGTGACAGTTCAAACGCAAGCACTCAGAAACCATACACGTGTCATGTAATAATTAAAATAAACCGTCCAAATTGCGCGACCCTCTTTCAAACTTCGGATTGATGAATGACCCTCACCTGTAATCAATAGGCATTACTTTGTTTAGAACAACTGAATACAGCTCATTTCGACCATCCACCAACCGTCCACTATCACTGAAGTCCAGGGCTTTATATATATATATAATTATATAATACACGCACACACACCCCCCACACACATGCTGGTGTAATTTCAGCACCTATGGATACTCGAACCCTTGACCGGGTGTTGATACTCTTATATATATTATACACGCACGCACACCCCACACACTCACGCTAGTGGAATTTCACCACTTATGGATACTCGAACCCTTGATCGGGTGTTGATACTCCTGAGAGTCTACCACCCGAGCAAGGCTCGCTCGACTTGACTTGAAACAGCTTGATCCGGCTCCGTTCGAAATTGAGTTCGAGTTGAGTTGAGCTGATTTTTTGATTTTGAAAATTTTCAAATCAAACTCGGAACGAACCAGTTTGGTGACTCAATTACTTTGATATTGATGTTGCTCACTAAGTGTTTGATGAAATGACTCAAGGAAGTGTGGTTGGTGGCAACTAGCAAAGAATGTATGTATATAAAACAAATATGGTTTTTTTCTTGATTTTTATAATGCTTACAAGATATTTGATCAAATACTTGTAAAAATATTGCTACTATTTTACATATAGTGAGATTTTGAAGGTGCGAGTTCAAATGTTTGTAAAAATACTTTACAGGTGAACTCGGCTCAATCTTGACTTGAACTCGGCTTGAATTGCTGATCGAGCTGAGCCGAGCTGGCTAATCAAACTCGAGGGCTGAGCCGAGCTTAGTTCGAGCTAGGGTATCTTGCTGGCCATGTCAAGCCGAGCTGGGCAAAGCTCGACTCATGTACACCTCTTCAGTGAAGTCTGAGCAACTGCCTAGTTTAATACACCCACATGCCAGAACCAGCCAAAGTCATCCAATTGACACTCCAAAGTCCAGATTGGATGAATGAATGCCACTGAAGATTAATGGTCATTAATTTCTTTCCATTGACTGTTTGTCAGATCAATCGTCCATTAAATAAACTTTAATCTACCAGTTAAGCAATCATATCACTGTGAATATCATTAATGATTGGACGGTTTACTTTAAGTCATTACTGCTCCAATGTACCGAGTGATTGTGTAGCAATTATCTTTACAGCTAATTTTTTAGCTTCTACACGGCCTCTATCTACTTTCCTTTTTTTCACATGAACAAAACTTTAAGTCATTACTGCTCCAATCTAGGCCTTCTATTCTAAGTGAACGAGCCAATAAAGATGGAAATACTTTTACTTTTTCAGCTACTTTTACTTAAAAATAGAAATATTTTTGTCCAAATTTTTTTTTTCATAACTGAAAATTTCACTTTCGTAATGAAAGTTTTTGGCAGTTCAAAAAAAACAAAAAAAAAAAAAGAACGAAGAAGGAAGAAGAAGCATAAAAGGCAAGCGTCTACTGTGCTAAAATTTTCATTATCCATGCCTGACAGAATATCAGAAACTTTTCTCATGTCGGCGAGTTATTTGATACTCTGGCTGTGTACAATGTTTGATGGACAGGCGCTCAGAAACTGTAGAATTGAGATGTGTTAAGTAAAATGGAACGTCCAAATAGTGGGACCAATTGTATTTAGATCCTCATTCAAACTTCAGATTGATTAAATAACTTTCATCTCTGATAAATGGGAATTAATTCGTTGAATTAGGACCATTGATTGCTTCTCATCCTGAAAACCATGCACAGACATTGTAAGTGGGGATCGAACGGCCACTGTTGAAGCATCCGTGGGGCCACAGAAGTTTTGGATCTAGATAATATTTTCTGTTTTTCAGTTCATCACAGTGACAATGAACTTATGAACCGTTTGGATGGCATATAAAGATCACGGTGGGCCCCTGGAGGTCTCAACGGTGGACGCAGATTTCCTAGGACAGCCTGTCTGGGAAGTTCGAGGTTTGTGAGAAACTACCCCAACCGTACGTTTTCACAGCTCATTTTAGAAAAGGGAAAAGAAAAGCTTACAGTTGAGATTATCCCAGGGTTCACCTTGGTGTTTATCTTCCATCCAAACCGTTCCGAAGATCATTCTCACTTCTATGAACTGAAAGAAAAAAAAAAACAAAAAAACAAAAAAAAAACAAAAAGATAAAACTTAGCGTAGAATAAGAAAAAATTAGCACGTAGATTCTTTCCACTTATGCTCTTTTTTTTCAATCTCCGAAAACTTATGTTACCAAAGTAGAGTTTTAAGGAACGGAAAGAAAGTTTTGGACAAAAATACCCTAATAAAGTAGCTGGAAAAGGTAGAGGTATTTTTGTCTTTATTGGTTCTCTGTACAGGTAGAGATGTAGTTTAGTAAAATAGGTTTTGTTAAGGTCGAATAAAAAAAGGTGGGTGATAGGTCAGGTCTATACTAAAATATTATCCCAATATGACTTCTGTGGCCCTTTGAATGTTCCAACTGTGGTAATTCAATTCCAACCTTTTCCTCTCATGTGACCCACTTGAGTCTTTAATCCTCTTAATTTTTGGTCCCCTGCCATAAAATGATCCATCAAAATAGATGGACGGTGTTGATATCTCACAAACATCACAGTGGGCCTCACATATCTTCCGACTACAGGAACTTCCTGCGACAGTCACAAGAAATCCGCGTTCCTTAACGGTAGGCATTGCCCTCAACGGTAATCACAAGAATTCTGCTTCATTTGCAGGCTAATATTTTATTTTATTATTATTATTTTTTTACACACGCATATACACCCCTCTCACACTCACGCCATAGTGGGCTTTCACCACCTATGGATACTCGAACTCTTGACCAATGTTGAAACTCCCAAGAGTCTACCACCCGAACAAGAGCAAGGATTCATTTGCATGCTAATATCCTGCATCAGCTGAAAAAAAATGGATGGACGGGTGGATTTCTCACAAACATCACAATGAACCCCCCCTAGCTTCCCACCGGGGTCGCAAGCAATCTGTCCTCCAAATGGCGATGAATCACACGGTTAGGATCATCTGTTCAATATAATTTCTGGGTAGTAGATATTTCAACTACCATATGTGATGAGATACCATTTGGACGGTTAGATGTACGTACACGTACAGATGCTGCATGTATAAGTATGGATCACCTCATTTAAAGCTTACACAAAAGTCTCACCCATTTAAGTCTACAGACAACAATACATGCTGTCACACTTTCTGTACGTGCAATTACTAACTGAAAAAACGACCAAAATACATCCCATATGGGTGTGAACTTTCACATCCACCTTTTTCCTCCTCCCAAGTGTCACACGTGTAGCAGATCTGACCCGTGGAAAAGGTGTACAACACCAAGATAATAACTCGTAAGAAAACTCATGTTGATATACTTATTGGGTGGACCACCTTTGTACTGAGAGTCATACCATCATCGGTTCATTGATTTTAATTCGTGTATCAATTACTGATTTGATCCTCTGATTTTCATATCAGATGATCATGATTATGTTGTCCACATTTTTAATGGATTGGATATCCTCCATATATGACGTATTGGAGGAAAAGCACAACATGAAAGGTCACGTGTATGGGCTTTATATGATCATTCCTTGCTGGTAACGAACATACACTTGCATTCTTCGATAGCATGTGACTCGCTTTAAGTGGAGTATAAAACTAGGAGAGTGGATAGTTGAGGCCGTGAACGTGGGGCCCACCTTAATGTATTTTTTTAATATCCACGCCGACCATACGTTTTTTCCGATCATTTTAAAGAATAATACCAAAAATGAATCAGATCCAAATCTCAAGTGGACCACACCACATGAAACAGTTGTGATCGAATGCCTACCATTAAAAACTTTTTTGTGGGCTACAAAAGTTTTGGATCAAACTGATATTTGTGTTTTCCCTTCATCCATGTCTTTGTGACCTTATCAACGGGATGCCAAATAAACAAGGTGATGGCTACATGAAGCTTTTAATGGTGACCGTTCAATTACAGCTCTTTCATATGGTTTGGTCCACCTGAGATCTGGATCTACATAATTTTCCGGATCATGCCTAAAATGATCTGGAAAAACGGATGGACGGTGTGGATAGACAACACATATGTCAAGGTGGGCCCCACGGTCATGGTCTCACCGAATCGGCTCTATAAAGCTACACGAGATAGCAGTCATGCACTTGAAACTTCTGCACGTAGCATATATGTAACTCAAGATAAACCGTCCAAAATATAGATAGATCATAACCCCAAAATGAGATAAAAATCATCTCTCTAATAGTCAAATCACCTAACCTTTTAAAAAATCATTAGAGATATCTCTAACGGTCAAATTTTAAACCGTTAGACTAATCAATAATATATGAGATTGAAATTTCAGCTTTTCGTTAATTTTAAAACCATTAATTAAGTGGCAATTGAATTTCAATTTTCACTTCTCTAACAACCTATCTTTTTACAATTCACACTAAAAATGCCTAATTCCCAACTTGCAAGTTAGTGGACATTTTATGCATGGTTGATATAATCTATAGTCCTGACTGCACAAACGTCCATTAGTGTGAAGATTGCGTAAACATTCTGAAATTGGGAAGCAGATTGCGTATTGAATTAATCAATATTCAAACTCCTTGTAGCCCCCCATGGGTCCCATGGGTGTATGTCTTATCCACACCGTACATCTGTTTTTCCAGATAATTTAAAGCCATGATCCCAAAATTAAATCATATCCAACGCTAAAGTGGACCACAACATAATAAAACAGTGGGAATAATGATGTTCACAGTTAAAATCTTCCTACGGCCCACAGTAATGTTTATTTGCCATTTCAAGTTGTTCATAAGGTCACACGGACATGGATGAAGGAAAAATACAAATATCAGCTTGATCAAAAACTTCTGTGGCCCCCAGGAATTTTTCAACGGTAGGTATTTAATTCATACTGTTTCCTGTGGTGTGGTCCACTTCACCTTTGGATATGCTTCGATTTTGGCCTCATTCCCTAAAATGAACTAGTAAAACGGATGGACGGCTTGGATAAAAGATACAAATCATGGTGGACCGCACAGAGTTTACTCAGTCTGCAATCTGCTTCCCTGAAATTCTGGTCATGCCCCCATCTACTTAGGCCGTGTATTTTGGTCGGTTGGGATTCATTACATGCCTTCCATGTGTAGAGTAGATAGGTGCCGTACGGTTGACATAATCTGCCTGCTTAAAAAAAGACGGCGATCATGGATACTAGAGCACGTAATCATAATTGCACACGTGGCACATTTAATCGAATCTAAACTGTCCACATCACGTGACCCACAATGCGTAGGTCATCTGCTCAAAATCAGATTTTAGTAAGTTATCCTATGCTCCCATTAAGACGTTTATTTAATTTGGACCGTTCACTACTTTTAATTTCAACCGTCCATTAAGTGTACACTCACCGTCCACTTAAAATCTTGAGTCTCTTTAAATTATGAGTTAGATCCATCTAAATTAGGTAACAAAGTCAGCTAGTTTTTTTAATTAGATGCCACGTGTGCAATTTCTTGGTGCTGGTGTATCAACCATCACACTCTTCCAGGGTATTTAAAAAATCAAAACTCAAACAAGGTCAAAGCATTACAAGGGTATTTTCGTCCTTTCACATGAAAAGGTCAAAGTCCACCTGCTCTGAGCACGTGCATGAGGAAAGACAATATGACAAGGAATCGTAAGACGATGGGATGTCCAACGATCAAGACACGTGGATCACCATCTAATCATCTGGACCGTACATCTAGCAGCGGTTATCATGGATGAGACGCACTCCAAAAATTGCACCGAGTGGATGATTACAACCTTTAATCGAAGAGGCAAACAGTCAATATTCAAAAAAAGGTCATGGCCCCAATCAACTGACGGCTAGAGTATTCTGAGTTCTGACTTACAAAATCATACTAATATATTTGTTTTGTGGGGCCCACCATGACGTATGTGTTTTAAGAATTTGTACAAGAGATCACCAATTGCCACAAAATCCCATCACATCCACTCCCATTAATATAAACCGTCCAAATCGCAGTATGCTCTTTGATGGAACATTACTCAAGAACTAACGGATCTGATGATCCTAAAATGTCCTGGCATTATTTATATCCACTGTATTGTAAATGAGTAACGGCAAGATTTGATGGTCCCATGTGAAACGATAGGCGGCCCATCAAATGGATGGCTAAAAAGAAATTATTTACAGGCCAGTTTTACAGTCGGCATGTGGGGCCCACCATGGAGTTTGTATGACATCTCACCCGTCCAGCAAGATTGTCCCACCGTGAAAATGGAATGCCCCAAAAATCAGGTCAATCCAACCATGAAAAAGGGCTGCCTCACGTGAATGTGGAGTTTTTTTGGGGTGGTGGTTTATATTTTTCATGGCGTGCCCAAACTGATGGTTGGATCGACCTGATTTTGGGACATCCTATTTTCATGATGGGACAATCTTGCCTGTATTGAGTAAACTCTGTTGGTTTTTCCAGTGGTGTGGTCCAATTGAGCTTTGGATATGCTTTGTTTTTGGGATCACGCCCTAAAATTATCTGGTAAAATGGATGGACGGAGTGGATAGAATACATAAATCACGGTGGACCCCACAGTTTACTCAGTAGGCAATAGCTTTTAAATTACGCTTTTCACCTTTCCTAGCACAAAACCTAGGGCTGTCAACAGGCCGAGCCTGGAATAGGTCTCGGCCGGGATTTTGAACTGTTTCGGCCCTGTCCGGCCCTATTCATAATTCTGATTTTTGAGGCCTAAGCCCGGCCCATTGACACCCGTGATGAAGGGACTGTTTGAGTGTTTTATTCCTATTTTAAGGTTGGGAACTGATCACATGCACTCGAATGTACGCCCCCCATACATGCAACTCGCATAGGAAATCTCGGTACGCACCACCTTGAGATCACCTGGCACAAAAATCAGGCAGGCCCACTCTTTAAGTGGGCCACACTTATATCTCAAGGCAGACTGTTTGTCATGCATTGATTCCAACAGTGTGGGGCATTCAAGAAGAGGACCGGCCTGATTTTTGCTCCAGGTGTTTTTCATGGCTGGGCCCACCATTTTCATGGTACAGATTTCCTAAAAAACTTGCATGCTGGAGGGAAATATGTCGCTGCATGACAACGCATATACTTCCAGCTGTATGTGATCGGTTTACGTATTTTAAAAGTTCTCATACACAAAGACGAGCTTTAGCTGCAGAAATATTTAAAACAAAGTTGCATCTGTACTTCAAGGAATTATATTCTTCAGACAAAGCTTAAGGTCAGAGCAAAAGATCAGCTATATATATATATATATATATATATATATATATATATATATATATATATATATATATATATATTGTGTGTGTGTGTGTGAGATCTACACCTGGCTCGAAAAGATACAGCACGCCTTCTTGCATTGCACGATACTGTGACATATGATTCAAGCATCAGAGGTAGCGTGCCATGTCACTTGCACTGTAACCTAGGCATAGAGCAGTCAATGGGTAGGGTTGGGTCAGGTCGGATCCTACTGTACCCCAACCGGGCCAACCTGGTTCGGATCTTGCCGGGTCCAGTTCTTTAAATACTATAATTGGATCCGACCCGGTTGAGGTACCAGTTGGGTTTTTGGGTCTGGTTTTTGAGTTGGGTTCAGGAAAAATAAGAGCATTTACATGATTGGACCCACCTGATATTGGAGTAGATCACACACACATTTGCCACTTCGACACGTACTGCCTGTAAACGCGATCTCTCATGTGTATGTGGCTTAGGAAAATCATTTTGCTGCTAAAATCATAGAGTAGTTAGACCACCCTGTGGATGACTTTCCTGTCTTTCGAGTGCATGCATCATCCGAATCCATCTAATAGGTTAGCAGCACCATGAGGGTTTACCTTGACTAAAAATCAACCATATCTGCTCATCAAATGGACCACACTTGTATTTTTTTTTTTTCTATTTATCAATGGCTAGACATTGTTTTGCATGGTACGGACCACCTGATAGGTGGATGTGGATGATTTTTTTCACTAGATTATCTTCATGGGGAGACAAACCTATTTGAAAGGGTTTGATTATAGGTTTAAAGGTTACCTGCTGGGGTACACCTTCTGATTCAACCTATTGGAACTTGAGACCTATTTTGCTAAGGATCTCACTTTCATGGAACTTTTAAATAGCACATGGGGTGACGTATTGTTGATCAGAACTGTTCACTCAGTTGTACAACGAGGAGAGAGCCATAGTGCAAAAATCATGCCAATTGGGTGATCCTAACTTTTCAATCAATAGCATGAAAATGGACGGTCAAGATTGACCCAAGAAACAAGCATCTAATAGACAAATCCAACTTTGTATTTCTTATGATTTTAAAGTAACACTTTGATTTGATGATTCTAATCATGTGATTTATGGCTCGTAAACAACAGATAATTGGCCCCATTCAAAGGGTTAAGATCATCTGATCAACGTGGTTCTTGCACCATGACTTGCTTTTAGTTGTATGAATGGACAAATGATTCGGATCAACAATAGGTCAGCCCATGAGCCATTTGAAAGATCTAGGGACGTTGTTAAAGCCCCCATGAAGGTGGGGACGTTAGAAAAACCATGTGTGTGTATTACATATAATTGTACTATTAAAACTAACCGGAGTGAACTAGACCCCACCAGACCTGACTTTAACTGGGTCTATCACATATACCCAACTTGATCCGACTACATCACAATTTTTAGCTGGGTCCAAAAGGTGTGGCTGTAACCCAACATGGTTTCTTAACAATTCCAAAAGATGGGACCTGATAAAATCGGGCCAGTTCCAACAGGCACCCACTGGTCTGTGTACCCATTGACAGCCGTTAGTCAGCGAGTTCACATGAGAAATGAAGAGTGGTGCTACTGTAACATCCTAGGGACCATCTATCAAGTCGGACCCGACCATTTGTAAAAACCACAAAGATCAGGTGATCCTTGCCATCCTATCAGTGGCCTTCAATCCAACAGTAGAAAACAGTCAACACTCAATTAAAGACACCAAGTGAGAACAAGGAACATCGGATCTGTTTTTTTCAGGCATGGGTCATCCACAGTAGGGCCTACTGTTGGGATGTTGCCCAAATCGACTCCAATACCTCGACCGAGTCATTTCCCCTTAAAACATTGTTTAACACACGAAACATAACACATATGACCCAGATCTTGCCTCATGGCGGGCACCTTGAGCATGTTTTGGTTGCCAAGTGTCCCCTATTTAATAAGTTGAGTGCTGTGGTACACACGATGACGGACCATGCTACATGTCATATCAAAAGCTTTGGCTGAACTCTGCTGTTATGCATGCATGTCAGGTAAACGAGGGGAAGCAACACACAAGAAATGGTTATGATACACCTTCATCAAAAAGTGTTATTCATGTCTGCAATTTATTTTCTCTTGTATTATGATTTTCTAAACATTTCTGTTTCTGCAAAAATTGGGTTTTGTTCTTGGATCGGCGGAAATACAAAAGGTCGATCAAAGCAATCAGATAGCATGCAGTAGATTGAATATAAGGGAAACATGTTTAAATACACTAGGGAGGAAAGACTCATGCTAATCAGTATCTATTGAATTAATACCTCATCCTTTTGACCCGGAAATGGGATCGCCTCGATTTAAGCTGCCTGGGCCATGACTTCAGATGCACCAGATGTTTCTAGCCTGAAGAAAAATGGAATATTCAGTACTATAGTTGGCAGCAGGGTCGAGCATTTCCACATGTGGAACTTCGCACGTCCATGCAGATGATACATTACATACATGATGCCCCACATTACACATAGAGAAGGCTAGGGACTAGGGGTACAAATGGGTTGGGTCTAGAGGGAGCCTGGACCTGACACATTTAAGAATCCGGGTTGGAATTTTGGACCCAGATGAAACCCCATTAAAATTCAGGTCATATCTTGGTTGGGTCAAAGTAAAAAATAGCCGTGGGTCAGGTATAGAAACTACAATTGATTTTTCACCTAAATAATCTTACATGCCACCCGATTAGTGGTGGCTATCAATTTGATGGTAAAAAATAAAATGGCCAGCAGTCCAAATAACAGGTAAAATCAAATAGTTAGGGTATAGTTCGCTAGTGTGATTTTTGGCATATTCTCCATTTGGCACAGTTGAGATTGAGGCGTAACCACATTTTAGAAAAAGGTGGTGAACTATTGCAATAGTAGCCCAAACAAAAACAAAAGCAACAAGAAACACTAACATAATTAGTACTTTTTCCTGGGTCTAGGTTGGCTCTGGATCTAGGTAGGTCCATTTTAGCATGACCGAAATGGATCCGAATTAAAAACTGAGTCCAGATCGGGCAGAGTTGATTTTGTGAGGACCCAAACGCAACCCATTTAGTAATTCAGGTAGAACTTTTGGACTCAGACCTGACCCATTTAATAATTTGGGTTGAACTTTTGGACCCAGACATGCCCCATGGGTCAAAATTGTGGACCTAGACCCACTAGTTTCCTGGTCAGGTCTAATGACCCATCGGGTGGATCCAACCCATTTACACCCCTAGAGAAGGACCAACATAGGTAAATACAATGCAAAAAATCAGGGAGATGTCCATTGCAGTGGGTTACATCAGACTGACGGCCTACTGTCCAGATCACAAAACCATTGGCTTCTACAAACTGAAGACCCAAGTATACCATGCAGTCAAAGAACAAAAGAATATAGCATCTGCAAATTTGAATATGCCTACATGCATAGGGTAGCACCAAATTCTAGAATGCGTGGGTGCTCCATAGAGGTGTACACAAACCGAGCTAGCTCAGTTAGCTTGCTCGACTCGACTCGAAAAAGCTTGATTTGAATTGTTTCGAAGCTGAGTTCGAGCCGAGTCGAGCTGATTTTTTTAGCTCGAAAATGAGTTCGAGCTAGCCCCAGCTCGACTCGACTCGGATCGAACCCAGCTCGAATCAAACTCGGATCGAACCAGTTTAGTGACTCAGTTACTTTGATATTGATGTTGCTCACCAAATATTTGATGAAATGACTCAAAGAAGTGTGGCTGGTAGCAAGGAAGGTATGTATATGAAATCAACACCCTTTTTTTTTTTTTTTTTTTTAAATGTTGCTTAGAAGGTGTTTGATAAATTACCTGTAAAACCATTGCTGCTGTAGCAAATACGGTGAGATTTTGAAGGTGCAGTCCAGGTGTTTGTGAAAATGCTGCAATGGCGAACTCGGCTCGAACTGGCACGAGCTGCTGACCGAACCAAGCCGAGCTGAGTTTGAGCTGAGGTCAGCTAGTGGCCGAGCCGAGTCGAGCTGAGGCCAGCTCGACTCGATGTACACTCTTGTGCTCCATAATGCTTTTTCACATAGAAATGACCATCGACACAAGGTTTTGGATCCTAGTGTAAATGGGTTTTGTAGGTACCACAGAAATACTCACCCAAAATTAAAAGGAAATTAAAAAAATAAATAAAACAGAGGGTACATCAAGTCATAATAATTGTGATGGTTGCGTCTATTTCCTCTTTTCAAATAGAGTGACCTAGTTAGATGGATGATAGCATACATAGTATGGAGCACAGCTAGACACAAGACATACTTGGTGGTCATCAAGCTGTAGTAGGGGTGTGCCCTAACCAACTTAACTAACAAGTGGTGCACTACAGAAAGTTTTTAGCATTCTAGAGGTAAACTTACATGCACTGATAAATAAATGAAAGCTATATAATTTGAGCACTATAGTAATTTAAAAAGTTATGCATTGCAATTGCTAGGCAATGAATGCAGGAATAATTGAGCACCAAATAATAGAAACTACCACACTAATAGAAACAAAGGATCGACAAAGTAAAGCAATATGGTTTTACCTCTGAATTCCTTCTCCAACTTCCATTCTGTAAAATTTTCCGATGTTCACAGATGAGCCCACTTCCTTTGATAGATCATTTAGCACCGACTGCAGGAGTTGTATGGAAATCAGTAATCTAATACTTTTTTAAAACTTTTTCGTCAGTAGTAATCTAACACTGTTTACAAAGCAAATGATAAACATGAACTTAAGTCAATTGGTGAAAAAATAAAAATAAAAAATTAAGTGGTAGTGAGTGGCACATGGTTGACAGGAAGGGATCCAGAGTGCAAAGTGGGAAAGGGGACAGGGATTTGCCACTCTCTTTTTTTTTCGTCTTCTTTTCTTTCTTCTTCTACTCTTCTTCTTCTTTTTATAAATTAACAAATGTTAAGAAGGAATCAAGCATAAAGATCGTAAAAGGGCAAGTTGTAAGCAGAAACAAGCAAAAAAGTCTGAGACTCTTAAGGGCATGTTTGGATATCAGCAATTCCATAGAAATCTGTGGAAATGGAAAACGTTTTCTATTGACATGACAGTTTGAAATGTTTGGATGGCAAAGAAAAGGAAGGATTACACAAAGCAATCATTGCATTTTTTTCATAGTTTGGAATCACTGGCACAAGAAAATAGGTAATTGTTGTCCCACAAATATGAGGTTTCCACTTGATATACAAACAAGACCCCTAAAAATGGAATCCATGTTTCACTAGTGCTCATGAAAATAATCATTGCCTAATCACTACCTTTTATTTTCATTTCCCTTGGAATACGTGTATCCAAACATGACCTAAGGCAACTACAAAGAAAACACTTCCCACATACCTTCACATTAATACTATCATTAATAACAAACTTTTGCTCCAGCAGCACTACTTCTTCCAAGTACTTCCTCAAACGACCTTCCACCATCTTTTCTATGGCCATTTGAGATTTCCCTGTAGTTTCTGCCTGAGAGTGAAAACAAGAAGAAAAACGAATGACTTTATAGTTTAAGTATTAGAATAAAACCTTAAAACATAAAGAAACATACATCCATGGTTGATAACAGTGTTCGAGTTGGCCTCAAAACGAATACATTTCAATACATATCAGCCAATATACGCAAACCATCAACCATATCACTGTGAATTTTGACAAGTTCAGTTCCGCATCACCCAAGGTGTGCCAAATCGATTATGTATCGACCGTATCAGCCGATACGTAACGGTAACGGTGGGAACCGTTACCTGTTTCAGGGCCGTATCGGCCATTATGATTTTTTGTGCCCGTATTGGCCGATACGGGCCTGTTACGGGCGTAACAGCCGTTACTGACCCGTAACGGCTAGCCCGTAATGATCAAAAATGGTAACTTTTTTTTTTGGCATTTTAAGCTCCGCTTTTGCTGTTTTTTTGAAACTTCTTACTTACAAACTGTTTCTCACTTCTTCTACTACTAATTTCGACGAACCTTGGCTGAATATTTGAGGAAAAAAAACATTATATTGCGGATTTTGTTGAATCAAAGCTTGGTGGGCCATTTTTCAGAAATTTGTCAAAAATAGGTATTTATACTTTTTTTTAATATGTTTTGTTGTTTTAATCATCTCATATGATGTGTTAATCATAGTAGAACATGTTAATATACATTTTACAGATTTGGGGTGCCATTTAATATTTTTTTAATATTTTTTTGTATTTACGCATGAATTTTGACCCTTTTTTTAAAAATTCAAAAAATCAATTTTTAATGGTTGTTTTATTGTTTTAATCAAGTCATATGATGTGTTAATCATATTAGAACATGTTAATGTGCATTTTACAGATTTAGGGTGACATTTTATATTTTTTAAATATTTTTTTCTATTTACGCATGAATTTTGCCCCTTTTTTTTTTAAATTCAAAAAATCAATTTTTAATGATTATTTTGTTGTTTTAATCATGCCATGTGATGTGTTAATCATAGTAGAACATATTAATATGCATTTTACAGATTTGGGGTACCATTTTATATTTTTTAAATATTTTTTTCTATTTACGCATGAATTTTGCCCCTTTTTTTGTTAATTAAAAAAATCAATTTTTAATGATTGTTTTGCTGTTTTAATCATGCCATATGATGTGTTAATCATAGTAGAACATGTTAATGTGCATTTTACAGATTTGGGGTGCCATTTTATATTTTGTAAATATTTTTTTCTGTTTACGCATGAATTTTGGCCATTTTTTTTTAAATTCGAAAAATCAATTTTTAATGGTTGTATTGCTGTTTTAATCATGCCATATGATGTGTTAATCATAGTAGAATATGTTAATGTGCATTTTACAGATTTTGGGTGCCATTTTATATATTTTATATATTTTTTCTATTTACGCATGAATTTTGGCCATTTTTTTAAATTCGAAAAATCAATTTTTAATGGTTGTTTTGCTGTTTTAATCATGCCATATGATGTGTTAATCATAGTAGAACATGTTAATGTGCATTTTACAGATTCGGGGTGCCATTTTATAATTTTTTAATATTTTTTTCTATTTACACATTAATTATGGCCCTTTTTTTAAAAATTCGAAAAATAATTTTTTAACGATTGTTTTATTGTTTTAATCATGCCATGTGATGTGTTAATCATAGTAGAACATGTTAATGTGTATTTTACAGATTTGGGGTGTCATTTTATAATTTTTTTCTATTTTCAAATTCGTGACTTTATGTTTTTATTTGCTTATATTGGACAGGTTTTGCCTTAAAGCTTCTTAGGGTTTAGTTAGAATATAAAATCATCTTTATTAACATAGGTCATACACTCATACTCATATCTAATTATCTAGTATCTACCTAAACCTAAAAAAATGTCTGGGTCTGGCCAACAACAAGTGATGATATTGGATGGCAACATTGTGAGAGGGTTGGTGGTACTAGGCATCAAATGAAGTGCAAGTATTGTGATAGACTAGTGACTGGTGGAATTACCCATCTCAAACAACATTTGGCACATCGAAAGGGTCAAGTTGCGCCATGTAGTAGAGTACCGAAAGAGATAATGCTTTTAATGCAAGCTAGTCTGGATGAGTCGAAGGGTAAATGTGCTGCTGTACAAAAGAAGAAAGATAATATTTTGGATACAGCTCGACAGGAAGTGTTTGGTCCTGAATATATGGGCGTTCGTGATGAAGATATTATTGATTCTGACGAAGATTCAGATTGAGAATTTACTATAGCTAGGAGAGAGAGCTTGCGTCTAGCTCGTTAAGATGAAGAACGTCGCCGCGTGTTTGGCATGCATGAGTCAGTGCGTGATACAGGGGGGGTAGTGGGAGTGGGAGTGCAACTGGAAGTGTAACTGCTTCTGCAGGTGGGGGTGGGGGGGTAGGTTTGGTGGGTTACGACGTATGTTTGGGAGCCAACGACAGACATCCTCACGTGATGCCCCTATACGTTTGGATGAAGAAGTAAATGAGCCTAGGAGACCCTCTATTGATCCAATCCTATTTAGGAAAGAATCAACTAAACAAAAGAAGATAAAACAAATGTGGAGTAGAACTTCCGTTGAGAAATTAGGTAGAGCAGCAGCAAAGTTATTTATACATGCCAACATACCTCCTAACGCAGCCAATTCTCCATATTGGCAGGTGGTAATTGATGCAGCAGCAGAAGCAAGTGAAAAAATAAAAGCTCCCACGGCTAAGGAGATTAGGGGGAAATGGACAGATGCAGAGTATGCAGATGTGAAAGCATACGTGGCTACCTTTAAACCTGTATGGCAAACCAGAGGATGCACAATCATGTGTGATGGTTGGACTGGCCCAACCAGACGCAGCATGATCAACTTCATGGTATACTGCCACTTAGGAACTATATACCACAAGTCAATTGATGCCTCAGAGGCAACAAAAAATTCTACTTATATTAATGGACTAATGGAAAAAGTTGTGGACGAGATTGGAGAGGAGAATATAGTGCAGATTGTGACAGATAATGAAGCGACATATAAGCTTGCAGGACATGTTGATGGATAAGAGAAAACATCTTTTTTGGTCACCATGTGCTGCCCATTGTATTGATCTTATATTGGAAGATATTGGGAAGAAGAAGAATGTTGAGGAAATGGTCGAAAGGGCAAGGGAAGTGACGGCGTTTATTTACAACCATAATCAAGTAGTTGCAATAATGAGAAAGTTCACGAACGGACGAGAGTTGTTGAGGCCTGCGGCGACTAGATTCGCAACAAACTTTATAGCATTAGAGAGTTTATTCCAGCATAGGGAAGAGTTGAGTGAGATGCTCGCTTCCCGAGAATGGCTCAACACAAAACATGGGAAGAAGACATCAGGGACACCAGTAAAAGTTGCGAACACCATACGGGACAACAAATATTGGAAGAAGGTCAAGGCGATCCTAAAGGTGATGGAGCCACTAATGAGGGTACTCCGTCTTGTTGAATCCGATGAAGCACCTACCATGGGCTTCCTATATGATGCCATGGATAAGGCAAAGTTTGCAGTTCAACGTGATTGTAGAAGTTGGGAGACTTATTGGAAAATGATCGATAAGAGATGGACAAAACAACTCCATCACGATCTTCATGTAGCAGGTTACTACCTAAATCCTAGGTATAGATATGCCCAATCATTTGTTGCGGATGATGAAGTTCGTGTCAGGCTAAAAAAATGTGATAAAGAGATTAGAGCCTGACTTAGATCTGCAAATAAAGGCATTGAATGAATTAGATATATTTGGAAATCGCCTTGGCAGCTTTAGAGATGCTCTTGCACAGTATGCAGTATCTAGATTGCAACCGGCCGAATGGTGGATTAATTTCGGAGAGAGTACGAAGGCTCTCTAAAAAATTGCAGTAAAAGTTTTGAGCCAGACAGCATCTTCCTCTAGCTGCGAAAGGAATTAGAGTTGTTTTGCGCTCATTCATTCAAAGAATAGGAATAGATTGCAGACTAGAACATTAGATAGACTTGTCTTCATGCACTACAATATAAAACTAAGAATGCGACGACATCATAGGAGCATTACAGCTGCTGATGACGGAGACTACTATCCAATAAACTTGGACAATATTTATGATAAGGATGACCCACTTCTACCTTGGTTGGAAATAAGGAAAAAGCAAATTGAAGAGGATAGTGAAGAATTGAAAATTGATGACCCAGAAATACGCAGAGCGCAACAAGAGAGTCGTGCAAATGTGTTGGACCCAGTAAGAGGGGCAGCGTTTATGCCACGTACGGATATGGCTTAAGATCAACAAAAGAGTACGAGCAGTGGTAGCGTGACCGTGTCGGATGATGACGATGACCCCCCTGCCCCTGGTGCTGGCACTTCTGGTGTTAGTTAGCGCCCTATACAGCCGTCTACAGATCACGATGTCGATGAATATCGACGAGATGGTACACAAGGTCGGACTTATGAGTGTACCGAGTCATGATACAACCAGCAAGAGGTGGGTACATCTAGTGGTGCATTGGATCCAGGAGGTCCGGAACATCAGCAGGCTCATGGTCTTGGTTATTATGATGGATATTCTTATGGTCAATTGGATTATGATGGTTATACTGAGCATGTTCTATTACATTCATGTTGGAGTAGCCCTCCCGATCAATATCCATATGATTATAGATATCCAAATCCAAATCCAAATCCAAGTTACTCATCACAGCAGACGCACTCTCAATCTCAAGATTCTCAACAGCCTGAGTATGGGCACCAATATGGCTATTCGACGGGCACTGGTGGATATCCTTACTCCGGGTCAGAGTCGTTGCCTAGTCAGGATCAGTCATCCTCTAGTTTCGTTGATCTAGTATTTCCTTCTGGCACTGGATATTATGGATATGCAGTACCTATACCTATTGGACAGCCTCAGCCTGATGGTGACGATGACGATGATGTGGAGGTCGAGCAATCACAAAAAAACAGATTTTCATTTTGGTGGTGACTGTGATTGTGAGTATATATTTGTGTTAAGGCAAGTATTTGCAGCAGACAGCTCACAACAGTATTATTGCAAGAAGCCATGCACACACTTGACACTGCCGAACTTGTATTTAAAATAGCTCCCCTGACAACCAATCAAGTAATCCTTAATCAAGTATATCAGACACTACTAATTATTTTTTTTTAATATTCTTGACTTGAGGATGACAGGTCATAGACAAGAATCACACTATCACAGTCACGTGCACACTGCACAGGTATGTTCGAGAAATTCCTCAAAAATAATTGCAAACACCTAATGTAAGATATTTTCATTTTACATTCATTCTAATATATCTATCATTGATAGTAGATAGTTAGAAAATTAAATATATGAATTTTGTAGTCAAATTCAGGTTATCTGGTTCATAAATTCATCAGACAGTCCGATACAACTTCTCACCAAAGAGTGGACCGTTACACCACCATAAACATGTTTCAATTTATAAATGAATGCATATTTGGAATGCTTAGAATATTCTGGATTTAATCCATATTTTTTCATATTTTTTTGGCAAAAAAAAAAAAATTAGCGCCATTACGGGCCGTTACGCCCCCGTATCACCGTTACGCTCCCATATCCGTATCGGTTTTGGAGGACACCGTTACGCCAACCGATACCGATACGGGACACCTTGGCATCACCAATACTCATATTGGTATAAATTTTCACAATATTATCCATATTGCCCAATAATTGAACCAAGCAAACATCCCCTTGAAAGTAAAAAAGTTCCACAGAATACACATTCTTATGACTGGATTCAGTGCATCTCACTGTTAGAGCAATTAGTTGTAGAAGAAAATAGGATGTTAAAAGATTTAGAATGCAGCACTGCAAGGGATGTTGCTGCATGATCTTATAACAACAAGAAAAACATCAAACCGCCACGCACAGAAGCCAAGTGTTGCAATGGAAGGTATTCAAAACATCATTTTCTTCAAGCTATTGACAACATCTTTTTCAGAAGAATATGATTATCTCGCTCTCATTGGAATCATGGAATTGCATTGTCATAATTCAATACAGCCTTTTCAGTGAAAGAAACATCTCTAGTGAGAAAAAGATATCATAAAAGGGAAATACCTGAGATTTGAGTATGTCGCGTTCACTCTCTATTGCTTCAGAAGAAACAAGTTCCTTTGATAAGAACAACGGTTTTGCTGCTACAATGTGCATTGCCAATTGCGAACCAACTTGCTGAAGAGCATCCACTGGAACCTTGTCATCTTCTACTTCTAGAGTTAGGATTCCAGCAATACGACCCAAACCTGCACCAAGAACAAAAGTTATCACAACAGTCACTGCCAAATAATAGCATTCTAACTACAATAGTTTGCAGATGCATGAATTTTTTAAAGGTGACAACAATTTCATTCTTAAAAAAGCAAATAGTAATGTAAAAGACTGATGATGAAAAATTATCCAATCAATACAAAAGAGAATCCTTCCCCGAACTTTCTGGGAAGTACTCAATAGATGCATCAGCAAAGCTGTTAGTAGCCCAGCCCACTCAACCACTAGCAACTTAGCCTTCAAAAAGACCTCATCGGGGGAACTCAATATATTCCCAAATGTCCTATGGTTACACTCTTTCCAAATAGACCAAACTCCACTACAAGAGCATGGCACAATAGGATTCTCTTTTTCGTTGCTCTTCTACCAAAAGTGCCACATAATCAAGAAGTCCCCTGTTGAACAAGCCATTACCCGATTGACGAAGAAAAGTACAAAGAACTTCAACCAATTTTTGCAAGAAACAACAATGCATCATGTGCTCCACTGGTTTTGCACTGTGCAGGGACAATATGCAATCATTCAGGATGATCATTTATCCGCACGTTAGATGGTCGGTTGTGAGCACTTGTTGAAAGATGCATGGCATTTCCCTTGAGATGTTGAAAGATTCACCAAAATGCTTATGTATGACCCTCAAGAAAAAAATATGATATATGATACACTATGAAGGGAAGTGATATACACATTAAAGAAGCAAAATGCAGGTAAACGTTCCAATGAAAACCATGTTCCCAGCATCATGTTTTCTAAAAATCACACGTGGAAATACATGGTTCCCAGAATCTATATCAGCAGAATGAACTGAAGAACTTCAATAAGAACTTGCCAACAGATTCGCAACGGAATTCTCAAACCAAATGGCTTGCTCAAAATTGTGATGGTTCTTTCTCAGGAAAGTAGAATCATAATCAATTATGTGTCAAATCCATGGCATCTTACGGAGAACACAATTTTATAGTAGCTTTTAATATCTTAGAAAATATCGTAACCATGCAAAAGCCATTCGCACCAATCTCTTCGAATGATGCCGTTTTTCTAAGCAGCACACCTAAAGGTTTTGTCTTTTAGGGCTCATTTGGATCATAAGTTGCTTAAGATAAGTTACTTATGCCACAAGTAACTTGTCTTAGTTTTTGCTTGTTAAGAAGATAAGTATATTTGGTAAACAACATACTTATCAGCTTCTCCTCTCTTTCATCTCTCTCATGCCTCTCTTCAGCAACTTACAAAAAGTAGAAAAGCTATAAAAAAATAATAATAATAATAATAAAAAACTAAAATAGCTGAAGTGAGAAGCACTTTTAAGTAAAAAAGTTACTTATAACTCATCATAAACCAAACTTACTTATTTGAAATAAGTCACTTATCTACTGCTGAATGTAGAAAAAGTAACTGATTTGGTGGTATCCAAACAGGCCCTTAGTGCCAGTTTGGTTACCCAAAAAGTTCCATTCAAGCAGCCTTGTCCAGAAAGAGGCACAAATCCATGGTTTTTCAGCCACCGCTGAGGCGCTGACACCAATTCCTATGAAAATAAAGGTAAGGTTGTCCAAAAAAAAGTAGCCAGCCATTGGTGTATATAAGGCAATCCAAACCAAAAGTTGGTTTTAGCCTATATCTCATAAGGTACATGACTGAGTAGCTATTTTTATACACGTGTTCCACAATTGCCAATATTTCATAAGCGAGTGCCCCCACACTAAAGCACAACACGTGCCACATCCCACCTTCACAAACCTCACAATGCCCATGCCCAAGTATAAATATGTCACATGCACCACTATACATCTTCAAGCACCCACATGTACCACTGTGTATCTTCAAGCAACCCCAATGTGCCACACACCAGTATCAATCTACAAGCGTGTCGCATGTCTAAATGAGCCTATGTGCCAAATGTTTACAAGAGATACATATGCTTGTCCATCCATCCTTAACCAGGATGTTTGACAAAAAACCAGTATAACAGAATCACTCCATCCATATTATCCAGGATGTTTGATTAAAAAACCAAAAAAAAAAAAAAAAACGAAAAACAAGAAAACGAGTATAACAGAATTACTCCGTCTCCGTTCAAGCCTATCCATACAGGCATTGCCTGGACAGATGTGTCCATAATAGTCTATCTGAACAAACTGTGATGGTAAACAAACAGCTGCTTAGTTTGTATAGCTATCAGTCTGAAGTAAGCACCAAGGATATTACCTACATTATGCCATAAAGGGAGTACCTAAAATATTCCCACACTATTCGTATTCAGTTTTCCATCAATCCAAGCAAAGAATTCATTGAGAGGGCTGAAAGGATAAAGTTTCTGATCTCATTGTGTAACACTTGTGTCCCAAATCTGTCACTTTGAATCATGTGCTTGTTGTACTCAAGCCCCATCATTCTTCATACCCTAGTTTATAAATAGCCAACCAAGGATGCAAGTAACCTGAAAGCTCAGACTTTAATAATGAAAAAGATAATGATAATTAATGGTAACTATCATGATAATAACAAGAATAATAAACGATATTAGCTTATAACACCCAAAGAAAGCAACTTACACAGAGAGATTGAGCACCCCCCTCAAACTGAGTCCAGATGCCAGTAGACTACAGGTTTCAAAATCTTTTACGAATAAACAGAGCTGGACAGACAAGAGGCCCACCAGAACCTTACCTAAATCACCAACTATTAAGTGATCCAGATTATGGGTAATCTAAGACCCAGATTGCTATTTTTACCGACCCAAATGATCATCATCTAAGCTTAATTCCAACCAAATTGGTATCAGCTACATAAATCCTGTTCCGCTATTCCACTTTATCAAGGACCATATCTTCAGCTAAACCATGGGACCTCAAATCTTTTCTTACCACCACCCACATCCTTTCAGGCCTTCCACTTTTATATCCTTCAACTTGAATCAACTCACTCCTAAACGGGCAATTCTTGGTCTCTCCATAGCTCATGGCCAAACCATCTAAGTCTATTTTCCCTAATCTTATTACCTACTAGCGTGGCAAATGCATTCATTTAATCATATCCATCCTTGTATTGCCAGTCATCCATCTCGATATCCTCATTTCAGTTACATTCATCCTACGAACATGCTACTCCTTGAATGCCCAGCATTGTTTGAATGCCCAGCATTGTGTCCCATAAAGCATGGCTATAAGGATCCTTACTCTTGCTCGGGTGGTAGACTCTAAGGAGTTTCAACACCTGGTCAAGGGTTCGAATATCCATAGGTGGTGAAATTCAACTAGCGTGAGTGTGTGGGGGTGTGTGTGCGTGTGTTTTAAAAAAATTTTAAAAAAAATTAAAAAAAATTGAAAAAATGGCTAGTCTTATAACTATCCTATGAAATCTCCCCTTCAGTTTGACTAGTCTTATATCCATTTCAAAAGAATTCAGATATATAACCAAATTATGCATGCTCAATGGCATGCCCTAGAGTGACCCACATGATCCTACCCCAGTGTACCACATATTGAAGGAAGTGGTAAACCACATACTTGTTCCTATACCCAGGGACTTAAATATTGATAATATCGGCTGATGCTATCAATATTGTATGTGGTCAATATGATATACAGGGGAAGTCATTAAATTCCCATGTATCTCAAAAAATATCTCACTATATTACCATATATAGAAATATATCAACACATATAGGGTACATTGTGATATTTTGCCAAAAACCCTTCATAAAATTCTCCCTTATCACCAATACATGCGATACATTGCAGTACATTACCCTACCAGAAATTTGAAAAAAAAAAATTGCAAAAAAACTCTAGAAAAATCCATTTCCTTCTAAATTTTTTTAGGGGAATCTGTTTTTCTATTATTGTATGATTCATTAATTATATGAGCTCATTCTGGGTATAATTGCATCACTTCTGTGAAAGAACACGTCATTTAGAACCGTATACAAAAGAAACTTGTTTGTGCATAAATGGTTTTTATGATTTTTTTAGTTCTAAGTGTGTAATCACGCTTACTTCAACATATCGTAAAGTTCTATTGAGAAATTCCATCATTTCCCAATCTTTCCCTTAAAGAACAACGCATTCTCAATATTTCCCATGTGATACTGATATGTTTTTGTATCCCAAGGGTGCACCAATATGTGCATCGATACTGATATTTAAATCACTGCCCGTATCATGTATCTGAGCATCCTGCAATCCCAGTAACCTTGATCCACCAATTCCAGTCCATAGGTTCTCTGCTTCTCGCATACTGCTGCTGTAAATTTCCACCAGAGGATACCGGGTGCACTATTAACCCATTCTGGCCATGGAAACACATCAGGTTGGTCATACTATGGTATCTATCTAGCACAACTGTGGACATCATTGCTATTTTTTTCCATTGGACTCCCTACCGCTATAATTCCATGCTAGTGTGACCCACTATTCCAGCTCATAACAACATTGCACCTAGTTTGAGGGCAATGGCAACAGCACTAACGTATTTCAGCTACAGAAAACCCATTACATGTGTTTTGGCGAATAGGAAAATCAAAGTGGGTCCTAACTGATTTGAACGGTAGAAATCACTGTTTTCTATTGTATGGCCCGCTTGATTATCTGATTGGCTTCAATTTTCGGCTCAACGCCTAAAATGAGTTGGGAAACATAATGGACAGCGTGGATCAAAGTCATACATCAAGGTGGGGCCTACATAAACAACCCTCTCCAAAGCTTGTTGAATCAAGCTAATATTTTTGTTTTCAATTCACGTCCAGCGTCCTGGACGCTGGATGGTTTGTGGCACAACACATATATAAGGTGGGCCACCAAATGCACGGATGGTGTGGGTAAGACATACATCAAGTGGGGTACATCCGGGTGGGCCACATTGCCACATCATCACATAAGAAAATGAAAAAGAGAGGGAGAGAGAGAGAGAGAGAGGCACGCGTGTGATGGAGGGACCCCGCCACTATGGGCCCTCCCTTCCATACATCACAACATAATTCAAGTGGGTCCCATTACATGTGGGCCCACCGATCAAAAATCAACGGTGGAGATTACCTCTCCACCAAAATGAAAGGTCCAGATGACCTCTTTAAATCTAGAAAGTAAACATCATGATGGGGTCCATGAAGATTGGCCCCATCATGAAATGATCATAAGAATCATAGTGGGCCATCAGCCACATTTAGGGTCCAAAGTGATGCGGTAATTAGGGTTGCTATCGCGCGTAACAATTGAATATTTAAGAGATGTTAATCCATGTAGCATTGGGTGTATATATGTGGCCCACCTGATGATCAGTCAGCCTGATTCTGTAGGCATGACATCTACAAAATAGAGATCTTCTAATCAACGGACCAGATGATGTGCATGTGCTACTAGTTTCCAAACTTGGAGCGAGTGTACTTGCCATTTCTCATATTCTTTAGGATGCGAAGGAATTAAAAGAAATAAACGTACCTTCTGTAGTAGCAGTCCCACCGTGGTGTCGTGGTTCAGTCATTTTGTTTCGCACTTGCGGGTTCTGCCCATATACATCCATGGAGAGATGATCATAACCGTCCATCTACTTTGTGCTATCTTGTGTGGATTATAATATGAAAATCCCACAGGTGAATGATCCCAACCAACATTTATTTTCCCGTTGAAAGTGGGCCCTTGGTAGGTTCATTTCCAACCATCCCTTCAAATGCCACTAATCAATGTGCGGCATTTGGACCATATAGCATCCAAGTTACTGTCCGGTAGACGGACAGTTCTGATCATCTGCTCATGGGTAAGTGTGGGCCCCATCCATCATGCAAATGGAAGATGATTGATGGAGAAGCAATTGCGATATGATGGGGTGGGGCATATTTGTCTGGGATGATGAGAATGGTTGTACGAGAAAGACAATGGTTATGAGATTAGTTGGGTTAGTTGCAACAGCATGTGTTGACTATGGCCCATTTGAGCCCTTCCCAAAAAAGCCTAGTAAGACAGAAATTGCTCTATAATTTCGAAACTAGTGACCCACTAACGAGTGGTCCGAGCTCGTTTGGAAAATCAAGACATTTATGGAATGAATTAGGTAGCAAGATTTCCTGTGCGCACTAATTAGAGTTTCAATTAACTATATTCATAGTGTGGCCTATTCGCAATTAGTGAAAACGGCGATTCAGTCATAATCACTCTAAACTGTTTGTTCGTAGGCTATATGGATATTTGGGTCACTTTATTTTGTTAATTACGATTTGACCCCAAGTTGTCTTGGCTTTGGGTAGATCTTTAATTTAGTTGTGGTCATTTTGATTAGTTAGTAATAGGTCGACTAGATTTGGGCCCTATACAAACAAATCAGGAGGTTATACTCGGTGCTTAAGTGATTGGGTGGATTCGTTGACTTTTTACGGTTGATTAATCAAATTTGTACGGTTCTTTACCGGTATCACCCATGTATAGGCCCACTTCGAGTGTCAAGGGTCAATAAGCGACAACGTAAGTTAGTCACATCGAAGGTTTTCAAGGGTTTATGGAAATCCAAAGCAGTGAAAATCCACCCATATCAATTAGTTTAATCTCAAATCTAACTCCACTTCTGTCCAACACTATGTTAGCAGCAAGCTCGGAGCCTTTAGTATAGTTTCTACTTTAATTTTCGCTTCTATCCAGTGCACCGCTACAGAAAGCCGATTAGTTTAGTTTATATATCCACAACCTGGTTGTCGGATCCTCCAAATTGCTGATTTCTAACTTAATTAGTAATTTCTTGATCATGACTTGCTGACCATACACCATGATCGTCTAATGGTCGTTTGGTTTTTCTCATGATTGTTTGGTTTTTCTCATAATAATCCAAGTTCAGAAAATCGTGCGTGGTGTATGTGTGTCAGGTGTGTGTGTAAATAAATAAATAAATAAAAAGGTTCAGAAAATCGTCAAGATAACAGTTTTTTCGCCTGCTTAGACCGTTGGTAATCTCTTTTTCTTAATTTTCTTTTGTTGATTATACTTTATCTACTTCTACATAAATAAAATCAGCATTAACTACTTTTTTAGTTTTTCTGTCTTTATTATTTTTGTTGAGAAACACGATTAAGCTATTATCATTGTTAAAAAAAAAAAAAAAGAGTTCTTATTTTCAAGGCAAAAAGAATTCATTTGAAGAACTAAACCCCTCCCCCCACTCGTTCGCAAATCATCTAATCACTCTACTAATTAATAAATGAATGGACGGCGGATCTTTATAGATCTGGTCTTAATCGGTATATTTCAGTGCCCGGGGTCACAAGCATTCAGTTTAATTCGAGTTGAATACATCTCTAGCATACCCAACACTTATCGTACCCACATACGTTTAATCGAAATTAGGGCATTCGTTACACATGTGGCTGCATGTCTAAATTGAATAGCAATAGAAAGGTAATAACCTAATGCATTGATTTATTTTTTTCTTATTATTTTGCCTTACCCCAAGTAGTTTAGGCATTCCTCTTTATATAGATAAAGTTACAAGTAGTGCATATAATTTAAATATACATAAATAAATTTGCATTGTGTTTGTACTAGAATTTGGTGGACCAAATCAACGATGCAGAATGAGCCATATGGCACAAAAGTTATTTGGAGAGCATGCGTCAAAAAGATAAAGGACATGTCATTTTTACGGATTTGCCTTGATGTTTAGGCTATTTTTGAATAAGGTCGAGGAGCCATTGTGGCCACATCGGCGCTGGAGTATGTGTCTAGCATCTAACGAAGACAAAATTATGATCAAAGAAGAGTAACCGCTCTTTCTCAGCTGGTTACACGCGATAACGCCATGTGGATAAGCAGCTATGCTCATACCTCTCCAGGAAAAAAGTTATACATAGTAAAAGCAGATTTGAAGAAAGAAGCTGAATCCTTAATCCAATGAACAACTCTACCGGTGCAACGTTTTGTATCATAGGTTAGATTCTTCACCACTCATCAACCTCGTACCCATAGCATTAGGTGTAGTTCAAGTTCGTTCCTACGCATACACGGAACCGACCATTAGATATAACTTGTAATCGTAATTCCCTTTCATCTATGCCTATGAATCGGATATGAAAGAAGAACTTAACTTAGAATCCCTCCGCCTATGCTCACATATCAGGTCGACCATAGTTGTAATTTTTAGTTTTTATCTTGATCTCACTCACCAACATGCTATTTTAAGAAGTTCAATATTGTTGCTCTCTTCTAGTGTAACACCCCGACCCCTTTGGTAAGATATTGTCCGCTTTGGCTGGCACAATGTCCACCTTCACGGCTTTGTTCTCGCAGGTGGAAGCGGTTAGCGAACCACTCGTAAAACGCGTCTTTCCAATTAGGGATTGATATTGGCCGCTTCGGGTTGGCACAATGTTCACCCTTACGATTTTGTTCCTACACAGCGGAAGCTGTTAGCGAACTACTGGTAGAACGCGTCTTACCCTTAAGGTCGAAGCTCCACATATAGACTAAGATATCAGGCTCTCCCTTTCCGATGTGGGACTGGACACCCACCTCCTTGATAGCTGACGAGCCAGCTGTCAAGGAGGTAGGTTTCCAGTTCCACATCGGAAAGGGAGAGCCTGAGATCTTGATCTATATGTGGGGCTTCGACCTTAAGGATAAGACGCATTTTGTGGGTGATTCGCTAACCGCTTCCACCTACGAGAACAAAGCCGTAAAGGTGGACATGGTGCCAACCAAAGCGAACAATATCTTACCGGAGGGGCCGGGGTGTTACAAATGGTATCTGAGAAATCTGGGCTATCTGTGGGGCTGCTGCCTTCACTGATAAGACGCGTCCTACCAGTAGTTCGCTAACCGCTTCCGTTGTGTAGGAACAAAACTGTGAGGGTGGACATTGTGCCAACCCGAAGCGGCCAATATCAATCCTTAATTGGAAAGACGCGTTTTACCAGTAGTTCGCTAACCGCTTCCGCTGTGTAGAAATAAAACCGTGAAGGTGGACGTTGTGCCAGCCAAAGCAAATAATATCTTACCGGAGGGGCCGGGGTGTTACAAATGGTATCAGAGCAAGGGCGCTCTGTCTCCTGAGGTGGGGTGAGTCCTTGCCCAGCTGGGTTGGTGACGAGCCAGCTGTCAAGGAGGTGGGTGTCCAGTCCCATATCGAAAAGGGAGAGCCTAAGATCTTGGTCTATATGTGGGGCTTCGACTTTAAGGGTAAGACGGGTTTTGCGGGTGGTTCGCTAACCACTTCCGCCTGCGAGAACAAAGCCGTAAAGGTGGACATTGTGCCAGCTAAAGCTGACAATATCTTATCGGATGGGCCAGAGTGTTATAAATGGTATCAGAGCGAGGGCGCTCTGTCTCCCGAGGTGGGGTGAGTCCCTGCCCAGCTGGGTTGGTGACGAGCCAGCTGTCAAGGAGGTGGGTGTCTAGTCCCACATCGGAAAGGGAGAGCCTAAGATCCTGGTCTATATGTGGGGCTTCGACTTTAAGGGTAAGACGCGTTTTGCGGGTGGTTCGCTGACCGCTTCCACCTGCGGAATAAAGCCGTGAAGGTGAACATTGTGCCAGCCAAAGCGAACAATATCTTACCGGATGGGCCGGGGTGTTATAAATAGTATCAAAGCGAGGACGCTCTGTCTCCCGAGATGGGGTGAGTCCCTACCCAACTGGGTTGGTGACGAGCCAGTTGTCAAGGAAGTGGGTATCCAGTCCCACATCGAAAAGGGAGAGTCTAAGATCTTGGTTTATATGTGGGGCTTCGACCTTAAGGGTAAGACGCGTTTTGCGGGTGGTTCGCTAACTGCTTCCACCTGCGAGAACAAAGTCATGAAGGTAGACATTGTGCCAGCCAAAACGGACAATATCTTGTCGGAGGGGCCGGAGTGTTACATCTAGGTCGATAATTCCATTCCTAGTGGTAAATTATGCTTATTGTCATATCCATCGTCCGATTCTATTTTTCATTCCATGATTCACAAGTCCTTGGTTTTCAAGGAAAAAAGAGAGCTTATTTGAAGGAATAGTCATGACCTTCATAAATCGCATGATTGGAATGCACACAAATTGTCGAATAAATAGATAGCTTTGTCTACCGACTAGTTAGCTAAGCACCGCTCTATCTTTACTCGAGGGGTCAACAACAATAATGATTTGAATCAGACTCAATCAGTTCTAACACACTTGTAAAGCATACACATACCTCGCATGGTCGAAAATTACACCAATACACTGTTAACTCAAATTTAAAATACAAAATGGATCGAGTATATCTTTTTAGGCATCCAAAATTAAAGTCCTCAAATATCCCAACGCTATTAGATTATTGGCATGAAACAATTATCTAACAGTTATTATTCTACCATCATATATATGATTCGATTGTGCCGATAGCTAATACATGTCGGGCGGGGGTCTCTTAAAATATCAGCCACCTCTTAAAGTATGATACCAAAAAACAATTACACAATAGCCATAACAGTACTTAGGTAACAGAATGGTGGGGTCCATTAAGCGATATGGAACTGTAACAGCTACGTAAGAAAAAAATAATAATAATAATTTTAAAAAATTTAAAAAAATAAATAAAAATTTAAAAGAAGAAAAAAAGAAAAGAAGAAGCCTTAATGGCCATAATAGACCATAACGGTCCCATAATAATCCTCCTGTGAGAAAAGAATTGATTGTTGTAGGCTATAATGGCTGTCACGAGGGCTGTAATGACTGCAATGGCCCATATCGGCTCATAAAACTACCTATTATAACTACGTTACCGTTATTGAATTAATGTGAAAGAGATCTCATAGTACCTTAGCTCCTCTCGCGAACCATAGCTTGCCACGTGGCAACACACCTTAGTGGACCACCTCAAATGAATTTCCATTAATAAATGACCTATCAACTTCACTCATTAACTTAGCAATGGCACTTGTGGTTGAGATCTTTCTGGTATTTTAAGTTAACAAAAACCTCATTCAACGGTTGAGATCTTTGATCAAGGTGTATTATCAATGGACACTAAGGCATGATTTCATCTTTAGTTAGAAAAAAATGGAAAGAGAGAACTTAAAATGGAGTTCAATTCACCCATTTGCCAACTTAAGAATCAGCTGTCACTGCATGGGGCCCACATGCTGAGATGGTCAGATGATCGGAACCGTCCATTGCATGTAGACGAATGTAAAATGCTAGAAAGAATAATATTTTCAATAACTCAGGTTCTAATTTAAAAAATCAAAGGTCAGGATCATTTTTCTTTGCATATGGACCCAAGGGGACGCTTGTGATCACACATGCTGACATAGGCAAAGCGATTTCTTTGAAATCTTTGTGGTTTGCTTCTCTACGGTGGAGATGTAATGTTGGAACTGATAGGCAATCCTGTGCCGTCCATTGGGTGGGTCCACCATCAGTCTGATTTTATTTTTTTTCCATATGATGAATACAACACTGCGGACATGATGGACGGCTGTTCCCCCATCCCCATGTAGCGTGGTGACCCCAACAGACTATGTGGGGCCCACCATGATGTATGTGTTTTATCCATACCGTCCATCCGCATATACATCATGGTGGGCCCCACAGAATCCATACCGTCCATCCGCATACCTTCTTGATTGGAAAATCCTGACCGTGCAATGTATGACCTTTTCCCTGTTCATATGTGAACTGATGTTGAATCTTCCCTCTTAACCGTCTATTTCTGGACAATCTATTAAAGGGTTAGGATTCTTCCAATCCTAGGGGCTTTTTTAGCACAGGACTTCAACGCTAGGGCCATGGTCACCCCCTGCAATCATGTACGTTCTAACTGTAGATGGACCACTTATCTAAAATCACAATGACAAAGCAATCCCAACCATCAAATTGATGGCTATCAAGATGGACGGTCAAGATCAAATAGTGAGTGTTCCAAATTCCAACCTAATAAGTCATTGCAAAATCCAACCCTTCCAATAAGTTGGCCCATCATGATGATCACTTCATGCAAAAATCAGCCCCCCAACTAATCAGTGGGCCACCCCCTAGAAAAAAATATCTATCCATTGCTAAATAGAAAAATACAAGTGTTATCCAATCAATGAGTGGATGTGGCTGATTTTTGTAGAAGGCAGTTCTTATTGTGGGCCCAACCTACTAGACGGATTGGATATCTCACACATATGACATATTGAATATTAGACCATTGGGTGGATTATAATGTGTGGTCCAACCAATTCATTTTAAAAGCAGCCATCACTTTCAAAATGGTAATAAACTATCATAGGAGCCTAGGCCACTTGTATAAGTGGAAAATTCCAAATGACCACCAACATTATTAAAAGAAAGAGAGAGACAGAGAGAGTATCACCTACAGCTAGCTGCATGACATCTTGTCATGCCTCCTCACCTTTTCCACCAACATGCACCTCGATTTGGACATTGTACCATGCAAATGGTAAGCCCCACTACAATGACTAACCATCTTGAAAATTCAGCTGATGGACTCATTAAGTGAGCCACACTTGTATGTTGAGTTAGACCATTTGTTGTCCGTTGATCAAACAATATAGCCCATCTGATGAGTGGACGGCCCGATTTTGTGCAAGGAAATCATTATGGTGGGGCCTACCATTTGCATGGTACAAATGTACCACTTAAGTGACCATATCATTGGAAATATGGGATGGTATGACAAGTCATTGTGAGCGAGGGTACGGGAGACCGATTCTCTACTAAAAATCTAAAATATCATAGGCTATAAATTATCTAAAATGGATAGAATTATGATACACTACTATGATAAGTGATTAGGCATGGGATTATTAAATATAGTGCTTTACTATAATCAAATTTTTAATACCAAAAGTAGAAAGGAATGGTGTATATTTTAAAATGAAAAAATTGAAAAGTATACCATTCTAATAGTTAAATTAGAATACAATGGTATTATTGAAATGGATAAAGGAAATAAAAAAAGATATCTCCTACATCCAAACGGTATTGCATCTAGTCTTATCATCATAGTACATCTAAAGGACTTTAGCCTTTAGATCTAGAGTCCTCTTACCATGATCCAAATTGTTCAAATTTCGGCCTCGCCTTAGATTGGTTATATGGATATATAGATCAATCAACTTTAGAGGAAATGTGTCAAATAATCAAAGAGTTGATATATCACATATCGATATTATAAATTCTCTCATTTCTAGGAAAGATTGTTTTAAATTATCAAACAACTTAAGTGACTGATAAGATGAATAAAAATTTACAATTTTACTTGAGTAATGGGAAGATGAATAAAAATTTGCAAGTTTAGTTAAAGTGCCTGTATGTAAAGGTTTTATGAGATTGAATTTATGAGAACTTTTTATAAGGTATGTTGGACATCCACACCATCAATTAAATGCACTCTTCCATGGTGGTCGGCCTAAAAATTAAACCACTCCATGACAGGATGTCCACCTATTTAAACTTTTTTGTTTGTTTATAGGGTCCACTGAGTTGTGGTTCAAACATCTAACCCATCCATTTTATGTGTCCCACTTGGATGGGGTCACACCAAATTTCAGGCCATTTCAAAACTTAAGCAGGCTTGTGAATTATTTTTAGATGTTTTAGGCATAATTTTATATTGTTTCAAATTGCGTGGTGCACATCTAAGTTTGAATACTGGTGGTTTTTTAGACATCCCATAACCTAAGAGAAGACCCACCAAATACACAGAATGAATGTCCAATGTACATGAAGAGAAAGGAGGTAGATTAGTAAGAGGCTTGATGAGCGAATAGAAAAAAGTCATCGAAAAGCCCATAGAGCTTAGCCACTAATACCGTGGTGAAGGTTATACCTCGAAAAGTCAACTACACACACCCACACATGTTATTATTGTTGTGGTAAAGGTTATACCTCATAAAGTCAGCTATATGTGCGTGAGAGAGAGAGAGAGAGAGAGAGAGAGAAATGGTACTGTGAGGTTGAGCTGTGTGGGCCCCACCGTGATGTGTGTCGAATATCTACCCCATCAGTCAGTTGCACCATTCCATGATAGGCCACGGGCTTAAAAATCAAGTCAATCCATTACTTGAGTGGGCCACGCCACATACATCAGTTGAGAGGGATTACCCTCCATTCAAACATTCATAATCCTTTAGTGGGCCCATGCCACCGAGATGTGGTTCACAAATCCAGCTCATCCATTGTGTGTATCCCACTTAGATGAGGGGTCAGACCAAGTTTCAGCCACACCCAAAACTCAAGTGGACGGTATCAAGTGCTTTTATATCTTTTAGGCATGCCTTTACATGGTTTTCGATGGTATATATGGCCCACCTTAGTTCCATATATGCCTAATTTTTGGGATATCTCATAACCCGAAGGAAACCCATCAAATGCACGATGTTGATGTTGGACACACATCACGGTGGGGCCCACACAGCTCGACCTTATAGTACCATTTCTCATAACTTCTGAATAATAAAAGGGTTGAAACACTTCAATCAAAAGTCATTTTAGTTATACGGCGGGCACGCCTAAGTTAGATCTATCATACAAAGAATTTTAATAGTTAAAAAGGACCTGCGATGTTCCAAAGTTAAAAAGGACCTGCAATGTTTCAAATTATTCTATTATATTTTATCGTGTACGGCCTCGCATGGCTATTTTTCCTATTTTCAATTCATCTAGGTAACATACGTGGTGTAACATAGCGTGCACGAATTTTATTTTATTTTTGTTAAGTGTCATTATCATGCAACACACGTCGCATTTTAGGCATGACACGTGTCATTAAAAATTTAAATACCATAAAAAGTAGGTCACCAATTGCAACCAGTTAGGTATTATTTATTTACGTGGGACACATGTACCATGATGTTTGAATATAAATATATTTGGGGCGGCTTCATTGATACAGGAACCACCATAAATAATAACTGTATCTAGATTTTGTGGCATCCAATCCGTCCAAAAGTTGTGCCGTTCCACAATAATCAAACTCTCCAAAAATCAGTTTGATCTAACCATTAGATGACCCACCAAACTTGGGTATTGTACCTGTGATTCTAGTTCAGCTCTCCTTTGTTCATTGTTAGTTTTTAGTTCAGGTCTATCAGAAGTGTTTTCAGTCTTATTTTAGTATGGTCCAGACCGTCAAAGCTCAAAGCCATGTGATACCGTGTTTGATTGAGCAGAGGCAGGGACCAGGGAAGCTCACTTTACCAGACTCGGAAAAGCTCGTCTCACCTCGGCTTGAAATTGGATTCAAACCGAGTTACATTGGTTTTTGGAGCTCAAAAAAATTTCAAACCAAGTTTGAGTTTGCCTAAGCTTAACTCGGCTCTGATTGAACTTCAACTTGAAGCTACTTTGATCGAATTATCTCAGTGACTTGGTTTTTTGTATATTGACGTTGTTCCCCGAGTGTTTGATAAAATGAATCAACAAAATGTTGTTTCGAGTGCATACATTCTCCGCGTCATCAGCTGGTGGTGAGGAAGAAATGAATATAAAATAAATCGCTTCCAAAAAGCCTTTATATTATAAGACTACCGTCACATCTTGATTTTGATGTTGCTTGCTAAGTATTTAATGAAATACTTATGAAGTATTGTTATTGTTTTGCATCCTGTGAGAAATTGAAGATGCATTCTATATATTTGAGAAAATGTTACACATGCTCAAATTCAGCTTGATCTGACCCAAGCTGTTAATCGAACAGAGACAAGCTGACCAGACAAGGTTGAGGACCGAGCCAAGCCAAGTTCAAACTGGGGTTAGCTGCGGCCGAGCCAAGCTACTCAGTTCCACTCCTGTACAACTCTAATTGTAGATGACTCCAATACAGTGGTACCCATAGCAATAACTCTTGATCTCAGCAATGTCTCAATTAAAAAATCTCTTGGGAAATTTTCATTTTTTAAAAATATTTATTATAAACTTAAAATAATTTTCAAAACTATATATGTACAAATTTTTCTTTGAAATCACGATAATTTCACAATAAAATCTCAAAAAATAAAAATTACTAAAATTTTGAAAATCCTGCAAAATTATATAATAATATTGTTTGGTAAAAATTTGGTGAGACAATCTTGACATTTCAAATGTAGACAACATTTGTTACAGTGGTTGCACCCTAATAAAACAAATTTGTACGGTTAGATGGGACATAGTGGTCATCTCGATTGGTAGATCTGTTAGACCACTTCTCTTTGTTGGTCGTTGAAATAGGGGGACACCACTCTCAATCATTTCCTAGAGTGAAACCTTTCTTCCTGCCGTTGTGGGGCCATGTGTTCTTGAAAAACCATTAGTAAGGGCCACTGTCCTTCTTCACCTGCCAATGTATAAACATGTAATGTTCACACAAAGTGCTTCCTTTGCTGCCAATGTGTTACTTTCATGGAACATTCAAACCATTCAAAAGTTGGGTCACAACTTTCTGTTGAAAATCAGGAGGACGTGAATTGCATGGCGACCCTAATGTGTCGGATTTGAATGGGCCATGTGACGCTGTAATAGATGGGGATTGGGTACTACCCCATCAGGATAAGTCAGAGACGAAGGTCCTGTTAAGGGTTATGTGGGGTCCACTGTGATGGATATGTTTTATCCATGCCGTCCATCCATTTTGAAAGATCATTTTAGAGCATGAGACCAAGAAGGAGATAGGTTGAAGGCTCAAGTGGACCCCACCATAGGAAGCGATAGGAAGGTCTTGTTAAGAGGTATGTGGGGTCTGCTGTGATGAATATGTTTTATCCACACTATCCATCCATTTTGAAAGATTATTTTAGAGCATGAGACCAAAAAAGAGATAGATCGAAGTCTCAAGTGGACCCCACCACAGCAAGCAATGGGGATTGAAAGCCTAATGTTGGAAACTTCTTAGGGGCCACGAAAGTTTTGGATCAAGTTGATATTTATATTCTCTTCACACAAGTCTATGAGAATTTATGAACAAGTTAGATGGCAAATAGACATCATAGTGTGACCACGAAGTTTTCAATGGTAAGTGTTCAATCCCCACATCTTCCTGTGGTGTGGTCCACTTGAGCCTTCAATCTGACTCTTTTTTTATGCTCATAACTTAAAATAATCTTTCAAAATAGATAGATGGCATGGATAAAACACATACATCATGATAAGCTCCATAGAGCTCCTCACGTGACTGTCCATCTCTAACTATGCGGTGGTAGTAGTACCCAATCTGCCCCATTCATTGTACCTATATCTTTAACAGTTGCATGTGACTCAATTAAATCCCACCATCTGATGCTGGAATTACCTTGCAATCCGTATCGAAACTACGATGGTTTTGGAGTGGATGGACTGCCCATGTTGCACACCTCAAAATATCACTTAGATATTCATGGGAACCGGCCTTATGTTTTTTTAGAGTATCCAGCTTCATTTCTTTAACTGGTAACCATAATAATAATAATAATAATAATAATAATAATCATGGATTTGATGAGTCTCCCAGTAAATTCGGATTCAGTCAAATCAAACTAGATCTAATTTAGCACAGTGGGTCAATAGCAAAAATAGGCCTATTTGAACTTGACTTCAAGTCATCCATGACTCGATTGACCCAATACTAGAGTACTAGACTAGATTAGGGTGAGCATTTTCACTTAGCCAGGAAAGGACATGTTTTGGATGTGAGGAATTCAAATTGAAAGAAAATAAAATAATAATAATAATAATAATAATAATAATTATTATTATTATTTTTCATGAAAACTATTAGAATATGAACTTGGATTTTGAGTATTTTTTTAAGAGAAGCTGATTATATACTTAGTAGCTCAGTCTGCTTTCACGTATGGAGTAAACTCTGTTGGGCCCACCGTGAATGTATATGGCTTATCCACACCGACCATCCATTTTTTCAGCTCATTTGAGGAATTGAGGCCAAATTTGAAACATATCTAAAGTTTAAGTGAACCCTACCATAAGAAACCTTCTTAGGTTTCACAATAATGTTTATTTGTCATCCAACTTATTCATAAAGTCGGAAAATACAAATATCAGCTTGATCCAAGTCCTTTGTAGTCCTAGATAAGATTTCAATGATAGGTATTCAATTCACATTGTCTCCTAATATGTGGTCCGCTTGAGCTTTGGATCTACTTCTATTTTGAGATTATACCCTAAAATAAGTTTAAATGGGTTAGATAAGACAAATAACTCATTGTGGGCCCCTCAGAGATTACTGCATACATAAGTTACTTGGAATGCAATCCAATTTCTTTGTTAAGGTAATACTCACTTAATTTTTTATTTCAAGAATTTAAATTATAAAAAAATATAATAATTGCTTTGTAAAATACACTTTTTTATTTAAATAATTCAAATAATCACATTAAAGAAAAGTCCTTTTCTTTTCCACCGTTTGATATGAAAGTTGCATTTGGCAAAACATGACTTTCTTGTAATTCAATAAAATTAGGCAGCCAAACAATCCATAAGTTCATATGAAAGCTGAAAATGGCACTCAATGGCATCATGTGCAATAGCAAATGGGGATAGAAAAGGCACCATTTCAAGAAATCCAATTTAGACTGTAATCACACTCTAATGGTATGTCTGTTCAAACCAACTCTGAAACAATGAAATAGGATTTTAGTACCAAATTCCACGAATATAATAAATATCTAAATTCCAAGTGGGCCACACCACTACTAGAAAAAGGCAGGGATTTAATACCTTACCAATGAAACCTTGTTGGGATCTATGTGGGGCCCACGCGTGGAATTGAGTGGGATTGAATTGTATTAGATGGGTACATGTTTGGGAATACCATAGTATTGTAGCCATTCAGTACCATTGTAGCCATTCAATCCCATGTTTGGGATAGAATTTTTGCTACGAAAAACACCGGATTAAACAAAATCATATTTGGTGGACCATGGAATCGTAATCAACGGACCAAATTCATAGCAGATGTCAAATGTCGTTCACTTGTACACATATATAACCAAAATGTCATATGTAAACAGAGCATATGGATGGACAACATGGATAAATGCATGCATTAATATGGGGTCCACATGTGTAGTGGATTTTAATATTAAGGAAAATTCGGCATGAGACCAAATGCAATTCCATCCAACCTAATTCCAATCTTTCCCATCTTCTCCAAACACCCCCTAAAGCTTATATTTGAACTTATTCATAGGTTGGATGGTTAAAAAAACATCACAGTGGCCCTTAGAAAGGTTTCAACGGTGGGTGTCATTACCACCGCAACTTCCTTTGGTGTGGCCCATTGGAACTGTGGACCTACCTCATTTTTAGGATCATAACTTAAAATGGTATGATAAAAGCGATGAACGGCGTGGATAAAACACTTACATCTCTATGGGCCCCACTACCAATCGGGCTGCACCTGATTCCAACCTTTCCCATCTTCTCCTAATGTAATTGTACGGGACTAAATGCAATTCTAACCCACCAAATCTCATCTAATACAGCCAAACACCCCCTTGATAAGGTTTTCCCTTCGTCTATGAGAATCCAACAGTTAGCAATTGTATTGCTACTATTTCTTGTGGTACGGCACACTTGTCAGGTCATTTTCTTGTCTTTTATGAAATACGAAACAGATGTCGCAGGGATACAGATTACATGTTATCGCGTGCAAACAAATATGGTACATTGGGCGTGGTTTTAGATGTAGTCGGGCAGGTACAGCCAAAGATTATTTTCAGCCGTATATTTGTTTCATAAACTCTGGCCCACCTGACAAGTGTACTGACCTGATTCTTCGGGAAGTGCATCTACCTAACGATGCCGCTATAATGACTGGATTGGATCTCATACCAATTTGCCACGCTGGCACTCAAAGCTCGTACGGCACATCAAAGCTCTAGTCTTCCAACACGTGGTAAATTGCCTCTCACATGGATGCTACCTTTTATCCAGCGTTTTTTATGAACAGTGCAAAACTTACCTCCTCAACTTAGACCTTGTACGTACGGACAGAGCATTTGAGTACGGAAATAGTCCTGTCCGTACGTGCAATGCTATTGAAAAATAGGGGTATTTTCGTCCTGAAATGCTCTGTCCGTACGTGCAAGGTCTAAGTTGGGATGGTAAGTTTTGGACAATTCGTAAAAGACACTGGGTAAAAGGTATCGTTTACAGTGGTAATTTTTTCCTTTTACATTGAGTCCGTGTAATCTAAGACATTGTATGGCCCACCGTAATATCCACGTAAAATCCACTCCGTCCATCAGTTTCTACATACCATTTTAGTGTGCAAACCCAAAAATAATACAAATAAAAAATTCAAGTGGACCACGCCACAAGAAACGGTATGGATTAAATGCCCACCGTTGAAGCCTTGGTTGGGTTACATAAATTTTAGAAATTTTAGATCAGGATGATATTTGATTTCCCTTAATCAGTGAGGCACATGTGCCAATGTCCCACATGCTTTCATGATCTGAGACATTCATCAGGTGGGGCCCACCATGGCCATGAGCTGATGTGTTTAGATCATCCTAATGGCCACAAAAACATGTAAATTTGGACATCCATGATTTATTTGTTTAAATCCACGCCGTCCATCCGTTTTTCCAGCTCATTTTAATGCCTGAGCCGAAAAACGAACCAGATCAAAACCTCAGACGGACCACAGCACAGTAAACAATAGTAACTGACCGTTAAAAACTTCCTGTGGGCCACAAAATTTTTGGATCAAGCTGATTTTTTATTTTATTTTTTAATAACCTTCATCCAGGTCTTTCTCACCTGATTAACAAGTTAGATGAAAAATAAATATTACGGTGGGCCTTAGGGAGATTTTAATGGTTGGCTTTCAATCACCACTGTTTCCTGTGGTGTGGTCCACCTTAGAATTTGATTTTCTTCATTTTCGGGATCATGGGTTAAAATTTAAAATGAGCTGAAAAGGGATGGATGGCGTGGATATAAAACTCACGTAGAGGTGGGCCCCACAGTTACGTATCCACCAATTTCGGTGGTTCTCTAGATCCACCGACTCCGGGTCAGTGGGGTCTACTCAGAATATATGCACTCGCTCTTGTTCGGCGATCCTGGAGTTTTGCTAGAATACATGCCGATGCATTGCAAAATGATACATGACACGTCAGATATTTTTACCATTTGATCTATTTAATCTGATCCAAGCCGTTTATATCGTGGGCCAAAGCTTAGATGGAGGATAGATAAAAAGAAGCACCTTCAACTAGACTATTTTCTTCTGCATATGGACGGTTTTTATAAACCTTGTGTAATCAAAGGGTGGAATATCTCTATCCTGAATAAATTATAGTTATACCATATTCGACGTGTGTCCCATCAAATAAATGGTTTGGATAATTGAAAAGAGCCATTTATCTGATGGGACTCAAATCCAATACGGGGCCCATCGGATAAATGGTTTGGATAACTGAAAAGGACCGGGGTCTAACGGCTAAAGTCGCGCTGCATCCTGTTGCAATACAATGCGATGTTATTCTCACGGAACTCTTTCCTTCGGAAAAGGATTGGCTACTCCCCCTGACGCCAGCCCCGTTGCTGGTGGTCGGTGCTCCGTGGGCCCCACCATGATGTATGTATTTCATCTATTCCGTTCATCCATTTTTAAAAATCATTTTAGGGTTGATAGAAGAAAAATTATAGGTATATAAGTCTTAGGTAAGTCACACCACAGGACAAAAATAATGAATGGATATTCACAATTAAAATCCTCCTAAGGGCCATTGTACTGTTTATTTGACATCCAATATGTTTATTTGGTCATAAAGGCTCAGATGAACCGAAAAAATAAATATAAGCTTGATCCAAAACTTTTATGCCCCCAAAACGTTTTTAATAGTCAAAATTTATTCAACACTTTTTTCTGCAATGTGGTCCACTTGAGATAGAGATATATTTATTTTTTTCTACCATATCATAAAATTATATATAAAAATATATAGACGGAATGGATGACACACATAAATCATGGTGGGTCCCACAGAGCACAGACCACCGGCCAATGGCTGGTGTCAGGGGGAGTAGCCAATCCGCTCCCCCTTCCTTCGACCGACGACAGGTTTTTTCTCGTTTCTGCATTAAATATCGGTGATACTGTCGTTTTTCATTAAATGCAGTGGCGGTACGATCTGGTAGTCAGCAGGAGCACTGAATTATTTGGGCCCACATGCTCCTGGAGAAGGAACAACGGAGCCACACGCGTCGAATTGGTGACCACGCAATCCCTAGGTGGGGCCCACCTCACCTTCGCCTAACAAGGTGGGCCTCGTGAAGCCGAATAAGTGAATGTGGTCCCGAGGGACTCCAATTCGATAGTGACCCCTCGAGTACCTACGTCGGTGCAGGAAAAGCTCTATGGGCCCACCATGATTGATGTGTTTTATCCACGCCGTCCATACATTTTTCTAGATCATTTTAGGGCGTAATACCAAAAATGAGGCAGATCTAAATCTCAGGTGGACCACACAACTGTAAACAGTGGTGATCACCGTTAAAAACTTCCCAGGGCCCACTGAAGTGTTTATTTCCACCCAAGCTGTTGATTAGGTCACACAGATCTGGATGAAGGAAAAACACGAATATCAGATTGTTCAGATACTTTTGTGGCCTCCATGATGTTTTTAATGGTGTTCATTCAATCACCACTTTATTTGTCTGTGTGGTCCACCTGAGATTTGAACCTGTTTAATTTTTAGGTCTCTTGCTCTAAAACGAGCTGAAATAATGGATGGTCGGCGTGGATAAAACATGTGGGGCCCACAAAGCTTTTCCAGGACCAGCGAGACGTCAATGGCCACCACCGAATCCGACTACGGTTCCGAAGAAAAGATACGGGGGCAACGAGGCATTAAATAGGTGAACCTTGGTACACATGCCACCTTCACACGCTTGTGTGAGATCTAGCCATGTAAGTAGATCGAGACCCACATCAATATATTTGCTCCACTCACATGATTGAGTAATGAGTATAGGCTATAGTAGAACTGGAAGGAATCTGACCCTATTCGGCGAATCCGACCCGATCTAGTGGATCTGAATTGATCCTAAGGCTTAGATCGGTACGAATCGAGTAGGACCACTCAGATTCGATCGTATATCGGATCGAGTTTAGATCGTGGTCTATCCAAACCGATTTGATCCGAAATCCAAACAAATCCTAACCCCCTTTTCTCTACCCGAAGGAGGCACGGCACTCACCCATCTCTCCTCCTTTCTCTCTAGATTTTCCTCCTCTCCTTCCTTCTCTCTTCCTTGCTCTCTCGTTTTCCACATCTCCTTCTTTTTCTCCACCTTTCTCTCCCTCTCTCTCCCTAGACTCAACTCGATTTGACTCGAGTCGGTTTCCCTATACTCAACTCAAGTCGGACTCAGTTCGAGTCAGGCCAGCAAAAATTCGGATCGGATACAATTAGCCCTACTATACTCAGTCCCGAATCAGATCGAATTCGGGTTAAGCTCGAAAAATCAATTTGATTCAAGTTGGACTCAATTCAGTCCGATTCGACTCGATGCCCAACTCTAACTATACGTGATTTTTATTCATAGCGGTACATTTTTCTTGGACTACCATGGCCAACCTGATTGGTGGATCTGTTTTACTAGCTATAAAGTTCATGGTGTCATAGGGACATACCCTGATTCACCATAACATTCCACCGTGAGGAAAGATTTAAGCCGCTCTTCAAAAATCACCATTGTGGAGAAGTGTGTCACCTGAAATAATAGGCCGATCTGATCATTAGGTGGACCATACACGCACATAGAATCCAAACCGTTGATAAATGCCCACCATTAAGATAGGAATAAGATGATCAAATAAACTTCATCTTTGGTCTATAATGTATTTAAATCAAGGAATATAATTTGGACAATTTGATTTAACAATTTGCATGCCACGTTCACCGATTTCTAAGTTCCTGTGTATCATCCATCGCACTCTCCCGAGTAACAAGGGCTGTCTTTGACTCAAGTGGACAACATCACGTGAAGTTAGGCCATGTTTGGGTTCATGAAAGGAATAGGAAGGAAATATCCTTTTTCACGGAAACTTTAGCTGTCCATGAATAAATTCTTTGGGAGAATTTTTGAAAAGCATTCCCACGTTTTCCTGAAAAGAACATATATTTTTAGTTACATATGTAAATATTGTTAAATAGTCGGATAATAATAATAATTTTCGAAGGGTTTTTGTTTAAGAGGAAAATACCATCATAATTACTCATCCAAAATAGTATCTAAATGCATGAAATCCAACGTAGATTGGGGACCGTTGAAATCCATGTGTCCTACAGTGATGTATTTATAAGATCCACACTATCCATCCGTTTTTCCATCTCATTTAAGGGCATGAGACAAAAATTGAGGCAAATTGGAAGCTTAAGTGGACAACACCACAGGAAACATTGGGTAATGACGTGGACCGTTCAAAATTGAAACTTTCTTAGGGCTTATACGGATGTGTATCTATCGTCCAACACCACAGGAAACATTGGGTAATGACATGTATGAAGGGTATACATAAATATCAGCTCAATCCAAAACTTTTGTAGCCCTGTGAAGTTTTCAATGTTAGGATTCAATTCCCATCATTTCCTATTATGTGGTCCACTTAAGCTTCAAATATGCCTTTTTATTATTTCATGCCCTAAAATGAGGAGACAAAATGGATGGACGGTTGGATAACATAAATACATCATGGTGGGCCTCATAATTTTTAAATGCACAAATTGTAAGAATGAATTCTCTTGACTGAGAAGCTTCCAACGGTCAACATCAACCCCAGGATTATTATATTGTAATCATATGGGTAATTAATTATTACTTATTTTAATGAATTACAATAGTAAATGAAAAATCAAACACTCTATAAGAGTTAAACCCAAAAGTAACACGGCCACATCTAATTACCTTACATGAGTCACATGTTCCATTGTCCATTTTTCGTTTCACATGTATATCTTCCCTTGCACCCCACAGGTTCAATACTAATGTTCCAAGCATATCACATGTGCTAATGTGCTATGTGAGCTATCATCCATCTTCTCCATGTCCCACATGCAAAGCGTCCCATATGTACTAATTTATCAAATGTAACACTATTAATCTTCTCCCATGCCTTTTTGGTAGCGTGGATTCTGAACCTCCTATGTTCAGAACCCCCTATATTTGAAACCCTCTAGATTTGAAATCCTCGTATTGTATTTGATACCTTGGAATGATAATCAACTTTAATCCAAAAGTATACTATGAATGATATATTTACAAGGGTTTGAATTTAATTACTTAATCAACTTTAATATCTCTAATTAGTGACGTATATAATGTTTGACACAAATGGTTGTAATAAGCCGCCTGAAATATATGCTTTGCCCGAAAATGATGAAATTTTAAGCCTCAGATGGGCCACAAGCACAAGATTATGTTTAAGTGACTAACCAATGATTTTTTGTCGATGATTTACATGGATAATGTTTGGATGGTGTTGATCATCATATTAAAGCAATTATAGTAATACAATTGATAATCTAATTGTTTTTTGGATATCATTAGTGGGTCATGTGCCCAATAGAATAATTGTATAGTGACACATATTTTACACATGCAACTATTGAAAGTAGGTGTAATACATGGTGTGAAACAACCCAAATGCAAAGTGTCCCACATGTATCAATGTGTCACATATACCTCCATGCCAATAGTTAATTTAAAAGAAATTATTTCCAGCAAAAAATTTTATGTTACCAAATAATTAATTTGAAATTAGGTTCAAAATTCCTAAGTAAATATTGTTGAAAAATAAATAAGAAAAATAATATTTACTTTTACATAGTTTGGTGGAAATAAGGTTTTCATACTGCCCATTTGTTTAGCCATCTGTCCCACTAATGTAAAGAAAAAGTGCCCCTATTGTGATTTTTACTAATGCCAAACAAAACCCGATAACCACCCATAAATGTAGACGTGGATCCTACCATGATATATATGTTTCATTCATGCTGTCTATCTATTTTTTCAGATCATTTTATGGAATAAAACCAAAAATGAGATATATCCCAATCTCAAGTGGACCACATTATAGGAAACAGTGTTGAATGAGCGTTGACCATTAAAAACCTTCGGGGGGGGGGGGGGGGCATATATAAAAGTTTTGGATCATGCAGCTGATATTTATTTTTTTCCTGTATGACCTAATCAACAGACTGGACGTCAAATAAACAGTAAAGTAGACCTTAGGGTGATTTTAATGGTGGATATCCAATCACTATTGTTTTCTTGTGGTGTGGACCACCAGAGATTTATATCCCTCTCGTTTTTCGGATCAACCATTAAAATGATCTATAAAAATGGATGAACGGCATGGATGAAACACATACATCATGGTGGGGCCCACAGAGCACCGACCACCAGTAGCCAATCCGTTTCAATGGCTAGGCTGTCACCTCCCGGCTTCTCTCTTCCTCCTCGTGGTGGGCCAAGGACATGTCTGTTTTACTGCATAAAACAGGTATTGCAGAGGATTCCAGTTCAATACAAATATGGGCCCTACGTCTGCTCACGGTCAGCAGAGAAGTCACTGTCAAAAGGATAGAGCGTACTCCGTTTTTTTCTAAGACTTACTATAAGTGCTGTTAAAGGGCCGGGCCTGGAGTTGGTGTCGGCCCGGATTTTGAACTGTTTTGGGCTGGGAACGGGCAGGAGCTTTGAGTGGCCACCGTGATGTATGGGTATTATCCATACCGTCCATTAATTATTTCGTATCATTATAGGTTTTAAAATAAAAATTAGATAGATACAAGGCTCAAATGGACCACACAACAGGAAGCAGCAGTGATAATGATTCTCACCGTTGAAAGTATTCTAGGGCCCACCGTGATGTTTATTTGCCATCCAAACTATTCATAAAGTCACGTAAACATGAATTAAGAGAAAACACAAATATCAGCTACATCCAAAACTTCTGTGGCCCCAAGAAGTTTTCAACGGTAATATTTTAATTCCCATTCAGTAGTCCACTTGAGAATTCGACCTGCCACATTTTTGGCTTTATACCCTAAAATGATACATGAAATTTTTTTTTCCTCTTCGTTAAGGTTTTTGTGACCTTATGAACAGATTAGATGGAAAATAAACGTTATGATGTGCCCTATGAATTGTTTAACGGTGAAAATCATTATCTCAGCTGCTATCTGTGGTGTGGTCCAGGTGACCTTTGGATATGATTCATTTTTTGGATAATGCCCTAAAATGATCTCTAAAAATAGATGATCGGTGTAGATATAATAAATACATCACTGTGGGGCCTATGTAACTTTCATCTCCTTTGAACCGTTCGTACAACTCGGAGCTCGAGGAGCGTCGGTACTCGTCTTCGCACGACACGTTCTTGCAGCAGCTATATAGCTGGTGTGACGTACACCCGTCAATCCGCTTCCTAATTACATTGGTTTTCCACCGTTCATTTTGAAGTCCTCGGATCAGAGGGATAGGATCATTCGATGCACGTGGATTTTAAACCATTTGATCTGTAGTAGATGCTGCAGGATCAAAGGTCCCAAGCGATTAATGACCACAACACGTGTACGGTTCAAAGATTACACTACCACGTGCGAGAGAAGGGAGAACGTTTGCCTAACGCCTTCCACAGTAAGCTAGGTGGGGCCACCATAATGTTTGTGAGAAATCCACCCCGTCCATCCGTTGTTCCGGATCAGATCCATACTCAAGTGGCCACACAACTGGAAAAAGTGAGTAAGCAAAATCCTACGGTTGAAACCTCCCTGGGTCCACCGCGAGGTTTATATGCCATCCATACCGTTCATAAGGTGCTTCTATAGCCCCACCAATGTTTTAACGGTAGAAGATCAACCATTATCTTTTCTGTCGTGCGAGCCACTTGAGTTTTGGATCCGTCTCATTTTTGGGCCATGTCCTAACAATATCTGGAACAATGGATGGACGGCGTGGAATTCTCACAAACATTAGGTGGGCCCCACCGAAATTCTCACGAGCATTTCGCAGGCAATCCGCGTCCCATCGGAGTTCATCCGCCTCCACCGGATCCTGTCCCCTCGAATTAAATGAGCGCGCCGTGACGCAACGTGAACGGTCCGGATTGATGTAACGTGTACGGTGAGTAATGAGTGACCACCGTCTGTCTACCCTATCAGTACCGGTTAGTATTCCAGGGTAGGAGCGCGGGTTGGGTGACGAGTAAAATATGTGGAGCCCACCATGACATATGTATCCACACCGTTCATCCATCTTTTCAGCTCATAGTAGGGTATGATACGTAAATTTAAACCATATACCCACATATTTTACACGGTAGACGTTATGATCCCAAAATTTTCATGTGGTGTAGTCCATTTGCTCTTTAGATCTTCTTAAAGTTATGTCTGATAAAACTGATGTACAGTGTGGATTATACAAATACATCACAGTGGGCCCTATAGAATTTACTCAGTACGCTATATCCACAATCCACCCATTTTTCGAGATTATTTTAGAACATGGCCCAAAAAATCAGGTAAATCTAAAACTCAAGTGGACCCCACCATTAAAAGCAATGGGGATTGAATACTTACCATTGAAAATTTCTTTGGGGCCACATAAGTTTTGGATCTGCCTCATTCTTAGGCCTATGCCAAAAAATGGGTCTGTTTGGCTAGATTGATCCCACGATATTAGGAGGGATGGGATCCCGGTATTCCAGGATGTGCACGATGAACCAAACGGAGATGAACCAAACGGACCCGGTGAACTTGTCCCGTGATATAAGCAATCTCGTGGATCTTAAAATAATCCTACGACATCACCATCATTACCTTAAACTTGATCCCATCCCCTAGTTGGACGGATTGGAAGGTAAAATCCCGAGATATGCCGGCCGTGCCACACAGACCCAGTGAACTTATCCGGAGATATAGCAATCCCATGGATCTTAAACTAATTTATTGACACTACCATCGCTACCTTAAAATCCATCTCATCCCTCTTAATCCAATGGGATTCGCCCAGCCAAACAAATCTAAGGGCCCGTTTAGCCGGCTGGATTAGATGGGCATACATGGGATGGAGTTGCATCTTGTCCTGTGCCAATTCCACTCCATGTTTGGGAAGAGTGGAAAAGCTTGGAAGTAGGTTAGATGGAATCGCATCCGTCGTGTGCCAATTTCACTCAATGTTAGCAAGTTGTGTAGGTCACACCACGATGTATGGGCTATATCTACACCGTCCACCCATTTTTCGAGATCATTTCAGAGCATGGGCTAAAAAATCAGGTAGATCTAAAGCTCAGGTGGACCCCACCATAGAAAGCAATGGGGATTGAATACTTACCGTTGAAAACTTCTCTAGGGCCACATAAGTTTTGGATCTACCTCATTTTTAGGCTCATGTCATAAAATGAGGTTACAAATCAAATGAACGGTTTAGATATAATACATGTTTGTTATTCTCAATAGTTTCAAATGATGGTGAGTATATCATTTCAATGTGCTACTGTATTAAAAACAAATTAAGGAATTAAGTTTATCCCATTGCAACAAGTAACAATCACTACCATGGGTAATAATTATGTTTTTTTGAATCCCATCCTACCTAATCCTTTCCAATTAAATTGGCCTAATAGGCCCTAAGGGCGTGTTTGGGTTAGGGCGTGTTTGGGCAGTGGGATTAGAAGGGATTAGGTGGGATGGGATTCATCTGGTCCTGTGCCAATTCCACTCCATGTTTGCTAAGAATGGAAAATCTTGAAATTTGATTAGATGGAATTGCATTGGTCTCGTGCCAATTTCACTCAATGTTAGCAAGTTGTGTAGTCCCAACATGATGTGTGGGCTATATCCACACCGTCCACCCATTTTTCAAGATTATTTTAGAGCATGGGCTAAAAAATTAGGTAAATCTAAAGCTCAAGTGGACCCGACCATAGAAAGCAATAGGGATTGAATGCTTATCATTGAAAACTTCTTTCAGGCAAGGTAAGTTTTGGATCTACCTCATTTTTAGGCTCTTACCATAAAATGAGGTTACAAAACAAATGAACTATTTAGATATAACACATGTGTGTTATTCTCAGTAATTAATGGTGGGTATATCCATTCAATGTGCCACTGTTTTACTTGCCATGGGTAATAATTATGTTTTTTAATCCCATCCCACCTAATCCTTTCTAATCCCACCGCCCAAACCTATCCTAAGGGCTTGCTTGGCTGGTTGGATTAGATGAGCTTATGTGGGATGGAATTGCATCTGGTCCTGTACCAATTCCAATCCATGTTTGGAAAGAGTGGAAAAGCTTTGAAGTAGGTTAGATGGATCTGCATTGGGTCCCGTGTTAATTTTACTAAATGTTAGCAAGTTACTTAGGTCACGCCAAAATGTGTGGGCTAAGATTATTTTAGAGCATGAGCCAAAAAATTAAGTAGATTTAAAGCTCAAGTGAACCCACCGCAGAAAAGCAACGGGGATTGAATACTTACTGTTGAAAACTACTGTAGGCCATGTAAGTTTTGGATCTAACTCATTTTTAGTGCCATGCTGTGAAATACGGTTACAAAACAACTGAACAGTTTTGGATGGATATGTGTTATTCTCAGTCATTTAATGCAGCTGGCTAAATATGCCCTAATGGCGTCCTGCGGTGGTCAACACACTATCCGCATCCCCATGGTAGGCGTGCCGACATCTAACGGAGAGACATTCGGACGGCGAGGAAAGCGACAGACGAGAGATAGTTGCACGACTTTTTGCTTCGTCGCGACGCGCTCTGTCTGAAATGGACAGTTCCAGTTTTACGCAGAGGCGTCATTCAATCGGCGAACATCTGACGGCTTTTTATACGGAGGGCAGAGACAGGAAGCGGATTGGCTGGCGTACCTCACACCAGCCATACAGCTGATGACGTTAGCATTTTCTTTGGGTCTGATCACGAGGTATATCTTATATCCCAACCGTCCATCCATTTGGCGAGTTCTTTTTAATACTTGAGATAAAAATTAATACAGATCTAACCAAACTGCAAAAAGCGGTGGGGGAATGAATGTCTCCTATTGAAACCCTCTTTGGGTCCACACAAGTTTTAGATCAGCGTGGAATTTGTTTTTTATCTTTATTCAGGTCTTTGTGGCCTTTTGAACAGATTGAATGGAAAGTAAATATTGCGGTGGCCCTACAAATTTTTTAACGGTGAAAATCGTCATCTCCACTGCTATTTATGGTGTGTTACAGATGATGTTTTGGATATAATTCGTTTTTTGGAAAATTATCTCTAAGAATAAATGAACGGTGTGATATTATAAATACATAAATTTGAGGCCTATAAAACTTTGATCTCCTGAGTGTCGTATTCACCCCGACACATATCTACAGCAGCTATACAGCTGGTGTGTGGTACATTGTGAAATGATCTTTTACCATTGAAAAATTCCACTAGGGTTATAGAAGTTTTGGGTGTTTTCCCTTCATTCATTCCTGCTTAATCTCATGGAGAGGAAATCATTATGTTTACTTTTTCCTTGCCATCCACTTTGGCTTTGGATGTGTCTCTGTTTTTTTTGTTTTTTTTAAATTTTTTTTTGCTCACAGCGTAAATTTTCCTGACATAACAGATGAACAGTAGGGATAAGTGACATGCACAATGGGAAGACCCACAAATATTTTACATTATTCTTTATTTTGGCATTACAAAAGTAAGTGGTCAAATCAAACATGGGAAGAGTGCTGCAATTAGTTAAGGAAATAATTATTACCATTCACGGGGGCATTTCCTACGGGATTGGAAAATCAAACACGCCCATAATACTGTAAAAACAAATAGACGGACATGATGGAAATTCCATGCCTGGAAATAATTTACACTGTGCCCAAAAAATATTACATGTTTGGAAATTCTATAGTATTTGGTCATTCAATCTCATGTTTGGAATGAAATTCTTGCTAACATAAAAAAACCGGATTAAACAAAATTCTGTTTGGTGGACCATAGAATTGTAATCAAAACCAAATTCACAATAGATGCATGTCACTTGTAGACATATAACCAAAATGTCACATGTAAACGGTGTGTATGGATGGATGGCATGGATAAACACATGTATCAATGTGGGGCCCATATGTATATTGGATTTCAAAATCTACTAAAATCCCAAGCCTGCTTGTTTGGCTGGCCGGATTGAACAAGATTAGGAGGGATGGGAGGTAATGATGGTGATGTCAGTGGATTGGTTTAAGTTCCATGGGTTTGTTATATCCAGGACAAGTTCACCGGGTCTGTTTGGCACATTTGGCATATCCCGGGATTTTACCTTCCAATCCCGTCCGTCCAAACATGCCCCAGGCCCGATTGAATGGTATTAGGAGGGATGGGATCAATTTTAAGGTAATGATGGTGATATCAGTGGATTGGTTTAAGATCCATGAGTTTGCTATATCCCGGGATAAGTTCGCCAAGTCTATTTGGCACGTTTGGCATATCCCAAGATTTTACCATTCTATCCCTTCCAATCTGTTCGTCCAAGCACCCCCTAAGGGCCTGTTTGGCCGGCCGGATTGAACGGGATTAGGAGGGATGGGATTAATTTTAAGATAATGATGGTGATGTCAATGGATTGGTTTAAGATCTAGGGGTTTGCTATATCATGGGACAAGTTCACCGGGTCTGTTTGGCATGTTTGGCATATCCTGGGATTTTACCTTTCAATCCTTTCCAATTTGTCCGTCCAAACACGCCCTAGGACCAATTGAAAATGGCTATGATTGTTTTGTCTGTTTAAAATATGATGGAGAGTCTAGATTCAGTGCACTCCATTGCTCATGGGATGTCGGTGGATATGGTCTATCAGTGCACTCTATTGCTCATGGGCCCGTTTGGCCGGGCGGATTGGAAGGGATTGGATGGTATTGGAAGGGATTGAAAGGTAAATCCCGGGATTGGCCGGGCATGCCAAACAGCTGGGTGATCTGATCCCAGGATATAGCAATCCAATGGATCTTAAGACAATCCACTGACAAGACCATCGTTACCTTTAAATCCCATCCAATCCACCCTAATCTGCTCAAATTTGCCCGGGACGTGTTTGGTTCGAGGGATTGGGGAGGTTTAATCCTGGGATTGGCCAGGCGTGTCAAACAGACTCGATATAGCAATCTCATGGATCTTAAGACAATCCACTGACAACACCATCATTGCCTTGAAATCCATGTGCATCCACCCTAATACCATTCAATCCCTTCCAATCCACCCGTCTAAACGGGCCCTAAAGAATTTGCAGGGACTAAATGCAATTTCATCCCACCTAATTCCATCTAATGACATGCGCCAGACGCCCCCTATCACGCCCCAAACTCGGAAACCGGGCTCACAAAATTCCCGATCGCCGAATCCGGCGCCGACAGCCTCCGTAGAACCCCATTCTCGGCTCCCAGCGCCCATTCGCCAGGTTCCGATCCTGGGATGCTACAAGGAGGATTTTTAACATCAGTTTGATTCGTAATAAGCATAACCAAAGGCATAACCCACAAACAACAACCAAAAACTCCATCACATTTCCACTATAATAAAAAACTTTACAAGTACAATGAGCATAAGGGAAATACAATGATGATAGACCAAAAGCTCCAAAAGATCAGCTACGCGCCCAAGCCTCAGCGCTGCTGCGATCCAACGTCACCTGCACGCAACGGTCGTGCATAAGCTTATAGAAAGCTTAGAGGGTGGTGAAAGTGTATGCTCAAGGTGGTAATGCAGCTATGCAGTATCAGAGTAATGCGGAACATGCTGATGAATGCCAAAAATACCATTAGCCGTACCAAGGCCATGCGGTGCAAAGAATGATGTCGGCCATACCAAGGCCATGCAATGCGAAATGCAACTCAAGCATACAAATCCTCATCTAAGTCCACATATCGATATAGCTCAAAATCTAGAATATCACCGGGGTCTAGTACACTCCAAGCCAGATTGCCGCCCCATCGCGCGCAATAAGGTGAGTGGAAAAGACCTCACTATCCGCCTGCCAATATCGGGCTCGGCTCGTCAATAGCGGACCCATTCCTCGAGCTGGTCAGACTCAGCCTAGCATTGCCCCCTACTCTCGGGCGGGTAAGGCCGCACCCCATTCCAACCGACCACGACACAGTGGAAAGCGCAACCGTCTGGTAATCGGCACTCAGCGCTCATACATCCACTCGGTCTAGACGTTGGAGCAACCTCCTGGTACCATAAGGGTTTAGGAACTTTCACCCAGGGATATCTATCGCACCCCATGTAGAACAGTATTTCCGGTATCCAATCCCGCCAACCACGATGCGTCTGTGGAGGCTATGGCCCTGATGTCGCTGGGGCGTACAGTAACCATATCACACAATGCAAATGCATGAATCACACTATCCAGTCATACAGCAATCCTGCGCGTATCATGCGCTCATGTAGGGCAACACCCCCTGTACGGGAGCCCCTAAACAATCTGCCCAAAACCATATACTATGATCAGTCATTTCTCATATCAAGCATACGTATGATGCATATGATCATGAATCATGGAACTAAACATGTTATATGGGATAGATGATGTTCATAACGAAGATGGGCCTAGACGGCCTACACATTACACGCATGGGCCCTAGGGAAAGGCATAATGTGGACATTTAACCAACATTATACTTGCAATGTGGACGTCAAACCAACATTGCTCCCAAGGCACGACTGTCATAAATCATGTTGGGATTGCACATTGCAATGGACCTTTGGTATATCCCATTGGGCCTTCAATACATCAAATGGGCCGTATCATATGGGCCTATATTCATTAAGTAGGCCACATCAATGGGCCGCACCAATGGGCCGCACCAATGGGCCTTATGTACATTGCAATGGGCTATAATCTCATGGGCCTAAGAGTGCATCAAATGGGCCTACTCACATGGGCCTTATATGTGTCAAATGGGCCTTGCCAATTGGGCCCCATACGTGCATCAAATGGGCCTCAACCCATAGGTTCCAATGCACCTTAATGGGCCTTAACCCATGGGTCTCAATGCACCTTAATGGGCCTTAACCCATGGGCCCCCAATACGCCTAAATGGGCCTCGACCCATGGGCCGTACATACAAATCCAAGTGGGCCCCAACCATGGGCCACAAGTATTGAGATGGGCCTCCCACCACCATTATATCATATATATAATCTAATATATAATATATATATATATATACATAAAATATTATATATAATATAATATTATATATATATATATATATATATATATATATATATATATATATATATATATATATATACACACACACATATATATATACACATATAAATACACACACGCACACCCACACACACACATAACAGCACACAAACATCACAGTGGGCTCCACACGAACATCACAGTGGGCCCCACCGTCTGCCTGGACGGCGGCCAAAACACATGCATCATTGTGGGCTCCATGTGGGGCCCACCATAACGTTTACATTCCATCCAATCCATTGATATTGACCCGCGGGCCCAAAAGAATTGGGAGAACAAATTTCGGCCGGATCCAAAACTTCTGTGGCCCAGAGCAGTGGTTTCAATGGCAGACGCTCAACCTCACTGTTTCCTTTCGTGTGGGCCACCTGAGTTTCGGATTAAGCTGATATTTTGAGTGGGCCTACATCAGGGAGGGGCCCACCTCATGAACGGGTTGGATGACACGTAAACATCAAGGTGGGGCCCACGGCAAGGGCCGTGGGTTGCAGCTCGCTCGCCCGCCCGCCCGTCGCACGCAACAGCAGGCGCTGACTGCGGTGCGGTAGCCTAAGATTTTTTTTTAAAAAAACCCATTTTCTTATGGTTTTTCGGGTGTGCGGCCCGCATCGTGCAAATCCACCCCAGTCATTGGTCTCTACAGACTATGACAAGTCCATCGAGCCCAATATTGGACATGTCCTGGCGCGTAAGAAATTTTAAGTAAATTTGAAAGGTGAAAATCACCGTTTTAATGCTATGGCCCACCAGGTACTCGGATCACCCTCATTTCTCAGCTCAACAACTAAGATAGTCTGAGAAAAAGTTTGGGCGGCTTGGATTGAACACATGCATCAAGGTGGGACCTGAACAAGTGGTCCACCCAAAAAGCTTGTAAATCAAGCTAATATTTTTGTTTCCCTAAAACGTCCAGCGTCCCTGGACGCTGGACAGTGATGCATAATACTTTAAGGTGGGCCCTGTTCAGGTGGGCCACCAAATGATGGATGGTGGTCACAACCTATGCGAAAAGTGGGCCCCCACCTACAAATGGCTTGGGATCAAATACATGCTTAATGGTGGGGTCCATTCAAGTGGGCCACACAATCTCATTATCATAACAAAAATAAAAAAAAAATAAAATAAAATAAAAGGGAGAGAGATAGAAAATGAGACCCGCGTGATGGAGGGACCCCGGCACTATGGGTCCTCCCTTGCACTAAATCATACATCAAGTGGGTCCCATTACATGTGGGCCCATTAAAAATTAAATCCAACGGTGGAGATCCCTTCTCCACTAAATTAGACGGTCTAGATGACCCTAAATATGCAAGAAAATAAACATCATGATGGGGTCCATGGAGAATGGCCCCATCATGGAATGATCATGATGATCCAAGTGGGCCATCGGCCACATCTTAGGGTCCAAAGTGAGATCCAAACCATTGATCGGTTGGTCTCACTTGGCCCATCTTAAAATATCAAAATCTACCCTATCAAGACACCCACCACTTGATCTTCTTGCTCCCTTGGCTTCCTTAGCTCCTTGTGCTTCTCTTAGATGGAGGAAGATGAGAAATGGATGGTTGAGATGAGAGATCTAGGGATGGAAAGGTGGGACACACATGAGCATTTTTCTCACCATGGGAGGGCTTGGAGAAGTTCATACGTATGGTGCTCTCTTGCTTGGATTGGATTTGAAAAAAATGAATAAGAGAGAGAGTTGTAAAGGGAGAGAGAGAGGGAGTGATGGGTGGTGGAGTGATGGATGGGAGAGAGAGGGATGGGTGTGTAAGAGGCTTTTTGGCTTTTTTGGCAAAATGTGTAAGAGAGGTATGGGTTTGTGTAAGAGCTTTTTGACTTTGGGGGTTACTTGGGAAAGGGTGAAAGGTGATGTGTACTTGACATGATGGGATTGATGGGATTGATGTGACACCTTGTAGAGATTCCCTCGAAATTCGCACGCGCGGCGTTTCCTCGCACCGAACGCTGGCCCGCATCTCCCAACCAGAGCATCGCATCAGCGCGCGAGTCGCGGCGACGACGCGGTCGCTAAGGTACGAGTCTTGGGTTGGGTCAACTCGGGTTGACGGCATGAGAATCCAGGTCGCGCGCAAATACCGATTAAGGGTCGAAGGTTGCCAGAATTCGACCGGGAAGACCGCGGAAGCCTATGGAACGATACGGTCTACGATACGGGGCTTACAGCTCTCCCCTCCTAATAGAAATTTCGTCCTCAAAATTTACACAATCATCGCAACTAGGCAGAACTCAAGAGGGAGAAGAAACATAACATCACTATATAAAATCAGAGATAACATACAACATACAACACATAATCAATCATAAAAAAGATGGGGATAACACTCTCGAATCTTAGCCTCGCGCTCCCAAGAAGCCTCCTCAACCTCCTCAACAGAATGGTGACTCCACTGAACCTTCACCAACGGAATGACCTTGGTCCGGAGGACCTGCTCCTTCCGATCAAGGATACGGACTGGCTGCTCGATGTAAGAAGCGTCCTCACGAACCTCTAACGGCTGCCAATCGATAACAGGAACGATGTCTGACCCACACTTCCTCAACATGGAGACATGAAAAATGTTGTGGACGCCAGACAACTGAGATAGCAAGACAAGCCGATAGGCCACGGCGCCAACGCGCCAGTGATCTCAAAAGGTCCTATGAATCTCGGGGCAAGCTTGCCCTTCGCTCCAAATCGAACTATGCCCTTCATGGGCGAGACCTTGAGATACATATGGTCCCCTACATCAAACTCCAAGGGACGACCCCGACGATCAGCAAAACTCTTCTGCCGGCTCTGAGCTGTGCGCATCCTCTGCCTGATGATATCAATAGCCTCTGACGTCTCCTGCACAAGCTCGGGACCTAAGAGACGACGCTCTCCAACCTCGGTCCAATAACTCGGTGATCTGTATGGTCTGCCATATAGTGCCTCAAAAGGAGCCATGCCGATGGTCGCTTGATAGCTGTTATTGTATGCGAACTCAGCCAATCGCAGATGCTCATCCCAGCTACCCCCGAAATCAATCGCACAGGCCCGAAGCATATCCTCAAGGATCTGGTTGACCCTCTCGGTCTGGCCATCGGTCTGCGGATGGTACGCGGTGCTGAGCTACAAATCAGAACCCATCGCTCTCTGGAAGCTCCCCCAAAACTGAGACGTGAACCTCGGGTCTTGGTCAGAAACGATCGAGACTGGAACGCCATGCAGTCTCACAATATCCTCAAGGAATAATCTCACAAGCCGGTCCAAAGGCCAAGTCGCACGTATCGCAATAAAATGTGCCGACTTCGTCAGACGATCCACAACAACCCAAATGGCGTCATGACCGCGCTGAGTCCTCGGCAAGCCCATAATGAAATCTGTCGACACGTGCTCCCACTTCCACATCGGGACACTCAACTGCTGCAATAAACCAGGGGGTCTCTGATGATCGGCCTTGACACGCTGGCACGTGTCACACTCGGCCACAAAATTAGCTATCTGGCGCTTCATATCTGCCCAAAAATATTGTTGCCTCATATCATGGTACATCTTTGTCGAGCCGGGATGGATAGAAAACCGTGATCGATGTGCCGGTAACTCAGGAATATCCGGGACACATAATCGGCCTCTGAAGCGAAGTCCACCATCTCGTACCAATCGCCAATCTGCTCGACTCTCGATGATCTGCATCCGCTCGGTAATCCTGTAACGACTGGACTGCTGAGCCTCGATCATCCTTTCGACAAGAGAGGGTTGAATCGACAGGCTCGATAACTGCACAATAGAAGACTGCAAGCCAAACTCAAAGTCGTACTCTGCTATATCCTCGAGCATCCGCCACTCCTGAATCATCATATGCGCCACCAGGCCTCGTGGCTTACGGCTGAGGGCATCCGCTACCACGTTCGCCTTACCCGGGTGGTACTGGAGATCGAAATCATAGTCCTTCAGGAGTTCCATCCAGCGCCTCTGCCTCATGTTCAACTCAGACTGCGAGAAGAGGTACTTCAAGCTCTTGTGGTCAGAAAAGAACTCGAACCTAATCCCATAGAGATAGTGTCTCCACACCTTCAGTGCGAAGACAACTGCAGCCAACTCTAAATCATGCGTGGGGTAGTTCAGCTCATGAATCTTGAGCTGGCGAGACGCGAAGGTTACAGGCCTGCCGTGCTGCATCAGGACAGCACCCAAACCAATATGCGAGGCATCAGTGAATACAATAAATCCGTCACTCCCAGAGGGAAGAGTGAGGACAGGAGCGGACGTCAGACAGTCCTTTAACTCCGTAAATGCTCGCTCGCAGGCGTCGCTCCAAATAAACTCTGCGCCCTTCCGAGTCAACCTGGTCAACGGGGCTGCAATACGAGAGAAGCCCTCAATAAAACGCCGGTAGTAGCCCGCTAAACCAAGGAAACTACGGATCTCGGACGCAGTCGTGGGCTGGCCCCACTGACGCACTGCCTCCACCTTCGAGGGGTCCACTGCGACACCCTCCTTCGTCACCACGTGACCGAGGAACTTCACCTCCTCTTGCCAAAACTCGCACTTTTCCAGCTTCGCATACAACTGGTGTGCGCGGAGGGTCTGCAACGTAACCTCCAAATGCTGCTCGTGCTCCTCACGAGTTCTCGAATAGATCAGAATGTCGTCGATGAAGACTACAACAAACTGATCGAGATACGGACGGAAGACCTCGTTCATCAACTGCATGAACACTGCTGGCGCATTGGTCAGTCTGAAGGACATGACCTGAAACTCGAAATGACCATAACGCGTCCTGAATTCTGTCTTCAGAATGTCCTCCTCTCGGACCCGAATCTGATGATAACCGGAACGCAAGTCAATCTTCGAAAAGAACTGTGCACCCTGCAGCTGATCAAACAAATCATCAATCCTCGGAAGCGGGTACTTGTTCTTGATTGTGACCTTGTTGAGCTCGCGGTAATCTACGCAGAGCCTCAACGAGCCATCCTTCTTCTTCACGAAGAGTACCGGCGCTCCCCACGGCGAACTGCTCGGACGGATAAAGCCTAACTCACGCAACTCGTCCAATTGCTTATGCAGTTCCCGCAACTCCAATGGTGCCATACGATACGGGGCCTTCGAAATAGGCACAGTACCGGGCACGAGATCAATTTGAAACTCGGTGAGTCGACGAGGCGGTAATCCCGGAATCTCCTGAAACACATCGGGAAAATCGCAAACCACAGGCAACTGGTCGACGCTCACCGCTATGGGCTCCTCTATGGCACAAGACATCAAACAAGACAACGGCTCTCCTCTGGGCTCAGCAATGAACTGGAACTGCGGCAAGCCAGGTATACAAAACGTGACTGTCCTCGCGGAACAATCCAATATAGCGTGGTACTCGGCAAGCTAATCCATGCCCAGGATGACATCGAACTCGGACATCGGCAAAGCAAACAGGTCGGCAGGCAAAAACATATCCCCAACTAAAACGGGGCAAGACGAGCAAAATCGGCCCAACACTGCAGTCTTTCCCAAGGGAGTTGATACTGTCAACCCCTCACGAGCAGACTCCAATGGCAAACCAGTCGATCGGCAAAAACTCTCAGCCACAAAAGAATGTGATGCACCAGAATCAAACAACACACGTGCAATGCATGCAGATACTGGAAGTATACCCTCAACAACTCCTCCCGATGACTGAGGATCCTGCTGGGCCGCATAGAATCGAGCCTGAGCCGGCTGGGGAGGTGCCTGTCCCCTCTGAGCGTGCTGCTGCTGCTGGGGTCGCTGAGGTGGTCGAAACTGCTGCCTCTGCTGCTGCGGCCTCGGAGGCTGGTGCTGATGCTGCTGCTGAGGTGGCCTCGGTGGTGGGGGCTGCTGTCGCTACTGCTGTGGGGGTCTCTGCTGCTGCTGCGGTGGTGGAGGCTGCTGTGGACCTCTCTACTGCTGCTGCTGGGGGCGAGGACACTCCCACATACGGTGTCCTGCCGCACCGCACCTAAAATAAGTGTCGGTGAACTGTCTCAGAGGTGGTGCTGGAGGTGCTGCTGGCGCTCGGAAGGCTGGACGACCTGTGCGCCTCTGCTGTGGTCGACCCTGCTGGGTATCATTGGAAGGTGCCTGCCTCTTCCGGTCTCTCCTCTGACCGCGATCAGACTGAGAACCGTCCCACTCAGCCTCAAAAATCTGGGCCTTCCGCACCACTTCCTCGAAGGTAGGGAGCTCATGCCCAATAACACAACCTCGAAGACCGTAACGCAAGCCGCTCTCAAATCGGCGGGCTCTCCGCTCCTCATCATCCACTAAGTAAGGTGCAAATCTGGACAGTGCTACAAAACGAGCGGCATACTGAGCCACTGTCATATCGCCCTGCACCAAGGCCTCAAACTCCAACGTTCGCTGACGTCGGATGTGATCAGGAAAATACTGTCAGTCAAACCGATCCACAAAATCATCCCAAGTCCATACAAAATCAGCGCCAGCTGCTCGGGAGACTGACATCCACCAGTGCTCAGCCTCACCATGAAGGAGAAATACGGCTAATCGAACTGGCCGCTCAGTCGCGCATCCCATCGTCTCAAATATCTTCTCTAGGTCGGCGCGCCATCTCTCAGCTACGGTCGGGTCTGGCTCACCCTGAAAATGTGGGGGATGAAGGCGTCGGAACTCTCGAAGGAGGGCACTCGAGCGCTCCTGCTCTGCCTGTGCTGGAGAAACGACTGGGGGTCTGCCCTGCCCCTGAAGTGCGGCCGTCACAGCCTGTAGCATCTGCTGTAACTGGGAAGCACTCACAGATACGGTCGGCTCTGCACCGGTCTCTGGTGGAGGGGCTGCACCCATAGGCTGGGCAGCATGAATCCCTGGTAGAGGAGCGGCATCCTCAGGCTGGGCAGTAGGGATCTCGGGTGGTGGAGCAGGAATCGTAGGTGGTAGTGCGGGAGCCGCAAGTGGTGGAGTCGGAGTCTCAGGTGGTGGTGCGGGAGTCGATCGGGTCACTCTCCTGCGTGCCATGTCCTACAGGAAAGAGCGAAGGTGCCTATCAACTTTGAAAACTCTCGAAGGCACGCTCGTTAAGGGTCGGTAATAAAAGATCGCTAGGCTATCCGAACTTAGGACTTAAATCATTCATAGCAGACATGTAATGTTGTTTTTGGTTATTCCCGAGTTATTTTAGACACCCTATATCATGCCCCAAACTCGGAAACCGGGCTCACAAAATTTTCGATAGCCGAATCCGGCGCCGATAGCCTCCGTAGAACCCCATTCTCGGCTCCCGGCGCCCATTCGCCAGGTTCCGATCCTGGGATGCTACAAGGAGGATTTTCAACATCAGTTTGATTCGTAATAAGCATAACCAAAGGCATAACCCACAAACAACAACCAAAAACTCCATCACATTTCCACTATAATAAAAAACTTTACAAGTACAATGAGCATAAGGGAAATACAATGATGATAGACCAAAAGCTCCAAAAAGATCAGCCACGCGCCCAAGCCTCAGCGCTGCTGCGATCCTACGTCACCTGCACGCAACGGTCGTGCATAAGCTTATGGAAAGCTTAGAGGGTGGTGAAAGTGTATGCTCAAGGTGGTAATGCAGCTATACAGTATCAGAGTAATGCGGAACATGCTGATGAATGCCAAAAATACCATAGCCGTACCAAGGCCATGCGGTGCAAAGAATGATATCGGCCATACCAAGGCCATGCAATGCGAAATGCAACTCAAGCATACAAATCCTCATCTAAGTCCACATATCGATATAGCTCAAAATCTGGAATATCACCGGGGTCTAGTACACTCCAAGCCAGATTGCCGCCCCATCGCGCGCAATAAGGTGAGTGGAAAAGACCTCACTATCCGCCTGCCAAAATCGGGCTCGGCTCGTCAATAGCGGACCCATTCCTCGAGCTGGTCAGACTCAGCCTAGCATTGCCCCCTACTCTCGGGCGGGTAAGGCCGCACCCCCTTCTAACCGACCACAACATAGTGGAAAGCGCAGCCTTCTAGTAATCGGCACTTCGTGCTCATGCACCCACTTGGTCTAGACATTGGAGCAATCTCCTGGTACCATAAGAGTTTAGGAACTTTCACCCAGGGATATCTATAGCACCCTATGTAGAACAGTATTTCCGGTATCCAATCCTGCCAACCACGATGCGTCTATGGAGGCTATGGCCCTGATGTCGCTGGGGCGTACAGTAACCATATCACATAATGCAAATGCATGAATCACACTATCCAGTCATACAGCAATCCTGCACGTATCGTGCGCTCATGTAGGGCAACACCCCCTGTACGGGAGCCCCTAAACAATCTGCCCAAAGGCATATGCTATGATCAGTCATTTCTCATATCAAGCATACGTATGATGCATATGATCATGAATCATGGAACTAAACATGTTATATGGGATAGATGATGTTCATAACGAAGATGGGCCTAGACGGCCTACACATTACACGCATGGGCCCTAGGGAAAGGCATAATGCGGACATTTAGCCAACATTATACTTGCAATGTGGACGTCAAACCAACATTGCTCCCAAGGCACGACTGTCATAAATCATGTTGGGATTGCACATTGCAATGGACCTTTGGTATATCCCATTGGGCCTTCAATACATCAAATGGGCCGTATCATATGGGCCTATATTCATTAAGTGGGCCACATCAACGGGCCGCACCAATGGGCCTTATGTACATTGCAATGGGCTATAATCCCATGGGCCTAAGAGTGCATCAAATGGGCCTACTCACATGGGCCTTATATGTGTCAAATGGGCCTTGCCAATTGGGCCCCATACGTGCATCAAATGGGCCTCAACCCATAGGTTCCAATGCACCTTAATGGGCCTTAACCCATGGGTCCCAATGCACCTTAATGGGCCTTAACCCATGGGCCCCCAATACGCCTAAATGGGCCTCGACCCATGGGCCATACATATAAATCCAAGTGGGCCTCAACCATGGGCCACAAGTATTGAGATGGGCCTCCCACCACCATTATATCATATATATAATCTAATATATAATATATATATATATATATATATATATATACATAAAATATTATATATAATATAATATTATATATATATATATATATATATATACACACACACACACACACACATATATATATACACATATAAATACACACACGCACACCCACACACACACATAACAGCACACAAACATCACAGTGGGCTCCACACGAACATCACAGTGGGCTTCACGTAAACATCACAGTGGGCTCCATGTGGGGCCCACCATAACGTTTACATTCCATCCAATCCATTGATATTGACCCGCGGGCCCAAAAGAATTGGGAGAACAAATTTCGGCCGGATCCAAAACTTCTGTGGCCCAGAGCAGTGGTTTCAATGGCAGACGCTCAACCTCACTGTTTCCTTTCGTGTGGGCCACCTGAGTTTCGGATTAAGCTGATATTTTGAGTGGGCCTACATCAGGGAGGGGCCCACCTCATGAACGGGTTGGATGACACGTAAACATCAAGGTGGGGCCCACGGCAAGGGCCGTGGGTTGCAGCTCGCTCGCCCGCCCCCCCGCCCGTCGCACGCAACAGCAGGCGCTGCCTGCGGTGCGGTAGCCTAAGATTTTTTTTAAAAAAAACCCGTTTTCTTATGGTTTTTCGGGTGTGCGGCCCGCACCGTGCAAATCCACCCCAGTCATTGGTCTCTACAGACTATGACAAGTCCATCGAGCCCAATATTGGACATGTCCTGGCGCGTAAGAAATTTTAAGTAAATTTGAAAGGTGAAAATCACCGTTTTAATGCTATGGCCCACCAGGTACTCGGATCACCCTCATTTCTCAGCTCAACGACTAAGATAGTCTGAGAAAAAGTTTGGGCGGCTTGGATTGAACACATGCATCAAGGTGGGACCTGAACAAGTGGTCCACCCAAAAAGCTTGTAAATCAAGCTAATATTTTTGTTTCCCTAAAACGTCCAGCGTCCCTGGACGCTGGACAGTGATGCATAATACTTTAAGGTGGGCCCTGTTCAGGTGGGCCACCAAATGATGGATGGTGGTCACAACCTATGCGAAAAGTGGGCCCCCACCTACAAATGGCTTGGGATCAAATACATGCTTAATGGTGGGGTCCATTCAAGTGGGCCACACAATCTCATTATCATAACAAAAAAAAAATAAAAATAAAAAATAAAATAAAAGGGAGAGAGATAGAAAATGAGACCCGCGTGATGGAGGGACCCCGGCACTATGGGCCCTCCCTTGCACTAAATCATACATCAAGTGGGTCCCATTACATGTGGGCCCATTAAAAATTAAATCCAACGGTGGAGATCCCTTCTCCACTAAATTAGACGGTCTAGATGACCCTAAATATGCAAGAAAATAAACATCATGATGGGGTCCATGGAGAATGGCCCCATCATGGAATGATCATGATGATCCAAGTGGGCCATCGGCCACATCTTAGGGTCCAAAGTGAGATCCAAACCATTAATCGGTTGGCCTCACTTGGCCCATCTTAAAATATCAAAATCTACCCTATCAAGGCACCCACCACTTGATCTTCTTGCTCCCTTGGCTTCCTTAGCTCCTTGTGCTTTTCTTAGATGGAGGAAGATGAGAAATGGATGGTTGAGATGAGAGATCTAGGGATGGAAAGGTGGGACACACATGAGCATTTTTCTCACCATGGGAGGGCTTGGAGAAGTTCATACGTATGGTGCTCTCTTGCTTGGATTGGATTTGAAAAAAATGAATAAGAGAGAGAGTTGTAAAGGGAGAGAGAGAGAGGGAGTGATGGGTGATGGAGTGATGGATGAGAGAGAGAGGGATAGGTGTGTAAGAGGCTTTTTGACTTTTTTGGCAAAAGGTGTAAGAGAGGTATGAGTTTGTGTAAGAACTTTTTGACTTTGGGGGTTGCTTGGGAAAGGGTGAAAGGTGATGTGTACTTGACATGATGGGATTGATGGGATTGATGTAACACCTTGTAGAGATTCCCTCGAAATTCGCACGCGCGGTGTTTCCTTGCACCGAACGCTGGCCCGCATTTCCCAACCAGAGCATCGCATCAGCGCGCGAGTCGCGGCATCGGAACCGCGGCGACGACGCGGTCGCTAAGGTACGAGTCTTGGGTTGGGTCGACTCGGGTTGACGGCATGAGAATCCAAGTCGCGCGCAAATATCGATTAAGGGTCGAAGGTTGCCAGAATTCGACCGGGAAGACCGCGGAAGCCTATGGAACGATACGGTCTATGATACGGGGCTTACACCCCCTATCTGATATAGTCAAAAATAGATAATTATCTTTTATTTAATGTATTGTTGAAAATAGGTAGGCATTTTTTATTTTGAATTCGGATCTTTTCCTTAATATAAGCATCACAATCGTATTTTACTGTATCATGATTAGTCCACGATAGATAGGTCCACGTCAGACAATGACACATTATCAACACTGCCCATTTAAATGTAGTGTGTGATAATGTGGCTAATTAGATTGCAACAAGGACGATTTTCGTGGCTGTGGTAAACAGATGCTCCAGATTCTTAAGCATCTTTTATCCAATGCAACGTCTATTGAGACAGGTATGGCCCACCTTACGAGGTAACATTCTGAAATTTAATGACCAATTAGATGAGTTGCTGAGTTCACTCACAATTAACCACCGGTGGATGGGTAAAGCCCAACTTATATTACTCATGGCTTCATAATCACCCGTTGGGAAGCACGGAAGTGTGAGCCCTCAAGATCTGACGGTCTATATGAGTTTTGGAACCCTCACAAAATAGAAGATTAACACTCTAATGGCCCACCTATCTACTACTGGAGCAGATGAATCTATTCACACATCTGATCCTATGGTATAGATGGCCCTGGATCACGATCTATGGATTATATCGTCCCAAGGACAAGCCAAAATGTACAAATTACTGTGCACATTATATTTTTCTGCATACTTTCGATATTTCTTATGATCAATCCTTGTTTACGAGAGAAAAGTTCATCCCTTTTTATAGGAAAGGAAGGAGATGGGATGAGACCAGATTATCTGGTCTTCTTCATATCTCCTATCCAAAATCAAATTCAATTTTGAATTTGAAATCTCAATAGAAAAGAAGAAGCCTAAACTTATGGGACCCACCCACTAGTGATTGCTCACCAATGGGCCCCACTGGCCTACTTCCAACATTACCACCATTGGATAATCATAACCATCCAATTAAGGCCACGAAAAATGTACGGTAAGGAGGTCTTCCCATCAAAGATCATTTTGCAGGCCTTATTGGATGGCAATGATCATTCTATCCACGTGATTATCTGGTCATATACGGTCAATATGGGACTATTCCTAACGGTCACCGGTATGTAGGACCACCTGGGCCACACAGACGAGTCCGCATGGAACCAACGTTAAAAAACATTCTTTTACATCGTTTTCAAACACGAGATAGATGTAAGGCTTTGAGGCACATGTGTGATAGATCTTATATTTTCATTAGGTGTGGCCCACCATAAGCGCCTTCTCCTATGCTGTCTGCTGACCCGGTGGCTGCAAGTGCACATGGAGCATGGATCAATGGTCACTTTCTTTAGATCGTTTCATTGTGCATGTGTGGCCATCATTGAGTGGTCATGATTGATTCATAAGCTTTAAATTACCTTTTTATCTACATGGGTAAAAAGTAGGGGTGTAAATCGAGTCGAACCTGAGTCAAGCTGACCTCAGCTCGACTCGACTCGGCCACTAGCTAACCTCAGCTCGAACTCGGCTCGGCTCGGTCCTTGAGCCTAATTGGCCAGCTCGGCTCGGCTCGGTTCAGTCAATGACTTGGGCCAGTTCGAGTCGAGTTCGCCTGTGCAGCATTTTTACAAATACCTAGACTACACCTTCAAAATCCCACTGTACGTAAAATAGCAGCAATGGTTTTACAGGTATTTTATCAAATACCTTCTAAGTAACATTTAAAAAAAAAGGTAATTATTTCATATACATACATTCCTTGCCACCAGGCACACTTTGTTGAGTCATTTCATCAAACACTTGGTGAGCAACATCAATATCAAAGTAACCGAGTCACTGAACTAGTTTGATTCGAGCTGGGTTCGATCTGAGTTGAGTCAAGCTGGGGCCAGCTTGAACTTGGCTCGAACTCATTTTCGAGTTCAAAAAATCAGCTCGAACTCAACTTCGAACCGAGTCCAATTGAGGTTTTTTTAGTATAGTTGAGCGAGCTAACCGAGCTAGCTCGATTCGTGTACACCCCTGGTAAAAAGAGGAGCAGATTGTGTGGTGACCCAACACCGCTTACATTCCTGATGATCGAGCTCATGTGGCTCACCGTGATGTATGGGTTTTATCCATACCGTCCATCCATTTTGCCACCTCATTTCAGGGCATGAACTCAAAATTGAAGCGTATCCAAGTTGAAGTGGACCACACCACATTAAATAGTTGGGACAACGACGCCCGCCATTGAAACATTCCTACAGCCCACGGTAATGTTTCTTTGCCATCTAACTTGAGTTTATTTCTTGTCCTATCACCCACTAACATGAAAGGGAAAAATAGATAGATGATATGGATTTCTCATGAGCATCAAGGTGGGCCCACCTACCTTCTAATTCCTGAGAGAGGGTGTTACAAGAAATCTGATGCTCTTTGGACTTATTACCAATATTCTAATATAGTGGCCAAACAAATCAACGGTCTCAATTAGAGGTGTACACGAGTTGAACCGAGTCAAGCTTGGCACAACTCGAACTCAGTTTGGCCACTAGCTGACCCCAGCTCGAACTCGACTAGGCTCGGTCCTCAAGCTTGATTGACCAGCTCGGCATAATTCGATCCATAGCTCGGGCCAGCTCAAGCCAAGATTAAGAAGAGTTCACCTGTGCAGCATTTTTACAACCACATGGCCTACACCTTCAAATTATCATTGTATGTAACAGTTTTATAGGTATTTCATCAAACACCTTGTAAGTAATATCAAAATCAAGAAAAAAAAATGTATTTGTTTCATATACATACCTTCCTTGCTACCAGCCAACACTTCGTTGAGTCATTTCATCAAACACTTGGTGAGCAACATCAATATCAAAGTAACCGAGTTACCGAGCTGGTTCGATCCGAGTTCAATTTGAGTTGGGTTCAAGCCGGGTCGAGTTGAGCTCAGGCAAGCTCAAACTCGGTTCAAAATTTTTTCGAGCTTAAAAAATCAGCTCGACTCGGCTCAAACTCAGTTCCAAACCAAGTTGAATCAATCTTTTTCGAGTCCAATCGAGCAAGCTAACCGAGCTAACTCAGTTCGTGTACAACCCTAGTCTCAATCAACATTCATGCATGCCACGTGCGTGCAGCACATACAGGTTATTCACCCCTGCGAAAACTTATTCACTCGTGTAAATATTACTCAACTCTCCATGTGGGGTCCACCATATCATTTGCATACCATCCAACCCGTCAATCAAGTGAAATACAATAATATGATGATGTGATTTTTAATCACTTAAGTGTAAATGTTACTCAACTCTCCTCTTTAGGTCCACCATGTCACGTGCATACCATCCAAGCGTACATAAAGTGAAATCTAATATGATGATGTGATTTCCAAACGATCACATCTATACACAAGTTAGGTGAGCCACACCAAGTTGATCTAAAACTTTTGTCTTCAAGTTGTTTTTCTACGGTTGGCGTTCTATCACCACTCTTTCGTGTGATGTGGCCCACTTTAACTTTTGATATGCTTTAATTTTGAGCTCAAGCCCTACAATGAGCAGGCAAATCAGTTGGACGGCGTGGATGGAACACACGTATCACGGTGGGCACCACAACGAGTCACCACCGAATCCGCTTGCTTAATTAACTGGAGCAGCTGATGGAAGACTCAGATCTGTCACACGTATGACATATAGGTACGTGTGACTGTGGGGCGCACGGTATCCACACCCCATGCATGTTGCTAACTTGCTATCATTCCGAGTATGGAAATAAGCATCAGGTGGCGTACGATAGACGTAGTTTACTGTGTTTTCACCTTCCAAACGGACGGCTCGTGATGTTCTTTCTGCCGCTCCTCTTGTTTTTCCCCGCTGCCGCAGTGGGTGTGGAGTGGGCCCCACACCTCTGCCCGGGTCGTATTAATAATGCACGAGAAAAAACAGAGCGTCCGGAGGCTTTTATGGGATTGAGGGAAAAAAATAATTAAGAAGAAGTGGGTCCCACCTCCTTCATGTATGTACTGTAGATCCACGCCATCCAACCGTTTTGCAAGATTATTTTAGGCCATGATTCCAAAAATGAAACAGGTCCAATGTTAAATTAATGTTTATTTTCCATCCAACCTGTTGATAATGTCACAAAAGCCTAGATGAAGGGTAAAATAAAATATCTGCTTGATCCAAAACTCATGTGGCCCACAAAATGTTTTTAATGGTTAATCACTACTGTTTCTACATATGGTCCACTTGAAATTTGGATACGCTTCATTTTTCATCTTATGCCCTATAAACGGATATATCAAAACGGATTGACGGTGTAGATATACAATAAATACATCAACGTAGGCCCCACGATAGGGACAAAACAAGAATTTCTCGGCTCGAAAATTTCCCTAGACGTGATCACGAAAATTCCGTTATAAAATAATGGGAATTTTACAAACTACTACCTTTATTAACGTGGCATTTACGGCCTCTACTATCTTGAGAAAGCTAGGGACCACTTCGTGTATTATCCAATTTTATTTTAAAGGAGGCTAAAAATTCAGCTCCATCGTGATCGAAGTGGATCACATGTCTGGAATAGTATATAAGACAACCCTCACCCTCTAAATTATTTCTTGAGTATGGCCCACTTGAATCACTAATGGGCTTAATTTTAGGCCGTAGGTTTAAATTTTGGTGTGACATTTAATAATTGAATTGGATTTTATATAATAGTTATAGTGGGCCTGTAAATATTAAGGATGGATGTCTCTATCTTTTATCAAAAAAATTATATAAATTGGAAACTCAAATGGGTCATACCACACGAAAATAGTGTGGGGATTGAATGCCGATGGCCATGGAAGTTTTCCATTAGGCTAATATACTTGTGGTTTTAGTTCCTCTCAGTGTGAATAACTTTATGAACAATTTAGATGGCATATAAAATATCATGATGGACCTTAAGAAGGTTTCAGCCATAAGCTTTTCCCTCCCCATCTTTTTATTTTTTTTTATTTTTCCTGACGTGTGCTCACTTGAGTTTTGGATCTCCTTCAATTTTTAGAAAGTGTCTTAAGATGAATGGAAAAAATGGATGGATAGGTGGATAAATTTCTCACAAGCATAGTGGCGCACCCCACCTAGCTTTGTCGCGGTCACATGCAATCGATGAAATCAGATTAGGTTGTACCTAAAATTGAAGTATACCTAAAGCTCAAGCGAAATGCTCCGTATTTGAGGTCGAGTATGTACTTGGTTCTTGATATTTCGTAACCTAAGTTTAGTACTCTTGTTCTAAAATTTTGAGTGTTAAACTTTAATGATAGTTTGCATTTTACAGTAATTTTTTAAAATGAGAATCGGATATGAAATAAAAAATAAAAAAATCAAGTATAAAAAGAACGTTTAAATTTGCATTTAAATGCTTGAATTATACAAGTACATTCCTAAAAAATTTGTACAAACTAATGACTCGAGTACACAAATTCGAAAGGATATATTAAAGCAAATATAAAATAAATTTAAAAAGTAATAAATCCGAGTTGCAAGATTAAACAGCTACTCGTGCTCCATCTTAGTACCAACCTACGTATCATTTATGAATCTTTAATTTAATTTTAATTAATGCATAAATATATTAATGCAATCAAGGTGAAGGTGCACAACTAAATGAACAAATGAATGAACTTTTAAATAGTTGGCTAATTCAAGAAAGATAATAAGTCTTTCAAACAGTTAACTCATTAAAAATGTAATAAGGATTATTCCAGCAATACCCTAGTATTTCAAACGGTAAACCATATATAAATTAAGGGAATAACACAAATATCATATTGATTCAATACTCTTTTACATGCCATGGTCCACTTGATGTTTGGATATACTTTATTTATAAGGTTGTAATTGTTGGCATTCAGTCAACACTGTTTCCTATGTTTTGGTCCACTTGGCATTCAATTAACACTGTTTCATATGTTGTGGTACACTTGATGTTTACATATACTTTGTTTATAAGATTGTACCACTCGATGTATGGGGAAGAGTCTAAAATCGTAATGATCCAATGATCCTAACCGTCCAATTAGCGGCTATCAAATGGAAAGCTAAATGGTCAGGGTGACAAATCAATGGTGAAGATTATCCTATCAACTTGAAATGTGTAGTATGCTCCTTCAACAGCTAGGCCCACAATTTGGACGCCCAGGATTGGCCCGGGATGGTGACCATAGCAATAACAAGGAATTATTGGGCACCATACGCATATGACTCATAACTTGGAGATCTAGACCGTTGATCAGGGATCGATCGTAGGGCCCAAAAACACTGGACAATCTGATCCATTGAATAAGTCTCCACTTGTATGTGCTGCCACTAAGCAGCCTTTGGTCATTGGAAAGAGAAATGAACCTTTTGGGAGTGGAAAACAATATGATGGATCCACCTTCCACTTTTACTCAGAAGGGTTGACGGTGGATCAGGACCATCCACCTACTGGGCCCCGCCTTAGACGGTCGATGTCTAGAAAGCAACGCTGATAAGACAATCTCAGCCATCCCTTTCTCTCATTTTTCAATGAATTCCGACATTTATTTTTAAAAAATATTACAGTCCATTTGCAGGCCCAATCAGCAACCTTGAATCTAGACCGACCATCTAGTGGATATTTTTCACAAATGGCCGGCAGGCAGGCTCCAGCTGAAAATCCAAATAAATAAACAAATCCTTATGGACAGTAACCTTCTAATGAACGGTTATGATGAAGATAGATTCAATAGGAGAATGTGATGGCTCGTATCATCCAAATAAATGTGATTTTCAACCAACGGCCACATGTTTACAGAACTCACTAGATGGACGGATCGGATACACCTCTCGACCTGCCACGTGTCAGGAATTGGATAAGTGACAGATCAGGTGGGCCACAGAGTCAATTGGAGAATTGGAGTAGCATTGGTCATGCGTAGTTGCGCACTAAACTCGCCACTTCGGCAGATGCGTCAGATTAACCAATGAAAAGAAGCCACGTGGCAATAACATGATATCTGGTGCCCCACTGAGAATGGCTTAAAAGAGGTCCACGTGGCTCGATACATGCCACGGAATATTTTGGAGAAGATATGTTCACGTGCAACATTCACATAGAAAGTTTCTTTTGAAGCAATTTGTTGCTTGTGTACAACATCCGAGCCGTTGAAAAGGTAGGCCACATCATAAAAATCAATGGGCATATGAGAAAGATCTGAGCAGTCTATCAGATGGGCCACACTCTTTAGATTACCTAAACAGCGTCTTCCACCTGTGTACGGCTCAGATCTTGTATGGGAATGCCATGTTGGCACATGCACTGGTCTCCGCAAGCTATACACTTGTGACAGTTCAAACGCAAGCACTCAGAAACCATACACGTGTCATGTAATAATTAAAATAAACCGTCCAAATTGCGCGACCCTCTTTCAAACTTCGGATTGATGAATGACCCTCACCTGTAATCAATAGGCATTACTTTGTTTAGAACAACTGAATACAGCTCATTTCGACCATCCACCAACCGTCCACTATCACTGAAGTCCAGGGCTTTATATATATATATATAATTATATAATACACGCTCACACACCCCCCACACACATGCTGGTGTAATTTCAGCACCTATGGATACTCGAACCCTTGACCGGGTGTTGATACTTTTATATATATTATACACGCACGCACACCCCACACACTCACGCTAGTGGAATTTCACCACTTATGGATACTCGAACCCTTGATCGGGTGTTGATACTCCTGAGAGTCTACCACCCGAGCAAGGCTCGCTCGACTTGACTTGAAACAGCTTGATCCGGCTCCGTTTGAAATTGAGTTCGAGTTGAGTTGAGCTGATTTTTTGATTTTGAAAAATTTTCAAATCAAACTTGGATCGAATTAGTTTGGTGACTTGGTTACTTTGATATTGATGTTGCTCACCAAGTGTTTGATGAAATGACTCAAGGAAGTGTGGTTGGTGGCAACTAGCAGGGAATGTATGTATATAAAATAAATATAGTTTTTTTCTTGATTTTTATGATGCGTACAAGATATTTGATTAAATACTTGTAAACCATTGCTACTATTTTACGTATAGTGAGATTTTGAAGGTGCGAGTTCAAGTGTTTGTAAAAATACTTTACAGACGAAGTTGGCTCGATCTTGACTTGAACTCGGCTTGAATTGCTGACCGAGCTAAGCCGAGCTGGCTAATCAGACTCGAGGGCTGAGCTGAGCTTAATTCAAGCTAGGGTATCTTGCTGGCGGAGTCAAACCGAGCTGGGCAAAGCTCTGCAGTGAAGTCTGAGCAACTGCCTAGTTTAATACACCCACATGCCAGAACCACCCAAAGTCATCCAATTGACACTCCAAAGTCCAGATTGGATGAATGAATGCCACTGAAGATTAATGGTCATTAATTTCTTTCCATTGACTATTTGTCAGATCAATCGTCCATTAAATAAACTTTAATCTACCAGTTAAGCAATCATATCACTGTGAATATCATTAATGATTGGACGGTTTACTTTAAGTCATTACTGCTCCAATGTACCGAGTGATTGTGTAGCAATTATCATTACAGCTAATTTTTTAGCTTCGACCCGGCTTCTATCTACTTTCCTTTTTTTCACATGAACAAAACTTACCTAATCAAAATATTTTTGTCCAAAATTCTTTTTCCATAACTAAAAATTTCACTTTCATAATGTAAGTTTTCGACCGTTTCCAAAAAAGGAAAAAAAAAAAAGAAGAAGAAGAGAGAAGAAGCATAAAAGGTAAGCGTCTACTGTGCTAAAATTTTCATTATCCATGCCTGACAGAATATCAGAAACTTTTCTCATGTCGGCGAGTTATTTGATACTCTGGCTGTGTACAATGTTTGATGGACAGGCGCTCAGAAACTGTAGAATTGAGATGTGTCAAGTAAAATGGAACGTCCAAATCGTGGGACCAATTGTATTTAGATCCTCATTCAAACTTCAGATTGATTAAATAACTTTCATCTCTGATAAATGGGAATTAATTCGTTGAATTAGGACCATTGATTGCTTCTCATCCTGAAAACCATGCACAGACATAGTAAGTGGGGATCGAACGGCCACCATTGAAGCATCCGAGGGGCCACAGAAGTTTTGGATCTGGATAATATTTTCTGTTTTTCAGTTCATCACAGTGACAATGAACTTATGAACCGTTTGGATGGCATATGAAGATCACGGTGGGCCCCTGAAGGTCTCAACGGTGGACGCAGATTTCCTAGGACAGCCTGTCTGGGAAGTTCGAGGTTTGTGAGAAACTACCCCGACCGTTCGTTTTCACAGCTCATTTTAGAAAAGGGGAAAGAAAAGCTTACAGTTGAGATTATCCTGGGGTTCACCTTGGTGTTTATCTTCCATCCAAACCGTTACGAAGATCATTCTCACTTCTATGAACGGAAAGAAAAAAAAAAAAAGCAAAAAGAAAAAAGAAAAAAAAAAACAAAAAGACAAAACCTAGCATGGAATAAGAAAAAATTAGCACATAGATTCTCTCCTCTTATCCTTTTTTTTTCCAATCTCCGGTAACTTATGTTATCAAAGTAGGTTTTTAGAAAATGAAGAGTTTTAGACAAAAATACCCTGATTTTTAGGGTAAAATAGCTAGAAAATGTAGATGTATTTTTGTCTTTATTAGTTATCTGTACAGGTAGAGATCTAGTTTAGTAAAATATATTTTGTTAAGTTCGAATAAAAAAAGATGGGTGATAAGATAGGTCTATACTAAAATATTATCCCAATATGACTTCTGTGGCCCTCTGAATGTTCCAACGGTGGTAATTCAATTCCAACCTTTTCCTCTCATGTGGCCCACTTGAGTCTTTAATCCTCTTTATTTTTGGGCCCCTTGCATAAAATGATCTATGAAAATAGATGGACGGTGTTGATATCTCACAAACATCACGGTGGGCCCCACATATCTTCCGACTGCAGGTACTTCCTGACAGTCACAGGAAATCCGCGTTCCTTAACGGTAGGCATTGCCCTCAACGGTAATCACAGGCATTCTGCCTCATTTGCATGCTAATATTTTATTTTATTATTATTTTTTTTTTATGCACGCACATACACCCCTCACACACTCACGCCATAGTGGGCTTTCACCACCTATGGATACTCGAACTCTTGACTGGTGTTGAAACTCCCGAGAGTCTACCACCCAAGCAAGAGCAAGGATTCATTTGCAGGCTAATATTCTGCGTAAGCTGAAAAAAAATGGATCGACGGGTGGATTTCTCACAAACATCACAATGAACCCCACCTTGCTTCCGACCGGGGTCGCAGGCAATCTGTCCTCCAAATGGCCATGAATCACACGGTTAGGATCATCTGTTCAATGTAATTTCTGGGTAGTAGATATTTCAACTACCATATGTGATGAGATACCATTTGGACGGTTAGATGTACGGACACGTACAGATGCTGTATGTATGAGTATGGATCACCTCATTTAAAGCTTACACAAAACTCTCACCCATTTAAGTCTACAGACAACAATACATGCTGTCATACTTTCTATGTGTGCAATTACTAACTGAAAAAACGACCAAAATACATCCCATATGGGTGTGAACTTTCACATCCACCTTCTTCCTCCTCCCGAGTGTCATACGTGTAGAAGATCTGACCCGTGGAAAAGGTGTACAACACCAAGATAATAACTCGTAAGAAAACTCATGTTGATATACTTATTGAATGGACCACCTTTGTACTGAGAGTCATACCATCATCGGTTCATTGATTTCTAATTCGTGTATCAATTACTGATTCGATCCTCTGATTTTCATATCAGATGATCATGATTATGTGATCCACATTTTTAATGGATTGGATATCCTCCATATCTGACGTATTGGAGGAAAAGCAAGGGTTGTACATGAAAGGTCACGTGTATGGGCTTTATATGATCATTCCTAGCTGGTAACGAACATACACTTGCATTCTTCGATAGCATGTGACTCGCTTTAAGTGGAGTATAAAACTAGGAGAGTGGATAGTTGAGGCCGTGAACGTGGGGCTCACCTTAATGTATTTTTTTAATATCCACGCCGACCATACGTTTTTTCCGATCATTTTAAAGAATAATACCAAAAATGAATAAGATCCAAATCTCAAGTGGACCACACCACATGAAACAGTTGTGATCGAATGCCTACCATTAAAAACTTTTTTGTGGGCTACAAAAGTTTTGGATCAAACTGATATTTGTGTTTTCCCTTCATCCATGTCTTTGTGACCTTATCAACGGGATGCCAAATAAACAAGGTGATGGCTACATGAAGCTTTTAATGGTGACCGTTCAATTACAGCTCTTTCATATGGTTTGGTCCACCTGAGATCTGGATCTACATAATTTTCCGGATCATGCCTAAAATGATCTGGAAAAACGGATGGACGGTGTGGATAGACAACACATATGTCAAGGTGGGCCCCACGGTCATGGTCTCACCGAATCGGCTCTATAAAGCTACACGAGATAGCAGTCATGCACTTGAAACTTCTGCACGTAGCATATATGTAACTCAAGATAAACCGTCCAAAATATAGATAGATCATAACCCCAAAATGAGATAAAAATCACCTCTCTAATAGTCAAATCACCTAACCTTTTAAAAAATCATTAGAGATATCTCTAACGGTCAAATTTTAAACCGTTAGACTAATCAATAATATATGAGATTGAAATTTCAGCTTTTCGTTTATTTTAAAACCATTAATTAAGTGGCAATTGAATTTCAATTTTCACTTCTCTAACAACCTATCTTTTTACAATTCACACTAAAAATGCCTAATTCCCAACTTGCAAGTTAGTGGACATTTTATGCATGGTTGATATAATCTATAGTCCTGACTGCACAAACGTCCATTAGTGTGAAGATTGCGTAAACATTCTGAAATTGGGAAGCAGATTGCGTATTGAATTAATCAATATTCAAACTCCTTGTAGCCCCCCATGGGTCCCATGGGTGTATGTCTTATCCACACCGTACATCTGTTTTTCCAGATAATTTAAAGCCATAATCCCAAAATTAAATCATATCCAACGCTAAAGTGGACCACAACATAATAAAACAGTGGGAATAATGATGTTCACAGTTAAAATCTTCCTACGGCCCACAGTAATGTTTATTTGCCATTTCAAGTTGTTCATAAGGTCACACGGACATGGATGAAGGAAAAATACAAATATCAGCTTGATCAAAAACTTCTGTGGCCCCCAGGAATTTTTCAACGGTAGGTATTTAATTCATACTGTTTCCTGTGGTGTGGTCCACTTCACCTTTGGATATGCTTCGATTTTGGCCTCATTCCCTAAAATGAACTAGTAAAACGGATGGACGGCTTGGATAAAAGATACAAATCATGGTGGACCGCACAGAGTTTACTCAGTCTGCAATCTGCTTCCCTGAAATTCTGGTCATGCCCCCATCTACTTAGGCCGTGTATTTTGGTCGGTTGGGATTCATTACATGCCTTCCATGTGTAGAGTAGATAGGTGCCGTACGGTTGACATAATCTGCCTGCTTAAAAAAAGACGGCGATCATGGATACTAGAGCACGTAATCATAATTGCACACGTGGCACATATTTAATCGAATCTAAACTGTCCACATCACGTGACCCACAATGCGTAGGTCATCTGCTCAAAATCAGATTTTAGTAAGTTATCCTATGCTCCCATTAAGACGTTTATTTAATTTGGACCGTTCACTACTTTTAATTTCAACCGTCCATTAAGTGTACACTCACCGTCCACTTAAAATCTTGAGTCTCTTTAAATTATGAGTTAGATCCATCTAAATTAGGTAACAAAGTCAGCTAGTTTTTTTAATTAGATGCCACGTGTGCAATTTCTTGGTGCTGGTGTATCAACCATCACACTCTTCCAGGGCATTTAAAAAATCAAAACTCAAACAAGGTCAAAGCATTACAAGGGTATTTTCGTCCTTTCACGTGGAAAGGTCAAAGTCAACCTGCTCGACCACGTGCATGAGGAAAGACCATACGACAAGTAATCGTAAGACGATGGGATGTCCAACGATCAAGACACGTGGATCACCATCTAATCATCTGGACCGTACATCTCGCAGCGGTTATCATGGATGAGACGCACTCCAAAAATTGCACCGAATGGATGATCACAACCTTTAATCGAAGAGGCAAACAGTCAATATTCAAAAAAAAGTCATGGCCCCATTCAACTGATGGCTAGAGTATTCTGAGTTCTGACTTACAAAATCATACTCATATATTTGTTTTGTGAGGCCCACCATGACGTATGTGTTTTAAGACTTTGTACAAGAGATCACCAATTGCCACAAAATCCCATCACATCCACTCCCATTAATATAAACCGTCCAAATTGCAGTATACTCTTTGATGGAACATTACTAAAGAACTAACGGATCTGATGATCCTAAAATGTCCTGGCATTATTTATATCCACTGTATTGTAAATGAGTAACGGCAAGATTTGATGGTCCCATGTGAAGCGGCCCATCAAATGGATGGCTAAAAAGAAATTATTAAAACGCCAGTTTTACAGTCGGCATGTGGGGCCCACCATGGAGTTTGTATGACATCTCACCCGTCCAGCAAGGTTGTCCCACCATGAAAATGGAATGCCCCAAAAACCGGGTCAATCCAACCATGAAAAAGGGCTGCCTCACGTGAATGTGGAGTTTTTTTGGGTGGTGGTTTATATTTTTCATGGCGTGCCCAAACTGATGGTTGGATCGACCTGATTTTTGGGACATCGCATTTTCATGATGGGACAATCTTGCCTGTACTGAGTAAACTCTGTTGGGCCCACCGTGGATGTGTGGTTTATCCATGCCGTCCATTGGTTTTTCCAGTGGTGTGGTCCACTTGAGCTTTGGATATGCTTCGTTTTTGGGATCACGCCCTAAAATTATCTGGTAAAATGGATGGACGGAGTGGATAGAATACATAAATCACGGTGGACCCCACAGTTTACTCGGTAGGCAAAAGCTTTAAAATTACGCTTTTCACCTTTCCTAGCACAAAACCTAGGGCTGTCAACAGGCCGAGCCTGGAGTAGGTCTCGGCCGGGATTTTGAACTGTTTCGGCCCTGTCCGGGCCTATTCATAATTCTGATTTTTGAGGCCCAAGCCCGGCCCATTGACACCCCTGATGAAGGGATTGTTTGAGTGTTTTATTCCTATTTTAAGGTTGGGAACTGATCACATGCACTCGAATGTACGTCCCCCATACATGCAACTCGCATGGGAAATCTCGGTACGCACCACCATTCCTGGCACAGGCAGGCCCACTCTTGAAGTGGGCCACACTTATATCTCAAGGCAGACTGTTTGTCATGCATTGATTCCAACAGTGTGGGGCATTCAAGAAGAGGACCGGCCTGATTTTTGCACCAGGTGTTTTTCATGGCTGGGCCCACCCTTCTCATGGTACAGATTTCCTTAAAAACTTGCATGCTGGAGGGAAATATGTCGCTGCATGACAACGCATATACTTCCAGCTGTATGTGATCAGTTTACGTATTTTAAAAGTTATCATACACAAAGACGAGCTTTAGCTGCAGAAATATTTAAAACAAAGTTGCATCTGTACTTCAAGAAATTATATTCTTCAGACAAAGCTTAAGGTTAGAGCAAAAGATAAGCTATATATATATATATATATATATATATATTGTGTGTGTGTGTGAGATCTACACCTGGCTCGAAAAGATACAGCACGCCTTCTTGCATTGCACGATACTGTGACATATGATTCAAGCATTAGAGGTAGCTAGAATCATGAAGAAGTCAATGGGTCGGGTCGGGTCGGGTCAGGTCGGATCCTATTGTACCCCAACCGGGCCAACCTGGTTTGGATCTTGCCGGGTCCAGTTCTTTAAATACTAGAATTGGATCCGACCCGGTTCAGGTACCAGTTGGGTTTTTGGGTCTAGTTTTTGAGTTGGGTTCAGGAAAAATAAGAGCATCTACATGATTAGACCCACCTGATATTGGAGTAGATCACACACACATTTGCCAGTTCGACACATGTACCGCCTGTAAACGCGATCTCTCATGTGTATGTGGCTTAGGAAAATCATTTTGCTGCTAAAATCATAGAGTAGTTAGACCACCCTGTGGATGACTTTCCAGTCTTTCGAGTGCATGCATCATCCGATCCATCTAATAGGTTAGCAGCACCATGAGGGTTTACCTTGACCAAAAATCAACCATATCTGCTCATCAAATGGACCACACTTGTATTTTATTTTATTTTTTTCTATTTATCAATGGCTAGATTGTTTTGCATGGTACGGACCAACTGATAGGTGGATGTGGATGATTTTTTCACTAGATTATCCTCATGGGGAGACAAACCTATCTGAAAGGGTTTGATTATAGGTTAAAGGTTACCTGCTGTGGTACACCTTCTGATTCAACCTAATGGAACTTGAGACCTAATATATATGGGTTTTGCTAAGGATCTCACTTTCATGGAACTTTTAAATGTCACATGGGGTGATGTATTGTTGATCAGAACTGTTCACTCAGTTGTACAACTAGGAGAAAGCCGTAGTGCAAAAATCATGCCAATCGGGTGATCCTAACTTTTCAATCAATAGCATGAAAATGGATGGTCAAGATTGACCCAAGAAACAAGCATCTAATGGACAAATCCAACTTTGTATTTCTTATGATTTTAAAGTAACACTTTGATTTGATGATTCTAATCATGTGATTTATGGCTCGTAAACAACAGACAATTGGCCCCATTCAAAGGGTTAAGATCATCTGATCAACGTGGTTCTTGCACCATGACTTGCTTTTAGTTGTATGAATGGACAAATGATTTCGGATCAACAATAGGTCAGCCCATGAGCCATTTGAAAGATCTAGGGACGTTGTTAAAGCCCCCATGAAGGTGGGGACGTTAGAAAAACCATGTGTGTGTATTACATATAATTGTACTATTAAAACTAACCAGAGTGAACTAGACCCCACCAGACCTGACTTTAACTGGGTCTATCACATATACCCAACTTGATCCGACTACATCACAATTTTTAACAGGGTCCAAAAGGTGTGGCTGTAACCCAACATGGTTTCTTAACAATTCCAAAAGATGGGACCTGATAAAATCGGGCCAGTTCCAACAGGCACCCACTGGTCTGTGTACCCATTGACAGCCGTTAGTCAGCGAGTTCACATGAGAAATGAAGAGTGGTGCTACTGTAACATCCTAGGGACCATCTATCAAGTCGGACCCGACCATTTGTAAAAACCACAAAGATCAGGTGATCCTTGCCATCCTATCAGTGGCCTTCAATCCAACAGTAGAAAACAGTCAACACTCAATTAAAGACACCAAGTGAGAACAAGGAACATCGGATCTGTTTTTTTCAGGCATGGGTCATCCACAGTAGGGCCTACTGTTGGGATGTTGCCCAAATCGACTCCAATACCTCGACCGAGTCATTTCCCCTTAAAACATTGTTTAACACACGAAACATAACACATATGACCCAGATCTTGCCTCATGGCGGGCACCTTGAGCATGTTTTGGTTGCCAAGTGTCCCCTATTTAATAAGTTGAGTGCTGTGGTACACACGATGACGGACCATGCTACATGTCATATCAAAAGCTTTGGCTGAACTCTGCTGTTATGCATGCATGTCAGGTAAACGAGGGGAAGCAACACACAAGAAATGGTTATGATACACCTTCATCAAAAAGTGTTATTCATGTCTGCAATTTATTTTCTCTTGTATTATGATTTTCTAAACATTTCTGTTTCTGCAAAAATTGGGTTTTGTTCTTGGATCGGCGGAAATACAAAAGGTCGATCAAAGCAATCAGATAGCATGCAGTAGATTGAATATAAGGGAAACATGTTTAAATACACTAGGGAGGAAAGACTCATGCTAATCAGTATCTATTGAATTAATACCTCATCCTTTTGACCCGGAAATGGGATCGCCTCGATTTAAGCTGCCTGGGCCATGACTTCAGATGCACCAGATGTTTCTAGCCTGAAGAAAAATGGAATATTCAGTACTATAGTTGGCAGCAGGGTCGAGCATTTCCACATGTGGAACTTCGCACGTCCATGCAGATGATACATTACATACATGATGCCCCACATGACACAGAGAAGGCTAGGGACTAGGGGTACAAATGGGTCGGGTCTAGAGGGGGCCTGGACCTGACACATTTAAGAATCCGGGTTGGAATTTTGGACAAAGATGAAACCCCATTAAAATTCAGGTCATATCTTGGTTGGGTCAAATTAAAAAATAGCCGTGGGTCAGGTATAGAAACTACAATTGAGTTTTCACCTAAATAATCTTACATGCCACCCGATTAGTGGTGGCTATCAATTTGATGGTAAAAAATAAAATGGCCAGCAGTCCAAATAGCAGGTAAAATCAAATAGTTAGGGTATAGTTCGCTGGTGTGATTTTTGGCATATTCTCCATTTGGCACAGTTGAGATTGAGGCGTAACCACATTTTAGAAAAAGGTGGTGAACTATTGCAATAGTAGCCCAAACAAAAACAAAAGCAACAAGAAACACTAACATGATTAGTACTTTTTCCTGGGTCTAGGTTGGCTCTGGATCTAGGTAGGTCCATTTTAGCATGACCGAAATGGATCTGAATTAAAAACTGAGTCCAGATAGGGCAGAGTTGATTTTGTGAGGACCCAAACGCAACCCATTTAGTAATTCAGGTAGAACTTTTGGACTCAGACCTGACCCATTTAATAATTTGGGTTGAACTTTTGGACCCAGACATGCCCCATGGGTCAAAATTGTAGACCCAGACCCACTAGTTTCCTGGTCAGGTCTAATGACCCATCGGGTGGATCCAACCCATTTACACCCCTAGAGAAGGACCAACATAGGTAAATACAATGCAAAAAATCAGGGAGATGTCCATTGCAGTGGGTTACATCAGACTGACGGTCTACTGTCCAGATCACAAAACCATTGGCTTCTACAAACTGAAGACCCAAGTATACCATGCAGTCAAAGAACAAGAGAATATAGCATCTGCAAATTTGAATATGCCTACATGCATAGGGTAGCACCAAATTCTAGAATGCGTGGGTGCTCCATAGAGGTGTACAGGAACCGAGCTAGCCCGGTTAGCTCGCTCGACTGGACTCGAAAAAGCTTGATTTGAATCGTTTCGAAGCTGAGTTCGAGCCGAGTCTAGCTGATTTTTTGAGCTCGAAAATGAGTTCGAGCTAGCCCCGGCTCGACTCGACTCAGGTCGAACCCAGCTCGAATCGAACTCGGATCGAACCAGTTCATTGACTCAGTTACTTTGATATTGATGTTGCTCACCAGGTATTTGATGAAATGACTCAAAGAAGTGTGGCTGGTAGCAAGGAAGGTATGTATATGAAACCAACACCCTTTTTTTTTTTTTTGTAATGTTGCTTAGAAGGTGTTTGATAAAATACCTGTAAAACCATTGCTGCTGTATCAAATACAGTGAAATTTTGAAGGTGCAGTCCAGGTGTTTGTGAAAATGCTGCAATGGCGAACTCGGCTCGAACTGGCCCGAGCTGCTGACCGAACCAAGCCGAGCTGAGTTTGAGCTGAGGTCAGCTAGTGGCCGAGCTGAGTCGAGCTGAGGCCAGCTCGACTCGATGTACACTCTTGTGCTCCATAATGCTTTTTCACATAGAAATGACCATCGACACAAGGTTTTGGATCCTAGTGTAAATGGGTTTTGTAGGTACCACAGAAATACTCACCCAAAATTAAAAGGAAATTAAAAAAATAAATAAAACAGAGGGTACATCAAGTCATAATAATTGTGATGGTTGCATCTATTTCCTCTTTTCAAATAGAGTGACCTAGTTAGATGGATGATCGCATACATGGTATGGAGCACAGCTAGACACAAGACATACTTGGTGGTAATCAAGCCGTAGTAGCGGTGTGCCCTAACCAACTTAACTAACAAGTGGTGCACTACAAAAAGTTTTTAGCATTCTAGAGGTAAACTTACATGCACTAATAAATAAATGAAAGCTATATAATTTGAGCACTATAGTAATTTAAAAAGTTATGCATTGCAATTGCTAGGCAATGAATGCAGGAATAATTGAGCACCATATAATAGAAACAACCACACTAATAGAAACAAAGGATTGACAAAGTAAAGTAATATGGTTTTACCTCTGAATTCCTTCTCCAACTTCCATTCTGTAAAATTTGCCAATGTTCACAGATGAGCCCACTTCCTTTGATAGATCATTTAGCACCGACTGCAGGAGTTGTATGGAAATCAGTAATCTAATACTTTTTAAAAACTTTTTCATCAGTAGTAATCTAACACTGTTTACAAAGCAAATGATAAACATGAACTTAAGTCAATTGGTGAAAAGAAAATAAAAAATTTAAGTGGTAGTGAGTGGCACATGGTTGACAGGAAGGGATCCAGAGTGCAAAGTGGTAAAGGGGACAGGGATTTGCTGCTCTCTCTTTTTTTCGTCTTCTTTTCTTTCTTCTTCTACTCTTCTTCTTCTTTTTATAAATTAACAAATGTTAAGGAATCAAGCATAAAGATCGTAAAAGGGCAAGTTGTAAGCAGAAACAAGCAAAAAAGTCTGAGACTCTAAGGGCATGTTTGGATATCAGCAATTCCATAGAAATCAGTGGAAATGGAAAACGTTTTCTATTGACATGACAGTTTGAAATGTTTGGATGGCAAAGAAAAGGAAGGATTACACAAAGCAATCATTGCATTTTTTCATAGTTTGGAATCACTGGCACAAGAAAATAGGTAATTGTTGTCCCACAAATATGAGGTTTCCACTTGATATACAAACAAGACCCCTAAAAATGGAATCCATGTTTCACTAGTGCTCATGAAAATAATCATTGCCTAATCACTACCTTTTATTTTCATTTCCCTTGGAATACGTGTATCCAAACATGACCTAAGGCAACTACAAAGAAAACACTTCCCACATACCTTCACATTAATACTATCATTAATAACAAACTTTTGCTCCAGCAGCACTACTTCTTCCAAGTACTTCCTCAAACGACCTTCCACCATCTTTTCTATGGCCATTTGAGATTTCCCTGTAGTTTCTGCCTGAGAGTGAAAACAAGAAGAAAAACGAACGACTTTATAGTTTAAGTATTAGAATAAAACCTTAAAACATAAAGAAACATACATCCATGGTTGATAACAGTGTTCGAGTTGGCCTCAAAACGAATACATTTCAATACATATCAGCCAATATACGCAAACCATCAACCATATCACTGTGAATTTTGACAAGTTCAGTTCCGCATCACCCAAGGTGTGCCAAATCGATTATGTATCGACCGTATCAGCCAATACGTAACGGTAACGGTGGGAACCGTTACCTGTTTCAGGGCCGTATCGGCCATTATGATTTTTTGTGCCCGTATTGGCCGATACGGGCCTGTTACGGGCGTAACAGCCGTTACTGACCCGTAACGGCTAGCCCGTAATGATCAAAAATGGTAACTTTTTTTTTTTGCATTTTAAGCTCCGCTTTTGCTGTTTTTTTGAAACTTCTTACTTACAAACTGTTTCTCACTTCTTCTACTACTAATTTCGACGAACCTTGGCTGGATATTTGAGGGAAAAAAACATTATATTGCGGATTTTGTTGAATCAAAGCTTGGTGGGCCATTTTTCAGAAATTTGTCAAAAATAGGTATTTATACTTTTTTTTAATATGTTTTGTTGTTTTAATCATCTCATATGATGTGTTAATCATAGTAGAACATGTTGATATACATTTTACAGATTTGGGGTGCCATTTAATATTTTTTTAATATTTTTTTGTATTTACGCATGAATTTTGACCCTTTTTTTAAAAATTCAAAAAATCAATTTTTAATGGTTGTTTTATTGTTTTAATCAAGTCATATGATGTGTTAATCATATTAGAACATGTTAATGTGCATTTTACAGATTTAGGGTGCCATTTTATATTTTTTAAATATTTTTTTCTATTTACGCATGAATTTTGCCCCTTTTTTTTTTAAATTCAAAAAATCAATTTTTAATGATTATTTTGTTGTTTTAATCATGCCATGTGATGTGTTAATCATAGTAGAACATATTAATATGCATTTTACAGATTTGGGGTACCATTTTATATTTTTTAAATATTTTTTTCTATTTACGCATGAATTTTGCCCCTTTTTTTTTTTAAATTCAAAAAATCAATTTTTAATGATTGTTTTGCTGTTTTAATCATGCCATATGATGTGTTAATCATAGTAGAACATGTTAATGTGCATTTTACAGATTTGGGGTGCCATTTTATATTTTGTAAATATTTTTTTCTGTTTACGCATGAATTTTGGCCATTTTTTTTTAAATTCGAAAAATCAATTTTTAATGGTTGTATTGCTGTTTTAATCATGCCATATGATGTGTTAATCATAGTAGAATATGTTAATGTGCATTTTACAGATTTTGGGTGCCATTTTATATATTTTATATATTTTTTCTATTTACGCATGAATTTTGGCCATTTTTTTAAATTCGAAAAATCAATTTTTAATGGTTGTTTTGCTGTTTTAATCATGCCATATGATGTGTTAATCATAGTAGAACATGTTAATGTGCATTTTACAGATTTGGGGTGCCATTTTATAATTTTTTAATATTTTTTCTATTTACGCATTAATTATGGCCCTTTTTTTTAAAATTCGAAAAATAATTTTTTAACGATTGTTTTACTGTTTTAATCATGCCATGTGATGTGTTAATCATAGTAGAACATGTTAATGTGTATTTTACAGATTTGGGGTGTCATTTTATAATTTTTTTCTATTTTCGAATTAGTGACTTTATGTTTTTATTTGCTTATATTGGACAGGTTTTGCCTTGGAGCTTCTTAGGGTTTAGTTAGAATATAAAATCATCTTTATTAACATAGGTCATACACTCATACTCATATCTAATTATCTAGTATCTACCTAAACCTAAAGAAATGTCTGGGTCTGGCCAACAACAAGTGATGATATTGGATGGCAACATTGTGAGAGGGTTGGTGGTACTAGGCACCAAATGAAGTGCAAGTATTGTGATAGACTAGTGACTGGTGGAATTACCCATCTCAAACAACATTTGGCACATCGAAAGGGTCAAGTTGCGCCATGTAGTAGAGTACCGAAAGAGATAATGCTTTTAATGCAAGCTAGTCTGGATGAGTCGAAGGGTAAACGTGCTGCTGTACAAAAGAAGAAAGATGATATTTTGGATGCAGCTCGACAGAAGGTGTTTGGTCCTGAATATATGGGCGTTCGTGATGAAGATATTATTGATTCTGACGAAGATTCAGATCGAGAAGTAACTATAGTTAGGAGAGAGAGCTTGCGTCTAGCTCGTGAAGAAGAAGAACGTCGCCGCATGTTTGGCACGCATGGGTCAGTGCGTGATACAGGAGGGGCAGTGGGAGTGGGAGTGGGAGTGCAACTGGAAGTGCAACTACTTCTGCAGGTGGGGGTGGGGGGGTAGGTTTGGTGGGTTACGACGTGTGTTTGGGAGTCGACGACAGACATCTTCACTTGATGCCCATATACGTTTGGATGAAGAAGTAAATGAGCCTAGGAGACCCTCTATTGATCCAATCCTATTTAGGAAAGAATCAACTAAACAAAAGAAGATAAAACAAATGTGGAGTAGAACTTCCGTTGAGAAATTAGGTAGAGCAGCAGCAAAGTTATTTATACATGCCAACATACCTCCTAACGCAGCCAATTCTCCATATTGGTGATGCAACAGCAAAAGCAGGTAAAGGAATAAAAGCTCCCACGGCTAAGGAGATTAGGGGGAAATGGACAGATGCAGAGTATGCAGATGTGAAAGCATACGTGGCTACCTTTAAACCTATATGGCAAACCAGAGGATGCACAATCATGTGTGATGGTTGGACTGGCCCAACCAGACGCAGCATGATCAACTTCATGGTATACTGCCACTTAGGAACTATATACCACAAGTCAATTGATGCCTCAGAGGCAACAAAAAATTCTACTTATATTAATGGACTAATGGATAAAGTTGTGGACGAGATTGGAGAGGAGAATATAGTGCAGATTGTGACAGATAATGAAGCAACATATAAGCTTGCAGGACATGTTGATGGATAAGAGAAAACATCTTTTTTGGTCACCATGTGCTGCCCATTGTATTGATCTTATATTGGAAGATATTGGGAAGAAGAAGAATGTTGAGGAAATGGTCGAAAGGGCAAGGGAAGTGACGGCGTTTATTTACAACCATAATCAAGTAGTTGCAATAATGAGAAAGTTCACGAACGGACGAGAGTTGTTGAGGCCTGCGGCGACTAGATTCGCAACAAACTTTATAGCATTAGAGAGTTTATTCCAGCATAGGGAAGAGTTGAGTGAGATGCTCGCTTCCCGAGAATGGCTCAACACAAAACATGGGAAGAAGACATCAGGGACACCAGTAAAAGTTGCGAACACCATACGAGACTAAATATTGGAAGAAGGTCAAGGCGATCCTAAAGGTGATGGAGCCACTAATGAGGGTACTCCGTCTTGTTGAATCCGATGAAGCACCTACCATGGGCTTCCTATATGATGCCATGGATAAGGCAAAGTTTGCAATTCAACGTGATTGTAGAAGTTGGGAGACTTATTGGAAGATGATCGACAAGAGATGGACAAAACAACTCTATCACGATCTTTATGCAGCAGGTTACTACCTAAATCCTATGTATAGATATGCTCAATCATTTGTTGCGGATGATGAAGTTCGTGTCGGGCTAAAAAAATGTGATAAAGAGATTAGAGCCTGACTTAGATTTTTAAATAAAGACATTGAATAAATTAGATATATTTGGAAATCGCCTTGGTAGCCTTGGAGATGCTTTTTCACAGCATGCAGTATCTAGATTGCAACCGGCCGAATGGTGGATTAATTTCGGAGAGAGTACGAAGGCTCTCTAAAAAATTGCAGTAAAAGTTTTGAGCCAGACAGCATCTTCCTCTAGCTGCGAAAGGAATTAGAGTTGTTTTGCGCTCATTCATTCAAAGAATAGGAATAGATTGCAGACTAGAACATTAGATAGACTTGTCTTCATGCACTACAATATAAAACTAAGAATGCGACGACATCATAGGAGCATTACAGCTGCTGATGACGGAGACTACTATCCAATAAACTTGGACAATATTTATGATAAGGATGACCCACTTCTACCTTGGTTGGAAATAAGGAAAAAGCAAATTGAAGAGGATAGTGAAGAATTGAAAATTGATGACCCAGAAATACGCAGAGCGCAACAAGAGAGTCGTGCAGATGTGTTGGACCCAGTAAGAGGGGTAGCATTTATGCCACATACGGATACGGCTCAAGATCAACAAAAGAGTACAAGCAGTGGTAGCGTGACCGTGTCGGATGATGACGATGACTCCCCTGCCCCTGGTGTTGGCACTTCTGGTGTTGCTCAGCGCCCTATATAGCCGTCTACAGATCACGATGTCGATGAACATCGACGAGGTGGTACACGAGGTCGGACTTATGAGTGTACCGAGTCATGATACAGCTAGCAGGAGGTGGGTACATCTAGTGGTGCACCGGGTCCGGGAGGTCCAGAACATCAACAGGCTCATGGTCTTGGTTATTATGATGGATATTCTTATGGTCAATTGAATTATGATGGTTATACTGAGCCTGTTCCATCACATTCATGTTAGAGTAGCCCTCCCGATCAATATCCATATGATTATAGATATCCAAATCCAAATCCAAGTTACTCATCACAGCAGACGCACTCTCAATCTCAAGATTCTCAACAGCCTGAGTATGGGCACCAATATGGCTATTCGACGGGCACTGGTGGATATCCTTACTCCGGGTCAGAGTCGTTGCCTAGTCAGGATCAGTCATCCTCTAGTTTCGTTGATCTAGTATTTCCTTCTGGCACTGGATATTATGGATATGCAGTACCTATACCTATTGGACAGCCTCAGCCTGATGGTGACGATGACGATGATGTGGAGGTCGAGCAATCACAAAAAAACAGATTTTCATTTTGGTGGTGACTGTGATTGTGAGTATATATTTGTGTTAAGGCAAGTATTTGCAGCAGCAGTGTTATTGGCATCGCGAGTACACACTTGACACTGCCGAACTTGTATTTAAAATAGCTCCCCCGACAACCAATCAAGTAATCCTTAATCAAGTTGCAGGGAGTATATCAGACACTACTAATTTTTTATTTTTTATTTTTTAATATACAGGAATCACACTATCACAGTCACGTGCACACTGCACAGGTATGTTCGAGAAATTCCTCAAAAATAATTGCAAACACCTAATGTAAGATATTTTCATTTTACATTCATTCTAATATATCTATCATTGATAGTAGATAGTTAGAAAATTAAATATATGAATTTTGTAGTCAAATTCAGGTTATCTGGTTCATAAATTCATCAGACAGTCCGATACAACTTCTCACCAAAGAGTGGACCGTTACACCACCATAAACATGTTTCAATTTATAAATGAATGCATATTTGGAATGCTTAGAATATTCTGGATTTAATCCATATTTTTTCATATTTTTTTGGCAAAAAAAAAAAATTTAGCGCCATTACGGGCCGTTACGCCCCCGTATCACCGTTACGCTCCCGTATCCGTATCGGTTTTGGAGGACACCGTTACGCCAACCGATACCGATACGGGACACCTTGGCATCACCAATACTCATATTGGTATAAATTTTCACAATATTATCCATATTGCCCAATAATTGAACCAAGTAAACATCCCCTTGAAAGTAAAAAAGCTCCACAAAAGACACATTCTTATGACTGGATTTAGTGCATCTCACTGTTAGAGCAATTAGTTGTAGAAGAAAATAGAATGTTAAAAGATTTAGAATGCAGCACTGCAATGGATGTTGCTGCATGATCTTATAACAACAAGAAAAACATCAAACCGTCACGCATAGAAGCCAAGTGTTGCAATGGAAGGTATTCAAAACATCATTTTCTTCAAGCTATTGACAACATCTTTTTCAGAAGAATATGATTATCTCGCTCTCATTGGAATCATGGAATTGCATTGTCATAATTCAATTCAGCCTTTTCAGTGAAAGAAACATCTCTAGTGAGAAAAAGATATCATAAAAGGGAAATACCTGAGATTTGAGTATGTCGCGTTCACTCTCTATTGCTTCAGAAGAAACAAGTTCCTTTGATAAGAACAACGGTTTTGCTGCTACAATGTGCATTGCCAATTGCGAACCAACTTGCTGAAGAGCATCCACTGGAACCTTGTCATCTTCTACTTCTAGAGTTAGGATTCCAGCAATACGACCCAAACCTGCACCAAGAACAAAAGTTATCACGACAGTCACTGCCAAATAATAGCATTCTAACTACGATAGTTTGCAGATGCATGACTTTTTTAAAGGTGACAACAATTTCATTCTTAAAAAAGCAAATAGGAATGTAAAAGACTGATGATGAAAAATTATCCAATCAATACAAAAGAGAATCCTTCCCTGAACTTTCTGGGAAGGACTCAATAGATGCATCAGCAAAGCTGTTAGTAGCCCAGCCCACTCAACCACTAGCAACTTAGCCTTCAAAAAGACCTCATCGGGGCAACTCAATATATTCCCAAATGTCCTATGGTTACACTCTTTCCAAATAGACCAAACTCCACTAGAAGAGCATGGCACAATAGGATTCTCTTTTTCGTTGCTCTTCTACCAAAAGTGCCACATAATCAAGAAGTCCCCTGTTGAACAAGCTATTACCCGATTGACAAAGAAAAGTACAAAGAACTTCAACCAATTTTTGCAAGAAACAACAATGCATGATGTGCTCCACTGGTTTTGCACTGTGCAGGGACAATATGCAATCATTTAGAATGATCATTTATCTGCACCTTAGATGGTCGGTTGTGAGCACCTTGTTGAAAGATGCATGGCATTTCCCTTGAGATGTTGAAAGATTCACCAAAATGCTTATGTATGACCCTCAAGAAAAAAATATGATATATGATACACTATGAAGGGAAGTGATATACACATTAAAGAAGCAAAATGCAGGTAAACGTTCCAATGAAAACCATGTTCCCAGCATCATGTTTTCTAAAAATCACACGTGGAAATACATGGTTCCCAGAATCTATATCAGCAGAATGAACTGAAGAATTTCAATAAGAACTTGCCAATAGATTCGCAACGGAATTCTCAAACCAAATGGCTTGCTCAAAATTGTGATGGTTCTTTCTCAGGAAAGTAGAATCATAATCAATTATGTGTCAAATCCATGGCATCTTACGGAGAACACAATTTTATAGTAGCTTTTAATATCTTAGAAAATATCGTAACCATGCAAAAGCCATTCGCACCAATCTCTTCGAATGATGCCGTTTTTCTAAGCAGCACACCTAAAGGTTTTGTCTTTTAGGGCTCATTTGGATCATAAGTTGCTTAAGATAAGTTACTTATGCCACAAGTAACTTGTCTTAGTTTTTGCTTGTTAAGAAGATAAGTATATTTGGTAAACAACATACTTATCAGCTTCTCCTTTCTTTCGTCTCTCTCATGCCTCTCTTCAGCAACTTACAAAAAGTAGAAAAGCTATAAAAAATAATAATAATAATAATAAAATAAAATAGCTGAAGTGAGAAGCACTTTTAAGAAAAAAAGTTACTTATAACTCATCATAAACCAAACTTACTTATTTGAAATAAGTTACTTATCTACTGCTGTATGTAGAAAAAGTAACTGATTTGGTGGTATCCAAACAGGCCCTTAGTGCCAGTTTGGTTACCCAAAAAGTTCCATTCAGGCAGCCTTGTCCAGAAAGAGGCACAAATCCATGGTTTTTTAGCCACCGCTGAGGCGCTGACACCAATTCCTATGAAAATAAAGGTAAGGTTGTCCAAAAAAAAGTAGCCAGCCATTGGTGTATGTAAGGCAATCCAAACCAAAAGTTGGTTTTAGCCTATATCTCATAAGGTACATGACTGAGTAGCTATTTTTATACACGTGTTCCACAATTGCCAATATTTCATAAGCGAGTGCCCCCACACCAAAGCACAACACCTGCCACATCCCACCTTCACAAACCTCACAATGCCAATGCCCAAGTATAAATATGTCACATGCACCACCATACATCTTCAAGCACCCATATGTACCACTGTGCATCTTCAAGCAACCCCAATGTGCCACACGCCAGTATCAACCTACAAGCGTGTCACATGTCTAAATGAGCCAATGTGCCAAATGTTTACAAGAGATGCATATGCTTGTCCATCCATCCTTATCCAGGATGTTTGACAAAAAACCAGTATAACAGAATCACTCCATCCATATTATCAAGGATGTTTGATTAAAAAAACCAAAAAACAAAAAAAAAAACAAAAACAAAAAAAAAAAAAAAAAACCAAGTATAACAGAATTACTCCGTCTCCGTTCAAGCCTATCCTTACAGGCCTTGCCTGGACAGATGTGTCCATAATAGTCTATCTGAATAAACTGTAATGGTAAACAAACAGCTGCTTAGTTTGTATAGCTATCAGTCTGAAGTAAGCACCAAGGATATTACCTACATTATGCCATAAAGGGAGTACCTAAAATATTCCCATACTATTCATATTCAGTTTTCCATCAATCCAAGCAAAGAATTCATTGAAAGGGCTGAAAGGATAAAGTTTCTGATCTCATTGTGTAACACTTGTGTCCCAAATCTGTCACTTTGAATCATGTGCTTGTTGTACACAAGCCCCATCATTCTTCATACCCTAGTTCATAAATAGCTAACCAAGGATGCAAGTAACCTGAAAGCTCAGACTTTAATAATGAAAAAGATAATGATAATTAATGGTAACTATCATGATAATAACAAGAATAATAAACGATATTAGCTTATAACACCCAAAGAAAGCAACTTACACAGAGGGATTGAGCACCCCCCTCAAACTGAGTCCAGATGCCAGTAGACTACAGGTTTCAAAATCTTTTACGAATAAACAGAGCTGGACAGACAAGAGGCCCACCAGAACCTTACCTAAATCACCAACTATTAAGTGATCCAGATTATGGGTAATCTAAGACCCAGATTGCTATTTTTACCGACCCAAATCATCATCATCTAAGCCTAATTCCAACCAAATTGGTATCAGCTACATAAATCCTGTTCCACTATTCCACTTTATCAAGGACCATATCTTCAGCTAAACCATGGGACCTCAAATCTTTTCTTACCACCACCCACATCCTTTCAGGCCTTCCACTTTTAGATCCTTCAACTTGAATCAACTCACTCCTAAACGGGCTCCATAGCTCATGGCCAAACCATCTAAGTCTACTTTACATAATCTTATTACCTACTAGTGTGGCAAATGCATTCATTTAATCATATCCATCCTTGTATTGCCAGTCATCCATCTCGATATCCTCATTTCAGTTACATTCATCCTACGAACATGCTACTCCTTGAATGCCCAGCATTGTGTCCCATAAAGCATGGCTATAAGGATCCTTACTCTTGCTCGGGTGGTAGACTCTAAGGAGTTTCAACACCTGGTCAAGGGTTCGAGTATCCATAGGTGGTGAAATTCAACTAGCGTGAGTGTGTGGGGGTGCGCGCGCGCGTGTTTTAAAAAAAATAAAATTAAAAATAAAAAATGGCTAGTCTTATAACTATCCTATGAAATCTCCCCTTCAGTTTGACTAGTCTTATATCCATTTCAAAAGAATTCGGATATATAACCAAATTATGCATGCTCAATGGCATGCCCTAGAGTGACCCACATGATCCTACCCCAGTGTACCACATATTGACGGAAGTGGTAAACCACATACTTGTTCCTATACCCAGGGACTTAAATATTGATAATATCAGCTGATGCTATCAATATTGCATGTGGTCAATATGATATACAGGGGAAGTCATTAAATTCCCATGTATCTCAAAAAATATCGCACTATATTGCCATATATAGAAATATATCAATACATATAGGGCACAAACCCTTCATAAAATTCTCCCTTATCACCAATACATGCGATACATTGCTGTACATTACCCTACCAGAAATTTGAAAAAAAAAAAATTTGCAAAAAAACTCCAGAAAAATCCATTTCCTTCTGATTTTTTTTAGGGGAATCTGTTTTTCTATTATTGTATGATTCATTAATTATATGAGCTCATTCTGGGTATAACTGCATCACTTCTGTGAAAGAACACGTCATTTAGAACCGTATACAAAGGAAACTTGTTTGTGCATAAATGGTTTCTATGATTTTTTTAGTTCTAAGTGTGTAATCACGCTTACTTCAACATATCGTAAAGTTCTATTGAGAAATTCCATCATTTCCCAATCTTTCCCTTAAAGAACAACGCATTCTCAATATTTCCATGTGATACTGATATGTTTTTGTATCCCAAGGGTGCACCAATATGTGCATCGATACGGATATTTAAATCACTGCCCGTATCATGCATCTGAGCATCCTGCAATCCCCGTAACCTTGATCCACCAATTCCAGTCCATAGGTTCTCTGCCTCTCGCATACTGCTGCTGTAAATTTCCACCAGAGGATACTGAGTGCACTATTAACCCACTCTGGCCATGCAAACACATCAGGTTGGTCATACTATGGTATCTATCTAGCACAACTGTGGACATCATTGCTATTTTTTTCCATTGGACTCCCTACCGCTATAATTCCATGCTAGTGTGACCCACTATTCCAGCTCATAACAACATTGAACCTAGTTTGAGGGCAATGGCAACAGCACTAACGTATTTCAGCTACAGAAAACCCATTACATGTGTTTTGGCGAATAGGAAAATCAAAGTGGGTCCTAACTGATTTGAACGGTAGAAATCACTGTTTTCTATTGTATGGCCCGCTTGATTATCTGATTGGCTTCAATTTTCGGCTCAACGCCTAAAATGAGTTGGGAAACATAATGGACAGCGTGGATCAAAGTCATACATCAAGGTGGGGCCTACATAAACAACCCTCTCCAAAGCTTGTTGAATCAAGCTAATATTTTTGTTTTCAATTCACGTCCAGCGTCCTGGACGCTGGATGGTTTGTGGCACAACACATATATAAGGTGGGCCACCAAATGCACGGATGGTGTGGGTAAGACATACATCAAGTGGGGTACATCCGGGTGGGCCACATTGCCACATCATCACATAAGAAAATGAAAAAGAGAGGGAGAGAGAGAGAGAGAGAGGCACGCGTGTGATGGAGGGACCCCGCCACTATGGGCCCTCCCTTCCATACATCACAACATAATTCAAGTGGGTCCCATTACATGTGGGCCCACCGATCAAAAATCAACGGTGGAGATTACCTCTCCACCAAAATGAAAGGTCCAGATGACCTCTTTAAATCTAGAAAGTAAACATCATGATGGGGTCCATGAAGATTGGCCCCATCATGAAATGATCATAAGAATCATAGTGGGCCATCAGCCACATTTAGGGTCCAAAGTGATGCAGTAATTAGGGTTGTTATTGCACGTAGCAATTGAATATTTAAGAGATGTTAATCCATGTAGCAGTGGGTGTATATATGTGGCCCACCTGATGATCAGATCAGCCTGATTTTGTAGGCATGAAATCTACAAAATAGAGATCTTCTAATCAACGAACCAGATGATGTGCATGTGCTACTAGTTTCCAAACGTGGAGCGAGTGTACTTGCCATTTCTCATATTCTTTAGGATGCGAAGGAATTATAAGAAATAAATGTACCTTCTGTAGTAGCAGTCTCACCGTGGTGTGGGGGTTCAGTCATTTTGTTTCGCACTTGCGGGTTCTGCCCATACACATCGATCCATGGAGAGATGATCATAACCGTCCATCTACTTTGTGCTATCTTGTGTGAACCATAATATGAAAATCCCACAGGTTAATTATCTCAACCAACATTTATTTTCCCTTTGAAAGTGGGCCCTTGGTGGGTTCATTTCCAACCTTCAAATGCCACTAATCAATGTGCAGCATTTGGACCATATAGCATCCATGTTACTGTCCGGTAGACAGATAGTTCTGATCATCTGCTAATGGGTAAGTGTGGGCCTCATCCATCATGCAAATGGAAGATGATTGATGGAGAAGCAATTGCGATATGATAAGGTGGGGCATATTTGTTTGGGATGATGAGAATGGTTGTACGAGAAAGACAATGGTTATGAGATTAGTTGGGTTAGTTGTAACAGCATGTGTTGACTATGGCCCATTTGAGCCCTTCCCAAAAAAGCCTAGTAAGACAGACATTGCTTTATAATTTCGAAACTAGTGACCCACTAACGAGTGGTCCGAGCTCGTTTGGAAAATCAAGACATTTATGGAATGAATTAGGTAGCAAGATTTCCTGTGCGCACTGATTAGAGTTTCAATTAACTATATTCATAGTGTGGCCTATTCGCAATTAGTGAAAACGGCGATTCAGTCATAATCACTCTAAACTGTTTGTTCGTAGGCTATATGGATATTTGGGTCACTTTATTTTGTTAATTACGATTTGACCCCAAGTTGTCTTGGCTTTGGGTAGATCTTTAATTTAGTTGTGGTCATTTTGATTAGTTAGTAATAGGTCGACTAGATTTGGGCCCTATACAAACAAATCAGGAGGTTATACTCGGTGCTTAAGTGATTGGGTGGATTCGTTGACTTTTTACGGTTGATTAATCAAATTTGTACGGTTCTTTACCGGTATCACCCATGTATAGGCCCACTTCGAGTGTCAAGGGTCAATAAGCGACAACGTAAGTTAGTCACATCGAAGGTTTTCAAGGGTTTATGGAAATCCAAAGCAGTGAAAATCCACCCATATCAATTAGTTTAATCTCAAATCTAACTCCACTTCTGTCCAACACTATGTTAGCAGCAAGCTCGGAGCCTTTAGTATAGTTTCTACTTTAATTTTCGCTTCTATCCAGTGCACCGCTACAGAAAGCCGATTAGTTTAGTTTATATATCCACAACCTGGTTGTCGGATCCTCCAAATTGCTGATTTCTAACTTAATTAGTAATTTCTTGATCATGACTTGCTGACCATACACCATGATCGTCTAATGGTCGTTTGGTTTTTCTCATGATTGTTTGGTTTTTCTCATAATAATCCAAGTTCAGAAAATCGTGCGTGGTGTATGTGTGTCAGGTGTGTGTGTAAATAAATAAATAAATAAAAAGGTTCAGAAAATCGTCAAGATAACAGTTTTTTCGCCTGCTTAGACCGTTGGTAATCTCTTTTTCTTAATTTTCTTTTGTTGATTATACTTTATCTACTTCTACATAAATAAAATCAGCATTAACTACTTTTTTAGTTTTTCTGTCTTTATTATTTTTGTTGAGAAACACGATTAAGCTATTATCATTGTTAAAAAAAAAAAAAAAGAGTTCTTATTTTCAAGGCAAAAAGAATTCATTTGAAGAACTAAACCCCTCCCCCCACTCGTTCGCAAATCATCTAATCACTCTACTAATTAATAAATGAATGGACGGCGGATCTTTATAGATCTGGTCTTAATCGGTATATTTCAGTGCCCGGGGTCACAAGCATTCAGTTTAATTCGAGTTGAATACATCTCTAGCATACCCAACACTTATCGTACCCACATACGTTTAATCGAAATTAGGGCATTCGTTACACATGTGGCTGCATGTCTAAATTGAATAGCAATAGAAAGGTAATAACCTAATGCATTGATTTATTTTTTTCTTATTATTTTGCCTTACCCCAAGTAGTTTAGGCATTCCTCTTTATATAGATAAAGTTACAAGTAGTGCATATAATTTAAATATACATAAATAAATTTGCATTGTGTTTGTACTAGAATTTGGTGGACCAAATCAACGATGCAGAATGAGCCATATGGCACAAAAGTTATTTGGAGAGCATGCGTCAAAAAGATAAAGGACATGTCATTTTTACGGATTTGCCTTGATGTTTAGGCTATTTTTGAATAAGGTCGAGGAGCCATTGTGGCCACATCGGCGCTGGAGTATGTGTCTAGCATCTAACGAAGACAAAATTATGATCAAAGAAGAGTAACCGCTCTTTCTCAGCTGGTTACACGCGATAACGCCATGTGGATAAGCAGCTATGCTCATACCTCTCCAGGAAAAAAGTTATACATAGTAAAAGCAGATTTGAAGAAAGAAGCTGAATCCTTAATCCAATGAACAACTCTACCGGTGCAACGTTTTGTATCATAGGTTAGATTCTTCACCACTCATCAACCTCGTACCCATAGCATTAGGTGTAGTTCAAGTTCGTTCCTACGCATACACGGAACCGACCATTAGATATAACTTGTAATCGTAATTCCCTTTCATCTATGCCTATGAATCGGATATGAAAGAAGAACTTAACTTAGAATCCCTCCGCCTATGCTCACATATCAGGTCGACCATAGTTGTAATTTTTAGTTTTTATCTTGATCTCACTCACCAACATGCTATTTTAAGAAGTTCAATATTGTTGCTCTCTTCTAGTGTAACACCCCGACCCCTTTGGTAAGATATTGTCCGCTTTGGCTGGCACAATGTCCACCTTCACGGCTTTGTTCTCGCAGGTGGAAGCGGTTAGCGAACCACTCGTAAAACGCGTCTTTCCAATTAGGGATTGATATTGGCCGCTTCGGGTTGGCACAATGTTCACCCTTACGATTTTGTTCCTACACAGCGGAAGCTGTTAGCGAACTACTGGTAGAACGCGTCTTACCCTTAAGGTCGAAGCTCCACATATAGACTAAGATATCAGGCTCTCCCTTTCCGATGTGGGACTGGACACCCACCTCCTTGATAGCTGACGAGCCAGCTGTCAAGGAGGTAGGTTTCCAGTTCCACATCGGAAAGGGAGAGCCTGAGATCTTGATCTATATGTGGGGCTTCGACCTTAAGGATAAGACGCATTTTGTGGGTGATTCGCTAACCGCTTCCACCTACGAGAACAAAGCCGTAAAGGTGGACATGGTGCCAACCAAAGCGAACAATATCTTACCGGAGGGGCCGGGGTGTTACAAATGGTATCTGAGAAATCTGGGCTATCTGTGGGGCTGCTGCCTTCACTGATAAGACGCGTCCTACCAGTAGTTCGCTAACCGCTTCCGTTGTGTAGGAACAAAACTGTGAGGGTGGACATTGTGCCAACCCGAAGCGGCCAATATCAATCCTTAATTGGAAAGACGCGTTTTACCAGTAGTTCGCTAACCGCTTCCGCTGTGTAGAAATAAAACCGTGAAGGTGGACGTTGTGCCAGCCAAAGCAAATAATATCTTACCGGAGGGGCCGGGGTGTTACAAATGGTATCAGAGCAAGGGCGCTCTGTCTCCTGAGGTGGGGTGAGTCCTTGCCCAGCTGGGTTGGTGACGAGCCAGCTGTCAAGGAGGTGGGTGTCCAGTCCCATATCGAAAAGGGAGAGCCTAAGATCTTGGTCTATATGTGGGGCTTCGACTTTAAGGGTAAGACGGGTTTTGCGGGTGGTTCGCTAACCACTTCCGCCTGCGAGAACAAAGCCGTAAAGGTGGACATTGTGCCAGCTAAAGCTGACAATATCTTATCGGATGGGCCAGGGTGTTATAAATGGTATCAGAGCGAGGGCGCTCTGTCTCCCAAGGTGGGGTGAGTCCCTGCCCAGCTGGGTTGTTGACGAGCCAGCTGTCAAGGAGGTGGGTGTCTAGTCCCACATCGGAAAGGGAGAGCCTAAGATCCTGGTCTATATGTGGGGCTTCGACTTTAAGGGTAAGACGCGTTTTGCGGGTGGTTCGCTGACCGCTTCCACCTGCGGAATAAAGCCGTGAAGGTGAACATTGTGCCAGCCAAAGCGAACAATATCTTACCGGATGGGCCGGGGTGTTATAAATAGTATCAAAGCGAGGACGCTCTGTCTCCCGAGATGGGGTGAGTCCCTACCCAACTGGGTTGGTGACGAGCCAGTTGTCAAGGAAGTGGGTATCCAGTCCCACATCGAAAAGGGAGAGTCTAAGAGAATCAACTTTAGTGTACCCCGCTTTGAAAATAAGCTGGAAGATTGATGCCACGTTCGAAACCTTCTGAGCCACAAACACAATTTTCGAAATCAGCTTGTTGAAAAGTTAAGCGGGAGACATTAAAGAAGGGAAAACACAAATGTCGAGGCGATATAAAGCGCTGTCCGTTAGAAGTTTTAATGGTGGTGTTACTCTACAACATTTTCTATAGTGGGGTCAGAGCTTTGGATGTGACCTCTTCGGTCTTACCCTAAAATAGAGAATCTCTCCACGTTACCGGACTACTCTAAGTGTTTCTTCAAGTCATTTCAGTGGCGTGAGCTAGCTATGATGGCTTGGATACACTTTTCTTGAGACATTAGTTATTATTAGGATTACGTATTGGTTAACAAACTCGCAAGAGCCAAAGTCGACTTACAAGTCACCTCACACCGTGCTTGACAACTTTGCCGAGCTTCGGCGAAATGAGTTGATGGTGAGTTTCTCCCTTCCTTTCCTTCTTTGCGTGTGTTGATCTCACAAATGAGTAGGGATGAGCGTTGGGAGAGCCCTAGCTACAGGGTTCTTTTCCTGAGTTAGCGTGAGGGTCGATCCAGATCCCAAGACTCGGTGGAGGAGCAACTCGTCATACATGAGTGAGTTGAGAACGGACCGAGTCGAGCTGACTCGGAGTTCAGTGCGGCACCCACAACTCTCTCTCTCTCTCCCCCCTATTTCCTCTCCTTCTCTCTCTCTCTCTCTCTCACTCTCTAGTGCGAATCCCAAGAGCAGCCAATGGTTCTTATAGGCAAGGGAAGGGCCCATCCAACAGTTGAGAAGAGATGGACCTTCCCATGGCCAATCTCGTGAATCTTGCATGCATGGGACCCATTTGATCCAGGGGATGTGATCCAGCTGTGCCGGCCCACCAAAAAAGTAAATTTTTATCTATTGTGGGGTCCATCTCGTTGGAATGGGTCAAATGAGTTAACAGAGAAGACGATATGGCCGTCAATGGCCAATCTCCGTTTACAGTATTTCAGCAAGATCTGGTTCGTTTAAACGGACCAGATGGGACTGCTGATCATCATGGGGCCCACTTTTTGGGCCCTTCATCCGCGTTTCAGAACTTCTCACGAGATAATCCTCATCTCGTTATCTTCTCATGAGACGAGAAGATATCTGCTCACAGACCGTGCTGCCCTAGAAGGGACGGTCGGAGCTCGTCCACGTGGCCCAGGGAGGGCTCAAATCGAGCCAGCTGCCCTTGCTAAAAGTGGCACTGTCTCAATTCTTTTTTCTTAGTGCAGGCGGCTGCCTACCCGTTTTTGGCAACAGGAGAAGGGCGTGGATAAGCCTCTGGACGAACGACCAGGATGAAAGGAGGGAAGCCGACGTGGATTTCCAGGTGACAGTGAAGAGGATAGTCTCATTTCAGTAAGGGAATCATGACCCCACCTGTAGTGACCATGTCCACGCCCACATTCGAGTGCATAGGGGCACGCTGACGGACGGCCTTGGTCGGATCCATCTCCCAATCATGATGATCAGTTCGGATTACCATGGTGGGCCTCAGCTTGGGTGGACGGGATTGTCCGTTTTGAATTTTTGGTTGGCAGTAAGCCGGGCAAGAGAAAACTCTCTCTTTTACAAGTTTCATCGGGTTAAACATCGTTTGACCCGATACCAGGTTTGGTGCACGGTGGGGGCACATCGCTGGTGCACACGCGTTGGGTGCATGGGGCCACAGTGATGTTTGTGTTAAATCCACTCCGTCCATTCATTTAGGGAGCTCTACTTTAGGATCTTAGACCGTTGATCAGGCTGACCCAAAGTCCGGGTGGGCCATTCATCAATTGACCATGGGTTTTTAACTGGTCCAAGGGTGAGATCATTCTGGATTCGAACATGGATGGTTGAAAATGGTTCCAAGGGCCGTTGGTGTGCTTAGGCCCAATTATTTCCCTCATGGCCACTTCCAATAGCCCCATCACCATATAGGGATGTACGTTTGTCTGCCTACCCGTTTGTGGGATCTTGTCTCTGATCAAGATCGTCGGTGTGGGCCACCTACCCAAGCTCATACACTCCCATCCCTTGAGGGGTCTGTGGTTGGACCTAGAATTCAATGGCAAGGTTAAACTCGTAGGAAGTGGTGGATCCTAAGTTGGTGATTCGATAGTTAAAGTTGTTAGTGAGTGTCTTGTTATTCTACGACTAGATGATTTAAAATCTACTCTACTTGAGATGGTCAGTTAGGCTTACCCTTGTGGCTGGTGTAGGGTCTTTCTTAACTCCTAGGGTCTCTGATGGACGGTTTCAATGATGAGTGGAGGCCCCTTCCTGTATGAGTCGAATTCAAATTATTTATTAATTAAGTTTGAAATTCACTGATACGAGTTTAAATGGTAACACTTGTGTACTAGAGGTGCGGAATGTTACAATAATACCTTGAGAAAGTCTTGGTCGAGTATAGACTTGATAAGGAAAAATCAGTTAGCACTTCCCACGTTGCTCCCTTTCATCTTTCTTCAAAATAATGTCCTATTATAGATAAGGAAAAGAAGCACATATCTCGTGTGCCCTACTTGAGCGTAGTTGGCAGTCTGATGTACGACATGGTCTGTACTTACCACGAGTCAAACCGAGCTTGACTCGACTCGGCCACTAATTGACCAGATCTTGAACTCGCTTTGGCTCGGTTCTCGAGCTTGACTAGCCAACTTAGCTTGATTCGGTCAGCAGCTCAGGCCAATTCGAGCTGAGTTTGAGCCAAGATCGAGCCTCTGCAGCATTTTCTTAAACACATGGAGTATGCCTTCAGTTTCTTACGAAATCTAAAGCAACGACATTGGTTTACATGTATTTCATCAAACACTCAATAGGCAACATAAAATTCAAGATAAAAGGGTATTTGTTTCATATACATACCTTCCTCGCCACTAGCCAACACTTCATTGAGTCATTTCATCAAACACTTGTTGAGCAACAACAATATCAAAATAACCGAGTCACCGAACTGGTTTGATCCGAGTTCGATTTGAGTTAGGGTTCGATCAGAGTTGAGTCGAGCTTAGGCAAGCTCGAACTCGACTCAAAATTTTTTCGAGCTCAAAAAATCAGCTTGACTTGGCTCGAACTCAGTTTCGAACCGAGTCAAATCGAGCTTTTTTTAGTCAAGTCGAGTAAGTTAACCGAGCTAACTCGGTTCATGTACAGCCTATTTGTACTAGACATGATATTTCACATGTAGTGGTTGTTATAAGTAGATACATGTCAAACCCCAACAAGCAATACTGGAGGCATTTGAAATAGTTACTTCATTACATATACATATGAGGTACGACTGATTATGCGATACTCCTTCATGTGAGTAGGTGGAGTGATCAATTGGATGTCGAAGCTTCAATCTATGGTTGTTATTTCCACAACTGAAGCTAAGTATATGGTGATGACAGAAGCATTCAAGGAGGTAGTCTGATTGAGGGGAATGATGAATGAGTTGGGGCTTCACCGTGAAGTTGTGTTAGTGCACTATGACAACAAGAGCGCTATCAACCTGGCAAAGAACTCTGTTTATCACATGTGGACCAAGTAAAATGAAATGTGTCATTATTTCATATGGCAGATGCTAGATGAAGACAGTGTTACTCTTAAAAATATTTACACAAGTGAAAATCTAATCGACATGCTTACAAAAGTGTTTCTTGTAGAGAATTTCAGGTTTTGCTCAATTTTTCTAGGCTCGATAAAGATTGGAATGAAGATGGAGTGAGCATGAAAGTTGACAATGGTGTTACTATTGTGAAGACTGTTATGAGAAAATATAGTCCAATCACCTTCAAGGATAACTCGGCCTGACCAACTTCAAGGACAGCTCAGCCCGACCACCTTCAAGGTCAGCTCGACCCGACGAACGTTTGTCCCTGAAACACTTCACCTAAGAACATTGGCATGAAGTTGATGCCCGCTCCCACGAACATAGCCCTCAGCAGGATGTGGCCTCAAGTTCCTGTTTGCTCGCACTCACCAGAAACTAGATGACCTGACAAGGCTAAGGGGCCATCGAGAACAGCTAGATCCAACAAGAGATCAAGTCCGAGCCATAGTTCGGACTAATTTAGTCGTGATTGGGTCAGCTCGGTTCATCTTCGACCAAGCAATAGAGCTCGAATTTGATAAGCTCGGTCCGAGTTGTCCCCGGCCGCTCGACAGAGCCCGGCTCAGATGAGCTCGGCTCGGATCGTCTTCGTTCAACCAAGGGAGCTCAACCAAATTAGCTTAATGCAAGACCCTCTCCCAGTAACGCACCACGAAAGTAACCACATGACGCACGATTCTAGGGTAACCGCCAATGTTCACCACTAATGCATATCTTGCCTAACAGCTGAGATAGTGCACAAAATCATGGGCCATGCGGCCCTACAAACACTATAAATATAGGAATCACTGATAAAGACAAGTACGCAAAATCTCTCGCCTAAAACTCATCTACGCTATCAAACCTAGATTCCTAGCTAGACTTTGGCATCGAAGGTTCCCCTACTGTAGCCTGGGTCTCCTTTGTTTACCTCTTGTGTAGGTGGTCGAAGGTCGAAAGAGGGCGATCCAGATTTTTGCCTCAACAAAGACGATTAGAGATGGAGAATGAAGTTCAGAGTAGTGGAGCAGTGGAGTATGGAGATTAATGCCATGGTGGAGATTATTGAAAATATGTGCCTTTAATATATGCTGAAATAGGGATCTTCGATTGAATCAAACAATGGCTCGATCCTATTGAGAAAATCCCCAAAATCCTAATTTACTCGCTGGACAATTTTGTGGCATTCTTCGATCTTATCGAGGATGGCTTAGATCCTATGGTCATGCCGTCGATGGTTGTCAATCCTGTTGAAGGTCCTACTGATAAAATGCGTAAGTTTGCAATTTTGCGCGACTTGTTTCCTAATTCATATGTAACACTATATAAAGACTTGTTAATATGCAATTAGGGTAATTATAAGAGGGAAAAACGTTTCTAGGCTTTGGAAGAATGGAAGCTAGGGTTTTTTAAGTTGTTTTCATCTCTTATAACTTTGTTTTAATAGTGGATTTTGTTGTTTTGTAATGTGGTTGCCACGAGTGTTTTTTCATGTAAATTGTTGTTTTTTTTTTTTGTGATTGCTCATCTTTTTTATTTTTCTATTTACTTGTTTGCTTCACTCTTAAGGTTGGTTCCGCACCTAATGCGAAGATGGTTATGCAGAACATAATACTCTGGTTGAGTGTAATATTGTATCATAAGCATGCAATAAGAAAATATAAACATGGCATATATAAAACTAACATTAAATCGTGAATGCTGCTGTGCCCACCTTGGATGGAGCACTAGCTAAATTTTTTACTGAATTACTTCATAACTGGAAGATTGATGTATATCTAGGGAACAGTCGAAATAAAAAATACTTAACAGGCCATCTTTAACAAATAAATATCTATTAACGAGAGGTTAGGACCAAGGATTATGTCCCACTTGGACTCGCTCTCAAAAGATTATTTGATGCTTAAACACCCTTTTGAGAGAAGTTCTGGCATTTGAACATACTTTCATAACTCAGTACTTTAATCCGCGCTTGTCAAAAACTACGCCCATCTGTTGGGATTTAACCCTGTACCGGTGGTGAACCATACCGATACAAACACAGCCTATTTTAAAAGATGATTAGGATAATTTCAATCAATCTGATTTTGGAGCTACGGGCATTCCACACTTGGCCTGACGATCTTGACCGCTTGCTTTTTGCCATGAAAGCCACATGTGCAATTTCAGAGTGCAAGTGACTGAGCTATCACAGTTCAAGAGCTAGCTAGCTGGTGTCAAAGCTTTGTGGACCACCATGATGTTGGTATTTTATCCATACTGTCCACCCATTTTGCCATATCATTTTAAGGCATGAGCCTAAAAGTAAGGAGATTCAAAGCTCAAGTGGACTACACAATAGAAAACAGTGAGGACGATGATGTCCACCATTGAACCTGCCTAGCTCAAGTGATGTTTTCTGGGTTCCAGTCCTTGCCCGAGTGGTAGACTCTTAGGAGTTTCAACACAAGATCTTGAGTTCGAAGCCTAGGGGTGGTGAAATCCCACTATGGCATAAGGTCAAAATTTTCCTATTCGGCGCTTGATGGTAATTTGAATAAAGACCGTTACCTAAAACGGCCGTCCAGCTGAAAATGGATTGAAGGGAATTATTTGACAGTCTGCCAGCGTATGAAGCTCGGTACAGAGTCGCTCAGAAATTATACGACTTTCATGTATTAATTGAAATTAAAACGGATCAAATTGTAGAGCCCATTTCCGCTAGCTCAGTCCCAAAATAAAATTGGTTTAACAATCCTAACATGTGATTCGTGGACACCTCTGATGTTATTCAATTTTAAGCGTCCAATAAATGAGGGCCAAATCTCTTCGTCAGATAATCGAAACAACGTAAATGTAGGGTCACGATGCATCTAATCTGTGACCCACAATCTGAAATTTTGAATTACTTATACGACACAGACAATTTCAGGAAACTTCCAACTGACAGCTTATCATCATTCAACAGTTTGACAGAGGATCATTTTTTAAAAACGGAATAAGCCCTAATGAATAGAGTAGTAGACCTACCATGACACTGGGCAGATGTGGGCCATGTCATTTATATTTTTACAGAATCGGCCATGTGATTTTTATTTTCACACAATCCAAACACGTCATCAGATGCGTCACCGCAAGTTGTTATAGATAAGATAAGACCAGCTAGATCCAAAACTCAAATTAGCTTCAAATAAAATAAGTTGAGCTCACCATTGATTTGCGTGAGGGGCGGATAGGCGGTTCAACCCTTCATCTGGAATAAATGAGTGGTCCGGATAAAATCAGATAGTTTCGTAAGTGGGCGTCCTCTCCTACCCTTTCTGTGGCCCACCTGAGCTTTGGATCGGGCTGAGTTATAGGCCGTTTTGAAGGAAACCGAGGTGATGCGTCTGATGGATGGGATGGATGGTGCGACATCAGGTGGGTCCACTGTAGCGTACGTCATCCTATGCCCTACAGAGAAAGGACCCACCTGATGAACGGTCAATACATCTCCCGATCTACCGCGCATCAGAGGCGCGAAGCTATATCTAACTTCTTCACCAGCCCCAGCACTCCCGAAATCTCCGAAAATGTCGCTTTCCTTATCGAAGCGTACACCTCGCCGTCCCACTTTCTCCCTGCCAGCTCCTCCGCACGGCGCATCGCAGCCTCCACCGTCTCACCGGGGCTACTGTGCGCCTCATCGATAATCCCCATCTCGACGGCCTCTTCCGCCTTGATCTTCGCGGCCCTAAGAACCACGTCGCGCCGAGCCCTCGGGGCAGCGATCTTCGACCTCAGCATGGCCATGAAATAATCGGGGAAGGGAAGGCCAATATCGAGTTCGCTCATATAAAGAAAGCCCCTGTCTTTTCTCATGTAGACGTAGTCGTGGCTCAGCGCCAGCATGCAGCCAGCTGCGGAGGCGTGGCCCGTAACTGCTGCGACGGTTGGCATCGGAAGCGACATCAGATCGGCCACGATCTGTTCGAATTTCGAGCTCATCTGGTGGACCCGTTCTTGGGAAGCGGATCCACCGGCTTTGGCCCAGTTGAGATCGAAACCGTTGGAGAAGAACTTACCCTTGGCGGTTGTGACAAGGGCGGAGCCGGGGGTGGGGTCGGCTCGGACTCGGCGCAAGGCGTCTTGGATGGCGTCGATGAGGGTGGGGTTGAGGCGGTGCTCGCCGTCCCCGGTTAGGGTAAGGACGAAAACGTGGCCGCGCTTCTCTAACGTGCACATGGTGCTCTCCCTCTCTCTCTCTCTCTGTGTACTAGAATCCACTTGAGCGAGACCGACTAGATATAGAATCCCGGATACAGGACGCGGTTAGCTACTGACGGCTTCAGTAGCTATCTGGCTACTGAAGTCTGTCACCAAGTTCTGTGGCCCCACCATGATGTAAGTGTTATATCCACACCGTCCATCCATTTGACGAGATCATTTTAGGACATTAGTCAAAAAATGAAGTAGATCCAAAGGTCGAGTGGATCCATTACAGAAATAAGTGGGGCAGTGATGCGCACCATTGAAACCTTCCCAGGGCTCACCTAAGTATTTATTTGAGATTCAACCTGTTCATAAGTTCACGTACGCATGGGCGAAGGGAAAACACATATCAGTTGATCTAAATCTTCAATGGCCCCAAAGAAGTTTTTAATGATAAGTTTTCAATCTTCACTATTTTCTGTGTTGGGATTCATTTGAGCTTCGGATCTGCCTTATTCTTTGGCTCATGCCTTAAAATAATTTTTCTAAATGAACGGATGGTGTGGATACAACACATACTGAGGCACACAATATTTGGTGACGTCACTTCAATATCGAGATAGCTACTGAAGCCGTCAGTAACTAATCCGCGCCCAGTCAGACGGACGGAGATCTCCCCAACATGCTTTGAAAAGAAATGTTCCGGTGCTCGTGCTCTGGAACACCATAAGCTATAGTGCGCCTAGTTGCAAAAGTTCATGTGGACAGTCAATCGGCTGATCCGAACCGTCCATTTGAGTTCAGAACACATTTTATGGGCTACAGTGAAAAAATACAAATCGGTTGATCTCATCCATCCCTAAATTGGATTTATTTTTTATAACCATCTTTTTCCAAACCATGGATGAGATGGTTACGATCGCCTAAAAGAAATTGATTCTTTAGGATCATAGCAATCCTGATGATCCCTGACAAATAGATGGATAAAATTATTGATTAGACTAATTTTTGTGTAAATGATCTTTACCGTCCATGTTTAAGTCCATTGATCGAATGGCTAATATTTATTAGAAACTGCATGTTTTCCTGGTAGCCCATGAAAGATGAGTGGGACCCAATGAATGTCTAGATCAATGGAATGGACTGCCTAAGCGCTCAAATGCAATAGAGAGCACTGTAACTTATTGTGCTACGAGAGCACTGAAACATTTCTCTACATAAATGCAAACCACGGTGCACTAGCGTCCGAGACCAGCAAACCTGGTCCTTTCTAGAAAGTTGGCAGCACATCGCGCCTATCTCTATTGACGAGAAAGTATAAGCCATTCATCAATGAGGGCGACACCAGAGTTTTAAGCTGTACATCAACAAGAGCAATAATATAAATAAATAAATAAATAAGAACATCAAAAGCTCCACCCGAATGGAGAGAGAGACTGACCAGCAATCACAGCACCGAAACAAAATGGGCCCACAGAACAGAAAAAAGGAACCTCAGCTCTGGAAACAGAAAAACAAGGCCCAGATCAGGGAACCAAAGAGAAAAGAAAAGAAAAGAAAAAAATGTCCCCGACTGCAACAATCACGGGAGCGGATTAGGTGATACGCCGAATCCCCCGAGATGGTGGGACCCTGACTGTAGGGCCAACTGTGATGTATGTGACTGCATACATGCCGTCCATCCGTATTGAAAGCTCATTTTGGGGCATTATTCCAAAAATGAAGCAATTCCAAACCCCAGATGGACCATACTATAGCTAACAGCAGTGATTGACCATTAAAAACTTCTTGTGGGCCACAAAAGCTTTGGATCAAGATGATATCTGTGTGGTCTCTTCATCTAGCCTTTCGGGGTATCCAAACAGGCCCTAAAAGCCAAATACCTTACACCAGCACATGTTAGTGACAAGTAAACATCATTTCAAGCTAGCCTTTAAGAAGAGTTCTCTTTGGTTGATGTGTTTCGAGCCGTGGTTATTGTGTTTGTCAATCCAATCTCCAATATCTAATGAAAGACAACAATTTTATTCTAAGTGAAAGAAGGGATACGTCAAGCCAAATGAAAAGAATTTATAGTACATAGAAATTATTTTGTGGGTATCTTAGTGACCATTCATGCTTTTATGATGCAACAAGGATCTATTATCTTAGAGAGGATCATATACTATCAATATTATCTAAGTAGCCTGAAATTGAGCGAGGTAAAATGAAAATTGAGCGAGCCTAGCATGAGAGGGAGCAAGGAAAACTGAAAATAGAGCGACCCTAACATGAGAGGGAGCGAGGAGAACTGAAAATTGAGCGAGCCTATCATGAGATGGGGCAAAGAAAACTGAAAATTGAACAGGCCTAGAATGAGAGGGAGCGAGGAAAACTGAAAATAGAGCGAGCCTAGCATGAAATTGAGTGGAGCGTACATCAAATTCAATGGGGCAAACTGAAATTGAGTGGGTTTTCGGTTGAACACCAACCTTTAAAACCAAAGGCCAAAGGAATGCAGCCTTGTGCCTTTCTTTTACTGGCATAATGATCTGAGGATTAGCAAGATAACTCAATATAGTTTTAATTAGCCCTTTTGCAATCAACTCATCCCTCGGATCAACCCTCCAAAAGCTATCGTGATTAGAGAAAGAACTCGGATTGAAAAGCCACCAAGACTTGAAAATTTTCTGCACTCCAAGATAACTGTAAACCTCATACAATTTTCTTCAGTTTTAGGTCATCTGTTATAAAGAGCTTATCCTTCTCTACTAACCAAATTCCATCGCCAGAGGCAGCCTAAGAGGGCAGCTTGGTTATTTTCTCTTTGAGAATCTCTTCAGCGGGGTAAACATGAAATTGAGCGGGCAAACATAAAATTAAGCGGGGCAAACTGAAAGTTGAGCAGGGCAAGCATGAAATTCAGCTGGACAAACTGAAAATTGAGCGGGCAAGCATGAAATTGAGCGGGCAAACATGAAATTGAGCGGGGCAAACTGATATTTAAGAAGGGCAAGCATCAAATTGAGCGGGGCAAATTGAAATTTGAGCGGGGCAAACATGAAATTGAGTGGGGCAAACTGAAATTTGAAATTGAGCGAGGCAAACATGAAATTCAGCGGGGGGCAAAGATGAAATTGAGCAGGGCAAACTGGATATTGAGCGGGGCAAACTGGAATTTGAGCAAGGCAAGTATGAAATTGAGTAGGGCAAACTAGAAATTCAGCGGGGGAAACTAGAAAATCAGAGAGGCAAACTGAAAATTGAGTGGGGTAAACATGAAATTGAGCGAAGCAAACTAGAAATTGAGCGGGGCAAACATGAAATTCAGCGGGGGAGACATGAAATTCAGCAGGGGAAATATGAAATTCAATGGGGCAAATTAGAAAATCAGCGGGGCAAATTAGAAAATCAGCAGGGCAAACTTAACAGATAATTTCATGGCTTGAGTCCAAAAATCTAAACATATCCAATGTTCAAATGGACCACACCACATGAAAATTTTGAATTGAACTTCTACTATTGATCATTTCTTAGGGGCAACAGAGGTTTTGGATCAAGCTTATAATTGTGCTTTCTATTAATACATGACTACATGATCTTATGAACAGGTTTGATAACAAACAAACATCACTGTTGGGCCTACTATGGTTTCAACGGTGGAAATCATTATCTCCACTGTTTCTCATGGTATGATCCACTTGATCTTTTGATATGCTTTAATTTGGGGCTCAACCCCTTAAATTAGATGGAAAAATGGATGGACGGCATGGATATACTACATACATTCAATGTGAGCCCAACTGAGTTTAAAATATACCTGTGGTGTGTGCTTTCTTCACTAGACCGACCATTTTCAAAAGAAGACAAAATGTTGATGTACAGGGAGGATGCAATCCAATGCTGATAAGGAAGGGGGCCCCAGAAAATGAGTTTTTTGTCTTTCTTACTGGAAACAGAGTGAGGAAAGGAGGTGAAAGAAACAGCAGTAAAAGTAGCAGTGGAAAGGGCAGTGAAAGCAATGCAGTGAAAAACGAGGGGTATTTTTGTCCTCAAATTGGGTCTCCGCTAGAGGTGGGCATTTTGAACCCGATCCGGTGGATCCGACCCGACTCGGTACCGTTCCGAACAGAACCGACGGCTTAGATCAGCCTGATCGAGTCTGTCAACCCAGATCCGATAGTATTTCGGGTCAGGTTCGGATAGAGGTTGATCCGGACAGATCCGACCCGGATACCCGAACCGAAAGGATCCGGCCCAAACCGACCAGACCCGACCCGAAGCCTAAAAATAGTAGACCGTAAACTTGACTTGGACTCAGATGATGATCAGGCCCATCTGCTTGCATACACGTGCCCGATTGGCATGTGTGAATGTCGAGTAGCATTTACCGTTTTTCCCGCTAAAACCATCCTTTCGTCGGATGTAAACCACACACCAACTACACAGTCTACACTTGCCTTAGGCTGGGTAGTTCGTTCGAGGGACAGATTGGTTGCTCCTTAGTCGGTGCTTTGTGGGCCCCACCATGATGTATGTGTTTCATCCATTCCGTTCATACATTTTTACATAATATTTTATGGATTCATAAAAAAAATGATAGGTACCTAAATCTTAGGTGAACCACATGACAAGAAAACAATAATAATTGGATATCTACCATTAAAATTTTAAAATCCTTCTAAGGTCCCCTGTACTGTTTATTTGACATCCAATCTTTTGATTAGGTCATAAAGACCCAGATGAATGGAAAAAATAAATATCATCAGCTAGATCCAAAACTTTTAAGCCCGAGACGTTTTCAATGGTCAACGTTTATTCAACAATGTTTCCTTTAATGTGATCCACTTGAGATTTAGATATATCTCATTTTTTTTTTTCATACTGTGAAATGATCTATAAAAATAGATAGAAGGCATGGATGAAACACATACATCATGGTGGGGCCCACAGAGCACGGACCAACAACCAATGCTGGTGGCACCGTGGCAGGGGGAGTAGCCAGTCCGTTTCTGTGCAAGGACGAGACTAACGCTCCTCGAGCTCCGAGTTGTACGAACGGTTCAAAGGAGATTAAAGGTATATGGGCCTCACAGTGATGTATTTATTATATCTACACCGTTCATATGTTTTTAGAGATCATCTTAGTATATTATCTAAAAAATTATTAATATCCAAAGATCATGTGGACCACACCACAAGTAGCATCCTCAAATGATTTTCACCATTAAATATTTCGTGTGGTCCACTTGATAGTTATATCTGTCTTATTTTTCATTGTAAGCCTTATAATGAGCTTACCAAATAGATGAACGGTTTAGATATAACACATACCCCATGATAAGACCCACATAACTTGCTAAGTTCATTACAGCAAGTCCCACTCTCACTGTACATATATAAAAAAGAAGCTGAGTGCTTTCGTGCAGTGCACGTTATTATATACGTTCGGTAAAAACATAAACACAATAACGGATAGTTTTTGTATAGCTATGTGGGGCCCACCTTGATGTATATGTTTTATCTAAACCGTTTATCCATTTTGACATATCAATTAAGGCATTGAAAAAAAAAAATAACATATATTAAAGGTTGAAGTGAGCCACATTATATGAAAAATTAAATTAAATTCATACGAATCCGAATCGTACCCAACTCGATCAGACTCGGTTTCTCTGACCTAGTTGGACTCTGTTTGAGTCAGAAAAATTATGTATCGGATCTGTTCGGGTCAAGTGACCCGGATTTGATTCCGGATCTGATCGAGTCCGGGTCCATCCATGACCATTTCGGATCTGATCGGGTTGAACCCAATCTGCTCCGATCAGGACCGATGCCCACCTCTAGTCTCCGCACCTATAGGTCCAAGTTGATAGGTTAAGTTTGGTTTGCTTCACAAAAACGACTAGATAAAAGGTAGGGTCTACAGTGCTCAATTTCTCTTCGCTAGCGTCCAAGGCCAGCAAACCTGGTCCTTTTCAGGAAGATGGTAGCACATCGCGCCTATCTTTATTGACGAGAAAGTAAAAGCCATTCATCAATGTGGGCGACACCAGAGTATTAAATTGTACATCAACAAGAGCAAAAATAATAATAATAATAATAAATAAATAAATAAATAAGAACGTCAGAAACTCCGCCGGAATGGAGATAGAGACTGACCAGCAATCACATCACCGAAACAAAATAAGCCCACGGAACAGAAAAGAGGAACCTCAGCTCTGGAAACAGAAAAGCAAGGCCTATAGCAGGGAACAAGAAAACGTAAAAAAAGAAAAGAAAAGAAAAGATAAAAAAAAAAGTTCCCGACCGCAACAATCACGGGAGCGGATTAGGTGATAGCCGAATCCACCAGGATGAGTGGGACCCCTGACTGTAGGGCCAACCGTGATGTATGTGACTGCATCCATGCCGTCCATCCGTATTGAAAGCTCATTTTGGGGCATTATTCCAAAAATGAAGCAGTTCCAAACCCCAGATGGACCATACTACAGCTAACAACAGTGATTGACCATTAAAAACTTCTTGTGGGCCACAAAAGCTTTGGATCAAGATGATATTTGTGTGGTCTCTTCATCTACATGTTTCTGACCTTATCAACAGGTTGGATGAAACATTCCGGTGGAATCTATAAGTTTTTAATGGTGGGGATTCAATCATGACCGTTTCCTGTGGTGTGGTCCACCTAAGATTTTCCTCAGCTTCATTTTTGAGATCATGCCCTAAAATGATCTTTCAAAATGGTTGGACGGTGTATTTAAAGCACATACATCATTGTGAGCCCCACAGTCAGGGATCCCACCCACCTCGGTGGATCCATGGGTTTCACCTAATGCTCTCCCAACAATCACAAGCCCATCATTCACCTCCAACTAGTATCCACATTACAACACAGACTCCAGTAACAAACATAAGCCCAGCACCAATCATCTCCAAAAACACACCACGACCTCTAGCATTGACCATATGCCCAGCTACCCCATATAAGTTTCACATAACAACAACCAGGAACAGAGTGTGTCTGGGAGGGCTGACTTGGGGAAAGATACAAGAGCAGACGCTTCTCAGCAGTAGGGAACGTACCCCGCTTACTCGGTTGTGTTGTCCCAAACGCTAGTTTCACCCAAACATTGGGCTCTTTGTTTATGATTTCACTGCAGCAATGGTATTAGGCAACAATCGACCCTCCATGATGCAGCCTGTTTGGATAAACCGGAAATGTCAATGGAACCCGTGCAATAACTGATCTTGGAATACCCTAGGATCAAATTCAATTCCCACAGTAGAAAGCTTGAAATATTCAGAGGAATACCTCAATGTTATAAAGCCAAATAAATTCATTAATTAATAAAAATTACAAATTACCATGTAAAAGGAGATATTTATAGTGAAAACCAAGCTCTAATTTTTCTAAAACACTCATTTTCCTACCTCACCTCCTAATCTAAACAAGTACCATAGGATGTTTGGGCCTTGCAACCTACAAACAAGTGGGTAAGATGTCAGCCTGGATTGAATACATAATTCGTCTCAGCATCCTAATTATTGAAATGATGGACGATTGAATACATAAATCATCAAGGGATACTAAGTAATGAAATTGTTATGGGAAAATATAATCCGACTACCTTCAAGGTTAGCTCGGCCCTAAGAACCCTCATCCCCGAAACACTTCACCAAGGAAAACTGGCATGAAGCTGATGTCCGCTCCCACGAATCCAGCCCTCAGCAGGATGTGGTACCAAGTTCCTGCTCGCTAGCGCCCACCAAAGGCTGGATGACCTGACAAAGCTAAGGGACCATCGAGAGCGGCTAGATCTGACGAGAGATCTGGTCCAAGTTATAGCTCGGACTAATTTAGCCATGATTAGATCAACTCGGATCGTTTTCGACCGACCAATGGAGCTCTGCTCAAATAAGCTTGGCTCGAATTGTCCTCGGTCGGTCGATAGAGCTCAACTCCGATGACCTCGGCCCGGATCATCCCCAGTCGACTGAAGGAGCTCGGCCCAGATTAGCTCGGCGCGAGATCCTCCCCAGTAACGTACGACAAAAGTAACCACCCAATGCACGATTCCAAGGCAACTGCTGACATTCATCACTATTGCACATCTCGCCTAACGGCTGAGATATTGCCTAAGATTGCAGGTCACGCGGCCCTACGAACACTATAAATAAGAGAATCACTGATAAGAACAGGTACATGAAATCTCCTGTCCAAAACCCCTTGTACATGACCAAACCCAGATTCCTAGCCTGACTTTGGCATCGGAGGGTCCCCTGCTCTAGTCAGGGTCTCCTTTGTTTCTTTTCTGTGCAGGTGTTTGGAGGTCAGAGGAGGGCAGCCTAGATTTGTGCATCAACAGAAATCACAGACTACTCGAAGATCGATGGCGAAGATGGGTGTGGCCCAAATGTGGCTTGCATCACTTGGCTGCCTCTATGGAGTTTGGACCTGGCCGATCACAAGTCAGGTTGGGTGGGGTTATATGGCAATAGTAATAGTAATGTATATTAGTCGATCCACTTAGATGGATACATGTATATTTGTCCCGTTAAAATCTCCTTTGGTTTTATCGTCTCCGGTATAAATATATACTACATTCTTACTGGAGTTATATATGGACATGACTTTCCATCATGTCTAGTGATTAATACACCTTTAAATTGCTTGACAGGCCACACTGAAGATTTACGAACTTTTGATACAGTTGGTCTGCGGTGAAGAAACCTTGGCCGATCTCGTTTGGCTTCGGTCATCGTAGTGCTTGGACCTTTTATTTTAGGATTGGTGGGCATCGGGCTTGAACCTTTTACTTTTGGGTTGCAGATTGAGAACTGCCCAGCTAGAGCTGATGCCATGACAGGTAGGATTTGATTGGTGGGCAGGCCACTGTTGAAAGTAGGGCCCATACGAAGCATATTTGAAATTTGTTGGTCAAGTACGTATAATTGAGTGGGCCATTGATAATGGCCTACCAACCAATTATATCCTGTCACTCCATGCCTGTGCTGACATCGGCACAGGTTTGGATTGGGCTTGGGTTGATTCCGACCTGCCAATAACATCTGCAACTTGATGAGCGAGAGAGACCTACATGCATAGAGAGATACACAGGGAGAGGTTGCGTGCTAGACGTGTAGAATAGGTGAATGCGGGCTATAGGATCCTTACTCTTGCTCCGGTGGTAGACTCAGAGCTTCAACACCCAGTCAAGGGTTCGAGTATCCATAGGCCGTGAAATCCCACTACTCACATTAATGATGGGAAAGAGCAGCTAAAACTGTAACCACTTGCGACAGGAAGTTTCCGTCGGGTAAAATCTTTGGCTTTGAACATTTAGGTGGCATTCAAATCTCTTCCTCTGTCCCTTTAAATCTTAAAGTTTAGAGTATGTTTCAACTAACTAGGCAGGTAAATTTGTATAAAGTAGCATTGTATATAGTAGAGATTTTGACAAGCCAGCCCATTTGCGGTTTCTACAACTAATTACCGAAGCCCATTTAAAAGAAATTTCGACAAGCCGAAACCAGCCCATTTGCAGTTTCTACCGTACATACATTATAAGAGCTTTGCTAAGCCCATAGATTATATAAAAGAGATTTTCCAACCCCACATTCATGTACCATCTACAAACAATCACATGTGCCAGCGTGTCTGACAGGTGCAACATCCAAGCAGTCCATCGCCTGTACATGTTCTCTCCCAAGAATAAATCTGATCCATTCATCAGGTGGATCATAATGTTAGAGATAATTAGACAGGTAAGAAAACTGCAGCCAAGTTTCTTCAAAAATAAATTTGTTCGAAAAGTTGTGGGCCCACCGGAACTGACCTGATTCTCGGGCCAATGCATCTAATATATTTGTAATATCAGTTAACATATAGAGAGATAATTGCGCTCGAGTAGAGGGTAGTGGTTTTGGAACTTCATATTTTATTATCATGGCCTGGCCGGACTGCCATGAGCTAACAGACTTAAAAATACCTTAGACCAGATGCTAGAAAGAAACTAGTCGGATCTGAATTTTTAAACACCGAACATAGGCGAGGAGATAACTTTACACTCATAAATTAATTTCCTGAGATGGCCCCACCTTCAAAATATTTAAAAGTTATTAGAAGGCAATTATATTAAAGATAACGTTATTTTGCTAATTTAAAAAGGATATGGTTATACTTGGATGCTAAGATTTTTCACAACAAACCCATGATGGCCGAAAGTTTAACCCAATCGTTTCTCTCTTTGATATAACCTGCAATTAATGCCCACCTTTCATTTTTCAGCGTGTAAGCAGCACCCTTTCTCTCAACATGTGAGTGCACTCTTTTTTCAATCATATTTATTTTGTAGTCCCATTGCCCCTTTTCTTATCCATGTGTGGTAACTCAGTTGAGCTTTGGATCTACTTCATTTATGAGCTTTTCGTAACCTAAGCAAGCAAAATTAATGGATAAGGTGGATGTCACACGAACATCATTATAGCCTCACAAAGATTATTGTTAATCCTGATTTGACTATGCATGTTAGATCGAGCAACTCAGATAATATTACATATCAACAAAATCTCAATAAGAAACAAATAGAATATCTCTCTGACTGTTATAATAATTGGCCTTATGATTAATAATGGATATCAACCCAAATATACTCATAATTAGTCACGGATTCAACTGATGCACCATATATAGCATCACACCCAGAATTCTTTACGCCAAAACTATTTAAGATCTACCAAATAATTACAACATTAAGTTAGCCACGTTCCACTATACTTAAAGATGTTTGTGCAGAAAAATAGATGATGATCACCAGCACCTGACATCACAAGAAGAATTAGTCCATCTAATAAAAGCAGCACAAACAGCTAACATACATGCAGTTGCGTGACAGGTTACAACTGTTTGTTGCAATGTGATTGGGCATTCACCACGTTTAATGCAGCAGTGATGAGCCAATACAGGAAAAACAAAAATTCACGCTAAAGTACAACCATCCAGTATCTTCCGCTATGCTGGAAGCAGCATCACCCGGTTTGGCTAGTCCCCAACTCCATATGTAAGCTCTGTGGCCCCAACATAATGATACGTTTTATCCACTCGGTTCGTCCATTTTGCCAGCTCATTTTAGGCATGGGCCCAAAAATGTGGCAAATCCAAATCTAATATGGACTACACCAAGGGAAAGGCGTTGATTGAATGTCCACCATTGAAAACTTCCTAGGGCCCACTGTAATGTTTATTAGCCATCCAACCTGTTGGTAAGATAACACAAGCTGCGATGAAGGAAAAACACAAATATCAGCTTGATCCAACTTCCGTTGCCCCACTGTTTCCAGTGGTGTGGTCACCTAAAATTTGGATCTACCTATTTTTGGGCTCATGCACTGAAATGAGCTGGCAAAAAGGATGGACGACGTGTATTATCCGCACATAACATTATAGTGGGGCTACAAAGCTTTGACACCATTTACCTGACTGCGTTGGGTCACTAGCCAAACCACATCCAGTGTTGCCTTACTGATGGGCGAGTTGCCGACACTTTCATGGCAAAGATGGACCAGAGAAGGCCCAATCAGGAGCAGAAATGATCTGGACTGTCAGAACCTTAAATTAGTTGTATCTCGCAAACCGAGATGGATTTTTCAACAAACTATACATGATTTTGGGTGGCAGAACCGACTTAAGCCGACCAACCCTGTTATGCCGGGTTGCCCACATTGGATTTGTGAGATTCCATCCGATTGGTGGTCAAAAGTCTCATTTATTTTCATTTTTACTATAAATAATAAGTTTTAGTTGGGGTATAACTTTTGATCTTTTGAATTGTAAAAGTCATGCCTAACATGAAAAGGGCTTAGAAAAGTTAAGAGAATAACGTGGTGAGGCCAAATTGGACACTTACTATTTTTGGCCAAAAGCCATTAAGTCTTGTAGGAATAGAGGTTGTCAACAAATAGTAAGTTCACTATTTATAGTAAGTCACGCCTTTAGGGTGTTTGAGTTGGAGTCTAAGTCTAAAACTTCGTTCTAGGTTTGAGCTCATTATGTAAAGGGTTGTAATTTCATTTTTTACCATCAAACAAATTATTTTGAATTTATTAGGAATTATTCCTGCTTTCATCCATCGTGGATTCAAGGAAGCTTTGTGAGGAGTCCAGAGAGCTCCGTGGATTCGAAGTAGTTATTTCCTGAGGAAAACAGTGATTGACCTCATCATGTCCCTCCCTGCGCCAAGTGGTATTAGAGCAAGTCTTTCTCATCGGATCTATGACTTCGAATGACTGGTCAAGAAACATTCCCATGGACAGTACTCTTGGAAATTTTCTGTTAACAGCAACAGCTTTCAAAGTGGCGCAGCAAAAGAATCAGTAAGTAATGCACGGGATGCAGGCTGACATCAATCGCATGATAGAAGCTCTAGGGCAAATCTATGTTCGTGGGGTGATCCGCCCCCATAAGTGCTGAAATTCGTAATTGCACTGATCAGAGGGTGATGTCGGCGGTGAACCGCAGGATCACACCTAAGGAGGTGGGATCCAACTATGAGGATATTGACGACATGATCCCTCAATATCGTGGATAACACAATGATTGAGTAGATTGGACAAATCGAGAATTCATGATGAAAATCAATTTTCTTAACTTCAAATTAAAGATTTCCTCGATTAGCTTTGTTGATACAGAAATTTAGTCGATCCTGCCTCACCTCCTATTAGCCAAAGTACCCGCGATTTATTGAAACGAGAGAGAGAGAGAGAGAGAGAGAGAGAGAGAGAGAGAGAGAGAGAGAGAAGACATTGGGGGCATCAGTTAGGGCCAGGAACCCTCCGATGCCTAAGTCATGATATGGACTTGCAGGAGGCGTAATAGAATTGGAATATTTGTCGTACCTTTTTTTTATATATATAGATGAGGCCTTTATTTATAGCCTTTGGTATCAGAGACGTATATGGCAATGCCTTTAGAATGGTGATTGCACGAAAGAGATTTTCCTCCAGTCGTGTCGTGGTTGACTTCCTGAGATCCTCGGTGAATATCTCGGATGATAACCATATCTTTATATATTATAAGTATATTTTTATTCCAAGGTGGTGGTCGATATCCGAGGAAGAGGTTGGTACTCGAGGCCAAGATTGGTATTTAAGGCCGACCTTTGAGGTCAAGGTCATCCTTAAGATCGAGGTCGGTCTCCAAGGCTGAGGTCAATATCTGAGGCCTGTCATTGAGGTCGAGGTAAAAAATAGCCGACACCAAAGGTCGGGGTGATTTTTCAACTCTCAAGTAATCCATAGTCATCCAGTCTAGTTGCTCGGCTCATCTGTCTCATACATCTAGTTAGTCCATTTTTACCCATAACAAGCTTTATAAATTTGAACGATTCTTCGATTACATAGAAATCTCTAAAGCAAAGAAGGTTAAGCTTATGGCTTACAAGTTTAAGGTAGAGCTTCAACTTGGTGGGAGCAACTTCAGCTCACACGGACGAGACAAATGAAAGCATTAATCCGCACATGGCAGTGGATGAAGCAGTTATTGCGTGCGCGATTCTTCCTTAGATATTACGATCAGGTATTGTTCCATCAATACCAAAATTGACGGTAGGGTTGTTGGTCGGTGTTGGAGCATAAAAATCATGAAGAAAGATTGAAGACCAGAAACTAAATGTGGAAGGGAAGGAAGGCAAAAGAATTAACTAACACTGTTTGGCAGTTGCGCGGATCGCACAACCAGTAGTGGTTGAGCGGATCGCGCAACCAATTGTAGTCGTTGCATGGATGGTACGAATAGCTTAATATGTCGACAGCAGATTTCATCTCTTAGGGGGATCGCATAACTATTGTACATTACGCAAATCGCGCACCTATCCTTTCTGTTGAACGGGTAGCGCAATCAAGAGCAACGAAAGATCATGATGGACGGTCAGATCTGATGAAAAGTGGGTCCCATGGCACAAAGATCGAGGGTTGACACATGTGGAGGCCTATAAATACCCCACTCCCCCTCTCATTAGACAGAGTAGAAGAATTTTAGAAGAGGAGCGGAGCTCTGAAAAAAGACTGAAGGTGAGGAGCAAAGAAGACTAATTTATTACGCGAACCGCGCAACAGACAAACCGGTTGCGCGAAGGTCACTATGTGGCCAGTTCTAAAAAGAGAATAAGATGCTATCGAAATCATCCAATCTAGCCTATATTGCTCCAAGCTCTCCTTTACATAAAGAACAAGCTCAAAAGAGGATGAGTTCATCAACATGACATTCCTCATGAGGAGATGACCAAAGCAACTGTCGAAATGTTGCTGAATTTGAGATTTAACATATAAACTTTGTTAATTCCAATTTATGTATCTCAAATGATCTATCTTGGAATCAAGGAATACTGGAAGGATGTAAATGAACTCAGCATTAATAATATAATGATTATTCTATATTTATTCTCTTTGTTATGTTCGAATACGATAATTCTCCCAAATCCAATGCATTTGTTTCTTGTTTGAAACAAAATGTTGACTTTGATGGGGACTTATTGATATTTCAATACCAATATTGAGAATATTATAGAATTTTCATTGTAGTTTGGCGTCTTTCGACGCCAAAATGGCGACTCTCAGTGGAAATATCCCCCCTTCATCTCTAAGATAGATTATTTAATTCTTCAAACATTAACTGAAGTTATATTTTGTGACTAAAGGTTTCTAAATCCAATTGCAAGTTACAACCAATGGCAACTTCCTCAGGAAAGTGAACTTCCGTTTCACTCTAACCGGATTCGTGATAGAGTATGCACCGAATCGATCTCCGGGGTACATGACTCGATTTCCTACAAGCAGAAACAACCTGACTCAAGCGATAACTGAGGTTGTATCTGCTTCGCCTAACCGCTGGAAGGAGATCAGGGCTGGACAATGTCTCATAAGACGAGAAGACGAAATGTGAGAAGCTCTAGGATGATTCTGTCTTTGCCAAGAGTTAGAGGGCCTATAATGCGGAATGTAGCTAGAAAGAATCCTGAACTTGCTCTTCCTGCGATATATCCCGAGCGAGTAGTTCCGCAGTTGACATTGCGCAACTTTCTAGCTTTAGTCGCACCAAGGGTCAGATGGACAAGAGAGCAGAAAGGTAAAGCATTAATGGCAAGTTCACCAATGTCCGTATCAACCCAAACAAGCTCGCCAATGTCTATATCTCCCCAATCGACCAATGGCGCCGGAAGTGTAGAGAAGTCAAATGAAACTCTCTCCTCTCCTCTCTTCGTAAGTCCTATTACGTCAACATATTCCTGCCCCACTCCAACTACGGCTTCATCAAAAAGTAGAGAAGCTGCAGTGCATATGGCCCAGACAAATCAGGACAATATGTCAACTACAGAAGATCGTATGAATGCAATGGCAGAAGCACAAAGAACACTAATGGAAGAGTGCAGAAATCTTAGAGAGGCTTTAGCGACCCTTGTCCATAATGTAGCCTAGATAGCAGCTCCACCAATTATAGGCACAATAAATGGACAAGAAAACCAGCCCGAAGGCTTTCAACCATAGAGGGCAGGATCACGAGGGTCTGTTCCAGACACGAGAACTGTAACACAAAACGAAGTGAAACAAGTTGTGGAAGAAGTTGTCAGAGTAGAAAGAGAACATGAAAATACGAGCTGTTTCAGATATCGAACGCCGTATCCAAGAGAGGTAGAAGATATCCCGTTTCCAGCCAACTTCAAGCATCCAGACTTTCAGAAGTTTAACAGGGAAGGATCACCAGAGGAACACTTAATGCACTTCATCACTAGCATGAGAAATTTTTCTACGATACCGCAGTATTGCTTGCGATTATTCGGATTATCCCTGACAAACAAAGCATTCCGATGGTATTCCAGCTTGGCCTCGGGGTCAATACATACCTGGGAACAAATGCAGGATGCCTTCATGTCGAATTTCTTCTCTTCAGAGCGTGATGTTAGCATTACGGAATTGGCTTCTGTGCGACAGAGAGAAAGCGAACCGGTAGAAAAGTTCATAGACAGATGGAAGACATTGGGAGCCTCGTGTAGGCAGCTGCCGGAAGAAAGGTACAGGTCAAGATGTGTTTGAACTCTATGGAAATAGGAATCGCATTTGGACTCACTAGTGCCAACATTAAGACCTTTCGTGACTTAGCCGCTAAGGCCCATGCTTTAGAACTGATGACCCCAAAAATGTCAGCGTTTCATTATGAGACACCCAGGAGAGCGCCAAGCAGGTTGGCTGCAAACACCATTGATCGTGAAAAGAGAAACAAAGATATAAGAGACTTAAAAGTAAGAGGCCAGAACGAAGAGAAGAATCAAATCAGCCAAGAAATAGATATAGTACAAAAAAGGCCCAGAATGCTCAATTCTCATGAAGGGTTCGCATTCAATAGGGAAGATGTCGTTCCTATGATGAATCAACTGCTAAAAGCCGGTACGATAGAATTACCAGAACCCAAACGCCCTGAAGATGTGATGAGAACCAGAGAGAGATTTTTGCCGTTATCATCGCCTAGTGGGGCATCCAACGGAGAATTTTATACATTGAAATGTATAATCTAATGAATGATAGACAAAGGTGAAATAGTAATTGGAAAAGAAAAGAAAAAGGGTATAATGACGACGGTGAATATCCTTACGATCCAAGAAAAGGGTCGCGAAATGAAAGAGAAAGAGGACTATAAGACGACAAAGAAGATAGCAGTAATTACATTGTGATCAGGAAAAAAGATAACAAGTCCTGCGAAGCAGAAAGCAAGGATTGTAAGAAAAGGGGTCGTTGAAAGGCAGAGTGATGACGATAAGAAAGAAAAGAAAAGTGAGACAGCGAAAGTAATTTATGATGTAGTGAGTCATTTGAAGGACATACTGGCTCGGTTAAGCGTCTATGATGCTCTTAAGTTGTCAAAGGAATTTCGACAGAGCTTAGTCCAAGCATTGTCCTATCATGACGTCAGAGAAACTTTACTAGCAGAACTAGAACGCGAAGAGCACGATGAGCAAGAAAGTTGCCTACCGATCCTTTCCTTCTCTGATGATGATTTGATCTGCGAGGCAGAGAATAATAGGCAGCTAATGATAGAAGGTCATATCCGTGGGAAGAAGGTTAAGCGAATTATGATAGATAATGGGTCTACGGTAAACCTCTTACCACTCTCGATGTTGAGTAAAATAGGTTATCGTCGTTCTGATCTACGCCCTGGTGGAATGATGATACAGGGCTTCAATCAAGATAGGCGACGTGCACTTGGCAAAATTAAAGTGACGTTGGAAATAGGAGAGCTGACTACTAATGTCGTGTGTCACGTTATAAACGCGGTGACAACATACAATCTTCTGCTAGGAAGGCCATAGATACATCAGTACAGCATCGTACCCTCTACTCTGCATCAGTGCTTCAAATACTGTAAAGGTGGGATACAGTATAAAGTAATGGCTGACGTGAAGCCGTATACGGAAGCCGAGTCCTTCTTTGCAGACGCTAGTTATTATAAAGGGTTCGCTAAAGAAGAAACAAGGAATGATGAAAACAAAGTCTTAAAGGATATTCAAGTAAAAGCACTGAAAGAAGAAACGGAAAATGCAGAATCATCTAGGACTATAGAAGCAAAGAAGAAATTCTATTTTGTGTCGAAACATCTGAGACAACCGGGGCAACCACCGCTAACCCTGTTATCACCTGAATAGTTGAAAGTTTTGCAGTCAAATTATACAGTGACATTGCCGCATGTTGAAAGAAGTAAGCCATTTACAACCGCTCTAGGAAGGTTTCAGGTTAAGGCTAGCGCAAAATACCCTGAACCAATAGAATTCTACGCCTCAGTGGAAGCAAAGATAGAAGAGGAAACCAAGAATAATGTGTACTACAATAGGCTGACATCAAAAGATCTTAAAATATATAGCCCAGCAAGCAAGAAAATCATGAGAAACATGGGTTTTGATTATGACAAACCCACTGGCTTGAATCATGGGAAAGGAATTCAAATTCCTATTGGGGTCGATCAGAAAAAGCGAGGGAAATTCAAGGATTGGGGTATGGTCATCAGTGAATATGGTTACAACCAAACAATTATTTGGAGAGGATCCTAAAACAGTCAAACATCCTGCAATGGCTCCGAAGCAAATGGAAGACAGGGGGTACACTCGAGCCTAAATGGAATGGGTTGTACATAATAAAAGAAATATACTCCAATGAAGCATACAGGGTCGTAGATCAAGATGGACAAGGTATTGGTATACCAGTCAATGCTCGCTTCATCAACAGATGCCCCTTGAAGATACTACTGATTTTGATACAGAATATTATCCGAATAATAATTCTGTATCAAAATGAGGCATGACAAGTAGAAGGACAAAAGAACTACGAAAAAACGAAGCCATGAAAAGCCGTGTACTTCCCCTCACGAGAATAAAAGCGCAAATTTTTCAAGTGAAGCTTCTCAAAAGCACTGAAGCATTGACGATTGCTGCCAAGCATTGATGATTGCTACCAAGCAGTGTCGATCGCCAAAAGTCGATGATTATCGCCAAAATGATGATCGCCAAATGTCAAGGATTATCATCAAAGTAAGCAACTATCACTGTCGTCATCAATCGCAGTTGCTATCATTGCCAAGCTGATACACTATTTCAAATATAATATGAATGTTCTTAGAACATCATCAACAATGGCGAAATATCAATTATTGCGAAATATCAATTATTGATTCACCAATTTCGGTAGTGGGACAAACTACATAGTCAACCACATATAAAGATGATGACAGTGATGGTAGTTTACTTCTTAAAGCAGCCTAGTCAAGCCTTAAAATGGCCAACTACACTTAAGGCCTATCATTTTCACCATTCGGGCAGCGGCGAGAAGCCAGTGGCCCTAAAAAACCCATGAAGGCCATCGTATGCATACCTATGTAGGCAGTTGACGGAGCCAGCGGCTAAAAGCCTAAAAGGCCAAAAGTCCTCAACGGTCAGTCACGCGTAAGACCAATGTCGTCTGTATAGCTTTCCGACAGCGTCATGGGGAACGGAGGAAAATGCCCTCCCATGAATGGGTTGGACCTTGCAGACGAAGAAAACATGGGCCGCAGTGTGAGCTCTTTGGCCATGTCTATAGATAGGCCAACCATGTGTAAGACCCCCAGATTTTTGGCTTGATTTCAGTATTAACTCGTGAGGAAAGACTTAAACCTACTCATTAATGGACTGGCGGCCCTAGATTTGGTACCCCAAAGGTCGTCTTGTAAGTCCCATGAACTCTATAGAGTTACTGCCGCCAACCCTGTGCGTAATTCCAACCGAGTTCACGGCCCCGGTAGCTTCACTGGCCCCCTCTGATGAATCGCGGTTTGTGAACTCACCAGGCTATGAAAAGTCCAATGGACTCTTAAGAGTTACAGAGACCATCACATGAAACCCGATTCCACTACTCAAGAGTCTAAAAAACTGCGTGGGCTCCACTACTCAAGAGCTTAAATTGTGTGTAACTGACTAAACTAAAATTTAGCACTGCTAATTAAGAGGATTAAAAACATCATCTAGGGAATCTCTTACTAACAAGTCATAAGAGGATTAAAAAAAAAGAGAGAAAAAGAAGCATAATGTATCATAATGCATCAATCAAAACATCACATAAACAAGGCAGGAGCATCATTATCAAAGCATTTATAGTAGCAAAAAGAGAAAATATCAAAGTTATACATCTCATTGTTCTCCTGTAATGCCTAACACTGCTAAGTATTGTTGCAAATTTTCTTGAAGATTGACTTGAGTAGCCGCATGTTCCAGTTTGGCATTCGAAATCATTCTGGTAGGATCTGGGATACCAGCTAACTTTTCTTCCAAAGAGGCAATCAGTTCTTCATTCTTAGCCAATTCAGATCTTTCAGAGTCCACAGAATGAAGGTTGCACTCCATCTTTTCTTGTACTCTTTCGATGTTCAGATCTTCCTCCAAACTTTATTTTTCCAACTGAGTGATTTCTTGCTTCAAAAGAGTAATACAATCTTGAATAGCTGTCTTGTTATCTGCAAAAGTATTCAATTGCTCTCGCAAAGGTAATTGTTCTTGATCGTGGCGAGAGACAATGGGAGCAATCTGAGAAACTTTCTCATTAGAGTACACATGCTGCTTCTTATACTCCGAAATTTCAAGCGGGATGATCACAGTTTCAGCTAACGACAAAACAGTTATCGAGTTATGGAATCTCAGAAGAGCATCGCGTACACAAGAAACATCAACTTTAGCCATCCGTGCAGCACTATCCAGAACATCTAAAGCGACAGCCAGATCTGACCATTGATCAGGATCTTTGAACATCTCAACGATAGCCAATATGGAATTCCTGATCATTGCCAGTTTGTACGTAGAAACCTTCTCAAAGGACAGCACATTTGATGAAGTTCCAATAGAGCCAAAACTTACTGCTCCACTTTGTGGTAAATTCCCTGTTAAGGAATAAGAAATATAAAGATTTAGTAAAAATTGTATGTGCAGGTAATACAGAAAATGTAAACAAGAAAAAGGACATGCTGGTACCGAAACAGCAAGTATTTGCGTCTCTCTTGCAAGAGAAGGATCAGGTTCTACCATCGCTGCAAAAGATGGAGCTCCAACTTCAGTACTCGAAGTGACAGTGGTAGGGGTTGGTAAATCAGTTAACTCCACTGGAAAGGCAATTTCATGTGCCACCGCTCGCGGAGGCATACAGAATCTCGGTGAAGCCGTTGGGGCAACAGGGGGAAGATCTAAAAGAGAAATACTATTTGCCTCCGTATTTGCAGCATGATTGCCTGGAATAGATCGCCTGGAATAGAATATGTAAGAAAAAAAAGGGGGGGAGGAAAGAACAAAAGTAAACAAAGACAGTAAGATTTGTTTACATGGCGAATAACCGTATTCCCCATAATCTAGGGGTTCATCTTCTTCTCCCCCTGCAATGAGCGAAGTTTTTGCAGGAACAACCTCAGAAGTTGGGGAGGATATGTCCTTCGTCGGCAGTAATATATTCTGCAATCATATCATCTTCATCGCCAATATTGACTTCTCCCTCCTCATAATCATCATCTTGGTCTTCTCCCTCTGTCTCATTTTAATCAGAAATAGTATGTCCAGATGAAGAGGTTGACCTTTCACCATCCAAGCCTCTTTCACTGGACTCTTCGACAACGACTTGTTTTCCTTTAGAAGGAAGGGATTGGTTGCCCTTTGCTTGAGGGTCTGCAGTAGTTGAAATCGAAGAAGTGGTAGCAGTGGCCCCTCCTTGAGGAGAAGCCTGGGTGCGTGCTCGAGACCTTGTCATCGGAGAAGAAGTTGGCTGTTGTTGAGGAGAGACGGTCCTGGGGGCAGGAGAAGAAGTTGGCTGTTGTTGAGGAGATGGTCCTGGAGGCAGGAGAAGAAGTTGGCTATTGTTGAGGAGAGACGGTCCTGGGGGTAGGAGAAAAAGTTTGTTGTTGTTGAGGATGGGTGGAAGAAGTTGGTTGATCTTGAGGATTGGCGATATTCTCTGACTAAGGAGAATTGTCTTCTGCAACTCCTTCTCTTCGTGGATGGTGAAGAGGAATTTGTTCAAACTCACAAGTGTCACCATAGGCTATCCATCCTTCAAGAGTGTTGTCGGGCTTCCTCTCACGAATAGGCTCATTCACAAATATCTTGACACAGTTTTGACTAGCACAAGGGGCATGACTGGTCTCTGCTAGGAAATCGACCCCATTTTCAATGGTACGACCCCTTAAGTCCAGGAGGTGGAAGCCATACAGGCTTAGTCACCGGCAGACCTTTTCTTACCAAGTATGACTGGTGCACCCACCACCTCGTATGATTATACAAAGCCCTAGGAGTACGATTGCAGCCCGAAATAATGAAGGAAGAATTAGCTCGACCTAATAATTGCTTCCAAACCATTGCCCAATTAAATAGGTTGGTGTCGTAGCTCTGCATTCTTCTAGTAACGAGCCCACAATCTTCTGGGACTGCCTGATCAAAGCTGAATTGACGAGCAAAATGGCTAGAATAATATGGCTCTCGCCAAAACTCCGTTCCTTCCCTCGATGGGAGACTGTATAATCTAATTGATAAAAAGAATCCCCTTTCTCCCGATGTGAGTGACATCGTGTCTGATTTCTCTATGTCTATAGTATAGTAAGACAGGCCGAAATGAAAGTAATTTATCTTGTCATTAAAGGGAATGGCATCTTTTGCCCAGTCGTAGGATCTCTTTGCCATAAATCTCTTTTGGAAAAAGCAGAGAGGGACTTGAGAGGGATGGACGTAAGCCTTTTCCGGTACTTCGAAAGTCCATGGGAAATAGACACCGAGCCAGCCAAGAAAGAGTGTTAGGGCATATAAGTTGCAGCAGAACCGACAGAGGGACTTTTTATATGACAGACAATCTCTCCAAAACCTCTATAAATCAAGCACAGAACGAGAGGGGCAAGAGAGTATTTGACTCCCTCAGCCATGGCGCCCGCGACTACAAACAATGAAGGGCGGATGACATCTGCTGACTTGGAGCTTGGGAGGACTACTACGCTTAGTCAATCAGCGATGAATGCTGCAAGCTCCCCATAAACAGAATACTCAGCATGATCTTTCATACCTCTCTGGAGGCGTTCAAGCTCTTATGAATGGTTGCCATTAAACCTGGAAGAAGAAGAAATAAGCCAATTAAATCTAAATTGTGCATCGAGGTACAATAGAAGGTGTTAATTGAAGGAGAAGGAAAGTTACCGAAGGGCCCTGCTGAAGTGAGCCAGCCATTGCATGGGCTGGATCTTGTGAATATTCAAAAATTTGGACATTTCCCTAAAAAGTTCAGTAGTTGATTCTGAGATAGAAGGAATGTGATCAAGCGAAGAGACAAAGGCAAGCTCCTCACTAGTGGGGATAAATTCATTAAAGAATCTTCCGGTTATCGGCAAACCGGTAATCCTGTGAATGTCCCAAAGCGTGACGCTCATTTCGCCTTTGGGGAAATGGAAAGAGTTGGTAGAAGGACACCAGTAGTTGAGGAAAGCTATCAAAATAGAAGATTCCTTGTAGAAGGGTTGTAACGTTGCTTTGATCGCAGTGAAAATATTAATCTTCGACAAAGTACCTGCACGTTTCGATAGAACTGCGGTAGCCCATTTAGAATAGTAATTGCGTGGAGTTAGAAGACCTCTCGTTCTGAATTCCTTTGGGCTGCAGATGAGGTGACAATAGCTGAAACGTTGCTTGAGTGTTTCATAAAAACATGTTGGATATAGACCGTGAAGGTCATAGGAAGGGACAAGGAAGATCATGGAATGAATGCCACCAATTTGTTGTCTTGGTTCCGACAGTCGCAGAATACCTTCTAGCAATCTTGGTTCCCTGAACGACCAAGACTCCGTGTAGGCCAATCTTTCCGTAGTCAGATGATCCGTAGGCTCGCAATTTGTTGTCTTGGTCGTAGAATACCTTCTACCAATCTTGGTTCCCTGAACGATGAAGACTACATGTAGGCCAATCTTTCTGCAGTCAGATGATCCTTAGGCTCGCAGATTAGCATGGAGTGATGGCGGTGGATACTGACCGGAATCACTACGATGCCCTGTTTATAGGGGTTGTCAAATTTTATGATACCATGAATAGCACGGATCGATTCTCAGGAATTGTGGAGTTTCTTCCTGTTGTGTTCTTTGATCTTCTCTTAGAACTCCCGAGCCTTGTTTCGACAACTCTTCTTTGGTCTGGAAGGGGGAGGAGTGTCTTCTCTGGCGGGCGGCCTTTAGCTGATTGTTTGATGATGCGCCGTCGTCTTCAGCCATTCTTCCCAATCGTATTCACGACCGTGTTTTGCAGGTATTCCAAGATCACCTCTCGCTATGGCTCTATGGATGGGAGATGGTAGTGTTTCAATACGCTGGGTGAAGTCAAAGGTGGGGAGTACCAGTTCTTTTATGCAAGCAGGACGCACAGCCGTTGTTTTAAAATACTTGCATGGGGGTTGAGCTGGAGATGATGGTGATACTGTTGCTAGAGATGCCGCGGCTTGGAAGGGTTCATGATTTGGCAACTCCTGGTGAGAAGGTTGATCGGAGGGAGGATTGACAGCAATAAAAGTTCTTTTGGTACGGGCCATGTTAGAGAAATCGGGAAATTTGGCTAAGTTTGGGAATATTAACCAAAGGAGACGGTTGCGCGGGTCGTGCAACGGGTTTAAGGTTGCGCTGGCGGCGCAATGGACAAAGTGTTGTGCGAACGGAAAAAACGTTGCACAGGTCGCGCAACAGGTTTTGGTTGCTCGGAGAAAAAAAACAGAGAAAACGGAGTCTGGCTGCAAAGAGAGAAAGTGAAGAAATGAAACTGGGCGGACTATTTATAGAAATTTGGGTCGAGTATGGTACTCGGACACATGTTGTGCGGATCGCGCAACGACTTAAAGAAGTTCAGAAATTGAAGAAATTGATCCTGATTCTTTGATTCGAGGGAATAAAGAATGGATCAAGGGGCATCTGTTGGAGCATAAAAATCATGAAGAAAGATTGAAGACTAGAAACTAAATGTGGAAGGGAAGGAAGGCAAAAGAATCAAGTGCACTGTTTGGCAGTTATGCGGATCACGTAACCAGTAGTGGATCGTGCAACCAATTGTAGTTGTTGCGCAGATGGTACGAATAGCCTAATATGTTGATAGCAGATTTCATCTCTTATGCGGATCGCACAATTGATTGTACGTTACACAAATCGCACACCTATCCTTTCTGTTGCGCGGGTAGCGCAATCAAGAGCAATGAAAGATCATGAAGAACAGTAAGATCTGATGTAAAGTAGGTCCCATGGCACAAAGATTGAGGGTTGGTACGTGTGGAGACCTATAAATACCCCACTCCTCTCATTTGACAGAGTAGAAGAATTTTGGAAGAAGAGTGGAGCTCTAAAAAAAAGACTGAAGGTGAGGAGCGAAGAAGAGGATAGGTTGCGCAGGCAGCGCAACCCACTAATTTATTACGCGGACCGCACAACAGACAATCCAGTTGTGCGGGTCATGCAACCAGGTCATATGTGGCCAGCTCTAAAAAGAGAACAAGATGCTGCCGAAATCGTCCAATCCAGCCTATATTGCTCCAAGCTCTCCTTTACATAAAGAATAAGCTCAAAAGAGGATGAGTTCATCAACATGACATTCCTCCTGAGGAGATGACCAAAACAACTGTCTAAATGTTGCCGAATTTGAGAATTAACATATAAACTTTGTTAATTCCAATTTATATATCTCAAATGATCTATCTTGGAATCAAGGGATACTGGAAGGATGTAAATGAACTCAGCATTAATAATATGATGATTGTTCCATGTTTATTCTCTTTGTTATGTTCGAATACAATAATTCCCCCAAATCCAATGCATTTGTTTCTTGTTCGAAACAGTCGGTGAGAGGTTACACAGAATAATTCACACCGCTTAGCAGCACAGAACGATTTGGTCAAAATTAAATCGCAACAAATCACACGATTCAATAGTGGGTTACGTGTTGCAATACAGGATTGGGTTCAGATGTAGCCCATATAGATAACGAATAAAGAGATTAAGTTGCCCACCCAAGTAAAAGTGCAGCTTGAGCGTCTTAACACACAGACCTATCCTAACATTAGGGTCACCGCAGCGGGTCCATCCTAAGGAGATTCACATACCAAAGGGAAAGAATTTGTAGGGGATGCACTTAACCTCCTACATCCGCTAACCGAGATTCGAGAAGCGAGCAAGTTAGAATATAAAGGGACGTGACCACTATTGTCAGTCCAAGCAAGATCCCGAACCCCTATGGTCGGCTAAGGCTTGACTATTGCCATCGTTGTGGCTAACTGGGTCACCTATTAAATAATTGCCCCCAACGATAAGTGGTTAACTTCTTTATTAATGATGGTAGTGTTAGAAACACCGATGAAGACCCGAATGTTAATGAATTGAAGCATGCCTCAAAGGATGAAGCGAATTAGGCAGATCGGGTTTTACAAGATCGTGGTGAGTTGCTCGTCGTAAGGCAACTATTGTATACACCAAGGAATAATGCACACCCACAATAACACAACACCTTCCGAACTAGGTGTACAGTGAATTGAAATGTCTGCGATGTAATTATCGACAACAGAAGTAGCGAGAATATTGTTTTCAAGGTTATGGTGGAGAGATTGCAACTAAAGCAGAGCATCATCCCTACCCATATACAATCGGTTGAATTAAGAAGGTCAGTGAGACAAAGATAACAGAATAATGCACGGTATCATTTCCAATTAACAAATATTATAAATAACAAATCGTATGCTACGTTGTTGACATCAACGCCTATTATATTTTACCTGATCGACCGTGACAATCCAACCGTGATGTCACTCATAGAGGATGAGATCATGAGTACATTTTCTTTAAAAATAGCCAAAAAAAACCATACTAGCCCTTATGGGCCCAAAGGAATCACCTGAAACTTCTAAAGTAGAAGGGCGTTCTCTCCCAATTATACAGGACTTTATGGAGGAATCTTAAAAGACAGGACAAACTCATTAATTGTAAAGGGAAAAGAACTTGAGACCACCATTATTCCCGATAAACTAAAACCGTTGTTACATGAATTCAAACAAAATTTCACCAAACAACCTTCTCAATGGATCCCCCCACCATATCGACCTTATCCTAAGGTCCTTACCTAATCGTCCTCACTATTAGATGAGTCTAAACGACTGCAATATTCTACAAGGACAAGTAGAATTGATTTGTAAGGGTCTAATCCAAGAAAGCATGATCTCATGCGCCACTCCGACCCTATTAACTCCTAAGAAAAATGGGAGTCAGCGCATGTGTGTCCACAATCAAACGATCAACAAGATTATTATAAAATATAGGTTTTCCATACCAGGATTGGACAATATGTTAGACATACATGAGGGTGTAAAATTATTTTTTAAATTGGATTTGAAGAGCAACTACCATCAGATCTGAATACAGCTAGGTAACGAGTGGAAGACATCTTTTAAAATTAAGGATAGGGTATATGAATGGTTAGCCATGCCCTTCGGTCTTTCAAATGCACCTAATCCATTCATGAGGTTGATAAACCAAGTTTTAAAATCATTGATTGGATGATTCGTAGTAGTCTACTTCGATAACATTTTAATATCCATTCAGGACGAAGCAAGCCATATGAAATATCTCAAACAGATCCTTCAAGTGCTCACTGAGAACAAGTTGTACCTCAATGTAAAAAAAAATGCATATTTTTAATTGAAACTTTGTTGTTTTTGGGCTTTTCCATGACGCCCATGGGCGTTCAGGTGGACAATGAAAAGGCAAGAGCCACCAGGGAATGGCCAGTTCCAACAAACATACATGAAGTATGGAGTTTTCACGGGTTGGTGACATTCTTCTTCGGTTCATAAATAATTTCAACATCATCGTGTCGCCAATTACAGATTGTATAAAGAAGGGACCATTTCAGTGGACTAACAAACCTGACAGGAGCTTTGCTAAAATCAAACACAAATTGTCCACAACTCCAGTTCTTGTACTTCTCAGCTTCGATAAACTGTTAGAGGTCAAATGTGATGCTTCATATGTCAAAATTGGGGAATTTTGTCACAAAAAGGTAGGTCTGTAGCCTTTTATAGTGAAAAGCTTAATGATGCACACAAAAAGTGGTTGATGTATGAGCTCGAATTGTATGTAGTGGTTTAAGCACTATAACATTGGCAATATTACTTAATTCAAAGGGAATTCATTTTTTACAGACCATCAAGCTCTTAAATTCATTAATAGCCGAGCTAACGTGAATCATGTGCATGTTAGGTAAATTTTATACTTACAAGAATTCACATTTGTGAAAAAGCATAAGTTTGAGCAACAGAACAAAGTGGTTGACGCGCTTAGCCAACATGCAACTTTATTAGTCACTACGAGCAATGAGATTGTCAAGTTCAAATACATTAAAGACATATATGCTGACAACGATGACATCAAGGATGTGTGGATTAGATGCCAAGAGGGTTATCCCAATGACCTACATATGCAATATAGTTTTCTCTTCAAATGGAATCAATTGTCTATTCCCAAAAGTTCTTTAAGTGAGCAAATTATCCAAGAGCTATATAGAGGTGACCTTGTTGGACACCTTAAGTGGACAAGACACAGGCTCTTGTTGATGAACGGTATTACTAGCCGCAAATTGGTACGTAACGTGGGTAAAGCAGTGTAACATTGTCATGTTTGTCAGACTTACAAGGGGCGGTCTTACAATACAGGCATCTACACCCTATTACCTGTGTCTGACGGCCCTTAGGAGGACTTATCTATGGACTTCATGCTTGGTCTCTCACAAACATAGCGTAGCATAGATTCAGTGTTCATGGTGGTATATCGTTTCTCAAGGATAACACACTTTATCCTATATAAGAAGACCATCGATACAACACACGTGGTAAATCTATTCTTTAGAAAGGTAGAGCGGCTTCACGGGGTTCATAAGACCATTATTTCTGATCATGACACGAAGTTCATTAGCTACTTTTGGCGGACTCTATGGAATCGTTTCATTACGCAACTTCAGTTCAGTAGTGCCTACCACCCACAAACTAATGGGCATACTTAAGTTGTGAATTGCACTTTGAGAAACCTCCTCCGATGTAGTTTTGTTTCTAAGCCGAAGCAGTGGGATTTAGCTTTGTCTCAAGCAGAGTTTACATTCAACAACATGGTAAACCGCTCGACAAGGAAGTCCCTGTTCTACATTATTTATGGTCGAGTACTCTGCCACACACTTGACTTAGTCTATTTGCTCAAGTTTTTAGGTATGAGCATTACAGCAAAACAAATAAAGGACCAATTCTTGGGCATTCATGTGGATGTGTAAGCCAAGTTGTAAGCTTCGAACGATAAGTATAAAGAGTAAGCCGACAACATCGGTTGTAAAAGGTGTTCAAGGTGGGCGCAATGTTATGGTTCATCTACACAATGAGAAATTTCCGACCAGGACCTACAATAAATTGAAGAACAAGAAAATTGAACTGGTACCGATCTTCCAAAAGATCAATGACATCGCTTACGTTGTAGATCATTCGGATGACATGGAGATCTCGTGTACTTTCAACGTCACGAACCTAAATGAGTATCATGAGTCAAAGTTGGATGAGAACTCGAGGTAGAGTTCTTTGGAAGTGGAGGGGACTTATGTAGAGCAGGTCGAGAACACTTTCATGGCAAAGATGGACCAAAGAATGCCTGATCGGAGGCGTAAATGATCCAAACTATGATAACCTTAAATCAGCCGTATCTCACAAACCGGGATGAATTTTTCAACATATTATATATTTCGAGTAGGAGAACCTACTTAAGCCAACCAACCCTGCTACGGAAAGTTGCCATATCGGATTTGCGATATTCCATCACATCGATGGTCAAAAGTCCCATTTATTTTCATTTTCATTGTAAATAATAAGTTTTAGTTGGAGTATAACTTTTGATACTTCAAGTTTTAGAAGTAGTGGCCAACATGAAATTGGCTTTTAAAAGTCACCATAATAACATGGTTGGGCTAAATTGAACACTTATTACTTCTAGCAAAAACTATGAAGTCCGGTGAAAATAAAGTTTTATTTTTTAAATTATTAATTAAATAATTTTGAATTTATTAGAAATTATTTCTGCTTTAATCACTCTGATAAAAAAAATAAAAATAAAAATAAATCGGCAGTACATATTCGCTGAGGAAGACGGCGACCGTCCTCATCACATCCCTAGAGATCCATTACGTCATTTTGAAAGATCATTTCAGGACATTGGACCACAGATGAAGTGCGCAACACGAGAGAAAACATGGGTGATTCAATGACCATATCTGGAACTTCCGTACGACACGGTTACATATTAGGCCAAGTTTTTTTGCGTTTTCACTTCATCTCGTGGTGAATGAGGTTATAAACGGTTGGAATGGCATGGAAACATCAACGTGGAGCCCAGGAAAGTTTCAACCGTAGGCATTTCTTTCCTCAAATGGGCCACAAATGAAGTGGAAGTGGCCCACTTGAGTTTTGAATCTGCCTCAATTTTTATCGCATGTCCCAAAATGAGCTTTTAAAACGGATGGACAGGATGGATTTCCCACAAACAACACGGTGGGCCCCACCTAGCATTCCAGCGCAGGAACTTCCTGCGAAAGAAATCAAAACAGACCGTCCATCTAGTGTGTACATTACCGTAATACCCCCAGTTGAAAAGAAATCGGATTGCATACTGAGTTACTCAGTACGCTCTTATCGTACTGAGTAAACTCAGTTGGGCCCACCGTGAATGTATGTAGTCTATCCACACCGTCCATCCGTTTTTCCAAATAATTTAAGGGTTGAACCCAAAATTGAATCATATCCAAAGATCTAGGCCCCACAGTGATGTTTATCTGTCATCCAACCTGTTCAAAAGATCATACAGACATGGATTAATGGAAAACATAAAAATAAGCTTGATTCAAAACTTACTTAGTCCCCGAGAATTTTTCAACAGTAAATGTTCAATTCACACTGTTTCCTGTTGTGTGGTTCATTTTAGTGTTGGATATGCTTTATTTTTAGGCTCAAGTCTAAAATTATCCAATAAAATGAATGGACGGAGTGGATCAAATAAATAACTCAGTACGCAATCCACTTCCAGTTGAAAATAAAAAGCACGATCTTCTTGCCCATATCCATGGCCACGGGATGGCGGCATCAAAATGGACGGTCAATAAGAGAACAGATAAAACCCTGACGAATCATAAGAAATGCTATATAACGGATATAGGTCCAGTAGATGAACGATCAGATCCATCTCCGGATCTATCACGTATCAGAGGCGCGAAGCTGTTGCCGTCTTCTTCTCCACCAACCCCAGCAGTTCCGAAACCTCAGCAAACATGGCTTTCCTTATCGACGCATACACTTCACCGCTCCACTTCCTCCCTGCTAGCTCCTCCGCCTGGCGCATCGCAGCATCCACCGTCTCGCCGGAGCTATCGTGCGCCGCATCGATAATCCCCATCTCCACAGCCTCCGCGGCTTTGATCTTCGCGGCCCGCAGCACCACGTCGCGCCGAGCTTTGAGCCCGCCGATCTTCGATCTCATCAGAGCCATGAAATAATCGGGGAAGGGAAGGCCGATGTTGAGCTCGCTCATATACAGAACGCCCCTGTCTTTCCTCATGTAGACGTAGTCGTGGCTCAGCGCGAGCATGAACCCAGCTGCAGCGGCGTGGCCAGTAACGGCTGCAACGGTCGGCATCGGGAGCGAGATCAGATCGGCCACGATCTGGTCGAATTTGGAGACCATGTGCTCGAGCCGGTCTTGGAAGCCGGCGCCCGCGGCTTTGGCCCAGTTGAGATCGAAGCCGTTGGAGAAGAACTTGCCCTCGGCGATGGTGACCAGCGCCGAGCCAGGGGTGGAGCCATCTCGGACTCGGCGCAGGGCGGCTCGGATGTCGTCGATGAGGGTGGGGTTGAGATGGTGCTCGTCGTCGCCGGCTAGGGTGAGGACGAAAACGCGGCCGCGCTTCTCCAAGGTGCACATCTTGGGTTTTTCGCCACACTTTCCCTCTGCGGGCTCCAGAAAGACGATAACGGCAAAAGAGAGGAGAATAGCCTAGAGATAGCCGAGAAGAGATTGAAGAAAGTGAAGCTATTTAATCCTCTGCCAGCGTACCATACTTGATACGCAGGCACTCGGAAATTGTACACGCGGCATACATCAACTCAGATTACGCTTTCTAAATTGTGAAACCAGCTGTCTATCGGTCACGATCGTAAAAACACATTCGTTAGAACCATCCTAACCTTAATTTCACGGACACTTCTTTGCTGAAACCGGATCCTTTTCATCCTGACAGTCCAGTAACTGTCCACCGATCCGATATGTTAAAAATCTAATAATAATTTTTTTAAGACACATCTAAACCGAGACCCATGAATCGTGCATCGAATTTGAATGATCTGTATGACATGCAATTCTAAAGTAACATGTAAGTGCATGCATATCCTACACAATGCCCCGCTAGAGTATCAAAGCTTTTCCCCCAAAAAACTTCTGCTAATGCGTAGAGGTGGGCATCCAGCCGAGTCGAGTCGAGGTGGGCCAAGCTTGGCTTGGCTTGTTCATGATGTACTCGAGTTCGGGCTCGAGCTTGAGCTCAAGCTTGGCCTTGAGATCAACATTGAAGCTTGGCTTGTTTGCTAAAGCCGTCGAGTCGAGTTCGAGTCGAGCTAGTGGTTCGAGTCGACTCTAAGTGTCAGACGAGGTTTTCCAGCGAAAGTCGACTTAGCAAACACTTAGAGCTAGTGGTTCGAGTCGGAACTTTGTAATCTATTCATGAGATTACAAAGACATGTCAGACGAGGTTTTCCAGCGAAAGTCAAAGAGTTCCTGCACTGGGATGCATGGTGGGTGCCACCATGATGTTCATGAGAAATCTAACTTGTCCATCCGTTTCTTTAACTTATTTTAGTACATACAACTAAAAATTAGGAGTATATAAGACTCAAGTGGGCCATATGAGATGAGATAGTGGAAAACGAATGCCCACCATTGAACCCTTCCTAGGCTCCACCTTGATGTTTTTATTCCATCGAAGCCATTTAGAAGGTCATTTTTATTGGGATGAAGTGAAAATACCAAAAATTAGATCGAGACAAAATCTTTGTGGCCATACAAATGTTTCAATGGTGGTCACTAAATCTCCACCGTTTCCTCTCGTGTGGTCGATTCGAGTTTTGAATATACTTTATTTTTTGCTGCATTTCATAAAATGATCTCTAAAAACGGATGGACAGTGTGGCTTCTCACAAACATTGCAGTGGGCCCCACTTAGATTCCTTGCGCAGGAACTTCATGGGAAAGGCGTCCGCAGGAAATCCGCATTTGCCCGATAAATTTTCAATGGCAGTTGTTCAATTCATGATGTTTCCTAAGGTGTGGTTCACTTAAGCTCTGAATATGTTTCAATTTTTTTTGCCTTAATGACTAAAATTATCTAGCAAAATGGATGGAAGGAGTGGATAAAATACATGAATGACAGTGGGCTCCACAGCTTCCGAGTAATGAGTGCTGTGGACCCGCAATGATATGTATTTTTATCCATATCAGCTCATTTTAGATTATTAAACCAAAATTGAGTAGATCCAAATTTCATGGGATCAGACCACAGTTGTAGGAAACAATGTTCATTGGGCACCCACTATTTAAAAATTTAGCAAAAGTCAATGATCATGTTGGTATTTATATTTTTCCTTGATTCACGCCTGTATGGCTTAATTAAGAGGTTGGATGACAAATAAATATTATAATGAGCCTAGTAAATTTTTAGTAATAGGCGTTCAATCAACACTCTTTCTAGTGGGGATGCGGATTAGATGCTGACAGGTTGAGTGGTGAGATTGAAGTGACGCCACTAGGTTCTATGGACCCCACCATGATGCATGTGTTGTAGTAGCAAGATTGAAGTGACGTCACTAAGTTTTGTGGACCCCACTATGATGTATGTGTTATATCCGCAACATCCATTCATTTGGATATATTATCGTAAGGCATGACCCAGAGAACGAGGCAGATCCAAAGCTTTAGTGTACCCCACCAAAGAAAATAACTGGAAGATTGATGCCCACCGTTGAAACCTTCCTAAGGCCCACCAAACACAATTTTTCGAAATCCAACTTGTTCAAAAGTTAACAGAGACATTAAAGAAGGGAAAACACAAATATCAGCTTGATATAAAACTTTGTGTCCATTAGAAGTTTTTAATGGTGGTGTTACTCTCCCCACTGTTTTCTATAGTGGGGTCCACTGGAGCTTTGGATGTGACTCACTCTTTCGGTCTTACCCTAAAATGATCTCTCCAGATGGATGGACGGCGTGGATACATAACATACATCATGGTGGGGCCCACATAATTTGGTGACGTCACTTCAGTAGCAGTCTCGCTACTGAACTTGTCAGTAGCCAATCCGTGCCCTTCTTTTGGTGGTGTTATCGGACGCGGATTTCCTGCGAAAGCCTTTCGCAGGAAGTTCCTGCGCTGGGAAAGCACGTGGGGCCCACTGGGATGTTTGTGAGAAATCCTCACCGTCCATCCATTTTGTGAGTTCATTTTAGGACATCAGGCCAAAGATGAATCATATCCAATGCTCAAGTGTGCCGAAAATATGATAATTAAACGTCCACAGTTGAAATATTCGTGGGGCCACAGAAGTTTTGAATCATGATAATATTTGTGTTTTCAATTCATCCTAATAGGAATGATGTTATTAACGGTGTGGATGGCATGTAAACATCACTGTCGAACCCAGGGAGGTTTCAACGGTAAGAATTTCCCTAAATACCTTTTCTTTTAGTACAGCCCACTGGAGTCTTGGATCCTATTCGATTTTGGTATAAACTCCTAAAATTAGCTCACAAAAGGGATAGACGGAGTGGATTCCCAACAAACATTACGGTGGGCCCCATCTGCATTCCCAGCGCAGGAAAATCCGCGTCCGTGTTATCCACTTCGTATTTAGACCTGCCTCGTGCACTGTAATGAATTGGAAAAATGGTTGGACGTAGGTACGGACAAAACACACGCATCACCGCCGGCCCACATCACTGACCAGTAAGGGGACACTACTGAATCCGAGTTCCAACAGATGGCTGGTGTCCCACTCGTGAGGTGGGCCCTTGCCAAGATTTTCTAACCGTCCATATAATCTGACCTTACGGGTCCACCTTTTACTGCCCATCCTCCTCGGGATCTACTTATCTATTGCTGAGTTTCTTGGCAAGCGGATTGGCTCTGTACCACACACCGGCTATATAGCTGCTGTAGTTACGTGTCGTCCGAAGACGAGCACTGACGCTCCTCCAGCTCTTAGCTGTACGAACGGTTCAAAGGAGATCAAAGTTTTATGGCCCACATTGATGTATTTATTATATCTACACTGCTAATCTATTTTTAGAGATTATTTTAGAGTATTATCCAAAAATAAATAAATTATATCCAAAGGTTATTTGGACGGCATCATAAATAGTAGCGGAGATAATGATTTTCACCTTTAAACATTCTTAAGGGTCCACCATAATGTTTATTTTACATCCAATCTTTTCGTAAGGTCACAAACACATGAATGAAGAGGAAAAACAAATTTCATATTGATCTAAAACTTCTATGACCCTAAAAAGGGTTTGAATAGAAGTTCAATTCCCCACTGGTTTTGTATTGTGGTCCACTTGGTAGTTAGATTTGTCTTATTTTTCATCTCAAACTTTAAGTCGAGCTCGCCAAATGGATGTACGGTTTGGATATAACACATACCTTATTATCAGACTCACAAAACTTGCTGATTTCAATACCGCAGCTATCTAGATGGTGTGGGGCACACCAGCCAATCCGCTTCTAGTTTTTTGTGCACGCATCATCCGTACTGGAACCCACAACACAGGCAGTTTCGGATGGGAACGGATTGGCTACTCCCCCGGACACCAGCCATTGGCTGGTGGTCGGTACTCTGTGGGGCCCACCATGATATATGTGTGTCATCCATGCTGTCCATCTATTTTTATATATAATTTAATGACATGAGAAAAAAAATGAAGTATATCTCAATCTTAAGTGGACCACATTACAGGAAACAGTGTTGAATAAATTTTGACCATTAAAAACGTTTTGGGGGCCATAAAAATTTTGGATTAAGCTGATATTTATTTTTTCCCTTCATCTGGGTCTTTATGACGAAATCAACAGATTGGATGTCAAATAAACAGTACAGTGGGCCTTAGGAGGATTTTAATGGTGAATATCCATTCATTATTTTTCTCCTGTGGTGCGGCCTATTTAAGATTTATATCCTTATAATTTTTTGTATCAAGCCATAAAATGATCTCTAAAAATGGATGAACGGAATGGATGAAACACTTACATCATGGTGGAGCCCACAGAGCAACGACCACCAGCCACGGGGCTGGTGTCAGGGGGAGTAGCCAATCCGTCTCCGTTTCGGACTTAAACCGAGTCGAAGATTGTAAAATATCAACAACGGGAGATGTTGTACCCCCACGTGGGAGCCTAACAAGCGTGTGGGCTATCCAAGCGGTGCACGAGGTCGTTTCTGCCTTGAATATGAATACAAAAAATTAGGCTCCAGGTGGGCCATCGCTGCATGAAAAGAATGGACGGTTATAAATAAGTTTAGCTGACCCGTCTACATCCAACCGCAAATGTGCGGCCTCATGATGAGTGGAATGCCGGATTTTCAGATGGGCCACTCGTGCACCAATCCATGTCTCATGTTGGCACGTGCGTGTCTACAGGGAAGCACACGTGGCAACATGTTGGCGCGTGAATGTCTATAGGCAAGCACACGTGTCAACGTGGCGCAATTATGGCAGACACACCGTATAGATCTTCTGCACTCGTTTCATGTAGGTGAGCCACAGCGTCGAAAACAAAGATTCTGAAACAATTGTTTCCTAGCCGTCCATTTCATTCATACATTTGCAACCCGATCTCTCACACGCGTCAGCGGGGCAGTTCTCCGCGCGCGTGTGGGCTTGGCCAAACCCCGACTATTAATGAAGAAGAGAGGGAAAGGGGATTGAAAGAAAGAGCGCTCCAAAAATCTCCGCTATGAGAGGAATTGGAATTCCCTGCAGAAGCAGCATTTCCATTTCTCCTTCTCTTCTCCTCCTCTCGCAGAAAACCCTAGCTTTCTCTCCTTCCTCTCTCTTTCCCAAATCCTCCCCGTTTCTCAGAAAATCCAATGCCCTCTCTGCCCGATCTCTCATAATTGAGGCCGTCGAAGGCGAGACTGTCGAAGAGAAGGTAGCCGATGCAGCGAAGCCCGTGGCTCGCCGTATGATTCTTCTCCGCCACGCTGAAAGTTCATGGGAAGATCGTTCAGTGAGAGGTATGTGGAGAAACTGTGGAATTCCGTCCGTTTGAGCTTCCAATTTGATTTGATTTTCTGTTGTTGTTTGATTCGGCATAGAATGCTGGAAAATTCAGTGAGAATTGATTTTGGAGTGTATGATGGTTTGGTAGTTTTTAATTCTTAGAATGGTAGGATGTCTTTTCTACCCTCATGGATTTCTAGGTTTTGCTTAATGGGTCGGTTCATAATATGGATCGAATACAGAGCTTTGCATGTTAAGCTCAACATACAATGCCTGCCTAAGTGCGTCTGAGTGATTCAAGTTGTCATACATTTAGGGCGCGTTTGGACGCCTGTAAGTTCTTTAAGTTGTAAGTTACTTATAGGTGAAAGTAACTACCAGGTAATCCTGTTTGGATGTAAGCCCTAAGTTACTCAAGGAAGTTGGTTTTTGTGTTTGGGTAACATGTAAGTTAGTTACATGTAAGAAGTTGTATATTCACACCAAGTAGAGCTTCAAGTTGGGAATCGTGCCAAACTCTGATCAACACATAAGAAAGGTTGGCACAAAGTATGCCATTTTGTTAAGCCTATCTGGATGAATGATTCAGCCAATTCTTAGGATAAATTAATAAATGATTCAGCCAATTCTTAGGATAAATTAATCAGTGGGTGGGCCATAAAAGTGAGCCCACGTATTCAAAATACTTGTAATGTGGAACAATAAGTTAAAGTAAGCAAAAGGAATCTGAGAAATCTAATTTTTAATCCAAAATATTATGTTTACAATACTGAAAGGAGAGAAACATACAAGCAAACTACATAAACAAAAAACCCATTTAGGAATAAGCCTTCAAACTAAAAAAATAAGCAATTATTCGGCAAGTGAGGATCAAATAGCTGGACAGTTAGAAATTATCTTATCACTTGAGAAATAAAGAGAAGATGCAGCTGCACGGTTGGAAATTGATATCCGGCAAATAGCTAGAATTTTCCAGCAAGTTGGAAATGATCCCAGCACTTGAGAAATAAAGAGAAGATGTAGTTCTCTGTCCAAGAGAACATGAGCATTCTTGTACAATAATAGTCTCATATGCACGCAAAAGTTAGAATCTTGATTGTTTATGGCGTACATCTCATCCACAATGGGGCCCTGATTTTCAACAATTTGATAGATGTAAAGAAAATAAAATAATAAAAATAGAAAGAGCAATGGCCCTGATTATGGGGTCCACCTTGATATATGTTTTATACATCCATGCTGTTCATCAATTTTGCCAGCTCATTTTAGGGCATGTGCCCCAAAACAAGAAACAGTTGTGACTGAATGCCCACAACAAAAACTTCTTGTGGACCACGACAGTTTTGGATCAAGCTGAGATTTATGTTTTCCCTTCATCCAGGTTTGTGTGAGCTTATCAAGAGGTTGGATGGCAAATAAACATTACGGTGGGCCTTGGAAGTTTTAATGGTAATCGTTCATTCAACATATGGTGTGGCTCACTTGAAATTTGGATATGCTTCATTTTTTTGGGCCCATGCCCTAAAATGAGATCGCAAATATGATGGATGGCATAGATAGTATGCTGTATGGGCCCTCACTGCCATGGCCTCGCAGAATCGGGGCTGATTCAAATGCAAGAATATACATTGAATCAGAGAAAAAAGGAAAAAAAAACTCCTTATGTGGCTGGTAGTTGAGGTGCAATTTTCTCCCTTGTTCCCCTCTTTTAAAAAATCAGACGAGCTTCTTAAATGGCTGGTAGTGGTTTTTCTCCCTTGTTCCCCTCTTTTAAAAAATCAGACTATTGTTGGCCTGTAACTTACTTACAAGTAGGTGGAAACATAGCCTTAAGCCATGTAAGTTCTTTGTAACTTCTGCCTATAGCATACTTATAGGTTGAAACAAACTTAAAAGTAAGTTTCCTCCCCCAAACACCACTTGTAACTGACTTATAGGTAAGTTAGTTACATCATACAGATCTTATGGGCATCCAAACGACCCTTTAACCTATTATACTTCAATGGGCTTGGAAGCACTTACATGTTTAATGCACTCGGACATGTTGTACATTAAGCTTAATGTGAAAAGCTTTGCATTGGACTCAAAGTCTGGGCTCTTGCGGATAATGTTTGCTTGGAGTGCAATGGAACAATTGATGCAGACTTGTGGCTGTCCAATTGTGCTGTATTGTGGGATTGACAAAAGCTCTAACAAGTACAAATAACACACATTCATGGCCTTACGAGAGTATGTAACCACTAACAAGGTAAATCAGGTAGGCTCTGGCTCTTTGCATTTTGCTTTATGTTAATATGGGGTGGTTGGATGGTCTAGCAGCTCTTTTAACAACTACGGGTATTCTGTAACGGTAATGGTGGCTGTAACGGCCACCATCGCTACCTTTATGATACGGGGTGTAATGCCGTTACGGGGGCTATAATGGCCGTTACAGTCTCTTTTTTATATTGAATAAAAATCGAAAAACTTGTATCAGCCCAGTAATGGACCGTTATGGAACTGTTTGGGCCTTTAAGGGGGCATAACGGACTATTACGAGGGCTGTAACGACCTTTACGTGTCTTCTTCTTCTTCTTCTTCTTCTTTTTTTTGAAAGATAAGTATATTAATAAAAAGAGAACAAACAAACAAAGACAGAGGGAGCAACGAGCTTCTGTTGAGGAGGCAGAGCGCTCTAGGCACCCAAAAAAGAAAAATCAAACCTTTGAAGAGAGGGGACGCTAATCGCCCATTGTAATACATATTCTTTAGCCTTAGTTGAGATTGCTTCCACCGATCTAGAGCAGCTTTCAAAACACCTAGCATTTCTTTCCTTCCATACTGCCCACCAGATAGTGAGAACGGACAGCCTCCAAACGCACTTCCTATTTTTTTTCCAGTTTGACCTCGTGCCAAGCTGCGAGGAGACCTCCGGCCGATGACGGCATACACTAGGAGATTCCGAACCGCATAGAGAAATCAGCCCAGATTTGTGCTATGAACTGGCAATGAATTAGGAGATGATCGGTCGTTTCCTCCTCCTTCATGCAGCACAAACAGACGTTGACTAGCTGCATTCCCCATTTTTTCAAAATGTCGACTGTAAGGATTTTTTTTTTTCTAATTGCCAACTAGGCGAAGCAGAGAACTTTGGGGGGCGCAAGGAATTTCCAGATGAGATTGGATGACTGAGGAAGAGTTGGGAGAGGAGGCGCAAGAGAGTGACGGTAGAGGAATTTAACAGAAAACCTTCTCAATTTCTCCCACTTCCAAACCAACGTGTCTTCGGCGTCTGGGTCGGGCGAAATCTGATTACCGCAGCTAATAGATCGATGAAATCTGACACCTCCCAGTCTTGAAGAAGCCTTCTGCAGACCACGTTCCAGACACAGTTTCCGGAGACGCAAGAATAATATTCAGCTACTAACGTCGATTTGTTGCGCACCAGGCTGAAGATGGATGGGAAACGCTCTTTTAGAGGGGCGTCCCCCTCCCATAGGTCCTCCCAGAATTTTATTTTAGCGCCATTAGCTATTTCCAGCCTGATCCCTTTGAGAACCGCTTTCTTCGTTCTAAGGATGCCCCTCCAGATATGAGATACCCTGTACTGCGACGAATCTTTAGTCCACCAGCCCCCGTCAGCAGCCCCGTATTTACTTTTGATGATTTTGTTCCAAAGCTTCTCTTCCTCTATCCCAGCCTCCAAATCCATTTCCCTAGAAGAGCTTGATTCATAAGCTTGAGATTTTTGACTCCTGCTCCGCCCTCCCTTAGGGGTCTACAGACTTCCATTCCAATAGATGGAATTTATTCGCACCTTCCTTACCACCCCAAAGGAAGTTGCGCTTGATTTTATCTATCGACTGACGGACTGAAGCCGGGAATGTAAAAAGAGACATGTAGTAGAGGGGAAGATTAGAGATGGCTGCTTTAATGAGTGTCAGTCTGCCTCCCAAAGAGAGGAAGCAGCATTTCCATTTGCTGAGATAGGACTCGAATCTGGCGATGATCTTGTCCCAAATTGAAGTGGGGGGTTTGCCTACACATAGGGGGAGGCCCACGAATGTGGTCGGGAGCGAGGCAGAGGCGCAGTACATAGTACTTTCAAAGGATTCAATCTCCCCCTCTTCTAAATTCAGCCCAAAGATCTTGGATTTATGAAGGTTCACCCTGAGGCCCGACATTGCTTCAAAGCATCTAACTGTGGTACGGAGATTATCGATCTTAACTTGGGAGGCTTCTGAGAAGATGAAGGCATCATCAGCGAACTGAATATGAGATATCGGGTTGGGGAAGCCGTGGATGGATATACCCGAGATGATCCCTTCGACCTGGCCTTTGTGAAGCATGCTCGAAAGGGCTTCGCCCACCAAGAGGAAGAGAAAGGGGGAAAGGGGATCCCCTTGTCTCAATCCCCTAGAACTCTTGAAAAAACCTTTCGGGGCCCCGTTGAGCAAGACTGAGAAGTGTGCTGATCCTAGACAGGCCTGAATCCACCCTTTCCACGTATAGCTGAACCCCATCCTAGACAACTTATACTGGAGGAAGTCCCAGTCGACGTGGTCATACGCTTTCTCAATATCTAATTTGCAGAGGATATTCTTCGAGCCCAATCTGTGACAGGAATCAAGACACTCGTTAGCTATAAGTGCCCCATTGATGATCTGCCTCCTCGGAATAAATGCATTTTGGTTGGCTAAAATTATGTTCTCCATGACTGACTTGAGACGAGAAGCTAAGACTCTGGCGAGGATTTTGTACGGGGTGCCGATCAGGCTGATGGACCTAAAGTCTTTAAATGAAGCTGCGCCCCCCCATTTTTGGGATAAGAGCAATGAAGGAAGCTCCCACTCCCGCGGACAGGGTTCCTCTTTTGAAGAATTCAGAGAAGAAAGCCATCATATCTGGCTGGATGAGCTCCCAGTACCTGAGGAAGAACGATGGGGGGAAGCCATCTGGGCCTGGAGACTTATCTCCTCCCAATTCCGTCACAACTTTTCTCACTTCTTCCACCTGGAATGGAGATTCGAGAAAGGCAGTGTCAACCTTTGAGATGCTGTTGAAGTGCAGGTGGTCAAGCTACGGTCTCTTCCAGTTATCTGCTGAGAGGAGGGTTTAATAGAATTGAACTGCCTTTTCCACAATGATCTCTTTATCTTCTATCTGCTCTTCATCTATGGATAAGCTGTAAATCTTGTTAATTCTGGCTCGCATGCTTGCGATGTTGTGGAAGTAGGCCGTGTTCTTATCCCCCTCCCTAATCCATTTTTCTTTGGTCATCTCCCTTCAGGAGATTTCTTTCTCGAGGACTCTAGCTAAGATGGATTGGATGAGACCGATTCTTCTGCATTGATCGGCATAGGACATCGGAGTTGCCTCTGCAGAGGAATCAATGAGTTGGAGATCTGAGAGCATGCCATCCAGTTCAGCTTCTTTGATACTGAGCACGGGCTTCTTCCACTGCTTCAGCTTCCCTTTGAGGAGCCTGAGTTTAGAGGGGAGTCTGAATGCCGCATTCCCTGTGACCTGCATTTCAGTCCACCAAACAGAAATCAAATGCAAAAAGCCATCTATATTGCACCAAGAGGAATCGAAATGAAAGGGTTTCAGGCTCTAGTTGTCCTCCTCCAAGGACAGGAGGATCGGACAGTGATCTGAGGTTGTTCACAGGAGCGCCGCTTGATAGATCTTTGGGAAGGCTTCCAGCCAATCCGGAGAGATTAAAAATCCATCCGGCCTTGACATAATAGGAGAAGCTCTTCCGTTGGTCCATGTAAAATTGGCCCCTGAGATAGGGAGATCCACAAGCTCTTCATCTTCAATCCAATCTGAAAAGGCTTGCATTGTTGGGGGACCCTTTCTGGGTCTGGAGTGTGCCTCAGCTATGTGGCAAGTGTTGAAGTCACCTACTATGCAGCACAGACCAATGAATGAGCACCTAGAAGTGGACAATTCTTCCCAAAAGAGGCCTCGTTCCGCTTCCAGGTTGGGGCCATAAACCGCAATGAAAAGGAAGGGACGACCAGTCGTAGCTTCCTGGAGGATAGCCGAAACTGAATATAGCACGACCCATGAGTTGATCAGGGCCCATCGAGAGGATTTCCAAGCCACCAGGACGCCTTCCAGGCTCCCCTGCGCGTCGAGGGCGATCCATTTGGCATCTGGGGCTTTCCATAAAGAAGACAACAGGCTGTCGGAGAAGATGGGGACCTTCGTTTCCTGAAAGCATACAATATCTGAGTTCTGTCTACTGACGGAGTCCATGATTAACCTTCTTTTATGCTTGGACCTCGCCCCTCGTATGTTCCACGAAATGAGCTTCATTGGGGAACCGAGCTTCCCCGAGTAGCTTGCTTGCCTGCTATGGCAGGACTGACATCCATTGAAGGGGACGCCAGCCGAGAGAGCTCCCTGCTGCTGAAGGCTCTAGAGAGACGCTTGGATGGGGATCTGTGGGGGTCTGCCTCTGTTCTCGATACATTGGAAAAGGGCGATGTAGTCTTCCACACAATCCTCGAAGGACAGCCCTAACAATCTTCCGACATGTCCGACGACATCCCTAATCCATTTTTTCTTGTGGATGGTTTGGATGAGGTTTGATCTGGAGGCTTCATCAGCACCGTGAGTCCCCGGGCCTTCCAGTTGGACCGGGGGGGACGCATCTGCAGCGGTTCTTCCTCTATTATCTCTTCATCGGTACCTTCCTTGAACAAGGCAATGGGGCCCAGTTGCAACCAGTCTCGGGGAGAGGTGACACGAGAAAACGTCGGGGAGTCCTAGAGGGAATAGTGCTTCGTCAAAGACGAACTGTCCTCCGCATTTTCATCTTCTGATACCCCTTCTGCGAGGTTGAGATCAAGGATGTTTCTGCTCGCCATGATAGAAGGGGAGAAACTCTCAAGGAGGTTTACAATGGGTGGAGGGGGATGGATATGGGCAGTGGAGGAGGATTTAGGGATTTTTTTAGGTATCGGGGAGTAGATGTTAGGAGGGGGTAGCAATGTAAGGACGTGAGGTTCGGGTATGTTTAGGTCGGGATGGGACGTCGGGTCCAGGTTCGGGTCCGAGTAAAAAACTTGGGAACCGAGAGGTTGGTTTTCCGAAGCAGAAGAGGCCACATGCCTTCTTGTAGGGGTCCTTGCGACCTTGGTTAGACCGCTTGGCTGTTTAGTAGCTTCTGCTAGGACACGTGTCACGCTGGAGTTCCCTCTCATTTCAAGATGCACGTCTCGAGAAGCACAGATGTCGAGGTCTCTCAGCTGAGAAGCGGTGCAACTGACACGTGGACGGGAAGACGCCATTTCCCGAGAGGAGCCAGCTGCAGCCTGGTTACAAAGGGACGATGGATCACTGGAGCACCGAATGAGTTGTCCGTCATGCTTGCCGAGCTCGTCCTGCGGAAGAGGAGCTCGCGATCTCCAGATGACGCCCCACTTGGGCGTGCATTCTCCTTTCGCCTCTCTCTGTAGAGGGAGGTAGATGGTTCTATTGTCGGCCTGGAGGAAGATGATTCTCCTTCCTTCTAACGCATAACCTGATGACCGCCATCTCCTCCCCTATTTTCGTCTTCGGATCAAGCTCGATGAGGGACCCTAGAAGCTTGGCAATGGCGATGAAGAATTTGTCGTACCAGAGCTCCAGAGGGACTCCCCATACCAGGATCCATACATCCTCCTTCCCGAACAAAGAGAACTCATCCCAGGATATGACCTTTGAAACAGGGCCGTCGGTGTGGAGGGAGCCTGCCATTATCAGAAGTTCATGGTTCACACCCGGCGCTACCTTAACCCATAGTTCGTGGAAGCCGATCGGTTTGATGTAGTATTTCGCAGGACTGATCCCACAATACTCGTCGATCCAGTCCCGGACATTCGTGATGGAAGCCCCTTCTTTAACATACAACACCACCGTGTCTCGTAACTCCTACCTTTGACTATTTATCCTCTCTGCATCGATAATGATGAGATTATTGGTTGGGAGGCTTGCAGAATCGACGCCCATCGAGGCTGTCAACCTGGATGGGGCCTGAAATGGAGGGATTGGGTCCTCTCCGATCGACTGTGGATGGCCTGAGGGATGGGAGTTGAGGAGGGCGTCCCTGAAAGAGGCACCTTCTTGATTCTTCTGGGGCTTTGATTGGGGTTTGGCCGAATGATTAGTCTGGGCTGATTGGCTGGGGATATATGTTTTTCTCCTGGGTTGGGTCATCTCCGACCCAAACCTCGTTCTCTGTACTAACAAAGGAACCCTTGCGAATTTCTCTCCATGGAGCATCTCTACCGCTCTGGCTAGTTCCTCTTTTGAACTCATCTTCACTAATGTGAAGCCCCTGTACGTCCCTGAGTGTCTGTCTCTCGGCATTATGACATCCATTACTGCGCCAACTCATCCAAAGATTCTGGAAATGTTGATTGGAAGCCATCCTTCAAGCTATCCTCTCACAAAGAGCGTCGGATAGACCTGATTGGGTGTCCCTCTAGCTCTTGAAGAGCTGCCTTTGCTATTTTTGCGCGAGACCTACACCCATTCTTCCTTCTGCTTAGGATTCGCCTTCGCTGCAAGGTCGACCTCTCTCGTAGGGAGGTCCGCTATTACTGGTTCTTTCCCTTTATTGCTCTTATGTTTCTCCCCGTTTGCATCGCCTGTCGTCCTCATTTTCTTACCATCCCAGACTCCTTCGCCATCTCCTTCTCTCGCTCTCGCTCTCACTCTCGCTGCAAGGTCGACCTCTCTCTCGCATTATTGCTTCTCTCACTGCAAGGTCGACCTCTCTTGCTATCGCCTCTATAACGGCCGTTACAACCTTTACGACCCTGTAACGTGTAACGGTTGCCACCGTTACCTTTATGTAATGAACAACCTTTTATGGCCCTATAATGGCCTTTACGACATACCATGACCTTAGTTTTATTGTGTTTTGAAGCTTCTTCTTTCTTTATTTCTTTCTTCTTCTTCTTCTTCTTCTTTTTTTTTTTTTTGGGGGGGGGGGGGGGGGTAATTTTTCCCCAATGCGATTTAAGGATTTGGCTCCGGTTTTAGCGGAGCTTCATTCAGAAGGAATTCTAGTTTGGATATTGAAATCTGAAGGTGTGATTCTAATGCAGGGGCATTTTCACATCGGGCTCGAGTGGGGTCGCCCGTGGGATGTAGGGGCACACTCGGGGTAGGCGGGGCCCACGGGGGAGGTCTGGTGTTCGAGACTCCTGACTAGGGGTGATTAATGCGCATTTCACGCTGGGCTCGAGTGGGGTAGCCTGTGGGATGCGGGGAACACTCGGGGTGGGCGGCTCATGTGATTTGGGGCCCACAAGAGGGGTTCGGCCGAGGTCCTAACCCATGAGATGTGAGACCTTGGCTATGAAATAAAGAGATTAATTTGTCATACTCTAATAGTTCGAGCTTTTAGAGCAAGTGGTTAATTGCCCTGCATCAAATTGGTATCAGAGCGGGAGGTCTCGTGTTTGAGACTCCTCACCGGGGGTGATTAATGCGGGGCATTTTCACATTGGGCTCGAGTGGGGTTGCCTGTGGAATGCAGGGGCACACTTGGGGTGGGTGGGGCCCACGAGGGAGGTCTCGTGTTCGAGATTCTTCACCGGGGGTGATTAATGCGCATTTCACACCGGGCTCAAGTGGGGTAGCCTGTGAGATGTGTCCCACGAGGGGGTTCGGCTGAGGTCCTAACCCATGAGATGTGGGACCTGGGCTATTATGAGATAAAGGGATTAATTCGCCATACTCTAACAGTTCGAGCTTTTAGAGCAAGTGGTTAATTGTCCTGCATCAGATTCCCCATTCAAAGCATGGTAACTGAAAATCGTGGGTTTCCATATGCCAACATCTGGTCAAAACCATTACTAGTCTTTACTACAGTTTGACTTGAGTGAACGTTCATAATGGGGTGTAAGGGATGCTAGCCTGTATGTCAGGATATAATTGCTCCCACAATTTATGCACTCTTGTCAGCTGCTTCTTGGATTATTTTTTTAATTTTAATTTTTTTTTAATTTTTTTTTCATGTTCTGAGTTGTGGAGATTCATGTGAGGTGGAGATAAAAAAAGGTAGATTATATAATGGAAAGAAATTGTATAGTTAAGAAGGTTACAAGCACAAATCGAGCCCATGCCATGGATGTGCAATAACTTGAAAAATCTCTTCAATTGTCTAATGGTCTACGGTTTAAAGAAGACTTCATATTCTCCAATTGAAGAAATCTAATCTCAGAAACATGGGTTGCGAAAGGGGAATATAGTCCTTTGTCATAGTTTAATAAACAACAGCAGCAGCCAATAATCACTCTGCTAATAAAATCAGGATATGATACCATACTCTTCAGCACACAGTGGAACTCTCTGATTGTCTTCTCTCATAGACAAGGGTACACGTGGTGATGAACCATGTGAATATGCATTCTTTTACTTTGTTCACTTCTTTTCATCTTCGTGTTTGCTGTGCCAGTCTCTCATTCAGAAGCACAACTTGCTTATTTTGGCCCATAAATGTGATTCGCTAAGGGATTTCTGGTTAAAATGTTGGCATTGAATTTCTTTCTAATAGCTCTTTTGTTCCGGCATACTTTCTTTCTAGTAGTGCTAAATGCAAGCTTCAAAACTAATGCCGTACAATTGAAATGGTTGATCATAGTTAGAGTGGGCAACTCAGTTCGTTTTAGTTTATTCTTTTTTATCAATATTCTTTTTTTTTTAAATTTTTATTTTTTCATTCTTTGTGATGAAATTGCCATGTGCTGATAAAACTGAAGGAAGCTGAAGTAGTCACATTCCATAAAGTCGATTTGAAGACCCTTGAATTCGATATTCTGATTTTGTTTCGTACAGATCATGATCGTCCTCTTAGTAAAGCTGGAAGAGCTGATGCTGTCAATGTTTCTCAAAAGCTTCAACAGATGGGTTGGGTACCTGAACTTATTTTGTCTAGGTTAGGATTTACTTACTAGGTTATCTCTCGCATGAATATGGTTTTCCTTTGTTTGCCATGGTGTGTTTCTCCATGTTGATGCGTTAGTCTGTGTAACAGAGAACTTTACTAGGTTTAAGTTGATTGCTGCTCATGAATTAGTCACTGATCTTTTTGACTCATTGGTTTTCCCTTGTATTGAATCCTTCGTGTAAACTTTTAATCAATGCAGCGATGCTGCCCGAACGAAGGAGACGCTTCGAATCATGCAGGAGCAAGTGCGAGGCTTTTTAGAAGCTGAGGTGCATTTCATTGCAAGCTTCTATTCAATTGCAGCATTGGACGGGCAGACTGCTGAACACCTCCAACAGACTATCTGCGAATATTCAAGGGATGAGATACTTACAGTCATGTAAGATCCCTTAGGCTTCATTGTTCCTTTAACTATACCATTTTGGGGGTGTTTTTTTATGTTTTTTTTTTTTTTTTTTTGGGTTTTGTTTGTGTGGGTGCTGGATGAAGGTAAGCAAGTATTATTAGCAACCATGACGCCAAAAAAGGCAAAATACAGGTGAAAAAGCTTGCTACACAGGCCAAGCTAACAACCACAATATGCTAGCAACTAAATGAGAAGGTCCGAAACACAGCTTATGATCATCCACCCTAATGGATGGAATTAGCTGAGGTGAAACTAGTCTTTATGCTGGGGAAATGAGAGCGTAGAGCAATGCTTTGATTGCTAGCCTGTTTCTCCAGCATGCAGAATAATGGTTTTCAGTAGCAACGATTGCTCCTCTAATATTACATCTAATCAAAGTAGATGAGTTACTAATGGAGTCCAAAATCTCTTTAATGATCATGAACATAGCTGCAAGAGCTGGTTTGGTCAAATGATCAACAATCCGCTTGAAAGCCTTGCTCAACACAACTTTACCGAGATCATTCCAAACAACCGTAGATACAATGCTCGGTTGCTGGAAGAAGAAAGCATGGGACGCAAACCAGGCAGGATTGTAAAAAGACCAGAAGCTAACAGAATGGTATAAAAGAGTCTGAATCATCTCCTAGTGCCCACTCCTAGCCATTGCCGAAATTGACCATTTAGCCTCAAGCAGGGAAGGAAGAGGATTCATGGCACTTAAATTGCCCAAGAACAGAGGCCGTCTCCTCACTTGGGATTTGATGGAATGAAGGACTATGTAGCCTTATACCATCATTTTTCTTTGCATCCTGGAAATCTGCACGACTCTACACAGTTGCTTAAAGCAACCTTTAATAATCTCAAACTTGACCCAGGAATTGGTCTGCATGATTCTGAGTTTGACACAGCTGATATTTCTCAGGAAAAAAAAAAGGAAAAAAAAGAAAAAAAAAAAGCAGCATCACAGTTGAGTGTTTTATTTATTTATTTATTTTTTTATTTTTTTATTATTTAATAAATAGGAAAAAGTCTCAAACCACTGATTTAAGGGAAAATGTAATGAAAATAGGGGGAATAGTTTAACAATCCTGGTATGATTTGGGTTAGTTGGTTGGAGTCTGGGATTCATGAAAGAGGTTTAAGACATTAGTAGTCATACATAGTTGTCAATGGGTTGGGCCTGGGCCTTGGTGGATCAAAATTTTGCATAGGCTCAGCTCCCCATGCCCGGCACAATTAATTCTGGGCACAAACAAACCCAGGCTTGCCTGTTGACGGCCTTACTCAGATCAGTATCAGTGGCTTCATTAATATTTTGATATTTGTGCCAACTTAGCTTAAAAGCATTTTATATATTCATCAAACAGAACTGGAATAGGGACAGTCACACCATGCTAGATACCTAAACAATGAGCTTGGCTAAGCTCACATGTGGGTACATGTCAGCCATACATAACGTGGATCTCACCATGTTGATGTTATTGCTGAAAGATAAAGGTGGTCCACTCAATAGGTGTGCCATGGTATTAAAAATAAGTGGACAGTTTAGAAGACTTCGGGCAACCGTACATTTGTTCAGTTCATTGTGGCCCATAACTAGTGGACTGATCTGATTCTTCGGATAGGGAGCCCACATAGGGCTACCCTTCCAATGTATGGCTTGGATATTGCATGTCTGCCATGTTGGCATATGTGGTGGTGTCTGCATTAGTTGACATGTACATCCTTGTGGGCTTAGCAAAGCTCTCTCTCTCTATATGTGTGTGTGTGTGTGTGTGTGTGTGTATTTTAAACGGGTCCAAATTACAGGTGCATGGGACATAACAGGGGTTGGGAAGAAGCAGCTTCAATGTTTTCTGGTTCTGCAATAGAATTGAAGACATGCAATGCTGCCCTGCTCGAAGCGTCAGGAAAATCCTGGGATGAGGTTAGCCTTTCTCACACTATGATTATACTTTAATGGTTGAATTAATGGGAATTTCTGGTCTCCGTCTCAACAGTTGGCACAGTCATGGAATGGGCTCTCTTGATTGAGTTCCTTTCTAGTTTTGTGCTTTGCTTCTGTAGATATTTGGTCTGTCCTTTTGCAATTTGGGTTCAGATCCTTATCTGCTTCTTTATAAAAATTCAGCTCATCATCATCCAAGCCTTATCCCAATTAATTAGGGTCTACTACTTGGATCATGTTCCTCCATTCCATTATCAAAGGCTGTACCTTCATTTTGACCGTAGGTCATCAAGTCTTTTCATACTTCCTCCATCCACGTCCTTCTGGGCCTTCCCCTTGCCCTTTAGAGCCTCTAACTTGTACCAACTCACTCCTAACCAGCATGGTTCTTCATATCCATTTAGAGCTGGGCATCGAGTCAAGTCGGACCGAGTTAGGGCTGACCCGAACTCGACTCGACTCGGTACCGAGTCCAGCATGCCCGAACCAATCCGAATCTGGGTCTGGCCTGGACTAATCCGGACCGAGTCCGACCCGGTCAAAAGTACCAAGTCAGTTCAAGTTGGCACCGATTCAAATCGAGAGATGAGGGAGGGAGGAAGTGGAGAGGAGTGAGAGAAGAGGGTGGTGATGGTGGTGGGTGGTTGCCGGGCTTGGAAGAGGAGGGAGGGAGGGAGTGTGGGGGAGAGAGAGGAGGGTAGTGATGGTGGTGGGTGGTTTTCGGGCTTGGAAGAGGAGGGAGGGAGGGAGTGGAGGGGAGAGAGAGAGAGAGGAGGGTAGTGATGGTGGTGGGTGGTTGCCGGGCTTGAAAAAGGAGAGAGAGAGAGAGAGAGAGAGAGAGAGAGAGAGAGAGAGAGGAGGGTGGTGATGGTGGTGGGTGGTTGCCAGGTTTGGAAGAGGAGGATGAGGGAGGGAGAGAGAGGGTTTGGGATCGAGTCGGGGTCGGGCGCTGCGTAAAGGGTTGGATATACTTAAAAATTAGGATTTTTTATTAAATATATACTTGAATCCGAGTCAAGTCGATTTCGGATCGAGTATTGGGTGGAGTCGGGTTGAGTTACTAGGAAACTCGAACTCGACTCGGATTGAATTCGGATTGGGCGAAGCCTACTCAAGTCAGGTCTGAACGAGTTGGACTAGTCTAGTCAGGTGAGTCGAGTCATCCCGTGCCCAGCTCTATCTCCGTTGCACATTACCAAACCATGTAAGTCTACTTTCCCTCATCTTACTACTCACCGGTGCTACTATAAGCTCCCTTGAATGCATTCATTCCTAATTCCATCGTTCCTCATCTTGCCATTCATCCATTTCAACGTCATCAGTTTGGCTACACTCATCCTATAAACATGTTCCTTGACTTGCCAACATCTCTCTCACTTGTCGGGAAAAAAAAGAAGAGCTTGTTGGCGCAGTATAAACAAATGTTCAAACATGAGTGGTACCTGGAACATATGACAAGAATGTAGTGGATCAAGTGGACCACTTGACATGGTAAGATAAATCTAGGTGTTGGTCAGTGGATAGAAAGCTTTGTCTCGCCCACAAATTACACCATGACTGTGCATGGGGATAGGTACAGGCGTTGATGTAGGATCTGTGTATTATTCCATATGCAGGCATTCACGTCAGCAGGACTCGGCGGTTGGAAGCTCCATGGCATTGTGAAACCCAATACAGTTTTGTAAAAAGCCCATTTCAGTTTTTTGAAATTATTAATCAGTTGACCACACTTAACCATTCGTCATCCAACATTCAGCTCTCTCCAAGATGCTTATCCTGCTCAGATTCCTCCGTCCATGCATATATTGATATAGCAGACCTCGAAGCCATTGTTTCAAAAAGAAAAAAAAAAAGAGAGAGACAGAGAGAGAGAGAGAAGAATACACCATTCTAATAGACCTTGGGCAGTTCCCATGTTGCACAATCTGTTGTATGCAATGTACTGAGAACACCAGGTTCGTCTAAAGGATGCGGTCCTTGTCATTAGTTTGTAATAATGTATCTGGCCTTCTTTGTTTTCTTTTTACGGGTTCTGATAGGGTTCGGTACGGGGGGCCTGTTTCCACCCCCGACTGCATCTCAAATGACATGATCGGAACCATTCATTTTCTCCATTCTATGCTACCCAGGTCGGTTGTGTATGAAGATGAATATTTAATGGGTCATATTAAAATACAGGATTCAAAGGTCGGGATCATCAATGAAGAATTATTATAAGACCATAGATTCTATATGATGCAATGAAGAAATGAACGGTTCAGGTTAATCTAAGGATGCAATGTACTGTGGTGGGGATCACAGTACCCTATGACAATCCACTATTTTGAGATGTGCAAGGGCTTTGTAACAGGAGTGTGTGGAGTTGGACTTGATATGGGTTTTTGCACGACCTGGGAGATATAAGGCAATAATGAGCTTTTGAATGAGAGGATTGAGTGGGCCTCTTTACAGATGGAGGCACCCACTCGTTGTGGCTGCCGCTATTGAGCCTCTACTACATGTTTTCCAAGTGAACAAGTTAACCTTATGTAAAAAGTAGAAATATTAAGTTCCTTTTTCAGATGGAAAGCTCTCTCTCTCTCTCTCTCACATTATTTTAAAGATAACTGTTCGTTGTCTTCAGATAGCTTTTGACCTGCCTGATGAGTACATCGGCCCAATTTGGGCCCACTTAACGAGGCCAACCCCTTACAATTCCGCGTACTTTCAAATACCATTCTACGTGCCTGAGGCACACATCCATCATGTGGCAACTTGGCCTATGTGAGCTGATCTAAGCCATCCCATCCGGTGCATACTAATTAGTAGATACCGTGTCCAGAAAAAACTTCCCCGGTTGTTCAAAATGGACGAGAGAAGCTAGTTTTTTTTTTTTTTTTTTTCTTTAATTCCGTGCGCTGATCACTGGTCCGCATGATACATAGCCCTGGCAACGGGCAGATTTTGAGCCTACTCAAAATATTGATTTTTCGTGGCCCCAGGCCAGGATCATAGCCAACCCTACCACCTGATCAAGAGCCGAAAGAAGCTCAGGATAGATAGGGTTGTGATCCATCGTATGGACAGCAAAGATATAGTGCGTATTTTAGGAAGCACGTGTAGTTTGGCTGCTTCATAACTGGGACGTTGTTTCCTGGGTACTGATATCCGTCCAAACCACGGCTGGGGGCCTTTTGGTAGAAGCAAGAATTGACATGTCTACATCAATGGGTCTGCTGTTCTAGAAAGGTCTGGTCGTGTCCGCATCAATGGGTCTGCTGTTCTAGACAGGTCTGGTCGTGTCTGCATCAATGGGTCTAGCTGCGCTAGGCAGGTCTGGACCATGCCGTCTCAGGCAAGTTATTTCGATATTGATGGGTCTAGTTGGGTGTGGCAAGCTAACATTTTGACTCAACAAGTTTCAGGTCGGTTGGTTAGCTGTCGTGAACAGGTCTGGACCATGCTTTCCTTGGGACTTTTTAACTATTGTTGCCAATTTGTTTTCTGAAACCCCTCCGAATGGAGAAGATGAGTAAGGCGGCCCCATTGATGCAGACATGTCAACTCTTGCTAGACCTGACACAGCATGGTACAGACCTGTCTTAACCCACCCATCATCAACAGCGGGGCTCTAGACAGGTCTCGATCATGCTATTTGCTATTTAGCGACCGGGCATATGAAGTACGTGCAAAGGTGGTGGACGCATGCTCTCAAGGAAGGCAATTGAAGACGAGAGAAGTGGCACTTGTAACACATTGGAATGTGCACGCCTGTGTAGGCAAAGCATATATTCTTGTAAAAGGCCTGTTTGGCAGGAAGCCTAAAAAATGAATTCATCTCATTTCAGTTAATCAATTATTTATTAATATCATGTTCATCATTAATCAAGATTTTATATTTAATCCTTACCAGAAAAGCAACTCTAATTTTTTTTGGTCTCCCAAACATGGCCCACTTTTCTCGTCTTCAGACAAGTTAAATCCTCGATAAACTACACAAAAAAGTAGGAAATCAAGTAGATTTTATAATCGAAAAACGGGCCCTTCTTTCAAGCAAACCCTATCAAAAGCTGCAGAGTAGACAACTTTGATCAATTCCAACGCAAAGTTAAAAAGTAGGAATCCAATTAGATTTTATAATCCAAATGGGCCTTTACTTTCAAGGAGCACTAACAAAAGCTGGGGTGTAGAGAACTTTGATCAAAATTCCAATAAGGCCCTTCCTTTCAAGCAAAGTACCTACAGAGAAACACAAACATCGACCTGAGCCCGATGTGACCACAATTTCAACCTCTGGTGCTCAAAACAAGTCTATAATCACAGCCCAAACCAACCTGATTTCAAATCAGCAGTTCGTAACCCTCTATACCTGAAGACCCTAACAACCCAAATCCAACTGGATTCTTTAGGTTGGATCCGAACCCAAGTTATAACTGTATTCACATTTCTGTCCTTTCTTTTCTGGGGGGGGGACGGGGAGTGCAAGGCAAACAACCATGAGATAGCAGCTAATAGTTCTGCAACTTCATACTCCACTTATTATTATTTTTTCTTTTCTTTTTAAAAAGAGCACTCAGCTATTATGGCATCATAAAATAAGTTTATTGTGTCTTGAAACAGCATCTGAGAAAATACATGGATGCCTAGAACAAAGTGGAACCCAATTGACCACACCAGAAACTGCTGCCATCAGAAGGCAGCAGCAGAAGTAGATAATGATGCATTTGGGTCAACTAGACAGCACCATGGACAAATTAACAAAAAAAAAATAATCTACAGCAACTTAGCACCTGACTTCAGACTCTCATCTATAGTTTTTTATTTCAATGTAACTCAAAAGAAGAAACACAAACAGAGTCCTTACACACCCTTTTGGAGAATTACCTATCTATTGTTCTTTTTCTTATTTACTGATTTGGTAGGATATGATATGCAGATATATATATCCTTGTCGACAGAGGGGGAGAGACAGAAAGTGTCCTAGAAATCATCTAACCCATGGCATATTTCTGGGTCCAGGATCGTGCAGTGGACTCATACTTAGCCCTGTCAGTCTTGTACATATGAGCAATCTCTGGCACCAAAGGATCATCTGGGTTAGGATCTGTTAGCAGTGAGCAGATTGACAACAGAACCTGCACCCACAAAACAAAACAAAAAAAAAAAAAAAAAAAAAAAAGAGGAAAAGGGGAAGGCTAAGTTAATGGAGGAATCTCAAACAGCAGCATTATAGCCATTATAGCATGAAGGTTGCAAATGGCATTACTAAAAGAAAGGAAACCTTGCATGGTGGTATAGGTACAACCCATCCTTTATTCTAATTGTTTTTCCCCTTTTATAGTTTCTTGCACTGGGATTCAGTCCTCAATTGGTGTGACACCACTGGATTTGCAATGAAGTGCTGCTTATCTATCATTTTGAAGGATTCTAATTTATTGCTGAAATTTGGATTGGCTAGAGTACAATTGTGGCACACCTTGGAGAAGACTAGGATCTATACTTTGGTATTTGTTTTCAGATTTTTTAAAATTAGAACCTCTATGTTGGTATTTATTTTCAGATTCAGTTCAATTTGGGTCTAATTCTTCAACTTGCTGCACCGTGATCTATAATCAGTTACCAGCTCCCACATAAGCACCTAATGTATCCACAACTCCCAAGGAAATGGAAACTTCTCGCTGCTTTCTTTGTTTATCAAAGTGACACACAGAAGTTGATACCGTAGTTACAATATCATCTTCTTAGCCTTCCTCCCAAAAAAATTTGGGGCTGGCTTTTAAATGGTAGATTTGCAAAGGTTCCACCCAATCCCTCTCTTTTAGCTCGGCTCTCAGAACTGACCATGGCACATGCTCACACCGACACCATTCACAAGCAAATTACAGTCCCACCTGGTAATCTGGTATTGATTCCCAATACCAACTATAAAATGCACACACCAAAGGGCAAGCAAAGCATGGTAGGGTGATGGAGGGGTAGTTGCCAGGCAACTACATGGTAATCTGGTATTGATTCCCAATAACAACTATTACATGCACACATCAAAGGGCGAGCAAGCATGGTAAGGCCATGGAGGGCAGTTGACAGGCAAACCGCTAGGTACAAAGCACCTTGACAGGTGAAACATCATGCCAACACAAAATAGCAGCGAACCCATTGATGTGTGATTGTCGAATAGGACTCACATGCCGACATGGTCAGTCACCAGGCCATACCTTAGAACCACTGCAGTGCCATAAGAATTACCTTGAGCCAGGTAATAGCATTATCAATGATTGAAACGTTGGATATTTCTTAACCATGCAAAATGAGTATGCTACAAACAAGGAGACCTGTAAAGAAGCACGGCAGATTAAGAACTGAGTCACCTTGGAGATTGTGAGAGCAGGGCTCCACTGCTCCTTCAGAATGTCGAGGCAGATGCTACCATTACTGTTGATGTTTGGATGGAAAACTTTTGTACGGAAGGCAACCTGAACATTGGATAGATTCAATCTTCTTGCTTAGTTTCTCAAAAATGAAAATAGGAAACTGACAAAATCTCATTGTCACATTCGTCTTCCTCAAGATGATAGATCAAATTGCAGGTTAAAGAACTTTTACCACTGCATAAACTACAATAATAATAATATTTTTTTAAAAAAAAAAAGACATTTGACATCAGCAGCAACAACTTCATGGAAGGTGAGTAACAAGGACAATATCCTTTCAAGATATAAATAATAAGAGGCAACGACAAATAGAGCAGGACTCTTTTTTTTGGCTAGCACAGTAGTACACACACCCCACTGTTAGCCACAACAACAAATAGAGCAGGACTAGCAACACCCAATTTGACTTATATCATCCACCATGGAATAATATCTCAATGGAGTAAGCTAAAGGAGAAAGACCATTTATTTCAGTAAAGAAACTTCCACTTCATCCTGAATAAATAAACCAACCGATCCAAAATAAATATATTCTACGTTTTTTTTTTTCTGCCAAGATCTGGATGTCAGTACATGCCAAAATTGTCTCCTAGTTAAAACTTCAAATGTTACAAATATTCCTGATTTCAAAGTTTCCTTAAGCATATAACCTTTTCCTATCCCCTAAACTTCAAAACCCACCTTTTTTTCATTCAAGGTCAATTAGCTGGATTCCCCTTCATCTTTAAAGTTTAAATAAAACAGTGGATATCGTACCGAATAAATATTTGACAAAATGGAAAAATTCCCTCCTAGTGTGTCTAACCAAGTTTCTTATTCTGTACATAGCATTGTGAGACTCTGTTTTCTATAGGTTGATGGTCCCTGTATCTTCCCTTGCTCTCTAATGTCTGTTGGAATCTCATGGTGGTTCACCTGATCATGGTTGATGGGAGTCGGGTTGGTCCTTCGTCCTATTGACAGTCAGTCCATTATGGATGCCCTAAAACAACGGTCTGCCCCATATACATGTGCATTAAAATATGCAAGGCATTTTCTGGTTTAATAATAATATTATTTTTCTGCAACTGTTTGTTGGTTCAACTCATAACATGCTTGGCTTCACCAATTTCCCTATTCCATTTTTTTTTTATGTAGGACTTGTTGATTTTAAACAACCTACTTAGTTGACTATTACATAGCGCCTTTCAGAGTTTCATGCTATCATTGCCGGCCCCAAGCCTGTGTAAAGGAGGGTTGTGTCAGGTTGGCAGCCGGCGTGTAACATTTGGCAAAATTTTTATCATGAATCCTGACAATATGACACTTCAAAGAATGGCAGGAATGTGTATCTAAATCCAATTAGTTGCAATAAGGCTTTGATGATGATCATCATCAAGTGATCAAATCATTTTCAAGCAGAAGAACAACGCTAGGAAAGGCGATCTCTTGAAAAATAAAAAAGAAACAAATAAAACAAAATAGTGCACTCCTGAACTCTGATAAGTCCTCAACCAATTTACAGAGTTATAACATATCTCTGAATGTTGACTTTTCAGAAAGTTGCCAAAAGTCAATATCTGCAAATTATTCTTCTGTGTCCTCACTATTCTTTCTATTTACACAATTCAAATTAAAAGAAAAGGTCCCCAACTGCTCTTTAAAAGGAGAGATCAGCAGTAGTCACCTTGGGAGGCTTGAAGGGATAATCCGGTGGGAAGTGAATGGTTACAAGAAATACACCGCCTGCAAAGGGGCTGTCTGCTGGTCCCATAATCGTCGCTTGCCAGTGAAACATGTCATCAGCAACAGGTCCTATAATCAGGGAAAATACAAATTTAGTGACCCGCAATATTGACCATTCCCACATAAATAGATAACCAACATGAAACAACAATCTAGCTAGGACAACTATGGTGAGTTTTTCCTTCTTCTATTTTTCAGTATCCCACAAAAAAATGTCAAAGATTTGTTACCAGAAGAGGGAACAAATTTCTCCTTCTAAGAGGATCATCATTGGCGGGCATTGCAAGTTAAGAGGTTAGGAGCAACTGGGTTCAGTAAATAGAAAGAGGAATATGTATAGTGGCATTGCAGCAGCATTCAAGGCAACTAGGTAGAACCATGTAAGGTATCTACATCTTTTGTTAGAGAGAGAGAGAGTGCTTCAATTTTGTAAAAAGATGGCAAAAGCCCAAAGCAAACCATACTATTGACAGAACATGTAAGATCTATTTCTTTTGTTTTTGAGAGAGAGAGAGCTTCAATTTTGTTAAAAGATAGCAAAAGCCAAAAGCAAAACAACAGAAAGCTAACAACAAGACCAGTAATGGGGCATTGCGGAGAATCAGATACAAAGCCGAATGCACCCCCATTGACAATCAGATAGCCCTAGAGAACTCCCAGAGAAAACATCAAGAGATGGAACATGTGATATCCGCTCCACTATACAAGAAACATATGGGATGAAAATGGAAAAGAAATTCAATCTATAAAGATAAAACCTCCAGAAAAGAATAAAACAATATATACCCAGTAGAGAATGCTTACAAACACATGATGTCAAGCCATCAAAGTATGCATGTTTTACAGAATCTGCCCATCTCATACATACTTTCCTTTTTTGAAGGGTGACAAAAAGCCTCATTAAACCAAATAAAAAGAGATACACCTAAAGAAGCAGGGGAAGGGATGCCGAGAAACCATCCCCTCAACCCACCACCCCACCCAGTACATCAACAAACACCAATCACCAATGAGGTATTTCATATGCACTTTGATGCTTTTCAACATGTGTACAAACCATAATACCATGTCATAAATATTTTATAGCTAAAGATTAAATATAACAAAACAGAAATTGAATGTCGCCACACTGGAAATGGACAAAGTAGATAGCAAAGTTAGATTTGTCCATTGTAAAAAGAAACTATTTGAACCAGAAGCAATGAACCAATGCAAGAGTGACTAGGAAATGAGATAATGCCATTTTTCTGGAGGACAAAAACCAACACATCAGAAAAAAAAAAAAAAAGAAGAGGAATGGAGCAAACCAGCGCTGCAGGATGTAGGAGGGTCCTTCTGCAAGTCTTTCAACTCCTTCGTAATCCGTTTTGAGGCCATCAGGGACTAAGAGAAATAAAGCTTAATCTTTTGGAAGATCCCTGTCAAAAGGCAAACTTAAAATATAAGTTCATAACACCAGGAAACAAATAAACTTGAGCTCGAAAACAAAAAACAAAAAATCAACTACAAATGATACCATTAACAACAAACTAAAACCTATAAAGAATGGCATGGTAATGGCAAAGGAAAAACAATTTACAGTACTCCGCAAGAAAAAAACTAGGGGAAAAAAGGTAATTTCTATGACAACTTCAAGGAGGTGATCCTTGTTACATAATGCCACTTAGAGGAAGCAATATACTAGCATGAGGGCACAACAGCACATTTATTAACTCAGGAATACCTAGAGCTGCTACTTGTAAGTCCTAAGTAATGTCAAACCAAAAACAAGTGGAACATTTAACCTTTGATAAATGCTAAGGCAGTTCACATTAGGAGAACCGGAGGAACAATTTCCAACATATGCAGACTTGGGACTTCCATTAAAAAAGAAAGAAAAGAAAAAAGAAAAAATGAAGAAAAATAAAGAAAGAAAAGGAAAAAAAAAAAAGAAAGATAGAAGGAAAAAAGAAAAAAAAAAAAAGAAGAAGAAAGAAAGCATGTGCAAACTCAAATACAGGTGAGAAGCACGCCATTCATCAGGTCACACCACCGTGAACATGCCCTAGCACCAAAAATATGCACAACCAGTTATCAAGGAGGCCGACATGCCCTGCAGAAAAAAAATTAGGCCGGTTCACTCATCAAGTGACCCACACGTTCTTAGAGAATTTATTGTTAGAGAAGTTTACCAAATACCAATTCCATGTATTAAACTAAAACATGTTGGCCAACTGGCCAATTTGATGACTGGCCCTGACTTTTTTTGGGCCAGTTCAAGTACATGGTAGCCCCACCTGATGAATGCCCGGATAATGCAGCACATCAGCAGCGAATCTCCTCTTCAATCTTTCACCGTGCAACGGCAATGTAATTTTCCATTTATTGGAGCAGGCATTTCAAAAAGTAGTCCTGGGTCGACTTGGACTAACATGACAACCTGAACAAACTAGACGCCACATGCTACACAAAAATGATTTGGGAGGATTGGGGGAAAAAAGGGAACTCCCTAATTAAGCCATTAGAATTTTTCCTTCATACTTGTAAGGAAATATAGAAGAACGGCAGGACAAGATTTGTGTAGCTGATCCCAAGTAGTTGGGAAAAGGCGAGGATGATAATGATGACGACTCATAAGGATATATGGGAATTAACACTATTCAAAAGTAAAGGATACATAGGAATTATTAAGTGGAAAGCTATACTGATTACTATGAAAAAGATAAGAACTAGGGGCTGTCAATGGGTACCTGGGCCCACATGCACCAACTTTAGATCAATCTGAGAATATGGCCAGGTCAGGGACATGGTAAATTTAATAATGGATATCATATAATATTAGATATCGTACATATCTAATATATATTTATTGTAACAAACACAGCTTGAATGCAGAACAAAAGATTAAATAACATAAGTGATTGGGGCAGAACCCATTTCCCTTCCATGACTCCATCGTATAGAGATCTCCTAACCCTATAAAAATTAAATGGTCAATATAAAAACCCTTTAGGAAGAATCACCAAAATTATAGCTCTAGCTTCAACCCGTGATCCCAACAAGGAGCAACGAGTACAAGAATCACCAAAACTATAGCCTTAGCCCTCAATAGCAACGACCTAACGACAGATAATCCAAGACAAGATCTTGACAAGAACACAGGAGATGAAAACATGGAATGGGGAACAATAATATGGTAGAGCGATCTCGCAGCAGGGTGATGCATTGATAGGAGCCTTCCATACAGTGGTAACCATCATGAAGGCCCATGTTTCCAAAACATCGCATATTAGGCAATCTTCACGATCACTTTTAATCACTTCCCCATATTGAATGCTGACCTGTAAGAATTTGTGTTAACTACCATCTCCTTGATGCTTACTGATTAGATAGCTGGGATCATCTGATGTGCACTGCCAAGTGCCCAATGACGATTGGGTTAGCTTACCATTTGGGCCAACGCCATATCATAATGGGCCCACCCAAATGAATGTCTAAGATTTGGCACACGTATGCCATCTTGGTACAGGTGACAAGATTTACCTATTCAAACTCTCTCCTGTGAATTCCAACAACAGGATTTCTAGCAATTCTTTGATTCTCAGGTTCCTACCAACTCTTTCCCAATAACCAAACACAATTTCTAAAAATCCTTAGGGGTCGTTTGGATAGTGGTAAATGTTTTACGTTGTAAATGATTTACTAGTAAATCACCTGTTTGGCTATAAGTTGTAAATGATTTACTAGTAAATCACCTGTTTGGCTATAAGTTGTAAATGATTTACTAGTAAATCACCTGTTTGACTTTAAGTTGATTTACAGTGTTTGGATAGCCTGTAAATGGTAAATGAAATCTGCTTTATAGGCTTCCATTCAAAAAAATAAAGCCGTTGTCATCTCCTCATTTACTAGTAAATGAAAACTCACTTTTTTGCTGGTAAATGAGAAGGTGGCTTCGCTAGTGAATCGTTTACAAGTAGTAAATGATTTACTAGAAAATTAGAGCATCCAAACACAAGTAGTAAATGATTTACTAGTAAATCAAATACTTGCCACATTTGCCACCGTCCAAACGGCCCCTTAGAATGGCTTTCCCAGTACCCAAACACAACAAACATAATCTTTCTCAGAGAATCTGTTTTCAGTAAACACTTTCTTCCCTCAAGTTTTCCAAGCATCCAAAAAATCAAAGCAAAAAATGAATAAAATCCAAATCGCCATCAAATCCTAGAAAACGAGAAAAGATGAATAAATGAACATCAAAACCTCCAAATCGATCATCAGAACACCAGAAATCGAGAAAAGAGATAGACAGAGAGAGAGAAGAACATCGAAACCTCCAAATCGGTCATTAAAACTCAAGAAATCCAAAATAAAAAATGAAGAAACAAATACCAAAACCTCCAGATCGGCCGTCAAAACACTAGAAATCAAGAAAACATGAACAAATGAACATCGAATCCTCCAAATCACCAATCAAAACCCTACAGATCTAGAAAATATGACCAAACAAACATCAGATCCACCAAATCAGCCATCAAAACCCTACAAATCGAGAATATACGAGGAAAGGAACATCAATCTCACCAAATCGACGATCAATCCCAACAAAACCCTAGAAATCGAAGGCGAAAGAGAGAGAATCTGACCTTTTCGGAGACGGAAAAGCGATGGTTTTTTTTTTTTTTCCTTCGCTAGGGTTTCTTCTGATGCAGGGAATCTCGTGCGAACTTCTCTCGTTTTTCTGTTCTGAGAATCGTCTGTGCGCTGTTTCTTATTGGCCGCGCGGACGATTTATTCTCCTTTACGAGTTCGTTTTCTGTCCGTCGCAACTGACGTCTAGCATGTGTCGACACTTACTGTGGGCCACATGCTGAGATGATCCGTTATTTGAACGGTCAATGTATCACTATCATAAACAAGATATTTTCATATAGTCGAGCTTGAATAATGATCTTAACCATTGATTTTTAAAGTTAAATTAGAGCCATTGAAAATTTTCTTTACGTTATTCTATATCTACCTACAGATAATGATGCCCTCATTTAACTGAGATTCACTACATGCATTGGTTCAATAAAATGGACGGTTACGATTATCTTGAAAATCAGCATGTGGGCCCAATAGTGGACGGTGGATCTGAGTTTCAACAGAGGCAAAGCGGACTATCATGCTTTCACAAGTTGCTTCCATGCTGAAGCGGTTCGGTCAAGCCGGATATCACAGAGCTCTGTTAAGCAGCGACCGTGGGGCCCACCTTGATGTATATATTGTATATCCATTCCGTCCACACATTTTAAAATATTATTTGAATCTATGTATAAAAAAATTAAATAGATCCAAATCTTAGATGGACCATCAAATGGGAAAAAGTAGTGATTGACAGTTAAAAACCTCTTGTAGATCTCAAACATTTTTTTTGTAAATATTATGTTTCTTTTTCCCTTCATCCATATATTTTTTACATTATCAACAGATTGATGGAAAATAAACATTACTGTGGGCCCTATAAAGTGTTTAGTGGTAAGTGTTCAGTCAACGCTCTTTTCCTTTGGTGCGGTCCATTTTGAATTTTTATATCCTTTATTTTTTTAACCATGCTTTAAAATTATATATTAAAACGGATGGACGGTGTGGATATAAAATAAATATATTACAGTAGGCTCACAGTTACGGGCTGAATGAACTTGGGTATTACCCCGGCCTTACCGATTTCCCTCCTAGCGGATTAGGTGTTATCCGGGAAAAACGTTAGGGCCCGTTTGGCCGGGTGGATCGGGAGGGATTGAGTGGTATTATGGTGGATGGCATGGATTTCTAGGTAATGATGGTGTTGTCAGTGGATTGTCTGGAGATCCATGGGATTGCTATATTCTGGATTGCTATATCCAATCTGTTTGGTGCGCCCGGCCAATCCTGAGATTAAACCTTCTCCCTTCCTATCCTTCAAACCAAACACGTCCTAAGCAAATTTGAAAGGATTAGGTTGGATTGGATGGGATTTAGAGGTAATGATAGTGTTGTCAGTGGATTGTCTTAAGATCCATGGGATTGGGATCAGATCACCGACTCTGTTTGGCACACCAGGCCAATCCCAGGATTTGACTTTCAATCCCTTCCAATACCATCCAAGCCCTTCCAATCCGACCGGCCAAACGGGTGTGTGTTCTCCTGATCGTAGGAACCACCTTGACGTACGTGTTATATATCCACTCCGTCCATCTGTTATTCCACTTCATTTTAGGGAATTCCCAAACTTCTATCATATTAATATCTCAAGTGGACCACACTTTACGGATTTAATTCCCAACATTAAAAATTCTTTACGGATTTAATTCCGAACATTAAAAATTTCTTTGGTCAAGATGATATTTATGTTTTCCCTTCATCTAGGTACATATGGAAAATCAACATTCTGGTGGACCTTGAGGAAGTTATTAATGGTCGGTGTTCAATGACAAGTTTTTCTTACCGTGTGGTCACTTGGGTTTTGGATCTACTTCATTTTCGGTATCTTGAACTCAAATGAACTGGAAAAACTGGTGGACGGATTGGATATACAAAAACCAATACATTAAGGTGGGCCACACGGTCAAGTAAACACCCACCAACCAACGTGGGTGACATCCAATCCGCTCCCCCCTTTGAGAAATTTGCGACTGTACGACCCATTTATGGCCCATTTAGGAGATTACGCCCACCTCATCTTCCTCTGCGAGATTACGCCCCAGATGCACGGAAGGCTTGCCAAAGGTCGAAAATGCTCCTGCTGGTTACTTCAAGCGGATAGGTGGTGCTCGAAGACGAGCGCTGACACTCCTCGAACTCCGAGTTGTGCGAACGGCTCAAAAGATATCAAAGTTACATGGGCAGATATCAAAGTTACATGGGCCCTACAGTTACGTATTTATTATATCCACAACGTTCATCCATATTTCGATATCATTTCGCAGCATTATCCAAGCAAAAAAAATCATATCCAAAGAGCAACTAGACCGCACCACAGACAGCAGCAGAAAATTGATTTTCACCGTGGGAACTTTTGTAGGCCCACCGTAACATTTATTTTCTATCCAATATACTCATAATGTCACAAAGACCCGGATGAAGAGAAAAAACAAATTTTGTAATGATCCAAAACTTCTGGGACCCCTAAAAGGGTTTCAGTGGTAGACGTTCAATCTTCCACTGCCGTTTACAGTATGGTCCACTTGATAGCTAAATCTATCTTATTTTTCTTCCCAAGCGTTAGTACGAGTTCGCCAAATAGATGGACGGTTTGGATATAACACATACCTCATAAAAGGACCCACAAATGCGGTGGGGATTACAACAGGAAAAAAAAAAGAGCTGGTATCTATAACTACAGATTATAACCATAGAGATAACCGCAGCCAATGCTTTTTCAATATGTCCTCTACTATACATCGTAGGTCTTTCGATATGTACTTCGATATATCGAATGTCTTTCGATTAATCGAAAAAGGTCTAAAACTGTCCAGCAACTTTGTATAAAAAATCCTGCAATTTTCGATTAATCGAAGTGTATTCGATATGTATCGAAGATATAGCTACAGATTATAGCTGTAGCCATAACTGTAGTCCGTAAAAGTCTATGTAAATTTTTTTATTTTTTTATTTTTTATTTTTTACTTTTTACATGGAGAACTTTATTCTACCTACAATTTTCTCTAATACATATTTATATAAATATGTATATATAAGCATATAAAAAAAAATTCTCTCTTTTTTTCATTTATTTCTCCATTCATTTAACAAGAGTATCTTCTAAACCAAAATTAGTTACTTGATGTACCCTATATGATTTTGGGGTAGGAGAAGATACTTTAGCCAACTAACCTAAATATTTTTCAAGATTCCATCAGGTCGATAGTCGAAAATCCATTTCATTCACTTTACGGTCAATTTCAATCAGTTCGTGGTCATTTCCATGCATTTCACCATCAATTCCCTCCACTTCACGGACAATTCCATGCATTTCACGGTCATCCCAAACTATTTCGTGTTGATTCACGGTCATTTCGAGGCATTTCGCGGTCAATTCCCTTCACTTCACGGTCATTTGCATGCATTTCGTGCTCAAATCGCTTCAAACTATGTCGTTCCCATGCATTTCACGGTCATCCCAAACAATTCTGTGTTGATTCACGGTCGTTTCGAGGCATTTCGCGGTCAATTCCCTTCACTTCACGGTCAGTGCATTTGAAGCGATTTGAGCGCGAAATGCATGCAAATGACCATGAAGTGAAGGGAATTGACCACGAAATGCCTCGAAACAACCATGAATCAACACAAAATTGTTTGGGACGACCGTGAAATGCATGAGAATGATCATGGTTTGAAGCGATTTGAGCGCGAAATGCATGCAACTGACCGTGAAGTGAAGGGAATTGACCGCGAAATGCCTCGAAATGACTGTTGTTTGGGACGACCGTGAAATGCATGGGAATGATCATGGTTTGAAGTGATTTGACCGTAAAATGCATGCAAATGATCATGAAGTGAAGGGAATTGACCGCGAAATGCCTCGAAACGACCGTGAATCAACACGGAATTGTTTGGAACGACCGTGAAATGCATGGGAATGATCATGGTTTGAAGCGATTTGACCGTGAAATGCATGCAAATGATCGTGAAGTGAAAGGAATTGACCGCGAAATGCCTCGAAACGACCGTGAATCAACACAGAATTGTTTGGAACGACCGTGAAATGCATGGGAATGATCATGGTTTGAAGCGAATTGACCGTAAAATGCATGCAAATGACCGTGAAGTGAAGCGAATTGACCGCGAAATGCCTCGAAACGACCGTAAATCAACACGGAATTGTTTGGGACGACCGTGAAGTGCATGAGAATGATCATGGTTTGAAGCGAATTGACCACGAAATGCATGCAACTGACCGTGAAGTGAAGCGAATTGACCGCAAAATGCCTCGAAACGACCGTGAATCAACACGAAATTGTTTGAGATGACCGTGAGATGCATGGGAATGATTAGTTTGAAGCGATTTGACCGCGAAATGAATGCAAATGACCGTGAAGTGAAGGGAATTGACCGCGAAATGCCTCGAAACGACCATGAATCAACACGGAATTGTTTGGGATGACCGCGAAATGCATGGGAATGATCATGGTTTGAAGCGATTTGACCGCAAAATGCATGTAAATGACCGTGAAGTGAAGGGAATTAACCGCAAAATGCCTCGAAACTACCGTGAATCAACACGGAATAGTTTGTGATGACCGCAAAATGCATGGGAATGATCATGGTTTGAAGCGATTTGACCGTGAAATGCATGCAAATGACCGTGGAGTGAAGGGAATTGACCGCGAAATGCCTCAAAATGACCGTGAATCAATACAGGATTGTTTGGGACGACCATGAAATGCATGGGAATGATCATGGTTTGAAGCGAATTGACCGCGAAATGCATGCAACTGACCGTGAAGGGAAGGGAATTGACCGCGAAATGCCTCGAAACAACCGTGAATCAACACGAAATTGTTTGGGACGACCATGAAATGCATGAGAATGATCATGGTTTGAAGCGAACTGACCACGAAATGCATGCAACTGACCGTGAAGTGAAGAGAATTGACCGCGAAATGCCTCGAAACGACTGTGAATAAACAGGGAATTGTTTGGAATGACCGTGAAATGCATGGGAATGATCATGGTTTGAAGCGATTTGACCGCGAAATGCATGCAAATGACCGTGAAGCGAAGGGAATTGACCGCGAAATGCCTCAAAACGACCGTGAATTAACATGAAATTGTTTGGGATGACCGCGAAATGCATGCGAATGATCATGGTTTGAAGCGATTTGACCGCGAAATGCATGCAAATGACCGTGAAGTGAAGGGAATTGACCGCGAAATGCCTCGAAACAACTGTGAATCAACACGGAATTGTTTGGGATGACCGCGAAATGCATGGGAATGATCATGGTTTGAAGCGATTTGACCGCGAAATGCATGCGAATGACCGTGAAGTGAGGGGAATTGACCGCGAAATGCCTCGAAACGACCATGAATCAACACGGAATTGTTTGGGATGACCGTGAAATGCATAGGAATGATCATGGTTTGAAGCGATTTGACCGCGAAATGCATGTAAATGACTATGAAGTGAAGGGAATTGACCGCGAAATGCCTCGAAACGACTGTGAATCAACACAGAATTGTTTGGGATGACCGCAAAATGCATGGGAATGATCATGGTTTGAAGCGATTTGACTACGAAATGCATGCAAATGACCGTGAAGTGAAGGGAATTGATCGCTAAATGCCTCGAAACGACCGTGAATCAACACGGAATTGTTTGGGATGACCGCGAAATGCATGAGAATGATCATGGTTTGAAGCGATTTGATCGCGTAATGCATGTAAATGACCGTGAAGTGACGGGAATTGACCGCGAAATGCCTTGAAACGACCGTGAATCAACACGGAATTGTTTGGGATGACCGCAAAATGCATGGGAATGATCATGGTTTGAAGCAATTTGACCGCGAAATGCATGCAAATGACCGTGGAGTGCAGGGAATTGACCGTGAAATGCCTCAAAACGACCGTGAATCAACACGGAATTGTTTGGGACAACCATGAAATGCATGGGAATGATTATGGTTTGAAGCGAAATGACCGCGAAATGCATGCAACTGACCGTGAAGGGAAGGGAATTGACCGCGAAATGCCTTGAAACGACCGTGAATCAACACGGAATTGTTTGGGACGATCATGAAATGCATGGGAATGATCATGGTTTGAAGCGAATTGACCACGAAATGCATGCAACTGACCGTAAAGTGGAGCGAATTGACCGCGAAATGCCTTGTAACGACCGTGAATCAACACGGAATTGTTTGGAATGACCGTGAAATGCATGAGAATGATCATGGTTTGAAGCGATTTGACCGCGAAATGCATGCAAATGACCGTGAAGTGAAGGGAATTGACCGCGAAATGCCTCGAAACGACCATGAATCAACACGAAATTGTTTGGGATGACCGCGAAATGCATGGGAATGATCATGGTTTGAAGCGATTTGACTGCGAAATGCATGCAAATGACCGTGAAGTGAAGGGAATTGACCGCAAAATGCCTCAAAACGACCGTGAATCAACACGGAATAGTTTGGGATGACCGCGAAATGCATGGGAATGATCATAGTTTGAAGCGATTTGACTACGAAATGCATGCAAATGACCGTGAAGTGAGGGAAATTGACCGTGAAATGCCTCGAAACGACCGTGAATCAACATGGAATTGTTTGGGATAACCGTGAAATGCATATGAATGATCATGGTTTGAAGCGATTTGACCGCGAAATGCATGCAAATGACTGTGCAACTTAAGAGACTTGAAGAAGCACACTATGAACACAACTTGGATAACATGGAGTGTGTACCGACATGGGTGTGTACTAACAAGCTAACCTAAAAAAGCAAAACAAATATATATATATATATATATATAAAACATATTAGAAAAAAAAATGAAAAAATTACACTTCGATATATCGAATAGAACACGATATATCGAAACTTTTCGATATAATCGAAACCTAATCGATTAATGGTAGAGTAAGTTGTTGATTATATCGAAATCTAGTCGATATAATAGTAGTAAGTCATCCTTACAACCGACCGATATATCGACTATTATTCAATTAATCGAAAATAGTCACACACTGTCCAGCAACAAAATACTTTTTAAATTGTATTATCGATATAATCGAGTAGATGTCGATATATCGAGGTATCGATATATCGACTAGATTTCGATATATCGAAAATTGTCAGAAAATGTCTAGCGTCGAACTGCTTTTTTAATGCAATTATCGATTATATCTCCGATATTTCGATATATCGAAGTAAGTATATATCGAGTAAATATCGATGTATCGAAAATGTACCTTAATGGTCCAGCAACCAGAATCTTATTGACTGGGGAAGGGTTTCAAGTGGAGGAGGTGGGCCACCATTCGCTGATCAAGAAGCTCGATTTAAATAAAGAAGGGGGAGGAGATGGTGATGGAATCGAGGGTATGTTGTTGTATGGGTCAATTGAGAATGATTGTCCATCATCATCTGGTAAAGAATCTCTATTGATCGAAGTGCTCAAAGAAGGATATGATAATGGACTGGAGGATGTGATATTGCATCGGTCAATAGAGAAATCATCAGGTGAAGGATTTGAAGTGGAAGTGGACCACCATCCACCGATCGAAAGGATTAATTTGCATGAACAAGGGGTATGAGATGATGACAAACGCAAGGATATATCATTTGATGAGTCAATAGAGAGAGGGCCAGTTTCATCATCTGGTGGAGGATCTAAAGTGAAGGAGGTGGGCCACCATCTTAAAATTGAGGATATCTATTTGCATGAAGGGGGAGAAAGAGATTATAGTGATTTAGAGGGTGTGTTATTCCATGGGTCGATAGAGAACGAACCACTATTATCATCTCAAAAAGTATTTGAAGCGGAGGGAAGCTACCATCCACCAGTCAAGGGTCTTGATTCACGGTCATCCCAAACAATTTTGTGTTGATTCATGTTACTCCATGGATTCATAGATAAAGGTCTGCCGTCATCTTCTGGTGAAGGATTCCAAGGGGCGGAGGTTCCCTACCATCTGCCTAGCAAGGAACTCAGTTTACATACAGATGGTACAAGAGATGTCAATGGGCGAGAGAGTGCATCGTGAATATATCAAATGGGAAAGGATCCCAACCGTTGCCTAATACAGGAAGTGAAGTTGACAAGGTGGGTCATCATCAGCAGATCGAAGAACTTGGGCCACATTTAGCAACCACAAACGGTGTGGTAGCACGCCCAAGGAAATGTTCCCAATCTGACCAACAAAGGCATTGGATGATAGGAGATAGTCGATCACAGACAATTTCGATTTCTTTCAAGTGTGGGAAGGTTGGACACTCGAATGCACGGAATTGTCGGAACTGACCGTGAAATGCATGGAATTGTCCATGAAGTGAAGGGAATTGACTGTGAAATGCATGGAATTGTCCGTGAAGTGGAGGGAATTGACGGTGAAATGCATGGAAATGACCGTGAGGTGAAGGGAATTGACTGTGAAATGCATGGAAATGACCGTGAAGTGAAGGGAATTGACGGTGAAATGCTTGGAAATGACCGTGAAGTGAAGTGGAATCGTCGGAATTGACCATATATTGCATGGAAATGAGCGTGAAATGATATAGTAATTGATTGAAATACTTGAAAGAGAAGTGCCTAGTGTATATTCTCTCAGGTCAGACTAAGCGTTTGCTAAGGTGATGCCGTTGAAACCAATATCGATATCTGTACAATTATTCTATAATCTTAAGAGAATAGGGGGAACGATCACCACCTACAACCAGTGGTACGCCACATCCTGGTTTCTGCCTTTAGAAATTTGTATGTGCATATGTATCTCAGTTGCAGGTGATCAGTCCTCCAAAAATAAAGGGAATTGATCGCGAAGTGCATGCAAATGACCATGAAGTGAGAGGAATTGACCGCAAAATGCCTCAAAACGACCGTGAATCAACACGGAATTGTTTGGGACGACCACGAAATGCATGGGAATGATCATGGTTTGAAGCGACTTGACCGCGAAATGCATGCAAATGATCGTGAAGTGAAGGGAATTGACCGCGAAATGCCTCGAAACGACCGTGAATCAACACGAAATTGTTTGGGATGACCACGAAATGCATGGGAATGATCATGGTTTGAAGCGTTTGACCGCGAAATGCATGCAAATGACCTTGAAGTGAAGGAATTGACCGCGAAATGCCTTGAAACGACCGTGAATCAACACAGAATTGTTTGGGATGACCGCGAAATGCATGAGAATGATCATGGTTTGAAGCGATTTGACCGCGAAATGCATGCAAATGACAGTGAAGTGAGGGGAATTGACCACGAAATGCCTCGAAACGACCGTGAATCAACACAGAATTGTTTGGGATGACCGTGAAATGCATGGGAATGATCATGGTTTGAAGCGATTTGAGCACGAAATGCATGCAAATGACCGTGAAGTGAAGGGAATTGACCGCGAAATGCCTTAAAA